>NC_138530.1:30546347-31146347 GCF_964234715.1 Podarcis melisellensis
AAACTTAGATTCACAAAATGTTTAGGGGTATGTGTACCACTGCATCCCCCCAGAAAAAAGCACTGACTAAAACCATAACAAAAGTATGCGCAGGTTTGTGCACACAGTGTTTCTGCCTAAGCGCAGTCTGGCTGTGAGCTTGCTGGTGTCTGAGGAACACCCTGGCAAGAGTGCCCTATCTTAGGCATGCCATTGGAGGTTCCTTTCATCAATAAATCTAGGGATGAGCTTTGCTGTGCAGATAGAAAAGAAATGTACTATAGCAGTGATTTACTTAAGATAAATGTGAGGGGAAGGAGCATAGAATGTAAAAGCAAAACAAAACACACAAGTATGAATTATGTGCTCCAGCAGCTGTCCTCTGGCTCCTCCCTCCCCACCAGGCAATGTTATTAAGGAGACATATGGATTCATTTTCACATCTGAGATTAGCAGAAGCCTCATTGTGAATATTTAGGGGGAAGCATACGACCCCCTGAGGACCAGTGGAGGTTTCACTCCCCTTTGAAGAATCTGTTCTAGGAGCGACAGAATTGGTCAAGGTCATAAAAGGGATGTGCAGTGCTCCCCTTCCTGTGGCGCGGCTGGTTTCAATTTTTGCTGCAGCATGATATCAGCATTTGCATAACAACTTGCTCTTAAGCATCTTACAAGCATCATCCAGCCATTAGCTAAGTCAGTACCACTCTCCATTTTACAGATGGCAGGCAGGCACAAAGCCCAGTTCTGTTGCCACTGAAAAGCTGCTCTTCGATGCATTGCAATAGTGACCAAGAGCAAGAATTTTCATAAAGTGTTCAAACAAATTAAAAAAGGTTCCTGGCACTGCTACATGCAGTGAAGGGTCAGGATTTTGCCCCCCTCCTGGGCTTCACTCATTCTCAAGGTGTCCTATATGCTAGAGCCCGTAGCACAGATGCCTAAGTCATGCTTTCTGCACACCTTGAATTTGCTTTGCACAAATTTGGCATCCACTCAGTGTGCTCTCTATGGGACGCGGATGGCGCTGTGGGTTAAACCACAGAGCCTAGGACTTGCCGATCAGAAGGTTGGCGGTTCAAATCCCTGCAACGGGGTGAGCTCCCGTTGCTCGGTCCCTGCTCCTGCCAACCTAGCAGTTCGAAAGCACGTCAAAGTGCAAGTAGATAAATAGGTACTGCTCCAGCAGGAAGGTTAAATGGCATTTCCCTGTGCTGCTCTGGTTTGCCAGAAGCGGCTTAGTCATGCTGGCCACATTACCTGGAAGCTGTACGCCGGCTCCCTTGGCCAATAAAGCAAGATGAGCGCCGCAACCCCAGAGTCGGCCACGACTGGACCTAATGGTCAGGGGTCCCTTTACCTTTACAGTGTGCTCTCTGCACATGTAAGTTCTTTTCCAAGCGTTAGTTCCAACTAGAGGGAGGTTAGGCACATGAAGGAGATCCTGATGTCCTATTGTGCATTGAACTTGAACAAAGAGTTACAGGCAATGTGTGATAAATGTTGCCCCAAAGTTGCATAGTCAGATCAGGCCACATGACAGTTACCCAGGTTACTCATTCTTTACAGTATGAAATGGCCTCAGATCTGATTGCCTTAGGGACTGCTTACTCCCATATAGACCTGTCTAGACATTAAGATTGACTGCAGCGATCCTGCTCTTAGTGGCAGCTTGAGATGTTTGATAGGTGAGCACAGGAAACAGTCTTTTCTGTAGTGGTGCCACTATTTTAGGGATGCGGGTGGCGCTGTGGTCCAAACCACTGAGCCTCTTTGGCTTGCCAATCGGAAGGTTGGCAGTTCGAATCCATGCAACAGGGTGAACTCCAGTTGCTGTGTCCCAGCTTCTGGCAACCTAGCAGTTTAAAGCATGCCAGTGTGAGTAGATAAATAGGTACTACTGCAGCAGGAAGGTAAATGGTGTTTCCATGTACTCTGGAACTCATCACATCCTCCATGCGCCAGCAACAGTTTAGTCATGCTGGCCACATGACCTGGAAAGCTGTCGGTGAACAAACACTGGCTCCCTTGGCCCGAAAAGCAAGATGAGCGCCACACCCCATAGTCACCTGTAACTGGACTTAACTATCAAGGAATCCTTTATCTATTTTCTTTTTTCTTTTACTTTGCTACCATTTTGCAACATCCTTCTATTCCAGATGTACCAGGTCACTCTTAGAGGGTCTTTTTTTTCCCCTGACAGAAATGGCTAACTCTTTTATTTCTATAGGCTTTTAACGTATATATATTAACTGATGACTTTAGCTATTTATTTATTTTTACACTATAATAATAATAATAATAATAATAATAATAATAATAATAATAATAATTTATTATTTGTACCCCGCCCATCTGGCTGGGTTTCCCCAGCCACTCTGGGCGGCTTCCATAGAAACCAGGAAACACTAAAATATCATACATTAAAAACTTCCCTGAACAGGGCTGCCTTAAGATGTCTTCTGAATGTCAAGTAGTTGTTTATTGTTTTGACATCTGATGGGAGGGCGTTCCACAGGGCGGGCGCCACTACCGAAAAGGCCCTCTGCCTGGTTCCCTGTAGCTTTGCTTCTCGCAATGAGGGAACCGCCAGAAGGCCCTCGGCACTGGACCTCAGCGTCCGGGCAGAACGATGGGGGTGGAGACGCTCCTTCAGGTATACTGGGCCGAGGCTATTATTAGCTGTGTTTGGTGTTCTAGATAACTGCTGTTGATTATTCCGGCTTTTCACGTTGCATTTTCTAATCACTGATTTGGTTTTATGTGTTTGTTGTAAGCTGTTTCGAGCACCAAAGTAGAAGAGTGAGAAATAAGAAATGATTGTTGTTATCAGTCCTGAGTGATTAGGTCACAGTGACTGTTGAGAAAGAGCCAAATAATTCTAGTTTAGTCTCCTCTCTCCATCCTCCTCTCTGCTGAGTTCTGCAAGGGCAACACTGAGACTAAGGATACTGACCAGCATTGCTGCCATTGGAGAGCCAGTGTGGTATAGTGGTTAGAGTGGTGGACTCGTAATCTGGTGAACCGGGTTCGATTCCCCACTCCTCCACACGCAGCTGCTGGGTGACCTTGGGCTAGTCACACTTCTCTGAAGTCTCTTAGCCTCACTCACCTCACAGAGTGTTTGCTGTGGGGGAGGAAGGGAAAGGAGAATGTTAGCCGCTTTGAGACTCCTTAGGGTAGTGATAAAGCGGGATATCAAATCCAAACTCCTCCTCTTCTTCTTCTTCTTCTTCTTCTTCTTCTTCTTCTTCTTCTTCTTCTTCTTCTTCTTCTTCTTCTTCTTCTTCCCCCTGGGTTGTTTATAAGCGTAAGGTAGGCAGCAGGGGGTGTGAGCTGAGGGCAGACAATTTGGTGGGTCAGTGCCCCATTCGCCCAAATGGACCGGCCTCAGCTGCATGGAGGAGAATCACTCTGGCAATTTTCCTTTGCATTTCTCCTCAGTTCCTGGCATCTCTCCTTGTCCCAGAGAACCAATCAGATTCAGCCACACAGTTATCTTTTGGCAGACGTATCTGTCGACAGGGAGGGATATATGGGGCTCTTCACATCACTGACGAACCTGCTGCTTCCTGGTGCTGGCAGTGAGAGGCCAGATGGCTGGATCTGATTAATGGCAGCTCTACATTTCATCTGCAATCAGTCCATTAATCAATGCATTCTTTTAGCTCTTAACTATTTTCAAAGTTTTTTTTCAACCCAATTCCGCCACAATCCCATGTAGGAAAAAAAACTATTTTAAACTTAGGAAATATACATTCCAAGCTGCTCAAATAAGATCTGCTGATTAACGTTGCTTTTTTTGTCCTGTGATGGAAGAAAGATGATTCTACCTGGTGGAACATAAAATCAGCACAATGTTAGTATGAGCCCAGAACAAGCATGGTAGACCTGCAGCCAAGAGTCCCAGAGCCAAGAGTCTCATGTTCCATCACTAAGTTATGGGATGGCCTAAAGCAAATATATGCCCCCACCCCATCCCTGTAGTTCACTGTGATAAGGCAATATTAATTATTTTTTCCCTAGGAGTGCTGTGAGGAATTGCCTTGTTACATCACAACTGGACTGCTGCAATGCGCTCTATGTGGGGCTGCCTGTGCAAAGGGCCCAGAACCTTCAGCTTGTTCAAACTGCAATAGCCATCTTATTGACTGGGGACGGGTGACGCAGACCTTATTACTGAAACAGTGGTTTCCTGTTGCCCCGTCCCAGATGCTAGCTATGACCTTTAAATACATACCGTACTTTTCTGTCCATAAGATACCCCTGTGTATAAGATGCCCCCTATTTGGGGGGGCTCAAATTGAAGAAAATGGGGAGAGATGGCACAGAGTTGTTGAGTAATTTTTCGGGGGGATGCTGAACCGAACATCACTCACCCAGCTGGAAAATGCTAACAATAGCAAGTGACGCAAGCCAAATTGCCGAGTGGCAGCCAATTCAAAGCAGTCCTTGCCGCATCCACAAATAATCCACCCAAATCATGATCTCTTCCAAGACAGCATGCAATCATCAAGACTGACCTCACTGCTGTTGTGGGTGGGAGCGATTGGATAGCCCCAATAACCTGATTGGTGGTCCCTCAGTTGCTGGGGTAAATCTGGCCAATGGGATCGTTTCATACATTAACCGAGGGACCCATATATACCGCTGAACGTTGCGTTGAACTTCCTCTTTTGTGCACCGGATCACCTGCCCACCCTCCCTATATTTAGGGTTCATTATGACCTTGCTATACTGTCGTGGGTCCTCTGTTCTTGGGACAGGGGCCCGGTAGGGATTTTCCCATTTGGCCAATTGGTCAGTGCCACTTGGGTTTCGCCTGCTACATAGCAAATCGTCACAATTTTGTAAGGTTTGGTGGTTAGGCATTGGTTCAAGGTGTGGTGGGGGGGGGAGGTTGGAGCACCTGCCCTTCCCATGTGCAAAGGGTATTCCGTTAAAGGAATCCAGGGGCTCGCCTTGCTTTTGTCCGATCCCCTTCCAGGATTCAGGGCCACTCCAGAGTCTCTGGGAGCATTTGCGGTGAGCTCGAGCCTGAACGTGGTCCAATGCTTCCCCAGGATGTTTTCCCTTACTGACGTCTGCCGGAGTCCAGGCGTCAGTGCTGCCCTGCCAAGGTGAGGTGCAGCTAGTCGGGAACCAATGCCTAGGCAACCCACTCACAATCTGTAATCAATAAAGTTGTGGCCAAAATTATGCCAATAACCTGAAACTAAATTCCGTGTCAATTGTGTCTTTATTTATTGGGGGAGATCTTGGGATCTTAACACGCAAAGCAGCAGCCAACACAAAACAGCCTCACAGCAGACACCATTCACCCACCCAATCGCTAGATCCTGCTCACGGATGAAACCAATCACCCGTCCCCCGTCTGCACTACCCATGTATAAGGCGACACCCCCCCATTTTTTACTTTACAGTCATACCTCATTTGACATTTGCTTCATGTAACGTTTTTTCAGGTTGCTTCCCGTGGTGACCCGGAAGTACCAGAAAGGGTTACTTCCAGGTTTCGCTGCTCGCGCATGCGCAGTAGCGCTAAATCGTGCTGTGCACCTGCACAGATACGGCGCTTCAGGTTGCGGGCTTTTCATGTTGTGAACGGGCCTCCAGAACGAATCCCGTTCGCAACCAGAGGTACCACTGTATTTTGGAGTAAAAAAAACCCTCGTCTAATACACAGATATGTACGGTATATGGTTTAGGGCCAGAGCATATGATGGCCTGTTTTCTCTGTGGTAAACTGATTTGCCCAAGGTGGAAGGCTCTACCACTGCTTTTCCTTTCTCCCTGGTTGAAGTGTTTAGCTGCTGCTAATGTAGCAGCAGAGCTGGCAGTCACTTCCTTTTCCCCTTGTTTCACTCTGAGAATGTAAGACCAAAGCAAGGCATTCTGGGCAAGGTGGCCCAGGAGAGGACCTACGCCACTGTTGCTTTCTTTGATTTCTACTACTGTGGGAAAGGGGCAACACAGCATGCCTTCTCCCAGGCTGTCTCTCCCTGATAGTCTCACTCTAAGGAAGGGCACAAGAGCTGAGCAGATGGTGACAGCAATGGGTAAGTGGGCTGGCTGGCAGGTCAAGGCAGCGGGGGCTCAATCCTGCAGCGTTACCACCCCCGCTGCCTGAGGCAGTTGCCTTAGTTTGCCTTAAGGAAGGACTGGACCAGCTGCTAGTTTATGAAGGTAATCTACAGAGGTCCTATTTGTTATTCACAAAAGGTAAAAAAGGTAAAAGGTAAAATACCCCTGGATGGTTAAGTACAGTCAAAGGTGACTGTGGGGTTGTGGCACTCATCTCGCTTCCAGGCCAAGGGAGCCGGTGTTTGTCCATAGACAGCTTTCCGGGTCATTTAGCCATCATGACTAAACTGTTTCTAGTGCAACAGAACACTGTGATGGAAACCAGAGTGCACAGAAACACCGTTTACCTTCCCGCCGCAATGGTACCTATTTATCTACTTGTACTGGCGTGCTTTCGAACTGCTAGGTTGGCGGGAGCTGGGACAGAACAACAGGAGCTCATCCCATCATGGGAATTCGAACCGCCAACCTTCTGTTCAGCAAGCCCAAGAGGCTCAGTGGTTTAGACCACAGCACCACCTGCGCCCCGCTATTCACAAACCCACATTTGGCTGTGGCAAAGGTGAGGGTCTTTTCTACTGCTGCCTTGGTGAGGCCCAGTGCTACACCACAGCATGACAGAGTGACCATCCCTTACCCTGAAGAAAATTGGAGGGGAAGAATTCTACCCCCTATTAGCAAAGCTCCAAATTTCCCAGCTTGGCAACTAGTGGAGTATAGCAGAGGACTGTGCAATGATGTTTTAATTTCTTTCCATTACGGGAAGAAGCCACATCAGTCAGTCACAGATTTTTACTTCACACTTGTGTAATGAAGTAGCGTTCGGTCTCCATAAAGCTTCACTGAGCCGGTGGTGCTGAATCATAATGATTTTAGATGCCAAGAGCCAGGAATCTCATTATTGTAGGCCTTTGCCATAGATCAGGTCTCCCCGGGCAAAGGTTGACAAGTGTGACAAAATGAATATAGAAATCTTTGCATTCAAGTAGCATGAACACATCACGGACACCAGAGGAGAAGATAAATGGGCCAGAGTGGACATTTTCCCTAATTACAGCAGAAACAGAGGCAAGACTAATTTGTTGAACTTCACATTAACTCAAGTCTAAGTTCCGGAAGAAAGTTTTAACTAATAGGATGGCTAATTTCAGGCTTCTGTTCCACACTGTCAGCCTGATCCTATGAGGTCTTAGCACCCTGCATCAGGTGTTAAAAACGTAAAACTAACCTAATTATATTTGTCTACTTCCAAAGGCAACCCCAGGAGTCACACAGGCAGACATAGCTCAAAACTAGAGCCAGTACAGTTTTGTATACAGTGAGCAATTGTGTCTGGAAATTTTCTCATTTAGGCCAAATCAGAAATACAAGAATAATTTTCCCAATGGGAAGATGTGATTCACTATGGAAGACCTTGTGATAATTATGTACTTTCAGTCATGCAGACCGAATAATCTGTGCTGCGCTTGTTTTCAAGAAAGGTGGAAGAGCATCATGGGCTCATCTTGAAGGGAGAAGGAAGGGTTAAATAGAATATTATAAGGCAAAGAAGCTAAAAAGCTGCAGTTGTGGTTAGGCAGCTAGCGGAAACCGCAAATGCATCAGCTCTGTAGGCCAGAAGCTGCTTCCTGTTTTCAGCTCTGCAGACTGGGAGCTGTTTCCTGTTTTGCGCTACCTGTTTTAGAAATGTTTTAGAAATACAAGGCATACATGCAGGGGATGAGAAGGGTTTCTCTCAATATTCTCTGTACCTTGTACCTAAGAAATCTGCACCTAAGCTTTATACTTAAGAAGAGTTGGTCACAATATTATCGGCACATAGTGAGTTTTTCGTCAAGCTTACTTCTGCATTTGTGGTCAGTGGCTGTTGGCTAGGTCCGTCTGGCAGGTAGAGAGCTCATTTCCTGCCTTGCATTTCCTGCTTTAGCAAAGAGACACGTACAAGCAGAAGAGGAGGGGGAGTGCTTAGCCAGCAGAAAGACACGTATGTTTAGCAAGCAAAATAGATGTGCCATATAAGGGAATAAGTTGAACATTTGCCAGCTGATTGGGGAAGAATGGGGAAGTCTGGGGAAGGTATGGGAGAGGGAGAATGTTCAGAAGAGTATAAGAAAAGTCTGCTGAAGTACATTGCTTTTACAGCCAGTTTTTCAGAAGCGATTCTGCTGGTTGTCGCTGTGCACAGATAGCAATAAACTCTTTTCTCCAAAGAAGAATCTTTCCTGGTGCTTTTTGCTCCCTTTCTTCGGTACTGGGGACGCGGGCTAACGATTCCCTGGCAAGGACAAGGTTCAGCCTTCAGCTTGGTGCGTTGGCCGGGAATTCTGCCCCACCCCAGAGGGCCGGGGAGGGCCAGGCTCGACCGCGGTGAACAGCTTGGATCGACGATCGCAGGCTCCAGCGCGCACCCTGCAAAATTCGTGGGGGGAACCGGCCACACCGTTCCAGAGTGGAGACACCGGTCGAGGGGGAAAAGAGAACTGGCCAGGAGGGACAGGTCCGCAGCGGAAGCAAGGTAAGCCCAAGGGAAAGGGCAGGAAAGCCCAAGGGAAAGGGCAGGAGGCTTGATCTACCTCCCCTGGTTGTGGCAGGGTGTCACAGGCAATAAGGGCCACCAGGAATAAGGGGATTGGTTGTGCAGCAGCTTGCCAGCCACCAGGAATAAGGGGACTGGTTGTGCAGGAGAGTGCCACCAGCAAAAATTTGGAACAGAAGAAGGGGGGAAAATTATATTGATGTGATTTGTATGTGGTGTGTTGCATGTCAGATGCTCCGGTGATTGAATTGTTGAGTGTGGCCCGGGGTATTAGTGCCCCTTGGCCGAGCGATTGCAGGGTTGTGCGTTTTCTGCCAGGGCGACCTCGTGCAGGCCACAATCTGTATTATTTGGTGTGTGAAAGAATTTATAACCCGGTTAGGAGCGGAGCATCTGAGAAAAAAAAAGAAGAAAAAAAATGGGGTCTGGGGCAAGCCAATGTAGTCCCCTGGAATGCTTTTTAAACAACTGGAAAGCAGCCACGAAACATGATGATTGGGGATTTAAATTGAGACGACAGAGAATGAGGACATTGTGTGAAGTTGATTGGCCCTTACAAGAAGTTAATTGGCCTTCAGAAGGGAGCTTTGATTTGCAACTAATCAGCCCATTATACCAGAACATCTTGAATGTCCACCCAGACCAGATCCCTTATATTTCTACTTGGAAAACCAATGTAGAAAAGAACCCACCGTGGTTGAAAGCCTGCCGAGGCGACGCCCCACAAAGTACAGTTTGTGCAGTTCGACCGGCAGGGAAGTCAGAAAGGCCCCCAGTGACACAAGATCCAGAAGATGAGGAAGGGGGAATCATTAAACCACCTCCACCCTATGCTCCACCAACTGCCCCTCAGGCAAATCCACCAGACCCAGGTCCCCAGGCACTGGGAGGAGCTGGCCCCCAGCCCGGACCCAAGACTGATGAATCAGAAGGAGAAGAGGATGATGAGGATGAAGAGTTTGTAGAAAGATTAGTTACACTGACGAAAAATAATAAGACATGGACAGAGGAACAGGCAGAACGTTTAAAGAAGTATGTGGAACCTTATGCAAAGGAAGTGGATGTCAGCCCTCATTTGTTAAAGGCGGCGGAATGTACAGGGCAACAGAAGAGGAAGTGGCAGAGAGAGTGGGGGAGGGCAGCGAAAAGAGTAACCCTCCATAGGGCACATGAAGCACAAGAAAAGGGCGCGGCCAGAGTGATGCCTCTCCGCAGAGTCTATGACCCTCCGGCCCCCGCGGGACCTAACGGGGTGGTGCCCGATAGAACTTATACAGTTCAACATGTCCCCTTCTCTAGTGCAGATGTTTGTAACTGGAGGAACCAAAACCCTTCATTTGAGGAAAACCCAGCAAAAATAATTAAGCTGTTTGAGGGAATTTTCAAAACCTACAATCCCACCTATGATGATGTACAGTATTTGATGGATGCCTTGCTAACTACAGAGGAGGTTAGGCGAATTCATACTGAAGCCCGAGCACACATGAGAACGCAGGGGGCAGGAGAGCAAGATGTTGCAACAGGATATCCTGAAAATACACCGAATTGGGATTATCAGACCACAGATGGGCAAAATACCCTCATCACTTATCGCCAGAATGTCTTAAATGGCATGAGAAGGGCAGCCAGGAAGCCTACTAATTTTGCCAAGATCAGGGAGATAATGCAAGGGAGTGAGGAGCCCCCAGGAGCCTATCTGGAAAGGTTGAAGGAAGCTTACCGCCAGTATATTCCTGTGGACCCAGATGAGGCAGCCAATGCCCCTATCATAAAAACTGCCTTTGTAGCTCAGGCAGCACCCGATGTCCGCCGAAAAATCCAGAAACACGAAGCTTTCATGGGCCACACCCTTGAGTGGATGTTAGAACTGGCTCAAACCACTTATAATCAGAGGGAGGAAGAGGCACAAAAGAAAAAGGAGAAGTATCAAGCAAAGAAGTTGATGGCGTTACAGGCAACCACACCCACTCCTCATGAAAGAGGAAGCGCCCGGGGAGGAGGGCAAAGCCGTCTGGGGAGGAACCAGTGCGCCATCTGCTGGCAGGAAGGGCACTGGAAGAGGGAATGCCCACAGGCTCACACAGATGGAAGAGGACGAGGAGAACGAGTCCCAGGCCCAATCCCCGTGGGACCTGGACAGGAACTGAGACCCTGGACATCGGCGAATGTCGGCAGGGGTAGAGGACGTGGACAGGGACCCCCCTGGCACCCCCCAGCCCAATGACAGCCCGGCGCAATGAGCCTGAGAGAGGAAGAGGAAGAATATTAGGACAGACCGGGCCCAGCTGATTCAGGTTCCCGTGAGCCCATGGTCAAAATACAAACAGGGAACCGAACCATCCCTTTCATGGTGGACACAGGAGCCGCCCACTCTGTTTTGCCAGTACCAGTATCCAAGCCCACCAAGCAAACAATTAATATAGTAGGAGCTACAGGCAAATCACAAAGAGCCCCATTTCTGCAATCTGTTGCCTGTCGCTTGGGCGGCCAAGTGGTCCAACACAAGTTTTTGTATATACCGGAGTGTCCCATCCCACTATTAGGCCGAGACCTGCTATCAAAATTGCAAGCCCAGATTTCTTTCCAACCAACAGGAGAAGTAACAATGACCACAGGGCCAGCAGGGGAATTCTCTTTAGAGGTACCCTTGAAGGAACACTGGCGCTTAATGATGGTAAAAGAAGAGGAGGGGATTATTTCAGAGGACCTCTTGCAAGAAGTCAACCCTGATGTGTGGGCAGAAAGCAACCCGCCCGGAATGGCAAAGAACATCCCACCCATAATAGTCAAGCCCAAACCATTTGCCAACCCTGTGGCTGTAAACCAATATCCTATCCCCCGAAGAGCTGCGGAAGGAGTATGGGTACATTTGGAACGGTTACTTCGCCATGGCATCCTGAGACAGTGTCAATCCCAGTGGAACACCCCACTCTTGCCGGTGAAGAAGGAAGATGGCACGTACCGTCCGGTCCAAGACCTTCGATTGGTCAACCAGGCCATGGAAACCCTCCACCCCAATGTGCCCAATCCTTACACGCTGCTTAGTCTAATACCTCCTACTGCATGTTGTTTCACAGTATTGGACTTGAAGGATGCATTCTTCTGCTGACGCCTGGCAGAGGAAAGTCAGCCCCTGTTTGCATTTCAATGGACAGATCCAGGAACAGGCACCAGAGTGCAATATATGTGGACGAGGCTTCCACAAGGCTTCAAGAATTCCCCAACCCTTTTTGGGGTTGCATTGGCATCGGACCTGTCTAGCTTCCCCACCAGCCCACGCAAAGTCTTGCTGCAATACGTGGATGATCTCTTGTTGGCCTGTTCAGACGAAGACACGTGTAGGGAAGCCACCAAGGACTTGCTGAACCATCTGGGTGAGGCAGGATACCGAGTGTCTAAGAAAAAGGCCCAAATATGCCAACCCACTGTGAAATATCTTGGATTTGATATATCCTATCAGCGACGGACCCTAAGGGAAGAAAGGAAGCAAGCCATTATCCAGATTCCAGAACCAAAGAATCGCAGAGAACTACGTGGCTTTCTGGGATCGGCAGGATTCTGTAGAATATGGATACCAGACTACAGCACAATTGCCAAGCCTCTGCATGAATCAACCAGAGGGACAGAAAAGGACCCCTTTGTGTGGGGAGAAGAGCAGCAACATGCCTTCCAGGATTTGAAAAAGGCATTGCAGCAAGCACCAGCGCTGGGTATCCCAAATCCAGAAAAGCCTTTCTCCCTGTTTGTGGATGAAGACCAGGGAACAGCAAAGGGAGTGCTATGCCAGAAATTGGGAAGCTGGCAACAGCCTGTGGCATACCTATCTGAGCGCCTGACACCTACAGAACAAGGTTTACCACCATGCATGAGAGCAGTTGTGGCAGTAGCTACCCTACTGAACAAGGCAGACAAATTTACTTTTGGCCAAGACACTGTTTGTGTGACCCCGCATGCAGTCCCAGCTCTGCTCGACATGAAGGGTACCTATTTCCTCTCCCAAGCAAGGATGAGAAAGTGCCAGATGCTGTTGTTGCACCCGCGTTTGAAGTTCCAGGTTACCACCGCCCTCAACCCAGCTACCCTGTTGCCGGTAGGAGAAGGTGAGGAGCAAACGCACGATTGCATTGAAGTAATGGATGAGGTATACTCCAGCAGACCTGATCTCAAAGATGAAGCAAACCCCCATTGGCCTTCATGGTTTGTAGATGGGAGCAGTTTTGTTGAGGCTGGGCAGCGGAAGGCAGGCTATGCAGTGGTGGCCCTGGAGGACCAGGTGATCGAAGCAAAGTCACTCCCGCCTGGAACATCGGCCCAGCTGGCAGAACTAACTGCGCTTACCAGAGCCCTGAGCCTGGCAAAGGGACAGAAAATAAACATTTATACAGACTCTAAGTATGCATTCCTGACCTTACATGCCCATGGAGCCTTATGGAAAGAAAGAGGTTTGCTTACCTCCAGAGGAAACCAGGTGGCCCACCCACAAGCTCTATTGAACATTTTGGATGCTGTATGGGAGCCCGAGGCAGTGGCAGTTATCCATTGCTATGGTCACAAGACTGGACCAGGGGAAGTGGCCAGAGGAAATCGGTTGGCAGACAGAGTGGCCAAGGAAGCAGCTCGGGAACTAGCCCCCACCTTGGTTATCGGAGCACTAGTCCCAGAAGAGATTTTAAGCACCGCTGACAAGCCAGCTTACACAAAGCAGGAAAAGGACACTGCAGATGCCCAGGAACTGACCTTGTCCAAGGAAGGATGGTACCTTACCCCTGATGACAGAATATGGATTCCAGAGTCTCTTTCTCGGCAAATAATTCAGAGGTACCATGATTCAACCCACATAGGACCCGATGCTACAACCAAGCAGCTGGGGAAGTGCTTCTATATATCCCACCTCTACCAACTGGCAGCCCAGATCTCCAGGAAATGCCTGCTGTGTCAAAAGAATAATCCCAGAGCCGGACCACTGGCTCCCCCAGGGATTCAGCACAGTGGAACTGCACCTATGGAAGATCTTGTCGTGGACTTTACTGAATTACCCCGCTGTGGACTGTACCGCTACCTGCTGGTGGCAGTGTGCACCTACACTGGATGGGTTGAAGCATGGCCCACCAAGACTGAAAAGGCACTAGAAGTAACCAGGTGCCTGCTTAGGGAAATCATCCCTCGCTATGGATTGCCAAGGTCCATAGGCTCTGATAATGGACCAGCATTTGTTCATGCAGTCCTACAAGGACTGGCAAAAGCGCTCCAGATCAACTGGAAGCTGCATACTGCTTATAGACCCCAGAGTTCTGGAAAGGTAGAGAGAATGAACAGAACTCTAAAGAATCAGCTGTCTAAGCTGACGCAGGAGACCGGGTCTAATTGGGTGGCCATGTTGCCCTTAGCATTGCTCAGGGTCCGCAGTCTCCCTTCAAAACGGACCCACTTGTCACCCTTTGAGGTTTTGTTTGGAAGACCAGTCCCATATGTTAGAATGTTAACTCCTTATGCTAGCCAAGATATGCAATTGAATAACTATGTGCAGTCACTCTCCCAAGTTCTCTCCTGTTTCCACAGGTGGACCCAGGCTCGCACCCCATGTGTGTTAACTGAACCGTTCCATCAGTTCGAGCCAGGTGATGAAGTGTGGGTGAAAGACTGGCAGCGAGCCCCCCTACAGCCTTGCTGGAAGGGACCATACACTGTGCTACTTTCTACACCTACTGCTGTGAAGGTTGCTGGCATCACCCCGTGGGTCCACCATACTCGAGTAAAGAAAGCCATTTCAGACTGGACAGTTACACCAGATCCGGAGAACTCCCTTCGGCTGACTATCTCCAGACGCCTGGTAGACGACCGCTCTGCTGATATCACACTGGAAGCTGATATCTCTACGCACAGCTGAAGAATTGGATGGGAGGGGCGCCCGCGGGCAGCGTCCCCAACGTAGAGACTTGCTCTCCAGCAAATTTAGAGGCACCAATAGGTCTTTTGGTATTAGGACCAGAACCCCTTGATATAGTCACCCCATGTGTCAGGTTGTTGCAGGGGTGGATATATTCCTGTGGGTGCATGTTAATATATGAAGAGGGAGAGGCCCATTTTGGATATAATATTTTGGAGAGACAGCACGAGGGTCCAGCCCACCAACAAGGGATTATAGGGAAGTTGCTCCATATAGTGGGTGCCTCAGCAGAAAAGTGGAAACCCACCCCTGAGGCCCGGAGAATAATTGAATACGAATATCAGTGGGCTCTTCAACAATGAGCACACCCCCTGAATATTGCTGGGAGGAACCATGGAGTGATTGGGGTTGGTGGGTGGGAGTTATTTCAACTGCCCTTGCCACATGGATGTGTCTCTTTTTCTGCTGGCATGAGCGTCATAGGCTCTGCGGGAGACGACGGCCCGATCCTTCTATCCCTTTGATGATCCTCCTAGTGTTCCTCGTTCTCCTAGTTGCAGGAGACCAGGAAGGTGCTGTACCTGGTGAACATGGTCAGATGGAGACTAAATTATTGAGTAAAATATCACGAGGAGAAAATTATCATAAGATGTGGAAAGACAACATTTATATCAAGGATATGTTTAAGTTCACCACAATGTTAAATCTTTCTAATTGTTGGCTGTGTATGCACATACCACCTTATGCTAAAAGGCCAGGTTTGATGCTACATGGAATTCCCATCGATGATATCTTCAATATAAAAAATAGAAAAAACCCTGAAGAAGCTCAGTGGCCGCCCGTAAAATTGGCCCTGTCCGAACCAGCTTTTATTTGTTTTAAATTTTCTGAAGGGTCAACCCCACGAGGGACTTACCCTGATTGCTTACATGTATTGAATTTTGTATTTGATAAGGCCTGCTCTGCCTTCGTTAATTATGGCAATACCTCCCGGTGTTATCGATCCGATACTAGCGCCAAGCTAATGACTGATATGCACCACCTCCACAAAAGCTCTAGTTCCAATTCCTCTGTTCAGACTCTATTAAATTTTACCCAGGAACTATGGCACGTAAGCCTTCTGTTTTCACAAGCTTTCAAGTGGTCAGAGCAGCACCGAAACACCAGTCACCTTCTTCCGGAAGAACTCTGGCTAATTTGTGGCGATGCAGCATTCAAATCCATTCCCCGAGATCTTACTGGAGTTTGTACCCTAGGAATGGTGGTTCCCCTCTTATATAAAGTAGGAGAGTTACCAACATCTCTCAGACTGCGTAACCGCAGGGCAGTGAATACACCTATTAACCACTATATTGGGACCCAGGTATCGCGAGCCCTACTACCTTCCTTAGGGGCAGCCATGAATTATAGAGATCTTCATTTGCTCGCCAATTGGACAGAAGGGTTATTTAATGATACCATTAAGGCATTAAAGGACCTCAATCAAGAGGTGTCTGCTATGAGGGAGGTCGTTTTGCAAAATCGTTATGCTTTAGATGTAATGTTGGCCTCAAAGGGAGGAGTTTGTGCGTTAGTTCATTCTCATTGCTGCATGTTTATCCCAGATAGTAATGTCAGCATTTCGGCCACAATTGACCATATGGAAACAATGATAGCTGAAAACCCGCTAAAAACTACAGAAGGTGATCCATGGAATTGGTTATATTCTTGGCTGCCCGATGGTGGTTGGGTCAGACATATTATGGTATTGATAGCAGGGCCGCTTATAATCCTTTTGCTTTTCTGCTTCTGTATGCCCTGCTTAATGCAATGCTTGCAACATATGATGGAAAAAATGATGTCTCGCACGATGGGTCCGCGTATGATTGCTTTTATGAGAGAATATAGACCCTTACCCCAGAACGAATCTAAGTAATAGATTGTTCATAAAAAGAGGAGGGAGTGAAGGGAGAAGGAAGGGTTAAATAGACTATTATAAGGCAAAGAAGCTAAAAAGCTGCAGTTGTGGTTAGGCAGCTAGCGGAAACCGCAAATGCATCAGCTCTGTAGGCCAGAAGCTGCTTCCTGTTTTCAGCTCTGCAGACTGGGAGCTGTTTCCTGTTTTGCGCTACCTGTTTTAGAAATGTTTTAGAAATACAAGGCATACATGCAGGGGATGAGAAGGGTTTCTCTCAATATTCTCTGTACCTTGTACCTAAGAAATCTGCACCTAAGCTTTATACTTAAGAAGAGTTGGTCACAATATTATCGGCACATAGTGAGTTTTTCGTCAAGCTTACTTCTGCATTTGTGGTCAGTGGCTGTTGGCTAGGTCCGTCTGGCAGGTAGAGAGCTCATTTCCTGCCTTGCATTTCCTGCTTTAGCAAAGAGACACGTACAAGCAGAAGAGGAGGGGGAGTGCTTAGCCAGCAGAAAGACACGTATGTTTAGCAAGCAAAATAGATGTGCCATATAAGGGAATAAGTTGAACATTTGCCAGCTGATTGGGGAAGAATGGGGAAGTCTGGGGAAGGTATGGGAGAGGGAAAATGTTCAGAAGAGTATAAGAAAAGTCTGCTGAAGTACATTGCTTTTACAGCCAGTTTTTCAGAAGCGATTCTGCTGGTTGTCGCTGTGCACAGATAGCAATAAACTCTTTTCTCCAAAGAAGAATCTTTCCTGGTGCTTTTTGCTCCCTTTCTTCGGTACTGGGGACGCGGGCTAACGATTCCCTGGCAAGGACAAGGTTCAGCCTTCAATCTCAGGATACACATAGCTTACATACAGCACAATTAATTCAGTTCCATCAGGGCAGGGCAGCAACAAGATTTCTACTGTACCTTTAACTTTAGATAGAGAACATGGGCCCAGAGACCATATACTTCTCCCACCAAAACTCTTTATGAAGGCAGCCCTGTTTAGAGAAGTTTTTAATGACTGATGTTGTAATGCATTTTTAATCTTTTTTTGGAAGCCGCCCAGAGTGGCTGGGGAAACTCAGCCAGATGGGCAGGGTATAAATAAATTATTATTATTATTATTATTATTATTATTATTATTACGCATTATAACTGAAATGTAATTGTTCTGCATCCCATCAATTGGGCTTCTGCAGCCCAATCCTACCAATGTTTACAGCAAAGTAACTGTGAAATAGGGACACAGGTGGCGCTGTGGGTTAAAGCCTCAGCGCCTAGGACTTGCTGATCGAAAGGTCGGCGGTTCGAATCCCTGCTGCAGGGTGCGCTCCCGCTGCTCGGTCCCAGCGCCTGCCAACCTAGCAGTTCGAAAGCACCTCCGGGTGCAAGTAGATAAATAGGGACCGCTTACCAGCGGGAAGGTAAACGGCGTTTCCGTGTGCAGCTCTGGCTCGCCAGAGCAGCGATGTCACGCTGGCCACGTGACCCGGAAGTGTCTCCGGACAGCGCTGGCCCCTGGCCTCTTAAGTGAGATGGGCGCACAACCCCAGAGTCTGTCAAGACTGGCCCGTACGGGCAGGGGTACCTTTACCTTTTAACTGTGAAATAATTGCTTTCAATGGGATCTATTTTTCAGATGCTATATCCAAGTACCTGGAAGTATGCCTCCAAATGAAATGAGTCAGAATTTTAATTCAGAGCGTGGGAGAGGAGGTAAGGGATCACATCTCCATATTGTTTTGCCCAGTATCTTACTACATGTTCTCTTTTTTGCAAGATGTGTTTGGCGAGAAGTCTCAAGATGGAGATTTCACGCATCATCTCAACAGCAACAAGCGCAGTATTTAAACACGCTCTGGAGGTGATCAGCTGGGCTGGGAATTCTTCCAGGAGATGATTTAATTAGCTCAGAGTAAAGCTAGCAGAGGTCTGATTGCTCAGTCTGAAGAAAGCCAGTTGTTCCTAGAGCACAACTGTTACGGCACTGAAAAAAGGCACCCCAACATTTCCAACCAGCAAGTTTTGCTAGCTAGCATCAAGGAGTGGGAACAGAAACCGGAAAACAATTACTGACAAAATAACAAAATAAAATTATGGGTAATATTCATGAATGGGCCAGAAAAGTACCATTGTCTTAAGTACTGAGATATATGCTCTTAAGTTGTGGGTGAACATATCATACAAGACAGCGATTCTTCAAACAGCTCTTGTTCATTCACAGGCCAGAACTGAACTGAACTGAAGGGTTCAGCCAGCCTGCTTATATAGAGCTCCACTACAACGCAACAGCAACCACTTTCTGTAACTATCCAATCACTGAACGTCACTTTCAATCCCTTATTTGCATATGTGGACCTGAGTGAAAACTATCCACAGTATCCCCTGCTGGTCCAGGGTGAGAACTTCAGTACATAACATATTCAGATTGCTCAAAAGGCCTGAAATTGGCATCCGTCTGTCTCAGGAGACAACTGAGGAGCCTTTGGAGGTGAGGTTACAGTTCTTGCTGTGGCTGTAGAGACATGTTTTGTTGCAGTTGGGGCAGATGAAGGCGTCCGGTTGTGCTGTTGCAGGCTCACCATGGCATTTCTTCTCTCTGCATTTCTCCAAACGGTCATTTCTTCTCTGGTCACTGGATGCATGACCTGGCTGTGGTCATCTGCAAGGGATTCCCACATGACAGGATTGATGCCGCCAGCCTTCATGTCACAACTGCAGAAGTCTTTGTGCTGCAGAATTGGTCTGCCAATTGATCTGGTGCCTATAGAGCACGTCCTTGGGGATCCGGCCATCTTCCATTCTGCAGTACCATCAGCTAAGGCAGAACTAAAGTGAGAAAGATATAGTCATAATAGGCTGATGCAAGCACATAGAATTCTAGAAAGAGAGCCCAAAAATGGAAAACAAGCGAGGTCCCAACAAAAGAAGAATGTCAACTTAAGTTGACAGAATATGCACAACTTGCAGACTTAACATATAGAATAAGAGAACAAGAAGAACATACGTTTAAAGAAGATTGGAAAATGTTTACTGAATACAGTTGAAACCGTTGGCAGCATTAAGATAAATTCAGCAGTGTAAACAAGTTTTGATGGATGCAATAATGGAATACTGAATGGTATAGTTTTTGTGAAATATGCAGGGATTTCTGATATGTAAAATGAACCATGGAAAGAGAAGGGAAGTCTTTGATATCTTAAGGGTGTAAAATGACTATTTTAAATTGTAAAACAGAAAACTTAATAAAAATTATATATAGAACTCTAGAAAAAGAAAGAGAGAGAGAAAGATGGAAAAGGCATTAAAGAGGACATACACAATCTAACGATTATTAATCAAAATTACGCAATTTTAAGTCCCACTGATGTGCATGTGCTATCAGAGCATATCATTCACCACTTCAGTTAGTTTGAAGTGTGGAACTTTGGGAGGTTCATGCTGAGGCTTTGCATGCCAAGAAAGTTGAGAACATAAGAAGAAGCCTTCTGGATCAGAACAAAGGTCCATCTTGTCTGGCATCCTGTTCTCACAGTAGCCAACCACATGCCTGCAAGCAGAACCTGAGCACAATGGCATTCTCCCCAGTTGTGATTCTCAGCGACTGCTATTCAGAGGCATAGTCTGCCTCCAATGCTAGCTAGGTACTGCCAGGGCCGTCTTAAGCATATCTGGCACAGGGTGCAAATATCTCTCTGGTGCGCCCCCCCCCCCCGCATTTCCCAGAGTTGTCGACCTTTTTTAAGGGGGGGGACTTCAGCCCGGCTCGTTTACATCACGTGGTCCAACGCACACTCGGCGCTGCACGTAAGAGACGCCCGGATTGCAGGCCAGACAGGAGCACAGGAAGCAACCAGGCCAGAGAGAGGCAAGAGAGACATGCCTGCCCTGCCCTATGCCCTCCCCCGATTGCACCTGCCAGGTGCCCAGGCAGCCCTGGCAGAAGGGGACGCAAAGGGGTTTCCCTGAGCCGGACACAACGCACTCTGATGGGCAGCTGAGAAGAGAGGAGTGGGCTGCCCCAGAGCGGGGCAGGGAGCGTGCCCTGACTCTCCTTCCCAGACACTCAGCCTGTGGCGCCCTCCAAAATCTGGCGCCCTGGTGCCCCACAACACTAACGTCTATGGGTAAGATGCCCCTGGGTCCTGCGTTGCCGTGAGGCACATTGGTTCAAAGACAGAGAGATCGGTCTACAAATCTTGCTACAAAGAAAGTTTATGGGCAGAAATCCCAGGGGAGAAATTCCTTCCTAGCCCAGGTCAATTAGACCCTGAAAGTGAAGCTAAACTCATCCACTGAAGAGTTTTGACATGCCCTACATTTCCTCAGATCATTATGTAACTCTCAGGCTCCCACTATGTTCCTTTCTTCCAGGCGCAACTGTCTTCATTCCATCACTTGAGCCCTTTATTTTAAGCTCAAGCCCTCAGGTTCCAAAGAGACTGCCTGACTAAAACTTGCTGTCCAGCAGCGTCAAGATTATGTATTACCCGGCAGCAAAGATCATTGCCCTCGGTAGGACAAGTTCTTTGGTCATAAATTTCCTTATTTTAATACCAGAGCATCGCAGACATAAATCTCAGTATGCTGATTCAACCAGAGTAGGCACCGCAATATAAAAACACATTTTTTCCCCATGTTTACAAGTTGCTGGGGGCAGGGAGACAAAGAGGAAGTGGTCATCTACAGACATTCGCTTGGCTATTATTCAAGACAGAATGTTGGAGTACAGTGGTGCCCCGCAAGACGAATGCCTCGCAAGACGAAAAACCCGCTAGACAAAAGGGTTTTCCGTTTTTCGATGCGCTTCGCAAGACGAATTTCCCTATGGGCTTGTGATTTTTTTGCTTCCCCCCCCTTTTTCTAAGCCGCTAAGCCGCTAATAGCCTTTTAGCCGCTAAGCCGCTAAGCCTTTAATAGCCGCTAAGCCGCTAATAGCGCTAAGTCGCTAATAGGGTTGTTTCGCAAGACAAAAAAACCGCTAGACGAAGAGACTCGCGGAACGGATTATTTTCGTCTTGTGAGGCACCACTGTAGTTGCACCCTCGTCCAGCAAGGCAGTTCTTGGCATGTTTTCTATCAATGGCTATTAGGTTTGATAGCTAAATGGAGCATCCACAGTCTGAAGGAGGATACCTCTGAAAAACAGGTGAAAGCCAGAAACAGGGGTCTCATGACCCTCTTCTGAGAGGCAACTGTGGCGATCACACTGGGCCCCCGGACGTTTCACCGTCTATTGATCCCTGTGCCACCACTTTATTTCTCGCTGCCACCACCCAGGTCCTACCTGGTACAATACTGAGTCCAGTCAGGGTTAAATTGGAACATAAACTTCTCTTTATTTATTGCAGTTTAACAAACATGTGGTTTCATAAACAGTATTGGTCAATTACAATCATGGGGTGCCTATCCAGACCTATAACTTCCACTACCTGCTCTCACTCACTAAACCACCTCTTCAGATATTTACTTGTCTTCCTAGCCCCTAACTGTTCCTGACTCAGCTTATTTCGCTACACTAACTCAACCTACCCACAGACTCTATCCCAATTCACTCCCACTCCAACCAACCACCCAACTCCCAACAAACTCCTCCCTTCGGCCCCCCCCCAGCTGGTTTTATAGTCCCTCTGACTCCACCCCCCCGGGTTCTGATTGGGTAACCTGTTCAACTATTTCACCTCCAGCACTCTCATATGTTAACGTCACAGCAACTAGTCAGTTACTGTTGGAACAGAATGCTGGTTTAGATGAGCTTTGGCCTCATCCCTGAAGATAATCCTTAAGTTAAAAAATAAATCTTACAAACAGGAAGAAACCCCAAATCTCTAGGCATTTGTGAGCTTGCCTTCTAAAATTGTTACATGTGGTGTAAAACATTGCAGATTGTTAGTTCAGACACTAATTTTGACCACATAATCGCAAAGAGTTAATAGTCTCCCAAAATGCCGTATAGCAAGCTAATTGGAGAGTTTTTAGAACTGTAGCATATTAAATAGAGTGTTTGGATTAAATGTATTAGACCAGAGGTGGGAACCCTGTGGCCCTTGAGATGTTGTTGGACTACAACTCCCATTATCCCCAGCCATTGGCCATGTTGGGTGAGGGGGACTGAGGTGAATTGGAGTCTCACATCTGGTTCCCCACCTCTCTCGTAAACAGATAAGCTGGCAAGAAAGAGGCATCTGCAACCAACATTTCCCACCTATATCCAAATAGTCAGGTTGAGGTGGAAGTGTTTGTTCTATGCATATCCCTCAAGGTTTAAGGAGAAACACACAGCCTGTTTCTGCAAGGCAAGTAGCAGATTTAAGAAGCTTCAAAAACTTTAACATCTTCTCCCTTACAGCCATGTTTTCCTAAGATGACTGAAAATTCTACATCCATTTTTCGAAAAACACCATGGTCCATTGCACTAACTTGTTTACACTGAAGATAATGTTCAATGTTTCCTTGTAGAACTTATTTGACAGTCTAACATTTGCCTCAGTGAGGCAAGCCAGGGTAATCTTAAACTCTTCCTTGGAATATTCTTATTTTGCCACTCACTTTATGAAGACAGCATAGCAGTTAACTATCCAGAGACTAGAGGCGAACCTAGTCTACAAAGCCACATGAATTAAATATACAGTACACAAAGATGTGCAAATTAGTGAGAATAACATATACAAATTTATTACATTTGGAAGGATTGCTTGCAAAAATGCATACATTTGGCAAAACCGTGTACAAAGGTATGTATATCTGGTCAAATGTGCATGAGAAACAGGTACACATTTTTATGTGGACTTGGTTTTTTTTATTTAAAAAATGCAAACTCTTGTGGAAATGCAGTGAATAGAATTTTCAATTTTTTTATGGTTTTTCACAAAATTGTAAACAAACACATAAAACAAGCAATCATAAATCATACCCTTATTAAAAATTACACTACTTATTAACATTGTTAAGTGACTTCCTCGCTTCCCCTTGGTTGAATTTCATTGCATGTCCTTTTCCAAATCGCAGCCCTTATAAAGTTTAACTTGGCTTAGGATTTTAAATTGGCTTAGGATTTTATTTAAGTTAAGTGATGAATTAATATGCTTAATTTCAAAATGAAAAGATCTAAGGATGTTATTGTGCAGTGAATAGTATTTTGGAAAGCTACACAGATGTCTGGAGGTAGAGATGGACAAATTTGTCAATTTCTCGAATTTGAAAAGGAGCTCTGCAAGAACAGCCTTGCCTAAAGAACATTCCCTGTTTTGAGAAGTGGAATTAATTTCTTTCTTAACCCTCCTGCACTTGTATCTTGAAAAATTAAAAGTAACAAGAAGCAAGTCTCGGTGAGGCACATCAAATTTCCAACGAAAACCCCTAAAGAAAAAATGTTTCCTTCTCTTAAAGGAAAGTGAAGAATGGAAGCTGAAGCCCTTAAGGTATTTCCTGCTCCGGTTTTTAACAGCTACAAGGTGTCCTGTGCAGTGTGCAGAAAACCTTGAAACAGCAACTTCAATAGAGCAGCATTACTCGCCACACTTGCATATTATATATAGCCTGGGGGCAGAGAGAAATACAATCCTGTAATCAGCAACTAAAGCAGACCTTCCACAACCTATTGTCCTCCAGGCACTGTTAGACTACAACCCCATCAAGCCTTGAGTCAGCATGGCCAATGGTCAGGGATGATGGACATTGCTGACCAGCCACAACTTTACACAATTGCGTAGCCCAGAAAGCAGTTGCAATGGATTGTTTTGATGCTATATACAATATTGGCATGTCACTGAGAAGGAAGAGACACAAGGAGAGGCAAGAACAAGAAACAAGGCAGCTGGGCTGAGCTAAGTTAGGTGAGTATGGATAAAAGCTTTACTTTACTATTGGTCTGCCCCTCAAAAACCTTGCAGATGAAGAAGGAACTGTGGCGTGTTGTTGGCCTAATGGCATCATGTTGCTTTCCGGAGACATTCTGAGGTGTTGGCCTTGACTTGCGAAGCCATAACAGCTCAGCACCAAATACCACAGAGCATCTTTATTCCATCACTGCAACCACCTTTAACATCAACCAAGAACGCTGTCATGGTGATGCAGAAAGGAAATATTTTAAAAGTCCGTTTCATTGCGTGCCACATAAAGGAATGCATACGTCCCCAGCTCTTGCAGGTTTCGCTAAGTGATCTTGAAGGTCCAGTATGATGCGTTACACAAGCTCATGGGAGGGGCTTCTGGGACAATACAGCCCTTTCTTTATTCTCAGGGGAAGGGCAATAGCTCAGTGACAGAACATGCAGAAGGTTCCAGGTTCTATCCCCAGAATCTTCATGTAGGGCTACGAGAGAAGCTTCTCTGAAATACTGAGCTAGATGGACCTGTGGTCTCAGTCAGCACCCTATGTCCCTAATGATCTCATGGAGTGTGGCTAAGAGGCCTAGAACTTTATGAACTTATGAACGGTAGTGTAGTGGTCACTTCTTCCTCAACTATCTTCAGAGACATCTAGAAGACTGCCCCATTCATCCATGCAGAAAGAGTAGGTGTTGAAGGGAGGGTCGTGGCCAAGACTCCTTCTGATCACACACACACACTGATCTCCACATGTTCAGGAGCCTTACATACCGACCAATTGAGGGAATTATATAAGCAAAGGCAAGTTCACAGTCCTTTTAATAAATAAATACACAGAGTCTACCCACAGACACCCGGATCCATGGATCTTCCCATATGGATCGATAGACTGGATAAATGGAACATTGGGTTCATGCATGCAGGTGTCTAGATGCATAGATATTGTGAAAACAAAGGCCTTGAAAGTATCAACATCAGGGCAGACACAACTCTTTCTTTCTTTCTTTCTTTCTTTCTTTCTTTCTTTCTTTCTTTCTTTCTTTCTTTCTTTCTTTCTTTCTTTTTCTCCCCCCCCCTCTCTTTCTCTTTCTCTTTCTGATACTCATATAAAACTTTATAAAAACAGATGATTATAAATTATTACAAATTATTCTGACAAGCATACTTTAAGTTAGCTGAAAAGTCTTAGCCATTGTTTTAATTAATTGACAATTATTCTTAAATGAAGTGTTATGATCAGAGTGATTTTACTGTATGCCACCTAGAACTTACAGACAAAAGGTAGGACAAAAATTGGGGGAAACTAAATAAAAGATCTCCTGATGAAATGTGCCCCACCCTGACATGATAATCTGAGTTAAAGAGAATGCACCAGAGCTAATCTTACTAGAAGGCTGTATAATTAAATTTCCAGAATGGCTTATTTAGTAGAATTGTAAATGATCAGTGTTGTGTTATCTCACTAGATGACAGGTCCATTAATTTTACGCTGCCTGAGGGTGTGATGCAGAAGAGGGCTATAGTTACATTGCAAGCCTGTGTATGCCATGCGCATGTATGTATGCGTATTAATAGTCTCCACACAAACTCCACACCCAGCTCTTCGGCTTACATGATTTCAAGCACGTACAATGGCGGGTGGAGAGGGGAATCCTCCTGATGATCAAAGGTCAGGGCATAGTCACTCATTCCCAGCTGTGTACAGTATTAATAGGGGTTTAATTTCAGCAGCCACTATTCCTTTTGAATTTGTGAAATACAGTTCGATACAGTCCCATCCCCCCGTCCAGCTGCATAAGCCAGTTAGCATTAACATTCACCAAGACCCAAAGTGTCTTGGAAAAGAGCTCTTTAGTTTGTCATCAACTTCCTGGAACTGCAAAGGTGAGGAGGAAGAGGTTCCATGTGGTATGCAGTCAAGTGGCCGTAGAGTTCGTTTCATTGCTGTATTATCCAGCGGTGCTCAAAGCCATGGTAAGGAATGATGCCTCTATAAAGTTTACTTAGAAGTAAGTCCCATTCAACAAAGACACCTCTGACTCTCACACGAAGGCAATTAGATTTTGCTTCTATACCCTACAGGGGGAAGGATGTGTGACAGCTTTAATTGCCGCCTTTTTATTTATCCAGTTAGCATTATTTCACAAATTCAAAAGAAAAGAAAAATGGAAGAAACTAGAAGCTGACCAGTTGAGGGCTCTTAATGAGGAGGAAGAAATTAGAGACATAAGCTCCTAATTACAGGCACAGTAGTGCTTGTGAGTCCACACTGGGAAAGCTTTCACTGCAATTTCTGTTTTTAAAGAACTGGTAAAAATAAAGAAGAAGTCATATCTGGAAAATGGGAGGACATCGCTATAATATAAAAACAACAACAACGCTATAATGCAACAGATGAGCCACAGTGGGTTGTGGCTAATGCTGCAGTTCCATTCATGAAACAGACAACAGTTTATACAATGGAAGTTCCCATTCCACCCTCTGGAGCAGATTTTGAAGCTGTGGGAAGGGCAGTTACAGGAACAGATTCCAGGTGTATTCCTGGGATTTCTGAACTAGTTCCGTGAGTTTGGTTCAACTGAGCTACCTCATTCCAAGGATCGAGGGCACCAGTTGGTACTTTTGCCAAGTGCTCCCTCAAGCCTGGCTCAAGCACACATTTCCGTCTTCTGCACTAAGACTGCAGCATACGATGAAATCCCAGTGGACCTTTTTGTTAAACACAGCACACTCATTCATTCTCTCTCTCTCTCTCTCTCTCTCTCTCTCTCTCTCTCTCTCTCACACACACACACACACACACACACACACACACCCTCTATCTATCTATTCACCTCAGAAGTTTTAAGGCATTTCTCTCTAGCAGAAGAAAAATTACTCTGGTAGTGTTTGAACAAGCCAAAGGCTTTAGGCATCATTATCATCAGGAGGCTTTGTGCTTAAATAGAAGGAACCTTGCTGAGCCGGACACTCTGAGGGCATGTCGGAAGAAAAGCCTTCAAGAAAGACTCTTCACCATTTGAAGAGGTAGAAATAATGTGAGCCATATCATCACATTGCTAGCGTCCTTTCCTGCTCCCAAGCTTTGCCCTGGAAATCTATTTCAGTTTGGAAGACTTATATACTTCCCCCTTTTTTTTGGTGCTATGGTCTTTCCTTTAGGCAGCAGTGGTGGAGACAAGAGGATTACTAAATGGAGACACAACAAACTACCTAACATTAAAACCAGTGTGGTACAATGGCTACTGCGCCAGACTAAGACCAGGGAGGCTAGGGTTTAAATCCCGTCTCAGTTATGAAGCTCAGTGGATAAACTTGGGCCAATCAGTATTCCTTAGCCAACCTCACAGGGTAGTTGTGAGGACTAAAGAAGGTGAAGAGAATTATTTATCCACCCTGTGTTCCTTCAAGGAGGGATGGAATATATATGTAACTACAGTGATACCTCGGGTTAAGAACTTAATTCGTTCTGGAGGTCTGTTCTTAACCTGAAACTGTTCTTAACCTGAAGCACCACTTTAGCTAATGGGGCTTCCTGCTGCCATTGCGCCACCGCTGCACGATTTCTGTTCTCATCCTGAAGCAAAGTTCTTAACCCGAGGTAGTATTTCTGGGTTAGCAGAGTCTGTAACCTGAAGTGTATGTAACCTGAAGCGTATGTAACCCGAGGTACCACTGTACACAAATAACATGTTAACAACTCAGCCAGTTAAGCTTCAGCAGCACTGAGCTCCCTCCTAGTCACTTAGCTATGTGATTCAGGTATTGCTCTTTTGCTGTAGAGCCTCTAGAAAAGGGGTAGCCAATGTGGTGCTGTTGGACTACAATTCTCATCATCCCCGACCACCAGCCATGCTGCCTGGGGCTGATGGAAGATGTAGTTCAACAACGTCTGGAGGGCACTAGATTAAGAAAGGGTGCTTGCTATATTGGCTATGACTGATCCCTTGATGGTATCAGAAAATGTATTTTAGCGATCCCAACTGGATGCAAGCATACATCAGGACTTGGCATTAGCTCTTCAAATTTAGACCATTTCCCAAACAATTAAATTTTATTGCAGAAAACGTCATGCCAGAGGAGGAGATTTTAGACAGCAACAGATGTGTAATCTGTAATGATCCTCTAGTGCAATATCCTTTATACAAACCGCTTGGAGATAGTCGAGGTGTTTGGATAATCAGAACAGAGAAAAATGAGAGCCTTGCTAATATAGGAATATGATGCTAATATATTATGCTAATATAGGAATACTATGCAGGGGAGGGGGCTGGAAATTTCACTGGGTGACTGTTAATATTGTTCTATATTCTCCCTTTCCTGTGCAGAAAGATGCCCAAGGCAAGTAACAAACTGCACTCTGATGCAATGATATTGGTTTATTATTGTGTGAATGAGCCTTGAGTTCATGTGCTCCCCCACTTACCGCCACACACAGACCTTCTGGCACAGCCACAATGAGATGATTGGAAGCTTTGGCTTCTGTTTTTAACTAACTGCAGTTTAGCATTACAGTATGTTTGAAACCAGTCAAGTTGCAATTTATCTTAACTATGGTTTGTTGAAACGAGTCAACTTCATAACCTATGGTTTGAGGCTGGTGTTCCAGTAAACCATGTTTAAGTTGTCTTGGTTTATGCATGGCACTAAACTGTGATTAAACCTAGCTATGATTTACTAGAACATGCCAACTTCAAACCATGGGCTATGAAGCTGTATTGTTTCAACAAACCAGTTAAGATTAAAGGTCTGGATGTAGCATAGAGACGGGGAAACTCATTGAGCTTGAGGTTCAATGTGGTTCATGTTTGTCATGATGAACTATGGTTTACTGTGATGTCTAAAGCAGCTAAAAGACCATAGTTTCACACCAAACAATGGTTAAGGAATCTTACGTATGGTTCAGTGTGATGCCTGTATTGCCAGGCCATGTTTCATGATTGGTCACCAAACTAGAATCACAAACAACAGCTTTGAACCGGGCCTGCAAACCAGTTCATGGTGACTGATTTGGCATCATATCTGTATTGTGAGAAATTATTGCTACTATTATAGTTGTTATTATTATAAACATAAGGCTGTTGCTGTGTCTCTAGCAGCTAGAGTGCCAAGCAGATGAAAATGGAAGTAGACTAGAAGTTCTAAATTATGGTTTGTACATTTCAGTTCTCAGTTCTAAAGTGTAGTTAGGGCAAATGTCTGAACTGAGCCTCTGTATCTTTCATTCTATATTTACTCTTCTCAACACCAATTAGGCTTTTTTCTCCAGACAGCAAAATCTGGATGATTTAATATTAACTGAGCTGTAACTGGGCTGCATTGAATATTGGGATTCAAGAAAATTAGTTCCGCTTGCCGTAGTAAGTAGCACCCAGTGCTGCATGGCAATTCCATTATCTTACCTTGATATTATCAAAGCAGAGATGAATTTAAGTGGCTTGAAATTTCCAAAATGGAAAAATGAATGGCCTCCTCTCCAACTGCCCCAGGGTGTTCCTCATTTGTATATGTTCATTCATTTAAATATGCACGATTTAAAATTGCTGATTAACTAAGCATGCAGTACACAGATGAATTCCAAAGAAAACCAGGAAATCAAAAACTCAATTGAGACCAGTGCTTTTCTTCTAGGAAAAAAAGATGCCGGTACTGCGTACCCTTAAGTACTCCCAGAAAAATAAGCATTGGATTAGACCACCCAGGCATCTCTAAATGGGCAGCAGCTACATTGTGATGGATGCTAAAGGAGAATCATGGAGTCAACCATTTTGAAAGGAGAATATTATGAAAATGATATACAGGTGGTACATGACCCCAGTCAAGCTTGCAAAAATATATCATCTGTCTGATAATAAATGTTGGAAATGTAGAGAGGCTGAGGGGACATTCTTTCACCTCTGGTGGACATGCCCAAAAGTGAGGGTCTTCTGGGAAATGATCTATAATGAACTAAAAAAAGGTATTTAAATATACCTTTGCTAAGAAACCAGAGGCCTTCCTCTTGGGCATTGTCGGTCAGAAAGTGTTAAAGAAGGACAGAAGTTTCTTTATGTATGCGACAACAGCAGCAAGAATACTTATTGCAAAGTATTGGAAGACACAAGACTTGCCCACACTGGAAGAGTGGCAGACGCAATTGATGGACTATATGGAATTGGCTGAAATGACTGGCAGAATCCGAGACTTGGGAGAAGAAACAATGGAAGAGGACTGGAAGAAGTTTAAGGACTATTTACAAAAACAATATAAGTTGTATGAATGTTAAATATCTGCACGATTTAGAAAACATCAGCTCCAGCAAATAGATTTTGTAAAATAGAAAATTAAGTTATAAGTAAGAAAAGGTCGAAATTTAAGGTAACACTATGTTTAAATTTAAGGTATGAGTAATTGGGAAAAAAAATTTTAATTTAGAAATATAATATTGGGAAAGTACAAAATAAGGTATGAAACAAGGTAATAATTTGCTGATATTTTTATTATAAATAATGCAGGGTAAAGGAGATGTGAGGAAGTCCAGTTAGTTATATAAAAAAATTGTATTGAATGGTTGGTTTTTCTTTTTTTCCCTACTTTTTATTTCCTTCTTTCTATACTGATTTTTGGGGTATTTGTTCTGGCTTTTTGTGTATTATTTCTTGGTGAAGGGATCTTCTATGTACATTGTTTACTATGTATTTGAAAATTTAATAAAATATTATAAAAAAATAAAAATAAATGGGCAGCAGCTACATTGTGATGGATGCTAAAGGAGAATCATGGAGTCAACCATTTTGAAAGGGAGCTTGATTTAAAAAATGTGCTTATGAAAAACAAGTGATCAGACAGAGGAAACTTTGAAACATCAAAATTTATTCCAGGGTAACCCAACAGGACACACCTAAGGGCAGTGCTTTGTGCATTCTATAAACACGTGGGCAAAAGTTGGGATTTGCTGCGAGGAATCACCCTGGGATGAACCATCCACTCTGTAGGCTCTTGCCTAGGAAAGTTCATGGAAGTATACATAATACGCATTAAAATTAATATCGGACTGGACTTTAGCTTGGGCCGGCTTGGGCCAGTTCTAGGCATATGGAGGAAGGTGTCTGCGTCTCTGTTGCTATTCATAGCAGCACTGCTTGAATCAAGTTTTCCATCCACATATCTTTCTGATAGAATTTTGAAAAACCACAGTGTGGATGGTATTAGGATAGAGCCAGCAATATCTACTACTAAAAGGTATGTGGTAATACATATCACAGATAAAGACCTTTTAATAGACTAGAGTGATTTTCCTTGTAATTAGCAAGGGCATTGTGGTATAATTAAGGAAATCAATTAATAGAACATTTAGGAAGTAGATGCTGAAGTCATACTACAATGCAATCTTGTCTGCCATCTCCTTCACTCCCTCCCCCCGCCCCCGCCATCAGTTACCACTTCTCATTTTGCACTTTGATGCAGCAGATATCCAAGAATGCAAGACATGCACTCAACTGAGAATTGCTTTCTAACCTCACAATCTATTCTTGGCAGCATCGGTTGGACTCAAAGCAGCAGAAATGAATGTGAGTTTGGACCAGACCTATGAATTCCTGAAAAGGTATATAGCCAAGATGCAGCTCTTCTTGGAAAATAAAAATAGCCTTCGTTAATAGGATTAGTAATTCAAGGCCTATCCTCACTTAACTGGGACTTACGATGGGACTAACTTCTCACTATGCACATATAGGATTGCACTGCTAAACCCCAATCCTATGCCTTTATAGTCAGTAGAATCAGCTCTCTGGAGTCATTTTCTGATTGAAAATGGGCATATGCCTATCATTCTTGCTTTTAGGATGCTACTGAAAGCTTACATTTTCAAGTGGGCCTTCCCAGAAGTAAGACTCAGCTGTAAAATACCAGAAAACAAAATCTATGGTATAAATACAGAGCAATTTAAAAGCATGCCTTGAAAACATTAAATTACACCAATTCAGTATATTGTAAAATATACTGAATTGGTGTAATTTAATGTTTTCTAAAGGCATATTTTTAAATTGCTCTGCATACGTTCATTTCTACCACAGATTTTGTTTTCTTGTAATTTTCTTGTGTATCCTTCAGAAACTTTTGTTAAGAAATGGTTTGTCAATGTTTAACTAAATGAGAAACCCAATCCTATGCTATGTAAGGTATATTCAGAAGAAAAGATCTGTGCAGTTTATTTAGTATAATTGCTGTTGGAACATTCAGGGCAGGTAAAAGAAAGCACTTCCTCACGCTGCCTATCATTCAAGTATGGAACTCACTCCCACAGAAGGCAGTGATGGAACCAGCTTGGGTTGCTTTAAAAGAGGATTAGACGAATTCGTGAAGGACAAAACTATCAATGGCTGCATCCATCATGGCTGTGTATTGCTGCCACTGTCAGAGACATCCTGCTTCTGAATCCCAATTGCTGAGAATCACAGGTGAGCAGGATGCTGTTGTGCTCATGCCCAGCTTGCAGGCATCTGGTTAGCTGCTGCGAGACTAGGATGCTGGACTAGATGGGCCATTTTACTGATCCAGCATGCTCCTCTTAGGTTCATATGTTCCTCTGTAAAATGGAGCTTGTTTCCCGGAATGTGTGTAGAGGATTGGTGCCTTCAATGTAGCAGTGGTCACCAACTAAACAGGTAACGCACCCCTGATAGTTAAGTCCAGTCACGAACGACTCTGGGGTTGCAGTGCTCAATTCGCTTTATTGGCCAAGGGAGCTGGCATACAGCTTCCGGGTCATGTGGCCAGCATGACTAAGCCGCTTCTGGCAAACCAGAGCAGCGCACAGAAACGCCGTTTACCTTCCCGCTGGAGTGGTACCTATTTATTTACTTGCACTTTGATGTGCTTTCGAACTGCTAGGTTGGCAGGAGCTGGGACTGAGCAACAGGAGCTCACCCCGTCGCGGGGATTTGAACTGCCGAGCTTTTGATCAGTAAGTCCTAGGTTCTGTGGTGTAACCCACAGCGCCACCTGCGTCCCTGGTCACCAACTAGAATCACTTTAAAGGGGGATTGGATAAATTCATTGAAGATAGCTCTACGAATGGCTACTAGTGTCGGGGACTGGACTGAGGAGGAATGGTGGGGGCTGCGTGCCCCCTCATCCTGAACCTTCCCGAGAAGAGGAGGACAGTATAGATTTACAACAGTGTTTTGCAGAAGGTCATAGTTCAGAGGCTGCAGAGGGGAGAAGCTGGGATATATTGGGAGAGGAGGAGCAGGAAGAAGAAGCACTAACAGACTCAGTGCCCTTGGAAAGCATTCCCGACCACCACCCCTCCTCCTGGGACCAGGCGTGCATTGAGAGTAGTAGAAGTGAAAGCTCAGAGGCAGAAAGCTCAGATCAGTCAGCACAGGGATGACATAGAGTAGGAGAGATGGAGGGGGTGCGACTTTACTTGGAGCAATGCCATTATCTAAGAGAGACGGCATCATGCGTCTCTCTCTGTGAATATTTAATAAAAGACCACGGTAAGAACGTCTTGTTTTCCCATTTCTGACTGCCAGCCGTGAGGGAACGGGGTCGGATTCCCTGAAGCCTGACAGCTAGACATCAAAGAGCAGCCAGCAGAGGTGGGGGCGCCGCAGAGCTGGCCTCCTGGCAGCAGTGTTGATACCATTCACCGGGATGGTGTGGGGTTGAGGCAGGGCAGCAAAGAGGTTGGAGCAGTGTGGCCATGCTGACAAGAATATCAGATGGACTCTGCTGTTGTGGCAGCACTTTCCTGTCCCTGCCCCACACTGTCCCAGTATATGGTAGCAGTGCTGCTGCCAGGAGGACAGGTCCATTGCACTGGCTGCTAGCCATTAATGGCTAGTTTACCTCGAGTATCAAAGGCAGCATGCCTCTGAGTACCAGTTGCTTGGGGTCCCAAGAGAGGAGAATGTTTTCCTGCTTGTGGATTTCCCATAGGCATCTGCTTAGCCTCTGTGAGAAGAGGATGCTGGAATAGATGGGCATTTGGCCTGATCCAGCAAGGTCTTTGTTATGTATTCAGCGGTCTGTTTACCTGAGCTTGAGTCTGAGACTAAGGATTCTGAGCCCCTGTGTTCTGATTCAATACATGATATCCAATCACAGAACATTTCAGTATTTGGGCCTCTGCCATTGGCCCTTAAACTCTGAGACATGATTGGCAGCTTGGAAGTTTAAACAACCAATCATATTGGGAGTGGAAGTGGCCTAGGCCTTCATAAATGTATATAAGCAGTTGCTTTGCCTCTGTTGTCCAGTTCTCTTAGTTCAATAAAGGTTTGTGCTGTTATCACTGTGTCTTGCCTTGTGGGAACCCACCTACAGTTCAGTCTTACGTAGTTAATCCAGACAGGAATCTTAGTTAGGACACACAGGAATGTCTTCATCTTCACAGCTGTTTCCCCCCTACAGTTTGTGTTTATTTTGGAATGCCCAGAGTGCCAATAGCTACTGCTGCTATGGACTTAAAATAATAGCCCATACCAACTGATTGCCAGCACAGTCCTCTCTGTGTTGTGCACAGGAGCAATTACCACTATGATAAACAAGGGTGCGGGTTTTCCAAGCACATGTGCCTACTGATGCAGTAGGTCTGAGTATGACCAATGTTGGATATCACCCATTGAATCTAGTGGTGCAAAATTAGCTTTTGTGCAAAGAAATGCATTCTTAAATTGGCTTGAACCGAGTGTTTTACTCCAATGCAAGATGCACCTGGGTGTCTAGGGCAGAAAGGAGTTGAATAAAAACTGTTACAGCAGGTACATCTGGAATTCAGAGTGTTAGGTATTTATTTTATTTTATTGGAGAAGGTGTATAACCCAGTTGATCCAAAAATCTTTAAGTAGTGTAATCAAAACAGAAAATTTACCAAGAATATGCAAATAAAAATAAGCAAAAAAACAAGTATATGAGGGGGGGGGGATTCCTTCTAGTAGCACCTTAAAGACCAACTAAGTCAGTTCTTGGTATGAGCTTTCGTGTGCATGCACACTTCTTCAGATATGAGGGTTAAGCTGTGCCTATATGAGGTGCATGTGGCAAGCACTAAACCTCTGTGTTTGGGCTTCTGTTGTGCTCAGGAGCAAGCTCCAAATAAAATTAGTTCTACTCAGGGCATTTTTTCATCAGGAAGTCAATGGACTTCAGTTCTGGCACCTCTCAGGTGGGCGCCATTGCCATTATAAGAGAACAAGGGAGGTGTTCGTGGTGAGTTTCGGCACCTTTTTTGTAGAAAAATAGCACTGGTGCCACTGATGAAAAATGAGGAAAGCAAACTAAGATGCTGTTGTTGTTGTTTTACTTTTTTATCCCCGAGGTGAGTTATCATGCATGCATATCCCAATTTACCTATCCCCACTTACCTGGGACATTTTTTGGCATAAGCATGGCTAGAATTTCAGCCGAATGCTAACAATTCAGCAAGGAAGGCAAGAGTTAATGCCCAAGGAAACCAGCTGCTTTTGAAAACTGCATTTTAGGAAAGCAACTGCTTAATTAAATATTCAGGCTTCCTGAATTCACACTATTAATTTAAATGGTGTGCCCATGTTCTGTTTCTTGGGCACATCTCCCTGGGACACCTGCTCAAAGATACTTTGATGGATGGTGTTTACAAATTAAAGTGAAAGCTGGTACTTTATCATTTCCTCAAGTTCTTCTCTTTTCATCTCCTTTTCTTGGCTTAATCTACTCTAGTCCGGTTCCTTCTAAAACAGATATTTCCCCATCAATCTCCTCCATTTGCATTGACACTTTGATTCTCTCTGAGCAGCCAAAATGTGTCACCTCATGAACAGTGCAATATCTGAACGGCCCTGTGCTTGTATTCACCCTACAAGACATAGAGCGTAACAGCTGGTCCACTTGGTTGAACCGAATTGTTATCACCGCCCTCTAGTGAGGGCATGTGTAAAAATTCAATGAGTGGCTTCAGGGCTGGTGCACAATTATGTAAAGCTAAATAAAAGCACAGCATAACACTCTCGCCTGAATAATCCCCAAGCTTTAATTCTAATCACTCTTGCTTGGCTCCCCTGAAAATTAAGAGCTGCAAAGAAGTAGAATGCAAGTATTATGTGTAATTAAATAATAACCAAAAGGGAATGTGCTGTGAGCAACACTGTGCACAGCTTGTTGCCATATCTTTAATCCCCTACGAACAGCTCTGTTGCCAGTGTACCACCCTATTCTCTCCAATTGCTGCAGATAAGGAATTAATTCTTGAAAATGGAATAAGTAAAGCAAGCAGAGTAGAGAGAGAGATCTCTCTCTGGCTGATTTGCCCTCTAGTTGTTGTGTCATAACTACAATTTCAAAGGACCTCAAGATGGGGCAGAGATGATTCACACATTACAGATTTAGCAGCTATACATCAAACACAGAACAGATACCCATTCATGTGCCATACTGTGGGAGGTTGAAGCATTTATCCACCCAATGTGCGCTACAGAAACATACTACAGGAAGCCACGATGGGTTGCAGCTTCCTCTGCACAAGGGATGGGGACTTGTTTACCAAAGTTGAACTTCAAAACATCAGGAGGACACCAGGTTGGAGGTGGCTAATTTATGGCTTTGAAGGTAATAACCAACACTTTGATATGGACTTAGAAATGAACATAAACCAACTAAGCTGGTGCAGCAGTGGTCAAGTAATCTAAAAGACTTAATCTGCTTAGAACTCTCATAGCTTCATTTTGCCCCAGCTGAATTTTCAAGCATTTTCAAAACATTTGAAATGGAGGCCCATGAAGAGTGCATTGCAGTAATTTGTTCTGGGTGTATCTAAGGCAGGCGTAGGCAACCTAAGGCCTGGGGGCTGGATCCAGCCCAGCCGCCTTCTCAATCCGGCCTGCAGACGGTCCCAGAATCAGCATGTTTTTACATGAGTAGAATGTATCCTTTGATTTAAAATGCATCTCTGGGTTATTTGTGGGGCCTGTCTGGTGTTTTTACATGAGTAGAATGTGTGCTTTTATTTAAAATGCATCTCTGGGGTATTTGTGGGGCACAGGAATTTGTTCATTCCCCCCCCAAAAAAAAATATAGTCCAGCCCACCACATGGTCTGAGGGACAGTGGCTGGAAAAGGTTGCTGACCCCCGATCTAGGTATGAGTGACAGTGGCCAGATTCGCTTTCTCCAGAAAAGGGCACAGGTAGCATCAGTCTAAGATGAGCAAGAATACTCTGGGCTATAGCTACTCAGAAGTGCTCTCAAACTGCTAACCTGATTCCTCAGTGGGTGAATTTTTGGACAAGGCTACATACACATTGAAGAATCAGATTAGCAGTTTAAGAGTACTGCTGTCATATGGACTACACAATAATGAACCAAAACAGTGGAATCTAAAGGTGTGTGTGTGCGCGCGCGCGCGCTTTAAGGCCTTACCACAGCATGGCGAGTTAACCTTGTGTCTCATCACCAACTCTTTCATCCCTAGGATAATCCCTTATCCTAAACAGTCATGCTGGTTTTTCTGCTTGTAATGCCAGTGCAACATTTGCGCAATCCCAGAATCATGCCTTAGTTTTTGACAATGTATAATTATGTGCTTTAGTGAGGCATGCAACAGCCAGAAGACCTCACTCAAGCAGATAATCCTGTATTATGTTGGACTGAACCAATGAGAAGCTAGCAAAGAGATACTGGAGAGAAGAATCAAATAGAAATTCAAAGGAATACCTAGCTATTATGTATCCTTAAAAATTAGGCCAAATTCTCAAGTACTTGGTGAGCCACTACTAACCATTATTTTGAATAAAGTAAGGCTGAAAGGAAGGCCTGCCGCATTGGTTCTGCCTTCTGACTCACTCCTTTGTGATGCAGCAACATGGAGACCCAGGGCTCTTAAAATCCCACTAAGGAAATAACAACAGAGAGTTAACACTACCACCAAAGGAGAGCAATTGAGGTCACCAAGGGAGAACTTAATGCTAAAGCCTTTGTTGATCATGCTGTTTACCTTACAATCATACGGTTGGGAGGTACCTCAAAGGTCTAGTCCAACTTGCTGCCACTGCAGGAAATCGGCTGCTATAGCATCCCAGGCTGGTGGCCAGCCAACCTCTGCTTTTAAACCTCTAGGGAAGGAGAGTCCACTCTCTTCCAAAGCAGTTTGGTTTTACTATCAATGGTTGTACCACCAGGAAGTTCCTACAATGGTTTAGTCGAAATCCCGTCTTGTAATTTGAACCAACAGGTTCAGTCCTACCCTCTGGAGCAACAGAAAACAGAGACCATCTTGTATTGGCTAAGTTGCCATAAGTGGCATAATAATGAGTAGAGTATGGGCTGTAGGAAGATCTTGGGGGCCCAGCTGAATCCCCCGGCTGGTAGTTCCCTGCCCAATCCTAGAAGAAGAATCAAGAGGTGGAGTCCTTTTTAAAGCCTGAGGGCTTTAAAGCCTCAAAGGCAACCTTCTGGGAGCCACATGCCAGTGGTGGGTGTTGTTGTTGTTTAGTCATTTAGTCGTGTCCGACTCTTCGTGACCCCATGGATCAGAGCACGCCAGGCACTCCTGTCTCCCACTGCCTCCCGCAGTTTGGTCAAACTCATGTTCGTAGCTTCGAGAACACTGTCCAACCATCTCGTCCTCTGTCGTCCCCTTCTCCTTGTGCCCTCCATCTTTCCAACATCAGGTTCTTTTCCAGAGAGTCTTCTCTTCTCATGAGGTGGACAAACTACTGGAGCCTCAGCTTCAGGATGTGTCCTTCCAGTGAGCACTCAGGGCTGATTTCCTTAAGAAGGGATAGGTTTGATCTTCTTGCAGTCCGTGGGACTCTCAAGAGTCTCCTCCAGCACCAGAATTCAAAAGCATCAATTCTTCAGCGATCAGCCTTCTTTATGGTCCAGCTCTCACTGGAGGCTGGAGTAGTGGGCATCGCCAGAGGCAAAAGTGAGTTGGGCAATGGATGCGCTTCTTACCTTTGTACAGTAGGCCACGTTTCAGATATGCAAACAGCAGAGTTTTCTACAACCACATTTGGCCCTCAGGCATAAAGTTCCCCACCTCTGGCCTAGGAGATCCTTGGCTCCTTCACCCAAGCTTGTCCCATTCTGTTGCGTGTCGTGTTGAAGTGGCTTGCAGGGCATTTGGGGAAGCAAGTTATTAATACTATAAAGAGAAGAGGGATTGATGAGCACTGACTTGTTCAGTTCGTAGTGTGATGAAGAGACGCACGCCAGCCTCAATCAGCTTCTCGCAGATGCAGCCTCGAGAGGAAAGGGAAAGCAGATGCCATGAAGAGTCCTTGCTTTTCAGAGGCTGTCTGACACAAGCTACCTGAGTTCTGTGCTCAAAGCACAAACAAAGGGAGCCGTGCTTCCTCCAGAAGGGCCTGTCTTCCAAAGATAAAGGACGATGGAGTACAACATGATGCTCTGCCGGAATAGGTGGGGGAGAGGATGCTACTGAGATGGGTGTAAGCAATAATGCAATTAGGATATCTTGCCTGATGAAGAGAAAAGGAATAGGAACATCCATTTTGCATGTGCTTGACTCTTCTCACACCTGCTATGAGCTGCCTTCATGACTGAGAATAAGCTTTTACAAACAGCAGGTGTAGGGAGAAAAAGAATGCGGAACTGCCTGCTGGTGGCTCACTATGCTACAGAGTTGGGGAGGGGGGAGGCAAGGAAATTCCTGGAGCTGGCGCAAAGCTGGAAGGAGATCATTAGACTCCTGGGGTAAACAGGGCTTGATCAGGGAATTGCAGGCCCCTTTGGAGTTGAGCTCCTCTCATCCGCCGATGACACATTCCTGGATTTAAGTTGTGAAGGCGTTGCGGTTTTCTCAGCCTAAAACAGACACTTAGTCCCATTAACCCTGTACAGTGGTTCCTCGGGTTAAGAACTTAATTCGCTCTGGAGGTCCGTTCTTAACCTGAAACTATTCTTAACCTGAGGTACCACTTTAGCTAATGCGGCCTCCCGCTGCCTCCGCTGCGCCGCCAGAGCACGATTTCTGTTTTCATCCTGAGGTAAAGTTCTTAACCCAAAATACTATTTCTGGGTTAATGGAGTCTGTAACCTGAACCGTCTGTAACCCAAGGTACTACTGTATACCTGCTTTGTGGCAGTAACAATGATAAGGTGCTTGGGGCAGTGCGATTATCACCCAGTCATCATGAAATCCAACTCAGCCGTATGCCAGTGTCCTCTCTTAATCAGGCAAAACTGTTTATCCAAGGCACACAAAGCCAGACAGGCAGGGAGTAACCTGAAGGTCAATAGCTTGAGTCAGTCAGCGTCAGGCTGCAGATTGGATGGATTGATTGTGGATTATTTAATTTCTATACCTCTTAATATGTTAAAAAAAACATCTCTAAGCAGTGTACGAAAAAGAAGCAACAACCTAAAATATTACAAAAATACACAGCATAGAAATATGTTACATTAAAACACAATTACTAATATATAACAATCAGTATCAATTCATTTTCCTTCTGACACACCCTCCCTCTCAGCCTCTAGGTTCTTACCCTGCATCCAAACAAACTCTCAGCACACCCATAAAAGTCTCCCAATGAGAAGAGTTCCTAGAAAGAGCAGACATCACCCTAGTCTCTACAAATATTTGTATGCAATCTTGCCTAATATCTATATTTTCATATGCAATACGGTGTATTTCTGTGTGTTATTTTCACCAAAATCACCTTTATGCACACTTTCCCCTGATATATGCATTTTTGTAAGCATTATTTGGTTGGAAAACTGCATTGCAAATTTAGAGAAGAGGAAATTTTGAAGGTTAGCTATGTTTTTGGTCACTTATTGTTTGGGCAAGCAGAAATCAGGTAGATTCTGTCTCATTTCCTTCTGATATCACCGTTTACAGCGTACCCTGTGTGCATTAGGCAAAGTGAGGCAGCTGCACCAGGAGGCAGGTGCTGGGGGTGTGGGTAAGGTGTGGAGGACAGAGTTGTTTGTGCTGCATAGCTTGGCCTCCTAAGCTAGCTTTGCCACTCTCAGGTGTGCTGGAGGAGCACTGTCCTGACCTGTCAGCAATGTTGATGTATGATTAAACTCCCTGTGCTTGTTCTTGCACCGCCTCCTCTGCATTTAATTATCAGATTCGCATTGAACAAGTTCTCGTTTATTTTGATTAAATTGCACCAGCCCATATTTGCTTGCAGATTTGCTGTCACATTTTATCATCTTTCCCGTTACGTCATCCTTACCCAAATACAACAGCCACAAATCAAACAAGCTGATTGCACAGTCCCTTTGAGGAAGATCCACCGCATCCTGATTGGGTTTTTCAGTCATATTTATTTTTAAGATGGAAGGGGACAAGGGAGCAAAGGGATGATTGAGAATGTAAGATTGTGAATATGTAAGTAAAACAGAGCGCACCAGGCTGTTTAATGGGTTAGCAATAATGTTGAACCAAAGTCCAATAACTAAATGAAAGCTTGAGAATCTGATCCAAATGGTGTATCACTTTTATTATTTCCCTGTGATTGATGCTTTTGTGCTGATTGTATTTTATTGCACTTTATGTTGTTAAGGAAATTTGATGTGCATAGTGCCCTGAAATATTTATGATGAAAGGAGGCATGACAATGTCCTCATTCCTCAACAAATGAAGGAAACAAACAGTGTGAACTTGCAGCAATTTTTTAATCAACCGAGAAGGAGAAGTGAAGCTGGGAGAGTCAAGTCATGCATCCTTCCTACAGTGCAACACTTCCATATATAACTTTTAATTTCCTGTTCTAAAAGGAGCTATCCATATGTGGTGCATAGGATGGATCTGTTCCTTGATTCTGGTCAGGATTGCAGAAGACCCCAATATGAGGTTGAGCTGGTCCATCCCAGTCCTTCTACTGGACTAACAGGCTAGAGGGCACTCTAGGAAGCAAAATGATTTTGCTGTATGGAGCTGGAGACCACACACTTGTCCAGAGTTTGTGGGCTGTTCAAAGCTCCAAGACTTGGTGTCTGTTGCTTCTGAGGGTGCTGGTGCCAAGAAGCAGACCACCATCTGGCCATTGTCAGTCCCTCCTGAATGTCTAGGGTTTTTTTCTGCAAAGTTTTTCTCCAGCCACTCCTGCCTTGCATGAACGGCAAGTTCATCTCTCACTGCCCCATTTTGCTTTCTGCCTTTGTCTCTATGGCCTGTCTCAGAGCTGCTTGATATAGATGCTGCATTTTTTCACCTTTTGAGAACATGTAGAGTCATGTCTCAAAAAGGGGTCAGTTGTAATATCAGAACCTACAAACAAAAGTATGGAATGCATGAACTGTAAAGAAGAGCCTTGCAAGATGCAAGTTTCTGACTGTTCTGACAGAAAGAAAGGAGCCTGACTGAACTCACATTTGTTTACATCCTTCTATGCTATGTATTTGGAATCAAATCACTGTTTTGAAGCTTGAGAATCCTACAATATGATGATACTTTCGTTTCAAATGGGACCTGCAGCCCAAAAGTTAGAGCCTGATGTGTTGCATATACTCAATCCTCATTGAGATGTGTGGGGGGTTTGGGGGGGCGGAATTAGAGCTTATCCCCAAAAGATTCTTTTTACTTCTACAAACTTTCCCAAGCTGTGGAGAAGTAAGGTAATTTCAGACTCAGGTCTTATGATAAAGGTAAAGGTAAAGGTAAAGGTACCCCTGCCCGTACGGGCCAGTCTTGACAGACTCTGGGGTTGTGCGCCCATCTCACTTAAGAGGCCAGGGGCCAGCGCTGTCCGGAGACACTTCCGGGTCACGTGGCCAGCGTGACAAAGCTGCATCTGGTGAGCCAGCGCAGCACACGGAAACGCCGTTTACCTTCCCGCCAGTAAGCGGTCCCTATTTATCTACTTGCACCTGGGGGTGCTTTCGAACTGTTAGGTTGGCAGGCGCTGGGAACGAGCAACGGGAGCGCACCCCGCTGCGGGGATAGGGGTTCCTTAAATGGGTCACGTGCATGTATTCAGTTACTTATCGTAAGTCAGCCCTTCTGTTCATTAGGCTAACTCCCTCTTGTGTGAGTGTGCAGCCATTTTGGCTACCTAAGCAACAGCACCCACAATCTGAACATCAGAAACAGAGGGAATGAAAGCAGTTCATTGTTTCCAAATAGACGTGTTTATTTTTCTGAATGACCTGTTTACGTTAAAAAGTATTGCCAGGCGCAGAAATTGATTTCCTTCTTCATATCTTTCAACTGCTTTGTAGGAGCTTATCTGTAGAAGTGCTAGTTGTGGAGCTCTCAAATGACTTGCAAAATGCCGTCTTAAACCAATGTGCAGCACAGCCACTGGAAGAGAAAGAGAGAACATAACTGTTAGAACTTACTTAGGGCATCTGTTTGGACATGTTCAAAGCTTCACCAAAGTTTTCTATGGTTCCATCTTGGTAGAGCAGCTGCTGCTGCTGCATCATGGGATCTAAGAGTCTGCAAACAAGAGTCAGTAGTCCTGATTCTGAAGGGAACCATTTTGGCTGTACCACTTAATCTGTGGAAAGGTCATTGCTCAGGGACAAAGCCGATGAATACTCACTGGTGGCCATCGAGACTGGTGGTGATGTGTAAGGCAGGGAGACAGCAGGTGGAGTAAGAGCAAATGACAAGCACAGCAAACTAATTCTGGTTTTCACCCTGTCTTCCTCCCTACTGAGTTCTGTAATGGCAAAACTCAGACTAAGGAAGAAGAAGCTGACACCCAGTGCCAGCCCCTAGACCAGTGCCAGATTTACGTATAAGCTAAACAAGCTATAGCTTAGGGCCCCACTCTCTTGGGGGGCCCCCAAAAAATTAAAGGAAAAAACCTGGATGTAGATTTTCAAAATATAAGATAAAAAACAAATAAAATAAAACCTACATAAAACAACAGTGTTTTGTGTTGTGTAGGCTCCTATGATGTAAGTAATGGACCCTGCCTGCTAGCCTGCTCCCTAAAATTACCATATAGCATATATTCAACACAAAAAACAATGACAATTTGTTGTTGACAAAGGACAGCTAGACATATAAAGGGCCCCATTACCTTCAGTATCTTAGGGCCTCAAAAAACCTTACTCCAGCCCTGCCCTAGACTGATTTTAAGTAAGAAGGCAGGCAGAAGTGGGCTGGCTACAGACAAACTGAGGTGGGGGGGCATTTCCCCATTTGCCCCGATGAATCAGCCTCCATTAGAACACAATGCTTTGCATACAGAAGGGCCCAAGTTCAATCCCTAGGATCTCCAGGTAGGGCAGGTAAATCCCTCTGTCCAAAACCCTGGGGAAACTGCCATCAGTCAATGGAGACAACATTGAGCTAGATGGAACAGGTCTGGTTTGATATATGGGAACTTCTTATGTTCCTATGATCATCTGAGCAGTTGAGTCCATATTGGGAGGCATGTAACAGGCCTCATTGGTACCTAGAGACCCATGTGATTCAGCCTCCTGCCAGTGTAGCTTAGATCTTTTCCACAATTCCCCCAAGCTTCATGTTACTCACTTGAAGTGCATGGTGCGCATGCCCTGCCACACCAGATGCACGGCACTTGGAAGGGTCACCCAAAGCCTCATTCTACATTTTTCTGGCCAGAATCAACCTTCTGCACACCCGCAGACCCAGGAAATTACAGGAACGGGGTGGCAGTGGCAGTGAGGGTCCAAAATAGATTAGCAAGCCTGGAAATTTCTGAGCTACAGAACAGTGACAGTTGCTGGCATTTCACCTAGGGTGAATAATCCCACTAGATTGGGAGCTGGGTAGGAGACATATCGCATGAAAACACATCAAATTTCTTGCTGGCTGACAGAAGAAAAGGTAGGTCAGAGTCTGCTTCCCAAATGCCATTAAATAAAACTGAATGCTCCTAACATCTCTGATGCATGTGGCTTTCATTATAGTTTCACAGCAAGGTTCCTTTCTCTGACTACAGCAGGCCCTGACATCTTTTGTATTCTAGCCAAAATAAGGGGGGGAAAGAATCATCACTCATAACATCTAGATCATTGCTAAGACCTATCAGGTCACTTATTTTCACCTCATTCTGGGCAAGAACTGCTTCCCACATGCACGTTTTCAGTTGTTTTGTCTCATTCCCTTTGAAGGTGGATAACAAAGATGAACACAGAGTGATCATAACAGAAATATATTTATATCCTGCTCCCTATGTGACAAAATGGATTGCTGTCCATATATAGCCTACGTTTTCCTGATGAATTTGACAATACCAGCTCTGACAGCATTATTGTTTTTGGCTTTAAAAACTCGGTGCCCAATTCTAGCCATTTTTGCTCAGAAGAAAGCAGAAATTCATGCTGAAGCTTATGAAGGCCTCCAGTTTTGGGTTTTGTCAGCTGCTGAAGCCAGAGAATCCCATTCCAGACTCTCATCGCTTTTGCTGCGACCATTGCTCACCTACTCATCCTTGTTTACAGCACCTGACTTGTATAATAATAATAATAATAATAATAATAATAATAATAATAATTTATACCCTGCCCTCCCCAGCCAAGACCGGGCACAGAGCGGCTAACAACCAATAATAAAAACAAGTTGATTAAAATACAACTTTAAAAAAAGATTAAATTACAACATTAAAACATTAAAATGCAGCTTCTTCACAGGAAGAGAAAGGAAAAAAGAAAGAGGGGGAGGGAATAAAATTGATTCTAAGCCAAAGGCCAGGCGGAACAACTCTATCTTACAGGCCCTGCGGAAAGAAATCAGATCCCGCAGGGCCCTGGTCTCATGAGACAGAGCATTCCACCAGGCCGGAGCCAGAGTTGAAAAGGCCCTGGCTCTGGTTGAGGCTAATCTAACTTCCTTAGGGCCCGGGACATCTAGGGTGTTGCTATTTATGGACCTTAAGGTCCTTCGTGGAGCATACCGGGAGAGGCGGTCCGTAGGTATGAGGGTCCTAGGCCAGTACAGGTGTGGGCAACCTGCAGCCTTTGACCTCATTTCAAGCCAGGAAAGAGGGAACTGGAGAGAGAAAGGAGTGTAGGAGATGGAGAAGCTGGAACAGATCAAGCAATGGAAGGATAAGAGGAGAAAACTCTTGCAAACAATCAGTTCTGGGCTCTGGCAAGGATGTCCCAACTCTGGCAGCCCGTTGGGTAGAAAGGAAAAGGGAGAGACAAAAAAACGGAAGAAAATAGTTGTTCTGTCCATTTATGGTTTGGGGCCTGCCCACCAATTACATGAAGCCCGGGCAAATTATCCCCAAGGGAATGCAGAAGAAGATTCCCTATCTTTGAGCTAGCAGATGGAGCCGACCAGTACAGCCCCAACTTTGCCAGGTGGGTGGGACAGACCCCCTGTCAATCACCTGACTTCATGTAACCCATCCACTTTCAAAGGGATTGGTGTGACTGCCAATCAGCTGGTGGGTTGTTACAATGATCTCCACTGAAGGTGCACTCCCAGCTCCAATCAGCTGGCTGGTGGTGGAAGTGTCCCTTCAATGAGGCTTGCTTCATTAGTACAAAGTATATGAATGTGTGCTGTTAGCGCCTGTCAGTTGAGTGGCAATGAGAGCACACATTGCTCCCAAAGCAGAAAGCAGATGAATGCATGCTTAAAAGGGCTAGAACTTGGCTCTTTATTGCCACCTTGATCTTACTATCTACTGGGGCTAAAGACTACCCAGGATCCTACCTCATGCATCCAAATATATTCCAGTCAGTGAATTATAATGTGTGAGCTTGTCCACTAAGATGTGCTCTCCATCTTAACATGCCGAGCTGTGGTTTTAACAGGTATCCTAACTGCATCAGTACTACTAGAAATAATAATAAACAGGTGTGATTTAAAAGCAGTGGTGCTTTTATTCGGGCATCTTATTACCACCAATCTGTCATAATGCAACTGTGCAGAAGCTTAATTCAATCATCATTACCTCAGCCAGAGAGAGCTGGACAACTCCGTGCTTATCCTTGTCTAGCATCTGAAACATTTCTGAGTGGCAAAAAAAGAGCAGGTGTTATAGTTAAACAGTAGCATTTGGTACATGAGAAATACAAAACCTGGGGATGGGGCATAATTCTGAGAACCTGGCTTCTTCAAATCAGGTTACTTCAGTGCAAAGGGTTTGCTTTGTCCCAGATCCCAGACTGAATCTCTACTATCCTCAGGTAGTAGAGAAAATGTCCTCCCTGAAACCCTGGAGGTCCACTGCCAGTCAGTGTAGACAACACTAAGCTAGATGGGCCAGTGGTCTGGTATCAGACATCTTCCTATGGTGTTGGTGACTTTAAAGGGTTGACTTAGTACTTACTTCCAGCTGTGGTGGTATATAAGCGACTGCTCAGCTTCCAAAGACTGGTTTTTTTGTGTTTTTTAAAAAGTATTTTAAATACTTATAAAATGGCAAAACAGCAAAGGCATGAAAGTTGGAAGAATTGAGCTGCTGGTCACTGGGGATGTCACAGATAGCATCCAGCAGATGCCTATGGATTCTCACAGTCACATTGCCTATTCCATTCACAATGGAGCACCTGCACTATCTTGAATGAAAATGAGATTGGAAAAGTGGTTTCCCTGTAGCAGAAACACTAGATGGGGCATGGAGAGGAATGCAATTAAGATCTGGTCATTGTATATTCTTGTGCAATCCTTGTCTGGAAAGCATCTAAACTGGCATATTTGGGCAGCTACACCATTCTCTGCATAGCAAGATGGCAGTCACACACTGGGTGAGGTTTGCAAATCAATCCCTTTGGCAGATCCTATTAGACCTTGTGGGGGATAGAATGTCTTCTGCATCTGAGTCCCTGTATTTGTTTTGTCAAAAGCAGAGTCTGACAAGCTTTGGGATCTTACACTAGCTTGGGAGTAGTTGGTTACTTATCTAATTTGGCAAATTACAGACATTTTGGTCCCTTTTTTCCTTGACACACAGTTGTTTGTGCTCAGGTTAAAAATAGAGATAGCTCTTTTGCTTGTTAGAGAAAAGCCGGGGTGGCGGTAAGGGAGACATTCCAGAGTATTTTCTATCACTCTACCTCCTTTTACTTCAGGAAGACTTACTGAAGAGAGTCTCTAGGCGAATCATGCAGGCCACGAAGCCATCAAAGTCAATGGTCATCTTGCTGCCAGCATAACGGAGAGCTATACTGTGCTGGATTTTGTTGTTAAGAGTGAAGCCTATGTGGAAAGGAAAGCCAGGCATGAGTAACACAATGTTTGGTGTCGATCTACACCGCTGTTTCATTGCACCTGTTTGGTGCGGTTTATAGTACTTCTGCTATGGGGCAGCTATATAAATTAAGTAGGTAAATAAATGTGGCAGAAGCAAAATTTCACTTGGGGAAGGAACTGAAATATTTTCCTTAAAGCTTGCATTTGTTTCATTCTGGATTGTTTTATACAATGTTTAGATGTGTTGTAAACCGCTTTGAGATCTTTTTCTTTAAAATATAAAGCAGTATAGAGATGAAATGAATAACAACAAACAACAACAAAACAGCTACAGACAGACAGTGATGAAGTATTATTAGCAATTCCATCCTGGCAGGTTTGTTGGTCTATTATTATGTTTTCCTTTCCAGTCCCCATTGTTCTCAAGACCTAACACTCCCTCATAATGTTTTCTAAAATGACACATTTTAATGCCAATTCACGGGAATTCCCTTGACCTATATTCAGAAGAGAAGCACCTAATTAGTGAAGCCTTAATGCACTCCTGGGGTTCCAGCCAAACGAAATCCATTGCAGGGAGTCAGTTTCGTGCACAGGATATACTTCCTATCCATTTCCTAAAGCTTCATTTAAGCCGAGGCTGAAGTCACAGTTTGCTGGCCAGAATGGAGGAACACATTTGCTGGAAAGTCAGCAATTCCCCATATTGTGGCGATAATCTGCCCCCCCCCCAAGACCAGATGATCCCCATCCACCCACTATAGAAACAACAAAGATCCTTGTGGCACTTTAAAGATTAATAGATGCTTTGTAGCATAAGCTTTTGTAGACTACAGTCCACTTTATCAAATGCTTGAAATATTATCCTCAGTTTGCAGAGGGTATTGTGAGGGGAGAAGGGAGGATTGGAGCCAAGTGAAGCTGATGCATATGACCTGCATGAGAAGAGACACTGGTCCCACTATGGGCCATGGGAGGGTGCCCCAGTTGTCACATGAAATATGGAATGTTCCTCTCCAAGGGCCCAGGGAGAAGTACAACCTTGGAGAGGGTGATCTGATGCCTCCTTCTCACCCCTGCAGAAACCACTGCAGTCTTTGCGCTGGCAATGTTGTGGCTGGGAAAAGAGGGTGGAGGAAGAAACAGCTGGACATAAAAAAAGGTAGAGACAGCTATGCCGCTGTTTAGATAGGCCACGCAATGGTTCACATTTTCATATGTCCTCAGGGACTTAAATGAGAGGTGCCCATAGAGATCAATAGAGAAAAAATTTAACGTAGCTGGGATTGGCACCTGCATGTCTTCTCCCCCTTCCAAAAACCAAGAAACGGAGGGGAAATATCCCAAGTGGGGTCCAATGAGGGCTGAGCATGCGCAGGGTGCATAGAAAGGTGACCAATGGCTGGAGAGAGAATCAAGGAAAAGAATGGGGGTGGAATAGAGTGTCAGGAGTGCCAAACAGAAGCATTCCATGTGGCAACATTTTGTTGCAAGGCCCTAATTCCTGAAAGTTTCCCTGTAATATAGACTCGCCGTCACCAGCACGCTGTCCGCCATCTCTGTCGAAGCACAGCTGCATGAGTCTGCTGCTGGGGATGTTCTGAGTCATATTCTCAATTCAAGCAGGGTAATTATGAGGCCCAACAAGCCCAGTCTGTGCCTCATATGAATGGGCATCTAAGAACATGTCCCAGAATCATTTGCAATACACTTGAGCTCTATGGCAGATGTAAAAGATTCCTTGACATGGAGGATTGGGTACCTTAGAGGTCACACAAAAGACCACTGGCACACAGTAGGGATGGACAAATCAGTCAGTTTCAATTTTTCTGTTTCCCATCTTAAATTTATTTCTCCAAATTCCCCTATTTGAGTCTTTAAAAAAACAAAATCATGGAAATGCATGTTAATGCAAATTTCTCCGCATATACACCTACTTGCAGAGTCGTAGTATGTGGGGCAGGGGGGTGGCCCCAGGCACACATTTTTGAGGGAGAGCAATCAGGGGGGCCCACGACATGCACAGTGCCCTGGCAGCTGAGGAACAGTGGCAGGTGGGTTGGACTAGTGGACAGGTAGATGGACGCAATGGGCAAGGAGGCTGAGGTGCACCCACACCTCAGCTGCCCAGCCCACCAGGGGGTGGAAAACTTGCCCCACCCTGGGTGCTACTACATTCTTGTACATAGTTTTGACTAATACAGTGGACACTTGGGTTGCGAACGTGATCCATGCGGGATGCACATTCGCAATCCGCAGCGGTGTGTCTGCGCACGCGCAGGTTGTGATTTGGCGCTTCTGTGTATGCACAAAGCACAATTTAGCGCTTCGGTGCATGTGTGACCGCCAAAACACGGAAGTAACCCATTCCGGTACTTCCAGGTTTCGGCGGTCCGTAACCCGAAAAAACACAACCTGAAGCGTCTGTAATCCAAGGTATGACTGTATACACATTTTTGCAAGCAATTTCCCCTAATATAATACACCTTTCTATGTTGTTTTCATTAAGGTATGCATATTTACGCACATTTCCGCTGAAAATATGCATTTTGTACCCAGTGATTGGTTCGATGACTGCATTGCAAAATTCAGAGAAGTGCAAAGTTCACAGGAGAACTGTTTTCTGCACCATATAATGATTCAAGAAATGCACATTAGGTGGCTTCTTGTTCCAATTCAAAAAAAAGTTGGATTTCTCCCGCATCGCTACATTTTGGATACTGACCTGCTTCCGTGAGAGCATTTCTCATTTCATGTGCATCTATGGTCCCGGAAAAGTCAGTATCCACTTTCTTATAGATTTCCTAAGCCAAAGAAATAGGGAAGGCTGTTGGTTGTCGTTTTAGGCTAATTTTAGAAGACCTATCAGTTTGGCTAGGATATTCACTGCTGCTCACGCCTGGCAAGGGAGCCTCCTCTCTCTGAAAGCGTTAATGACTGAAGGAGAGGGAGGAATTCAATTAACTAATGGCAAGCTGTGTGCCCTGGGAAATGGCTCCCACAGGGCTGGCAACTTGCCCACCCACATGGCAAACGGGCCTTTGAGAAATAACCCCCTTCCTCTGGCAAAGGCTGTAATATAAAACTCTATTGAGATTAATACTTTAAAAGAACAACAGACAGTTCTCGGTGCCAAATGGCTTCTTATCCAGCTCTAGCTGTGTAATTAGAAGCTATTCTGGCCTGTAACTCAGTAGGAAGTTCTGCCACAGTTGTTCTTTCACACTTTCATCCACTACTGCAAAAGTAATCAAAATGTTGAGTACCGGGGGCCCGATAGGAAATATAGTTGCATATAAGTAGCATAATTTTCATGTCATTTTCATGTGTGTGGCAGGTGCCAAACTAACAGTGGGAAGACATTTAGCATTCTCCCATCCTACTCTCAATTATTAAGGATGTGAGGAATTAGGCCCAAGGCCTAATTGAGTCCAGTATCCTCTTCTCAGAGTGACCAATCAGAGGCCTAGGGGAAGGAAGTGTGCATTTCGAACCCAGAGGCAACAGCATTTCCCTTACTTTTGTTGGCCAGCAACTGGTTTTCAGAGGCAATCTGCCTCTGACAAGTGAGGTAGCCTGCAGACACAGAGAACCAGGCAGGGGGCCTTCTCGGTAGTGGCACCTGTCCTGTGGAATGCCTTCCCATCAAGGAGATATGTAACTATACAGTCTTTAGAAGACACTTGAAGGCAGCCCTGTATAGGGAGGTTTTTGTTATGTTTTATATATGTTGGAAGCCGCTCAAAGTGGCTGGGGCAAGTCAGTCAGATGGGCAGGGTACAAATAAAATTATTAATATTATTGTTATTCCCATGACTCCCAGCTTCCATTAAAAAAAAGAAACCGGGTCACATGACTGTAGTTCATTAAGGGTGCTAAACTCACACAGCTACAATTCCCAGCATCTTTAAAAAAACTACAATTCCCAAGATACCCCATGAATCCTTAGTCATGTTTTAAATGTATAGTGCGGATGTGACCTTTAGCTTTTTAGCGTTTGTAGAACCCGAGATACAAGGCAAAATGTACAGAGCCGATTCTTCTCACTCTTTACGAAAAACTAGCCTGCTCTATGCTTTTAGTGTTTTTCATTTTTCACATAAAAACACCCATAAAAATGCCAGTGGATGCCCATGCTAGTAGCTTAATTAGGGAGGAGGCATTTAAAAATATGGGTAGCTGTCCATGGGTAAAAGGTAAAGGGACCCTGACCATTAGGTCCAGTCGTGACCGACTCTGGGGTTGCGGCGCTCATCTAACTTTATTGGCCAAGGGAGCCGGCGTACAGTTTCCGGGTCATGTGGCCAGTATGACTAAGCCACTTCTGGCGAGCCAGAGCAGCGCACGGAAACACAATTTACCTTCCCGCCGGAGCGGTACCTATTTATCTACTTGCACTGGCATGCTTTCGAACTGCTAGGTGGGCAGGAGCTGGGACCGAACAACGGGAGCTCACCTCGTTGCAGGGATTCGAACCGCCGACCTTCTGATCAGCAAGTCCTAGGCTCTGTGGTTTAACCCACAGCACCACCCACATCCTTAGCTGTCCATGGGATACAAGACTATTTCCTACCCTTGGGACCATTACATGTACATTCCATACTTCCCCCCCCCAAACCCCCCAACAACTGTATTTCTGGCATTCAGGGCTCAATTTCTCATCCATTTATGGATCAAAGAGAAAGAATACATTTAGAAAAGAGCTGTTTTACCAGATATTTCTGAATCTTCATCCAAAGTATCTTGAATTCCAAAAGATCCAACGTACCAGTTCCATGGTTCTGCAGAAAGTTAAGGTCTAATCTGTGGAAGCAAATAACTCTTTCCCCCCACCTCTCTTAGCCAGTAAGGACTTCTGGCCTAGATAAAAATGAATGACTCATTAAAATGTGCCACTTTACCTGATGCATGAACCTGCACTTTCAACCCACCCAGAGGAGGCACACCTGCTGTTTTCGGTTTGCTTAGATAAGGGTATGATGAAGATTCCTGTGCTCTCTTTTACAGAGTGATTTATTATATTTTTGTAGGGCCACATAGACCATGCTTTGGACTACAAGAAGTAGCCACCTGCTTGAAGTCCTTTTTAGGAAATACTTTTGTTTTAAAAACCTGCACACATTTCAAGCAGCCTAAGTTCTATTTGCTACAATTCTGCTGCATTCTTCCTTTAGAAAGAACACAATGACTTATCAGCAACTCCTCTGCAACTCCTCCTGTTATCTCATCAAAGCACAGATAAGGACCACACCTTCTTAACTTTAACATTGCCACAATATCAGGTGCTCCCAGAATATTTACTGCTGAAATACAAATTGGGCTCAGAGGCGGATTATAGGGAGTGTGACCGGTTCAGCTGAGAGGGCACCGCAGGGGGTACCACAACAATGATGGACAACTGAAGGTGGGGTTGGACACCAAATTTTGGCACCACACAAGGCACCGCTGAAATTTTAAAGTCCAAGTCCTCCACTGTTAGGCTGTGATTATATGCACACTTACCCGTGAGTAAGACATTTATTTATTTATATTTAACAATATATTTATATGCCACTTAATTGTCAAGACCTCCAAGTGGTTTGTATGAAATAGACATTTAAAATACTGATTAAATCAACATCCCAAAAAATAAATAAATCAAAATGTAAGTAAAACCACAGATGAGGAAGCTGTGGCCCTTCAGATGCTGTTCAACTCCCAACTCTCTTTCTGCCTAATTCTGTTTGCTGGGGCTGATGGGAGTTGGAGACTAACTATATCCGATGGGCCAGACTTTCTCCACCCCAAAACACATAATAAAATAAACCTGCACATTAAAATGCCTGTCAAAATTCTGCATCTACTCAGACTTGCTTAAATAAAAAAAAGTTTTGCAGGTGCTGAAAACAAGATAGCGACCTGCAGGGAGTTCCAGAGCTTTTGTGCTGTCACACTGAGAGATCAATTCCTTGCAAGTACAAAATGAACATGATATGGCACTTGTAAAAAGGTGCCAGTTCTGCATGTATGCTTATTTATGAGTCAGCTTGCACAGGAGCAGGCTACATAGGTACAATCCAGACCCCAGTGATTGCAGCAAAGCTGAGTTGCATCTGGTATCCGTGACCTTCTAGACAGAAGTGGCAGGTCTGTCCCAAGCACCTCAGCTCTCTTTTCCCTTTTTGCTGAAAGAAATTGCGTTGAACGATCTGGCATAATAAGCAAAACATTGTGTCCAGTTCTGGCATCACAGAAGCCAGCTAATGACCCATTGCCTCTTAGAACCATCATTAGAGCAAAGAACTGACCTCACAGCCATCTTGCTAAAAGCAGGCTTCTGCCTCACGTCACTATGAGCGAAGGGAGGCTGGCAGCAGAGGTAAGTGATGAAGCACTCCATTACTCCAGAGAAATGTTTCTTAAGTCTACAACTCTTTAATTGCGCAAAGAACTTTGTGGTCCCCGTGCTCATTCTCACAACCTAGCCATGAAGCTAGTTTTCTCTGTTTAGAGATGAGGTATCCATACAATGGGATGGGGGTGGCACCGTGGGTTAAACCACAGAACCTAGGACTTGCTGATCAGAAGGTTGGCGGTTCAAATCCTTGCAACGGGGTGAGCTCCTGTTGCTTGGTCCCTGCTCCTGCCAACCTAGCAGTTCGAAAGCACATAAAAGTCCAAGTAGATAAATAGGTACCGCTGCGGCGGGAAGGTAAACGGCGTTTCCGTGCGCTGCTCTGGTTCCCCAGAAGTGGCTTAGTCATGCTGGCCACATGACCCGGAAGCTGTACGCCGGCTCCCTAGGCCAATAAAGTAAGATGAGCACCACAACCCCAGAGTCGGTCACGACTGGACCTAATGGTCAGGGGTCTCTTTACCTTTACCTTTATCCATACAACTGCCCATGGTCCTTCTTACCCACAAGGCAGTTCTGCTAGGGGCATGATCTGATCACAGTGGCCAGAGGGTTATAATGTACATCAAACAGAGATAGGGAGGGGAGTCAGAGACAGTGGAAGAGCAGATAAAGTGAGGCCAGGGTGCCTGAGGAAAGATTTTATTTGTTTCTTGAATTACTGTTTCCAAATGTAGAGAAAATGTACAAGAAAAGCATGTTTGACTTTGGTGTGTACAGTCACCCCATTATTTGCTCTAGTGAGAGGTACTTGTGTTGTTCCAGAGAAGACCACAAGCGACAAAGAAATGTGTTTTCAAACCAGAGGGCAAAAGGTCCCCCACCATCTTAACCACTTTCAGTAGTTATTAAAATCCACTCTCTGTCTCTGGCATGAAAGAAATTTAAAGAGAGATTTGAAAGTGGAGAGAGTTCATGCCTAGATGAACAGATAATGGGAGATATGCAGGCAGAACAGAATGAAATGAAGGCCAGAGAAAAATATGAAGGAGAAGACAATAGGCTGTTTGTGCAGAGTGTAAGGAGTGAGAAGGGATTGAGGAGGGGAAGGGCTTGACAAAAGGAGAGTCTGAGGCTTGGTCTCCACAGGCATTGACTGATGTAGTAGAAACCCTAGTGCAGAATAAACCATACCACTTGAGGCTGTAGGTGGAGGTTACCTATTTCTGAATGAGAAAACTCCCTGGGGGGACCCCTTGGTGACCCTATGCTAATGCAAGAATCCTCATCTTTGGAGGGTCAGGCTAGGGATTCAGAGTAGGAGAGGGAACTGCCTTCAGAGTCAGAGCCTGATGCTTATACCATCCTGGAAGCCCTAACACAAGAGGATTCCATGGTAGAAGAGGAGTTTGGATTTGATATCCCGCTTTATCACTACCCGAAAGAGTCTCAAAGCGGCTAACATTCTCCTTTCCCTTCCTCCACCACAACAAACACTCTGTGAGGTGAGTGGGGCTGAGCGACTTCAGAGAAGTGTGACTAGCCCAAGGTCACCCAGCAGCTGCATGTGGAGGAGCAGAGACGCGAACCCGGTTCCCCGGATTACAAGCCCACCACTCTTAACCACTACACCACACTGGCTCTCTGGCTGAAGAAGGTCACACTGCGCACCTCTGACTCTGAGAACTCATACTCAGAAGCTCAATTTGCCCCTCACTCTATGAGAGTGATGACTGTAAAATAGGCTGGGCCCCTTGAGTGAGGAGGCTCCTTTCACTGAAGGTGGAGCTAGAGTAGCAGCTCCTCTTTAAACCTCATTTTGAGCCTGAAATAGGCAACAACATTCAAGTTCTGATCTTATGGACTCTCCAGCCTGAACTAGATATGGCACCACTAAATTCTGGCCTCATCTTGCCTCACCGAAATCTAAACCAGGTGTGGGAAACTTTGGGGTTCAGAAACATCTGGAAGACTAGTGGTTCACCACACCTGACCTCAGTGGTGTGCAGTCAGTGGACTTGAGGAACTAGGCTAGTCCCCTAAATTTTCCTGGTAAATTAAGAGTTTTTAAGTATTAAACCCTAGCGCCTTCTTCACAAAGCCCAGGAAGCTTCTGTCCAGCTTAGGGAGGCTTGATGCTCACGCATGCAACATCAGGAAATCCCGGTGGCAGCCTTCACCCCCACATGCCCTTGCAAGCTGGAACATCTGGCCCTAACTACTCCCCTACGAAAAATTTCACTGCATGCCACTGCCTGACCTAGACCTTACCCCACTTTGCCTCACCTTGTTCTGTGTGCTGAAACCTTAACTTTTGTCTGGGGTCAGAACCCCTGCATTGCAGAGGCTGCCACACGGAATAGAACAGGCCCCTCTCTCTGCCGTGCCAGTTTCCTACTTTGGAGGTTTCTGTGGCATTTGTTTGTTTGTTTTGAGGAAGGAAAGGAGCACTGCTTTTCTCCCATCTGCAACTTGAAGTGGGATGAGTCTATTCTCCTGTCTTTACTCCCTTTCCCCACATTCAGCTGCAAGTGTAGACCAGCACAGAAGAAGACAAATAAAATAGAACAGAGGACTTCAGCCATCATGTAGGTGTGGAGACTGAGATACCAAAGGCTTCTTTCTAAGCGCACGGTTCTGAAGGCCCAGGGGTGCACCTGAGTCCAGTTCGACCATTATTTTCCCTATGCAGACTTTCTGCTGAAGCAGCACAGCTCATCCCTCTAGATTACAGCTTGTCTTCTCTACCAGCCCTGCCTGTGGCTCTCTGCCAGCCACCTGGCTACACAGCTATATTAAATTCATTCTAGCATGTTAAATCATTTGCATTGTTAATTACTCTCCTATGAGAAAAGGGCATGCTGTGAAGATTGGCAGTTCCTCCAGCTTTTATTTCCTCCATATTTGCCGAGCCATGTGGATAGGAGGGGCCGGTTTAACCATTTGGCCCACTCTCCCCACAGCTCTCCAAATCTCATTGTACACCTTCCTTGTGTATAAAAGGAGAGCAACCTATGATCTGATGATCGGACTAGAATCGCAGCCAGGTGGTTCATAACAACACAACCACGGCTAAATCCAGGCAGGGATCGTTGACAAATTCTCATACATCCCAGCAGAACTTAAACACAATACAATGGGAAACCAAGCACGCAACCAGAAACAAAGGGTTAATAACTTTGCTATACTAAGCTGTTTAGATCGACACTCTGCACTTTATGCCTACAGCAAGTGAAGACAGATGTGCCAGGAAAATGAGACACGTTAAGCCCTGCCTTATCTAGTCAAAAGGTTCACAAGGGAAATCCAGTAGAGAAGAGTGACATTTAAAGGATACATCTAAGAGGCTGATCATCTCCCTGCAGGTGTTTATGCTGAATCCATCACTGTTAATGTCTCTTCCTATACAATGAAAAAGGCAAAAAATATGTTAGACAAATATTTATCTGCATTCCCTGGAAACACTAGGGAGTTATCTTTGTGCATGGTTAGCCTTTGCAGTTAAGGAAAAATATGCTAGATCATTTTGAAGACAGCTGAACATCTCACAGAGGGAAGATTCTAGTGCTATTTCACAAGAACATCAGCAGAAAGATGTGATTACAAGGCAAGAGCTGATTCTGTGTCAAATCAGTTCTCTTTGTGGTGCCCCCCCAAAAAAACAACAACTTTCTTTAAAACATTTTCAAAAAGAAAATATAAACATGCACAAACTAATCTAAGCTGGATCAATGCTTCACCTAAATCCACACCACAACCCTGGATTTCGTAGTAGAAATGAACTTAAATAAATGCAAAATTCTCATGAATACTCCGAGGAACTGCAGAAATATGCATTATTATTTTTTTGTATTTCTGGCTTTATTACGCAAAATAATATAGCTATCATTCTGAAAGTTGTATAGCAATCAGTTGCAACAATAACAAGCAATTTAAGAAAAGCATAATGGCAGCTACGGTTAGGAATTATTCAGACTGGTTTTGAATATAATTCTGGATATACGTATTTGAGTGTATATTTGAGTCTCCCCCCACAATTATGAAGCCGTGACTGCAACTTACTCTTTGACACAACTCTGTTCAGAACAGTCTGAAGTTCATCAGCAGTCATTTCACTGTTCTGCAGAAAAGGAGTCAAATCCAAGATTTAACAACTGTGGCAACCAAACCCTTCCCTTCTGGCTAAACCTAGCCTCTATCCTAGATCTAATGTCAAACAAAAACCAAGAGAGACTTCTCTGCCCCAACTCTCCAAATTCAATTTAAATTTATTTTTAGTGGATGATAGCTGTTGGGTGTGTTAGTTAATGATAAAAGGCCAGGGACAAAGGCTCCCACAAGAAGTAAACAGAGCTCAAAGAAGACAAAGGGATGCTCACACTGTTGATAAGGAATGTAACTACACAATGAAGCTGGTGCATAGTATATAGTAGAGATGGTGAACTTGTGGCACTCCAAATGTTGCTGGACTATAAATCCCATCATCTTTGGCCAGTGACCATGCTGTCTGGGGCTGATGGGGGTCAGAATCTAGCAACATCTGGAGGACCCCAAGTTCCGCATCCCTTGTATATAGGGCTGGTAACCCTATTCTCTTCAAATGTCAGAATAGCTCCATAAGCACACTCCCATTCCAGGGAAGGGCTCTCTCTCCCATAGAAGTAAATGGGACAAGGCCCTGGCTTACTGTAGATTGGTATCCACAGTGATGTCCTATATGCACGTTACAGCTACTGGATTCGGAGGGCAGTGTTTAGAATCATGTCTATCAACTGTCTTACTTTAAGCGGGACATCCTGGAATAATAATAATAATATTAATAATTTTATTACTTATACCCTGGGCATCCCCAGCCACTCAGGGCGGCTTTCAACAGGATATTAAAAACACAATAAAACATTAAACATTAAAAACTTTCCTAAACAGGGCTGCCTTCAAATGTCTTCTAAAAGTCAAATAGTTGTTTATTTCCTTGACATCTGTTGGGAGGACATTCCACAGGGCAGGTGCCACTACCAAAAAGGCCCTCTGCCTTTTGCCTGGATTCCAAGATGTCCTGTTTTGGCTCCTGAAAGAGCACAGCCCCAAAAGATGCCTTTTGGGGGGAACCGTGCTATCATGGAAGTCACCTGGGTGCCACAAGAGCACGGCTCTGAAGACATGTGGGTTTGGGGGGGAGGGTCACATTCTTCCGTGAATCACATGACTCGTGCAGGAGCGCGGCCCCAAAAGACCCGCATCCCGATTTTCCTCTGTGGCGCATTGATATGTAGAATAGGTTAAAAAGAAGGCAATTGGGGTCTACAAGGCGCTGTTTCCTCATTGTCCTGTTCTTGAGCAGGAGCATATTAAGTTGCCAGGGGACAGATAAGATCAGACTTCAGGACCTGAGAGAGCTCCAAGTGGCCAATTTGTTCCAATGACGTCTAAAGTTCAAATAAGGCCTTTTGTGCTTCTCAGCCCAGAACACCTCTCTCAGGTCCTTCCTCTTTCCTGGGGAGGGGTATGCTTAAAGCAGTGTTTCCCAACCTTGGGTCTCCAGCTGGTTTTGGACTACAACTCCCATCATCCCTAGCTAGCAATACCATTGGTCAGGGATGGTGGGAATTGTAGTCCGAAAACAGCTGGGGAACCAAGGTTGTGAAACACTGGCTTAAAGGACCAGTTTCCTCTCTGTCAGTTCCCCCATCAAGTGATGGTGCAGGAATAAAAAGACTGAGAAGGAGAAAAGCGGCTCTCCAGGAGTCTACTGCCAACTGTGTTAGTAAAAAGAAGCAGCCAATGCACTGGGAAATCTTTGAAGCATTTGCCTAATTCTGAATATTTATCATAGCACAGAAACCCTCTTACCTCCCCAGAAAGTTTTTGAAACAGGCTCTTGAACTCGCTGTCTATGTCCTTGCCTGCAACATGAGGCTAAAAGAAATCATGAATAATGTTACATTTTACACCGAGGTCTGAGGCTTCCTCCAAAGGGCTCCTGAGTCAAAATAAGCTCTGAAAGGAACAGAAACCTGAGAAGCTGGCTCAGTAAGCGCAGAAACTTAAAAGGTTGCTTTTGCTAAGCGGAAGTCTGTCATCTCTGCTACGTTTGTCAAACATTGTGATTGATCTTAGGCTTTATGGTGCAGAATTTTGCTTCTCCAGAAACGAGTTGTGCAAAGAAGTCAGCGAATTAAGCCTTATGGATGCAAAGAAAGAACTATTTTCTTTAGCGTACAACACTTTCTGGGCTACAGCAAAGAGGTCCTCAGCTTTTGCAGTAATAAGGCTCTGTATCCCAAAGCTGAATCTGTGAATTTGACCCCACTTGATTTGCTTACCTCATATGGATTTGCAGCCACAGTATCACCCATTTCCCTGTGAGGAAAAAATAATAAGAATAAGAATATAATTAAATATCCTGCTCTTCTTATCATAGAAACACTCAGAAATAGCTTACATCAAAAATTTCAGTGTGCTGAATCTTGGTTTAGTCATGCTTAGAATGGGCCCATTAAAATAAATTGCAACCCAATACAATTAAGTAAAATAAAACTACTAAGATAAAAGCTTAAAAATGCCGCAACTTAAAATGATAACAATCTTACAATAGTTTTGTTTGTTTTAAGAACAGTTTAAAACAGTAACACGATCAAACATTAAATCCCTGTTGAAACAGAAATGTTTTTGTGTTTCTCTAAAAAGACAGTAAAGAGATATTCCGATGCATCTCCAGTGGAAGGTTACTCCAGAGGTGCAGTACCACCACTGAGAAGGCCCTGACACTCATGCTTACTTGCCTGATGATCCAAGATGAAGGTATAGAGAGTGGCGGCCCTGAGGCAGACCTTAAAGCCTGAGATTGTCTGTATGGGAGCAGATGAGGGCTAGCCCACATAGCACCCTCCAGACATTGCTGGACTACAACTCCCATCATCCATTATCATTAGACACAGACTCATGGAATTCTAATAATATCTGAAGGGGACCACACTGGATATCCCAGCCTTAAGGTAACCATGCAAGATCCTTTATCTGCTAGGGACAAAATGGTTCATTCACCTTAATACTCCAGAACCAAATTGTGTACACTTGCTTTTGCTGTTTCCATCTGACATGGACTTAACTTCTACCCTGGTCCACAAAAGGAACATGTTCAAACTAATTGTAGATTTGATTGTCATCCAAAGAAAAACATGCTAAATAGGTTCTGGTGAAGGAAAGGGGATTTGAAAAGGAATGGGGAAATCGGTGAGTGGAGGTGTTCTCACCAACACCACTTTTCTTGTAACCTGTTTGTTGTTATGATTGCAAGTTGTTTTAAACTGTTTTTAATGTGGTGTTTAATGCTGTAATCCACCCTGGACTTTATGGTCAAGGGTAGCAAACAAACAAAATGTCTATGCATATAAGTTGAAAGTTTTCTTCACCAAACTCCAAGATCCATCCCAGCTATCTTTTCATTCGTCTTTTATTATATCACTTCAGTCACTATGCCAGCAGAGGTATAATGGAACATGGTTGAATAGTCATTACTCCCTAATGAGAACTTAGAGAGCAAAAAAGGGGGGAGTCATGAGCTATATAAGCCTGATTAGACACCTGATCAAGCCACAGCTTTGATGCACTGAGTGCAAAGGGACAATGCCTTTTGGCACATTGGAGTGAAAGATACATACTGAGCTTTAGCCTGTTTCTCTGTGAAGACTCTAAGGCAGAAGTCTCCATCTTTGAAAGGCTCAAATGTAGAAGGTACAATGAGGTATTCTCCCTGAGCTAGGTGGAAGCGGTTTGAGACTTCACGCAAGTTGACGTATGTGTCGGTGCGAGCGACAGGTCGGTTCGTCAAGAAGAAATCTCTGCTTAGATGAACATCGGTTTGATTTCCCAGCTAGTGAGAACAGTGAGAATGAAAAATCAGGTTAAAACAGCTTGCAAGACATAGGACACAAGAAACAATTCCATCCAAGTGGGAGCATAAACCAGGTAACCTTTCCCCAGTCAACATACTGGGTCTCCTCTCAACTTTTGTCCTGCACATATTCCTTGCTGGACACCAAGGTTCACCTGCTAGGATGTTGTGATGGCCACCAACAGAAAAACAGGATTATTCATTTATTATTTGTTTATGTTATTTATTAAATTTGTATCCGCCCTTCATCTGAAAATCACAGGGTGGTTTACAACATAAAAATACTAAATGAGAACACAAAACGCATAAAACAAACACTAAAACAAACCAATAAATTAGACAAATTATGGAGGAGGTCTATCAATGGCCACTAACTGGGATGACTATATATTGCCTCCAGTTCTAGAGGCATTTAGAGCTCAGAATGTCAGTTACCAGGGAACACAAGGAAGATGCTGCTGCTGTGTTCATGTCCTGCTTATGGGCTTCTCATAGGCATCTGGCTGGCCATTGTGAGAACAGGATACTGAACTAGATAAGTCTCTGATGTGATCCAGCAAGGCATTTACAGCATGTAAAGGCAAAGGTAAAGGGACCCCTGACCATTAGGTCCAGTCGTGATCGACTCTGGGGTTGCGCGCTTATCTCGCTTTATTGCCGAGGGAGCCAGCATACAGCTTCCGGGTCATGTGACTAAGCCGCTTCTGGTGAACCAGAGCAGCACACGGAAATGCCATTTACCTTCCAGCTGGAGTGGTACCTATTTATCTACTTGCACTTTGATGTGCTTTCAAACTGCTAGGTTGGCAGGAGCTGGGACCGAGCAACAGGAGCTCACCCCCTCGCAGGGATTCGAACCACCGACCTTCTGATCGGCAAGTCCTAGGCTCTGTGTTTTAACCCACAGCGCCACCTGCGTCCCTTTACAGCATGAGGCTTCCCCCAAATAATCCTTGGAACTGTTGTTTGTTGAGGGTGCTGGGAATTGTAGCTCTATGAGGGTTAAACTACACCCAGGATTCTTTGAAGGAAGCTGTGTGCTTTAAATACACTTTTCATTTATGGTGTGCACACAGAACAAAGTTAAGTGTTTCAAATAACTGGGTCTGCTGTTTTGAGACAGCCATAACTAGCATGTGGCACACAGTTGCTCTCTAAATGAGATTTAATCTCTGCTTCACCAGTCTCTTGCCATCCTCCTGCCATCTCCGTAATCTTCTTCCTACAACGTTTTCCCTACAAACTGATGAGTTGGCATATTAAGTTTATCAAAAATATGAGGTGCTTTCCACAGAGTGTAGACGTACCTTCAGCTTGTATAAATCTCAAGAAAGCAGCTTTTCCACAGCTCATTTTCTTCTGCACCTTCCACCAAATGCTAATCTACTATCTGAGCTTGCAACACACAAGCATCTTTATATTATAACTGATAATACAAATCTGCTCCAAAGCTCTGCATGAGTTATAAGAGGAAATTGGGTGCCTTAAATTGAACAAAAGCACAAAAGCAAAACAATAAATGTTTAAACAGTGCCTTTGCAGCGTGAGCTTGCATTTCAAAATGTGACTCATTAAGGCAAGGTGGAGTTTGTTTGAAACAGGGTGTACTCCATTGTCTACTGATAGCATATATCTCTTAACTAGAAATGTCAAACAGCAAACATACATTAGCAACTGGAATCAGGTGCAACTTCCCATGCTGGTCTGATGCAGAATTATAGCCTAGAATATCTTTACAATATGCATTGCTGTGACTCTTAGGCATTGTTGTGGAAAGCAACAGCTTAATTTGTTTAGAGCATCTGGGTTCCAGCAGGAGGCTGTCACCTTTCCCTTAACTTGCTCACTTAGCTCTAAGCTTCTCTTCCTGCGATGTGGTTTGTGCAATACAGTAGCAAACTGGAAGTGTGGGGAAGCAATACTACTTCTAAACTCTCTCTCTCTCTCTCTCTCTCTCTCTCTCTCTCTCTCTCTCTCACACACACACACACACACACACACACACACACGTAGCAGCAGCAGCAGCAGCGTGGCATGCATGGTTTTATACAACCACCACTCCAAAAGAAGTTCCTTGCTGGACCAGACCAAATGTCTACCTAGCCTACCATCCTGTTTCTGACAATGGCCAACCAGGTGCCTTCAAGAAACCCACAAGCACAGAAAATAAAAGCAATAGCCCTCTGGCGGGGGGGGGGGTTGCCTCCAGCAACTGGTATCTGGAGGTATACTGACATAGGGAAAATGGCGGCGGGGGGGTTCTATTCAACCACCATGGCTAATAGCCACTGATAGGCCTCCTCCTTTTTTATTTTCTTTGTCTAAACCAGGCATAGGCAAACTCGGCCCTCCAGATGTTTTGGGACTACAACTCCCATCATCCCTAGCTAACAGGACCAGTGGTCAGAAATGATGGGATCTGTAGTCCCAAAACATCTGAAGGGCCGAGTTTGCCTATGCCTGGTCTAAACTCATAGCCATCACTTGCAGCAGTTAAGCATCATAAGTGTGTTTGGGAAGTACTTCTTTTATCCATCCTGGATCTAGGACAAGCCAATTTAATTGAGTGACCTTGACATCTAATATTCTGATAAAATGTGGAAATTCTCTCCCAATCCCTATTTCTGTACCACACGATTTATTTGTTTTTAAACTTTAGTGTTCTTTTCTCCCCCTGCCCCACACCCAGCAAACTTAAATAAATAAATCCTTTATGAGCAATTATTTGGGTTACATATAACCCTCCCCCGTGGTCAGTCCACATATGCTTGAGGTGTGGTGTGCTGAACCAACAAATCTGACATTCAGGAAAGCCTCCTTTCAAAGAAGCAATGTAATGGGAGATGATAACCACATTAAACACCTCTGAACTGCCATCTTAGGACCACTTTCCCCGCAAATAAGCCCTTAAGTTAAAAGTTTTCTTTCCTTCCTTCCAAAAATAGTCAGCATACACCCTTAGAAACCAAATGTCCCTCATATGTCAGCAGGGCAATTGTCAATTTGGGGCACATCAGCCTTCAAGAAGCAGTAGATGATCTTTTTATTTTGGAGAATGCATATTTCCAGCACAGTTTATGTACCTCTTTTGGCACCTGCAAGAGACATATAAAGGGGAAGAGACATAAAGGCCTGGTGAAAGATGGTGGCTCTATATTTTTCACAAGCAGCTGGATGAAAAGTCAACCAAAAGAATATTTAATGGATTTGAACAGCTTGGTCTGTTATGCCTGGTGACCACTCTTTCCTGCACACTCAGCCAAAGATGAACCTTTCTCAGCAATATCTCTGCTCCAACTTAAACATTCCGTCATTTTTGCCTGGTTTGGTAATCTGAGGCCAATGCCAATTTCAGAGCATCTTAAGAGAATTTTTGTTATACAATCTGGCTGTGCACTGCACTAGTCTCCCCCACCAGGGATGGATTCATGTACATCAGCCTGCTTTGGCTTTGCATTCACAAGATTTGAGCCTTCTCAAGGTATTTCACAGCTGAGCTTTCAGGACAGAACTCTGAAGAATCTTGCTGAATGCAGAAAGCTGCTTTATGGCAAGGCATCTATCCAGGTAGCTGAATGCTATTTATTCAGACCAGGAGCAGTATTTCCAACCAGCTACTGCGGGTTGAATCTGGAACCTTGTTTGAGCACAGCATGTGTTCCACCGCTATTTTGTGGCACCACAGAATAAATGCACAGAGAGAAGCAATGCTGTTATTGATCAGCACTCAGGCAGGTGTGGAGAACTGATGGCACACCAGCTGTTGATGGACTCCATCTCCCATTCACCTAGTCACAGGCCATGCTGTCTGAGGTTGATGGAAAGTGGAGCAGGGCAGAAAGTATCAAGGAGCAATGAGTAATATACCTGATAAAGGGAGTAGCCAATACTGAGCAGCCCTTCCCCCATCCGCTTCTGCCTCCTACGGTTCTTCTGCATCAAGCCCACCAGGATGCTGCAACATGGTTCACTCCCACTTCCTGTGTGGTCGTCATCTGGCTCATCCAGCCTAATTTTAAACTGGGGGTTGGTCCAGTATGTTGCTGTAAAGGCAAAGGTAGAAATATATGTAAGAATCGCCAGAGAAATGAGAGAGGGGTTTCTTTGCTGCTAATGCAACCAGGTTGAGCTGCAGGGAATTGACCTTAAGAATGAACTGTACTTTGGCTTCCAGCCTGGCTTTCCCATTATATTTATATATTCTATGCTTCTTTTGCCACCCCTGCCCAAGTATGCTATATATTTATTGCAGTTATAATGAATCAAGCTACTAAGAGACATTCCCTCGGGGGAGCGGTGACCAGCTCAAAGAGACTGCAGTCATTAACACAAACCCGTTATTTATCCTCAGGAGACTGTTACTGGGCCATTTCATATAAGATACAACTCTCAGGTTTGGCTTGAAAATGAATATTTTAAAATTTAAAAACCCAGTTATGAGTTATTCAGTTGCAAGTATATTCAGGCCATTACATTGATGCTTCTGCATGGTCCCATACTACTTTTAAGTACACAATGACTTAAAAGGTACTAAGCTTAATTCTAATGAGTTATGGCCCTTCCCCGTATCTTAGACCAAAATGTTAAGGAAGATGTATCCTATCAATAAAATTATCCCAAAATTGCATCCTGGGTCTCTTTCACTCCCACTTTTTAAGGTGGCCACCTTTCTTTCTCACTTTCTTCTCTAAAACCTCAGCGTCTCTAGAAATAACTGAGACTGAGAAATGACTGGGTTTGACTGGTGACCCAAAAACTCGGAATGACACATACCCTGTGATATAATGAGAACAGACTGCATTCAGACATAACAGCAAACCATAACCTTGTTGTGATAAGAAAACACACCGTGGTGGGGCTTGGGATTGTGCAGCCTTTCCTTCTTCACATATGAGGTGAAACCTTCACTCACAGTTTAAAACAAACCTGTTTCCTGTCTTGTCCACATGGAGAAGATTGTGGTTTGTGCAAACCATTGTTAGGTAACGAAACAGGGTATCAAACCAGGGTATCCCAGTTTCTTTCTTTCTTTCTTTTTTCAATTAATTTTTATTCAAATTTCCAATAACCATTCCATTTATAATTAAACATCCAATTTAACTTATACATTCTTTTAGACTTCCATCAGCCTATCTGACAATTTTCATATTTATCACAACTTCTCACATTTCCTAAATTTATGTTGCACTTTAACAATCCTTATTTTATCTTCTCTTTTAAGCGACATTCCAGTCTATTTTTTCACAGAGCTTCTTGGAATCCAACAAGCGTTATTTCCTGATCACACACATATGAGGTGAAACCTTCACTCACAGTTTAAAACAAACCTGTTTCCTGTCTTGTCCACATGGAGAAGATGGTGGTTTGTGCAAACCATTGTTAGGTAACGAAACAGGGTATCAAACCAGGGTATCCCAGTTTCTTAATTATGGTCTGCACAAATCATTTCCTGCATTTAGACAAAACAGAAAAAGATGTTTTGTTTCCAAAAATGAAAGGAGAAAAAGCAGCTTCAAAATAATGTGAAGTGGGGGGAGTGGTGATCCTAAGGCCCACTATGGCATGTTTGTGTTATGGTTGGTGTCTGAGTATGTCTGCAGCCATTAATTTCCCAGTTAAGAGAGATTTTATAACATGCTGATATTTTTCTCTTCTCTTCAGCTCTTTCCCAAACCATTTCCAAGCGGCATTCCACTGACACCAGCCCACAGTGAAATGTGTTATCGCTTCTATTCAAACAACTGTCCGTGATCTGTAATGTTTGAGTTTGAATGCTTTCATTATTATACCCAGATTACAGCACTGAACCTACCAAGGAATGGCTCTTACAAGTAAAACCACGTGTTTTTTTAATTCTGCAGAAAAATGTTTTCCCACTTGAAGACATTTTTTTAAATGCTTAATTAACGCACGCCATACTGCTATTCGTTGTAATTACATATTCAGGCTGGAGCCCCAAACAGCAATGGGTTTAGGAATTAATTTAGCATTCGACACATAAAAACAAAACAGTTATTTCTAGACTATTAATATATGCAATTTTATGGTAAATATTGCAGTTTGGTCCTTTTTATCACAGTTTCAGTGCCATACTGAAAAATGAATGAGATGTATAACTAGAACTTAAAACACACACACACACACACAACAATAATGTATGAAAACAAAAATGAAAAGCAATGAAAATAATAACATGAACACTGCAAAGCAGAGTTTAACACTTGAATTTTGATGTGCTTGCCATGCTGTTTTCCCAGCAGCAGCAATATTGGATCTCAGCAGGAGTAGGATGGAGTGGAGCAGAGCGGCAGTGAGCAGTGGGGAGCAGGAAGTCAGCAGTGGCAGGTACAGGTGTGCCTGCCGCCACCTGGGTGCAGCCCCCACCCTTGCAGATGCTCTGCCATGCTCCATCCCAATCTTCGCAAACAGCCGCACTGCCACAGAATGTAGGACGGCACAGCAGCAATGTCCCACCTCTTGTACTTTGACCAGATGGAAATGTGCGCATCATTTATCACATGCTCGGTTTGAATCTAACCTATATCCGCCACAATGCAAGAAACCCAGACAGCATTTTGCTGAGGGAAACTGAACGAAAACAGTGTATAATTTGAGATGACAAGATCAGAGAGCTTTTGTCTTTCTCCCATCAGGCCTTGTACATAGCAGGGAGACATACAACTAAACATACAGAGGAAAGCTCCCTCAGAACTACACAGCAGGTGCTACCTCACTAGAGATCATGCTAATCTGCCTGGTTGCTACGCAACACCTCCTCCACCACCATCACCTCGGTTAGCTGACTCACCAACAACAGAAATAACTCTTAAGTTGCAAACTGAATGATCCCTGCTATTGCACTTCCAACAGGCACTTGGGAAAGAGCCTGATCTACAATTGCCCCCATTGGCTCAAATAGTGAGACCACTGAAATAATCTGCAGGCAGTCCTACAGTACAAAAACTTCCCCTATCAACAATAGCTATGGCTAGTGATTGGTTTCTCCACGGTGACATTACCTGGGTAATTTTGGCACCCACCGGCTGTGGAGCCCCGTCTCCAGTTTCCGTTGAACAAAGTCATACCCCATTTGTGGACATGGCTGCTTGTCAGGGTGTCAGGAGTCAAGTTGCAGATCTCAAGCCTTGTGAAGTTCCTTTGAAAATCTGAGAAGGACATCCTGCCATAGGAGCAGAGCATACGAGAGTGCTTAGTGAGTCTGGAAGAAAGCCATTATCCACTTGCCATTGATTTATCTTCTACCGAGACAGCAGGCAGCAATAGCACGAGGGAATTATTTGGCGTTACAAAGCTCTGAAACTTCTAGGAATCCCCATCAATAATGGAAGGCCTACAAATTCTCAGTGATTAGTCTTCTTGAGTCCAGTCAGCCATGCTATCCTTAGCTCATACCAAATTAGAGTCTAGGACTTGCCATTCCCACACTGGGAACTGCTTCCCATATTACATTTCAAGGGGCAGGTCCAAGTTGCTGGGGATCCCAGGGCAATAAATGATAAAAGTCCCTCTCTTACCAACAGTTGTCATGACAGAGAAGAGCCAACTGCACTGCCAAATGACTGTAAAGAACAGCAGCCTAATAGCCTGGTCTACTCCACACATATATTTGTGCTGCCAGTGAAGGAAGATGTTGCATAGCAGTCTCTGAACACATGCAGAGTGTTTTTATTTTACCGCTAAGCTGCAGTTGTCTGACTCAGCTTCTTATGCTCCTATGAGGTTTTTTTGCCAGGAGTGTGTTGTGGGTGTTCATCCCATTTTTCCCCCGATGCAAGTCCAACAAAAATCTTCACCACCACAACTGCTATTAGCCAATTGTCGCCGCAAGGCATCATTGATGTATTATGGCATTTTAATATTTTGTTGGAAGCCGCCCAGAGTGGCTGGGGAAGCCCAGCCAGATGGGCAGGGGATAAATAATAAATTATTATTATAAATTATTATTGCAAGGGGGAGATTTTCATCAGGACTATGCGAGGAGGGAAAACATGAAAACCTCTCTCCTTATGTGCCAAAGTCCTGATAAAAATTTGGCCTTCCTTCATCCGCTGTTAGCATTTAGAAGGCAAATGACACAGCACAAGTGATGCATTTAACACCACATCTAGTGTCACCCATGCACTGCAGCATGTTTATCTGCATTCTGCTATTGATTGAAAGGTTCTTACCAAAATTCACCATCATCTGCCTGCTTATCCAGAGCTGCTTTCTGCTTGGGGTCAATATAATTCCATTGTGGAGCACTGCAGGGATAGGAGAGCATTACAAACCAAACATTTTGCCACTACAAATTAAGCATAAAATAGTTGCATATGTGTACGAACGCAGTCCTATCTGAGCCCTGAGGGACCTCAAGGGTGCCACCACTACAGGTGCTGGGTTCTGCCCAACTCAGAGGTGGGGGTGCGCACGCATGACGTCACGCAACCAGAGGAGGCTAGGAGGGCTGCCACGGCTGTGAGAAGGCCAGACAGGGCCCGTTGTAGCCGTGGAAACGGGGGGATGCCAGTACTGCATACCAGTGAGTACTGCCAGAAAATGGAAAATGGAAAGCATAATGCTGGTGGTCAACAAAAGAGGTTTAAAGACTCTCTCAAGGCAAATCTAAATAAATTGTAGTATAAATACTGACAACTGGCCTGAGAGCGCTCCAATTGGAGAACAGCTTTTACCAAAGGGGTCATGGGCTTTGAAGACACTCGAACTCAGGACGAAAGGGAGAAACCTGCTAAGAGGAAGGCACGTTTGGCAAACCCTCACCATCAACAGCTCCCACCCAGAAACCTGTGTCCCCACTGTGGAAGGACGTGCTCAGAAATGGCCTCCACAGTCTCTTATGGACTCACTGTTAAGACCATGTTCATGGAAGACAATCTTACTCGGCTACGAGTGATCACCTGCCAGGAAAAAAGCACTGGCTACAACTCCCATTGGTCCTCGCCATCGACCATGCTGGCTGGAGCTGATGGGAGTTAGAATCTCACAACATCTAGGGAACCACAGGTTCCACGCTGCTGGATTAAAAGTCACATAAAGTGATAGAAAAGAAGTGTTAAACGTTTTATAATTTCTGACTTAAATCATTTTTATTGTACGATTTATTTTTAAAACCGAGCCTTTTTTGATGTGAGTTTAATACCTGAAATCTAATCCTTGTTTATGTGCCTGCTGTTTGGCTGTTTTTTATATGATTATTTATCTACTGATATGGCATTATTCATGAGATACAGTAGTAAATTAAATCTGGAGTTGGGGATAAAGCAGAAACAATTCCTTATTTACTCTGGGGATAGAAGGAACGCTCTGCTGAAAAGAAAAGAAATATTCTTGGAATCTCCACTGCTCCAGGGAGATCCTGATCACATGCCTCTCAAAGGAAAACATTTTACATTTCTGTAAATAATGAAAATAAACTTCCAGAGATGGTTTAACGTACAGTTAATTCTGTTTCAGAGTAGGAACTGTTTCTTTGCCAGGTGAGCTGACCTCTGGAAGTCTCTCCCTGGGGAAATAAGTCTCCTCCTGCTCACTGCTGGCCTTTAGATGCCAGTTAAAGACCTATTGATCTGCCCAGGCCTTTGGGAGTTAAGTCCCCAGGGACCCAACAGATGGAAATGCGAAGACTGCAGCTCTGGAAGTTTGTGTTTAGATTTTTAATGGTGGTATGAAATATTTTGTAACGATGAAGGATGGGAGCAAGAGCAGTATACAAATCAATCAATCAGTCATTCAAATAAATAAGCATATGGTGTTAAGAGTGCAATCCTATACTGTACATGCCTACCAGGAAGAAAACCCTATTGAATTCAATGGGGCTAACTTCTGAGTATACATATATAGAATTGCACATGTATAGAACTGCATTTAATGTGCAGATTTTTTTAGAATACAAAATAGGGTGACCTCTCAACACAAGTGGCTCCAGGGGAACAATTGTCATTGGGATCACTGCAAGGGTTAAACTCTTCCAATAATCCTGATAATTATCAGCCCCCCACCCCCCCCACACACACTTTACCTGGTGCTTACATTTATTTCAGTCATAGCTGTCAACTTTTCCTCTTTTTTTTTAGGGAAATTCCCTTATTCCGAATAGGATTCCTCGCAAGAAAAGGTAAAAGTTGACAGCTATGATTTCAGTATGGGCGTAAAATGCAAAGGTGTAGCTAGCCGTTGTGTCTAGCTCGGCCCCATGTTCAGCCGGGCTTAATAATCCTCTTAGAAGTACTCTTTTTCCTATGTTTCTGCTCTACTATCCAGGCATGAAAAGCCATGGGTGTGAGTTAATAGATAGCCCTCCTAACTTATTAATATTACTTTCTTCCTTTCGGCTGTCATTTGATATATTAACTTTGCCAGATGTAATTTTAGAGGAACTTCATATGTTATACAGCAGAGCCAGTGACAATGTAAAAGAGATTGATGGCTCCTTTTTTTTCAACTCATTTCCAGGGCAACGTTCAAAAAATCAACACGAACATCTTCCCAGTCAGATGCCCACACTACAAATGCTTATAGAATGTGTGAATCTTACAGGTGGAGGGCAGTATTCAGCTAGTGTGTGGTAATTGTGCTAAGAAGACTTGGGTTTTAATTCCCTGCCTTGAAGCCCTCTGAGTGACTTTGGATCAACCACCATATCTCATTCTAATTTACCTCATGGAGCTGCTATGGAACTAACATGGGATTATCTCCTGAACTCCTTGGAGAAGGATGGGCTACATATTCAAAAAATAAATAAATCAAGGACAGGGGACGTGTGGCCCTCCAGACCAAAACTCCTATCATCCAGCAGAACTAGCCATGATGTCTGGGACTGATGGGGATTTGAATCCAGCAAGATCTGGACAACCACAGATTCCCCATAACTGATGTAGATGAATAAATGGCATTTCAGGAGTTACTATACAAGCATTGGGGGTGGGGTGGGGGTGTGACAATCTGAAGATGACCCGGGACTAAGGATGTAAGAAAGCATTGCTTTCCATCCCATCCTGTGTTTGTCTCAACCAGCGCTGTTTCCATTCTGCTGCAGTTCATCTTCTGCCCCAAAATACATTATTCATCTCACTGTCTGCTGTGGCAAAACCAGACAAGAAACATGGCATTTACATTATTCTACCCCATTCAGTGCAAAGGATGCATAATGCAAATGGGGGAAACAGAATCAATTGCATATCATTTGCATACTGATAGCAACAGTGAATACTGATATATACTGATAATAATATACCGTACTTATCACTCCAGGCCCCAGTCCACTCCACTTCGCCCCATGGATTTCTCAACCTGACTAATTTCTCCGGACGGCCACGGTAGTTAACCTGTGGGAAGCACCACAAACAGAACATCAGGACTTTATAATCCCCCTCAGTGTTGCCATCCTGTTAGATGACAGTCCTGTTTAGAAAACCTCCTTTGAGAGCCAGGGTGGTGTAATGGTTAGAGTGTGGAACCTTAGATTAAAATCTCTCCTCAGCCCCTGAAGCTCACAGTCATCACCTCTCAGCCCCACCTACCTCACAGGGTTGTTGTGAGGATAAAATCGAGAGAGGGAGGAGATCCATGTGTGCCCCAGCTTAAGTGACTTGGAGGAAAAGGTGGTATATAAATATAATAAATAAACGAATAAATTCATTCAGAACAAAAGCAATGCAAGCAAAAGCCACAGCTTATTGCAAGTTTGTTAATGCTACCACAAAACTCAAGGACTCATGAATTGGATTTTATGGGACACGCTGTACAATCCCTGAAACAGCAAGTTTTCCCCGGACACAAATTTTCTGAAAAACCTCCAGGGACTTCCACACAGTCCCCAGAAACCTGTTCCATTAACTGGCCGTTCTTAAATGTAGCCAGCTCATCCACTGGGTGGATGGAACTTTTGTCCAGAAGATCTGCCCTAAAATGCTGGTTTTCCTCCTTCATTGCATTTCTACTGATAAGTTATGGGTTTTATTGTTATGTTCTGTTTTTGAAACCGCTTTGCAACCTTCAGTCTTAAAGTGTGCTGTAAGTTTTTTAGAGGGAGGGTTAAAAGGAGTGAACTTTCACAAACTACTTCTGCCATTTAGTATTGTTAGGAGTTTGTGAGTGCCAGACCACTATAACCTCCAGATCAACCAAAGGTTAGAATTAATCAGTTATTGGCATGTTAAGATTTGGGTGCCAGATTAAGCCCAATCTGTGTGTGGCTTCAACTGTGTGCTAGACAATGCTAATCCCCTGGAATCAACAAGTGTTGAAAGCTAATTAAGCAAAGCTAAATTCCTCATGAGGTTATAGCCTAGGGGATGAGCAATTAAGACTCCTCAGAGTTAGTTGGAAGATAAGCCCAGAGCTTAGAAAGGTTAGAGTGAGGAGTTATATGAGCCAGAGCTGGAGAAAAGCTGCAGGCAGGCAGAGAGCCATAGCTGGTGTCTGTTTGGATCTATGGAAGGAGCAAGACCTCGGAGTGAACTCCTCCATCATAGACTCAGGTTGTAAAGGTAAAGGTAAATAAACCATATATCATAAAGATGCCTCAGTCTCCACTGTGCCTCATTTTCCAAAAGAAAACAAATACCCTGGAACCTCGCACTGCTCAGACACTTGGGGTGCTGTGCAACAGTATTAATTTCATGACAGTTCAGTTTGTTAAAGCTCACACACAGAGCCAGACACACACACACACACACACACACACACACAGACACTATATTTTTACCTCTTCCGCTCCAGTAAGAGAGTAAGCATGACCTTTGACCAGCTTCAGACTTGTGATTGCTTCTGTTTCAGCTGCACTGGTTATCTAGGGTGTATAAAATTATTGTAAAAACACAACACAGTGCTTTAAAATCCTAGAAGTGATTCGCTGGGGTGGGGCAGAGCTACTTTGCTAACTTCCCAGGAGGTGGGTCTCTGCTGCTTACCAGGAGGGGCAAGGAGCTGTGGAGGTTTGCACAGTGCAAACACACCTGCCCCACTAGTGCACTTGCCTTTCCCAGTAAGCAACACCAGCCAGGAAGCTAGCACACTGACTCCACCTGGAGCTCCTTCTGAATCATAGAGTTGTAAGGGGCCTTGTAGGCTATCTAGTCCCACTTCCTGCTCAGTGCAGGAAATCAAATATACATACTGGAACATCTACAACAGATGTCTGTCTGGCCTTTGCTTGAATGCCTCCAGCGAGGGAAAACCCACTGCCCCTTTAGATAATTGGTTCCATTATCAAACTTCTATTTCCATCGATAGATTTCTTCTCATATTCAGCCAGGCTCTACCATCCTATAACTTAAACTCTTTAGATCTAGTCCTGATTGCTGCCCCCTCACCAACCCAGCAACAGAGAGAACAAGTCTTTGTCCTCTTCTATGTGAGCCCATCAGTCATCTCCATGCTAAACATTCTCTCCTCATGGGACTTGTTTTCCAAACCCCTGACTAAAGACCAAGTGTGGATGCAACTTTTTATCAAAACACCAAGTGCATTTTTCTAGCTGTAGGACTCGATGCTGCTTCCCTAAAGTGGGACAATTGCTGTTCCAAGTTCCTAACACAAATATCTGCTGCTAGCGTTCTGTCACTTCACCACAACATAGGTTGGAGCACAGAAAAACGATGATGATGATGCCAATAACTCACATCAATGGAGCAACCCAGCAGTGAACCGGCTTGCAGGGCCTTCTGGATGATTTGATACAGGTCGGATGGAGCTTTTCTCAGATCATATGATTCAGAGATGCCACCAGTGAAATCTTCAAAACCTTCTACAGTAGATCCTCCAGCAAGAGCCTCATATGAGCCATTCAGCCTGCAGTATGGATGGTGAAGAAATTTGTCTATCCACACTTCTCTGTTTTTGAAACTTTGCACTTCTCTAAATTTTGAAATGCGGCTCTCTAATCAAAATATGTGTACAAGAATGTGCACATTAGTGGGGGGAAATGAAGAAATGCAAACTGACATTCAAGTGATTAAAACCTTACCATCAGCTGAGCTACAGCCCTATATTTCACCCAGTGAAAAATTCACTGGTAGCATTAGACACTGTACAGAAGGTAGACTATGACTGATAGGCCTCATGGCAGCTGCCTCCATTGAGCAAAATCTGAGAATCATTTGCTTACTTGGCATAGGCCTTCTCCAACAGGGCACTCCAGAACTCACTGCCTTCTTCAGAGTGCAGGAAAAGGAGCTGCCCGTTTTTGGTGGGGAGCCGGTCATCCACAACAACGTCCACCCACTCTCCGTACTGCCAGAACTGACAAAAAAGGGGGGGGAGAGGGAAAGCTCACGTATTGAATATCAGGCCATCAAAGGCACTTCAAGCTGGATTCAACATATAAAATCATGAGGCATAGCTAACCACTTTTTACACAATGCTTTATCTTTCCTTGTACAAATAACGTTTAAGTTTGCTGAGTGAAGTCATACAGAGAGCTGGAATATCTGGCTGAGGTTGGAGAGAAGAAACAGTTTCTGCTTGGTTTATATCTTGCCTATACTATACACACAGAAAAGTATGCAACCACATGATGGGCAAAGTCCTTCTGCCTTTTCCAGGACATGATTCTGGTTTTACATTGTTGACTACTTTTGCTTAAGTGTCTCCTACTCTATAAATAATATGGAAGAGATACCTGGAAGTGAAAAATCCCAGCGTAGTTCTTCTGGAAGCTCTGATCTTTGGGAACAACTCGGTTTAAAATTTCTTGATCCAATGTGAGAGATGCGATAGCTGCCAAAAGCCAGCAGTCTCCTGGAAGAATCAGATTCAATGGGAGAATTGGACATTGCAGCATATGAACCTATTAATGCTTTCGTTGCTGTCAAATTATGGAAACGTCTCATTTCTGTCACTGCCATAAGGAACTTGCCCTGTGTTTCAAATGGGCTTGCTGATTTGTTACACTTTAAGGCATTCAACAAGTACATGTGGCAAGGATACAGAAATTTAAACTTGTTTTAAATGGCATGCGCTGTAAAACAATGTTTTTTAAAAGGGCCCTTGGCATTTGAAAGCTTTAGCAGGAGTATTAACCTATGTGTACAGAGGCAAACAGCCTTTGAAGATCCACTTTAAACCATGTTATTCTGAAAGATTATGGATGTGATTCTGCATTTAAGGCAAAGCTTTTAAGGCTAAGCTTTTCTTTTCCTGGTGTGTTCTGTTTTTTTTTTATTATTATTATTATAATAAAAAGCAGGTTGTTTGTACAATATATGGAAAGCATCCTGAGTCTTTCAAGTTCTCTTGAGAGTTGCCAGGCTGATATTTCCACTAATTTTTGTTATTGACAAAGAGACAAAGTTTAATGAAAGAAACCCTTAGAGACAGCCTGTCTCTTATTCCTCTAAATTAGACAGGGCGTGCTAGTTTTGAATGAATGAAAAAAGAAAAAACCTGACACAGAAGATGAAAATGAGGGTGAAACATGCCTCAGCTTCCTAGACTAGTCATTGGGGGGCATGTGCAAAAGAAGCAATAAAGTTCGGGTTCAAGTGACATGTTTTACATCCGGGATTCATATTGCTTCTTTGATATTTATTTGCTCGACTTATCTGGAGCTTCTTCTTTGCACTCACCTTTGTACATCTAATTAAAACATGTATGGTTTGGTGTTTGTGATGGTTCCCTCCTTCCCCTAACACCACAGAAGACAGCAAGGGGGAGTGCTATTCAGTTACTTACCCAGTTCCCCTTGACAAATATCTGTACGAGTGGCTCCTCCCACAATGAACTGAGGGTTGGGGACCAGCTCCTGAAAACAAAAATGAATTAAATATTACATTTGCATGCACACCATTTCTCAAAATCCTGTACCTAACTTGTGATGTTTTAGCATCTTCGTCACCTGCAGATTTCCACTGAAACTGAACTCTTCCTACAAATTCAGTGCTGCTCAAATGCACTAAATGGTTATCACAATTACCTCTGCTAAGATTGGGGGAGAAATTCCATTCTGGTTTTGCATTTAAATGTGAACCTACCTAATCAGCGTGTTGCAGGGGTACCAACTGGAATAAAATATTGTGGGGGCCCAGGTAAGCCCCGCTCTGCATAAGCAATCACATGACACACACACTATTTGAATGGCAATGCACATCAACCTGGCCCCCTCAAATATTTTATTGTGGGGGCTGAAGTCCCCACAGCCCCTAGAAGTTGGCTTCTATAGCATGTTGGTTGGGAGAAGGAGCTTCCAACCTAATGGAATCTGGATTCAAAGACAGAAGTTATTGGACTGAACTGCATTGAGTGCTACTTGAGTGCAATGTGTTACTTTGTTACTTTGTAATATTTAATTGTAACTACAGTAGTTTTAAGACTGTTCTGCAGTAATGCTTTCAGATTCATTATTGGGGTGGAAAGCTCAATTATTTCTACGTAAGTTCCAGATCAGGAATTCAGCTGAGCCACTCTAACAAAAAGACCAGAGCATCATTGATGACACCGCTTAAAACATCAAGATAATTGAAAAATTAAGCTCTGGTTGATTTGTTGAGGTTAAAAATAATGATCAGCACACATTCTTAAAATTGCAATTCTATGCATACTTACCTAGGAGTCAGCTCCACTGTACACAGGGGGTATTACATTTGAGGAAACATGCATAAGCTTGCATTCTTTGTCTATTCAGCATAATGGTTCACATAATTGTAGGCAGGTGCGCAAGTTCTCATTATTTTACTTTTAAGAAAAAAGGGCTCATGAAAATATTTCTTTCGATGTGCCATTCTGTCTTATTCTAAAAAATGATATCAAAACTGAAATTTGGAATCCTCAGCAGTGTTGCAAAATAATGACTATTTCTCTGCACAACAATTCTGAAGGTCCTCGCTCCCAGGACTGTCACCACCACTACAGTAGTACCTCGGGTTACATACGCTTCAGGTTACAGACTCCGCTAACCCAGAAAGAGTACCTCGGGTTAAGAACTTTGCTTTAGGATGAGAACAGAAATTGTGCTCCGGCGGCACGGCAGCAGCAGGAGGCCCCATTAGCTAAAGTGGTGCTTCAGGTTAAGAACAGTTTCAGGTTAAGAACAGACCTCCGGAACGAATTAAGTACTTAACCCGAGGTACCACTGTATTCTCTTTTCTGGAATAGTTTGAAGCAATGTACAAAATTAAAAACACAAAACAATTGATAAAAATGCAATCCATTAAACAAACTACCAACAGCACCACTAAAAGCTGCATAAAAACCTAAATGTTTAGGAGCGGATATAAAGTAGCAGGTCTAAAATCAAACACGAACAACCTGTTGAAATTCCTGTCAAATCCACACAGACACTCCAAAGGAGTTTGTTAAAAGGAAAAGGAAAAGAAAGAAACTTCCTCTTGATGAAGAAGAAGAGGAGTTTGGATTTGATATCCCGCTTTATCACTCCCCTTCAGGAGTCTCAAAGCGGCTAACAATCTCCTTTCCCTTCCTCCCCCACAACAAACACTCTGTGAGGTGAGTGGGGCTGAGAGACCTCAAAGAAGTGTGACTGGCCCAAGGTCACCCAGCAGCTGCATGTGGAGGAGCGGGGAAGCGAACCCGGTTCCCCAGATTACAAGACTAATCTTGTAATCTTAACCACTACACCACACTGGCTCTGATCCAGGCATATGGCATGCTGTTCTAAAAGTAGGTGAAAGACGGCAGGTGGTAGATTGTTCTGGGAATAGGGAGAAGCCAAGGTGTCACAGCTTTTGAGAGAGAAGTTTTCATTTCCCATGTAGCTGTAACTGGAAGACTCTCTGAGTCACACTATCAGATCTTGAGATGAGTTGCTGTTATTATTATGAGAGGTATTTTGTGTTTTCATTTTGTATCTTTATGCTGTAAACCAGCCTGTGATCTTCAGATGAAGGGTGGTACATAAATTTTAATAATACTGTACAGTGGTACCTCGGGTTAAGAACTTAATTCGTTCCGGAACCTGAAACTGTTCTTAACCTGAAGCACCACTTTAGCTAATGGGGCCTCCTGCTGCCACCACGCCGCTGTTGCATGATTTCTGTTCTCATCCTGGAGCAAAGTTCTTAACCTGAGGTACTTTTTCTGGGTTAGCGGAGTCTGTAACCTGAAGCATCTGTAACCTGAAGTGTCTGTAACCTGAGGTACCACTGTATTGGCCCAAATATAAGCCGCAGTTCTTTTTTCCAAATTCCAATCATGAAAAGTTAAAGTGTGGCTTATATTTGTGACCTTACACCTGAGGAAGCAGCCCAGAAGCACGGGGTAACAGCACCCAGCTCTTTTTCGTTTATTTTAATGTATTTATATCCCAAGTTGGGGTTCAAGGCAGCTTGTGATTAAAAAAAAAATGTTATAAAATACAAAGTAGTAAGAACAAAGCAGTTAAGAACAATAGTACAGTGGTACCTCAGGTTAAGTACTTAATTCGTTCCGTACGTCCGTTCTTAACCTGAAGCTGTTCTTAACCTGAAGCACCACTTTAGCTAAAGGGGCCTCCTGCTGCTGCCACGCTGCTGGAGCCCAAATTCTGTTCTTATCCTGAAGCAAAGTTCTTAACCTGAAGCAATATTTCTGGGTTAGCGGAGTCTGTAACCTGAAGCGTCTGTAACCTGAAGCGTATGTAACTGTAGGTACCACTATAGTTAAAATACAACATAACACAGTAAGAACCAGCATTAGAATACTGATTACGCTGATAACAGCCCAGTGGTCAGCATCATCTGCAGGGCTGCAGCTGTGAGAAAAACAAGACCGTCTTGGGGTGTTCATGCCATGAACCCCTCCATCGTAGGCTCAGGTTGTATATATGTGTAAATAACCTATGTATCACAAAGACACCCCCATTTCCACTGTGCCTCATTTCCAGAAGGAATCACAAAGTCTGGATAAATGCTTGGAAACCCATACAGCTCAGAGATTGGGGAGGCGCACAACAATACTGAAAATAAGCTGCAACTGCTTTCCTGAGAAACAGTCGCATGTTTTTTATTGTTCTGTTGTTCTTCATTCACATTGCATTCAAATCTTTCTTAAGTGCCTGGAGAGTAAAAGCCTTTCTAAGGAGGTGTTTGTTCCTTGATTGTTTCATTAAAAAATGTAGTAAAAACTGCATATGCAATTTCACTGAACAGTAAACTTTATGAAGGCAACTGAAGACACGCGCCCCATTCCATCCACCCTGCTGTTGACAAGAGACCTCTGCACTATCTGAAAATGCTTCCAAAACGAAAGAGAAGATTAGGAATGGCTTTCAGCCAGACCTCATGACATTTCACATTGCCGTGCACACATAAGGAAACTTAGAAGAAGGGCTCAGTGGCTTTGCATGCAAAAGTTCCCAGGCCCAATTCTCAGCATTGGTCCAGGAAGAACAGTGACTCTCCTTCATCTGAAATGTAGTACTGCCAGTTAGTATATACTGAGCAAGATGGATCGATGGTCTGACTCAGTAAAAGGCAGCTTCCTATGTTTATGTGATCTATGAAACTGTGCGAGAGAGTCAAGAGAAGGAAAAGACAATGAAATTGAAGTCAAAGGAAAGCGATTGAAAAGAACATTGGGGGGGGTGTACTTGGCAAAAAAAAAAAGGTAAATACAGTGGTACCTCAGGTTAAGTACTTAATTCGTTCCAGAGGTCCATACGTAACCTGAAACTGTTCTTAACCGAAGCACCACTTTAGCTAATGGGGCCTCCTGCTGCTGCTGCGTTTAAGCCGCCAGAGCACGATTTCTGTTCTCATCCTGAAGCAAAGTTCTTAACCTGAAGCACTATTTCTGGGTTAGCGGAGTCTGTAACCTGAAGCATATGTAACCTGAAGCGTATGTAACCCGAGGTACCACTGTATTATTAAAGAGAGTTTGGTTTTTTAAGCTACTTTCATTTCTTTTGCAATTTGGCTTTGAAATAGGAATAGTATGCGGTCTTGCAAATGTGCAAACAAAATGGCCTGATCTGCAGCTCGTGGACTAATGGGATCAGAACTTTGCTGTCCACCAGATTTTGCATTCCTCCCAATGTTGGGGTGCAGTTCTCAGTAGTTGTGATACAGGGCTTGTCCACACTTAAGCTTGCCCCGTGCCTAGAAAGTTCGGGTCTGAGCTGTTGCCCCCTTGCGCCACTCCTTTCCCGGGGAAAACCAGCTCTTTAACAAATGGCAATCCACAAAAAAACCCGATTGTCATTTGCTCTGAGTGCTAATGTATGGCTTTCCCTGGTGGTGGGAGAAATCAGCGGGACAAGATGATAAGACCACTCAGAAAGATGCCTCAATGAGTTCAATGGGACTTACTCTCAATAAAATAGGTAAAGGATTGCAGTCTAAATACATGTTTTGAAAGAAAATGGGGATAAATATTTTGAGAGAAAATACTAATTTAACAAGGAGGAAATGCATTAAATACATATTTAAACAGTATTTTCAGAGGATTTGAAGACTAATGCAGAAACAGAGCAGAATGGAATTACATCTAACAACCTGCAAAAATGATACACACAGAGAAAGGTTTTCCCTCCCCGTTTTGACAGTTAATGTGCCATCAATGTGCCTTTGAAACAGTATCTCTAATAGCACAGCGAAGTTTAAGCTTATTAAAACCTCAGAAATTGGCAGAAGGAAATCCCCAAAGAATATGTTTCCAGGCATTCTCAACACTGAATGTTGCCAGATGTCCCTTATTCCAGACCACCACAATCTCAAGAACATAATAAATGGCTCTAATTTTCACCCACTATATTTCCATGCAATATGTTAAATGTCCCTTAATCCAGATATTGCCACTCCAAAAGCATCCCTGAGTTTAGATGCTCTGGTTGACAACCTTATCAGTCCCGAAAGGACAAACCATTGGAGAAGAAACTTCAGCATTTCTATTCTTGTTTACATCTGCAAGATCAAGGTGATGGCCACTAGAGAAACATTAAAACAAACTCTATCTAGGGTTCAAAGTAAAATGACTATATAATAATTTGGATTTCTTCTTGCAGGCCGGTAGCTTTGCTTTTTTGCATACTATTACAATCCTTGTGAGTCTGAAGATGACACTTGGATGAATGAAATGTTATCTGAACCTGACTGATTATGAACACAATGTAAAAATCTTACCGGAGGTCGTTTCCAGATAATGCCCTGAGTTTTGGGTGAATAAGGCCCCAGATCCCTATAGCCAAGAACAGAAGGGCAGGCGGGGAATTCCTCGTCTTTGAAGAGAGTGCCAGACTGTAAGCACTGCCTCTTCAGAGCTTCAAAATCCTGTTTTAAGTATTTCACGGCATTCTGGTTGGAGCCCAGGCCTTTCAGGGCTTCCTTCTCCCTGGCCAATTTAATCGCCACATTTGCCATAGCGAGGCAGAAGGACACAGCAGGTCTTAAAGCCTAAATGCAAGGTGGGAAGTGTGGCCAGGTGAGGGTGGAATGAGCAAGCACATTACGCCGTGCAACACCCTCGAAGAAGGAGGAAACATTCAAAGGTAAATATGTACACAAGAGGGAAAGGGTCACGGCGATGGAAGCGAAAGGCAGAAAAAGGGAATATTCCAGTGGCTGTAGCATTTATTCAGTATCCTCCCTTTGTATGAGAAGCAGATACTAGCTTTCTAGTCAAGTGTTGAATTTTAAGATGAGTATAGGAGAACTGAAACTTTTGCAGGTAGGGAAACAAGCCAGACAAGGTGAAGGGGAGTAAAGCTTGCTGGACGATTCAGGACAGCCCATAGAAAGTGCTCCTTCACAAAGCACATAGTTAAACTGTGGAATGTTCTCACTCAAAGAAGGAGTTACGGTGGCAAACCTGGGTGGCTTTAGAAGAAGATCAGACCAATTCATGGAGAATAAGGTGCAAGCCTGGGCAGTGTGTATGGGCTGCCCAAATGACAAGACCCGCCCCCATCTGCCTTGCTGATGTGGTCCAAAGGAAAGCAGAGCAATATGTTTCGCACCAGTTTAGCTGCAGGAGTTGCCAGAAGGAGGCACACAAGACACCATTCAACCATCTTAGGAACTCCATGCTGGATCTGTGTAGGGTTTACTCCTTAGCCTTCTATTCTCCCAAAGATATCCTGCAAAGCAGCAGAGGTTTAGGATCAGAGTTTTCCTTCTCCTAGATCATGGGCTACCTTCCCAGGCTGATGAGCCCCACCTGCCCCTCACTTCCCTCTACAGCACGTGCAGAAACCGCCTTCTTTACCATTCAGCCTACTACTGGCTTCATCTGCCAGAGCCTGTCTTTGCATGCAGGGGAAGTCCCTAACCCTCCAAGGGTTTGAGACCCATAGGCTACCCTCACCTGGTTTAGTCATGTCTGACACATCCTTGGGGCGTTAGGGGTGTTAAGGGAGAGGTAGTACCTCTGGTGGGGGACATGTCATGCTCCTTTGGGGTAGTTTGTCCACCCATTCAGGGAATCTGAAATAGTAGAATTAAATCAGATAGTTTGAACTATTTTAGCACCAATTCAGATCAGCAACACAATAACTTCTTTTTAAAAAAAAAACATGGTTATAAACAGATGTGCATTTAGAGTCTGTCTGAAGGCCTGTAGTGATGAGGCTGCATATACCTCAGTTGGAACAGAATTCTACAAGTGTGGAGTCAGTGCTAAGAAGGCCCTGTCATTCATACTTGCCAACCTAATTGATCACACCAGTGGGCAGCACACAACCAGAGCTGAACTCAAAATATTGGTAGGCTGGCATGGATAAAGGCTGTCCTTTGGATAACCTAAATCATTAAGGGTTTTAGATGATCATTGTCTAAAGGAGAAGATCTAAGGGATAGTCAACATAGCACCTTTCAGATCTGTGACCCCTAGCCTAGCTGGGAGTTGAAGACTAGCTGCATCTGGAGGACACCACGTTGGCTACCCTGGTCTAAGTTTTCCACCCAGCCCTTATGGGCACAGATACAATCTCTCCCACTCCCAAAGACTTGGGATATTTATCTCCAGGACTGCATCTCAGAGAGAAGCAAATAACCTGCAAAGGTTGAGTCTCTTGTTGAAACGCCCAAATGTACCTTGTTCAGACTCACCTTCAACAAAATCCTGTATTGTGAGGAAAACACACTTAACGATTGAAGTTAAAAGCAGGAAATAAGTCTGTGAAATTGAATTCTCAGACAGTCAACCTTGGCATTATGATCCTATAATGCTCTTGAGAAATGATTCACACAATTAGCTTTTCCCAGCAATTTGTTGAATTGCTACCGTTGCCAGTTATACAACATACAGAACAATAGAACTATCAAAGCCCCAAACCTCAGTTTTCGAAGGAAGTGCTCTAAAAACAAGGTCTTTGGTATGGGCACTCAATTGCAAATGGACCTTTACCTTTAAAAAAAGAAAAGAAAGTCCAGATTTCTTTAAAAGCATGCATGTGGCCTTCAGTAGACAGAGCAGCCTTCTGGGAAAAATCTGCCTTTGAGCAGCCCAGAGACTGATGAAAGTGGCAGTTGCAAGAAGATGTTGTGGTGGCCTTGTTGATGGTGGTGGTTGGGGGAAGGATCTTAGTTACTTAATTCCATACAGTGCCATCCTGTACATGCCTGTTAACTCCATTGAGTTCAATGGGACTTACTCAGCAGAGATGGGGCACCTGTGACCCACCCAATGTTGGACAACAAGGACCCCTCCATATATCCTTTGTATTGTGCATGCATGCTGATTTGTGCTCACGATGGTATACACAATCCAGCTTGCAATGCTGTTTGTGCCTGTAAAAGATTCAGGGCAGACAGGCTGCTTCATTTTCAATCAGTGCATAACCTGTAGTTTGCTACTTAAATCCTCTAACTTTCCATAATACAAATGTGTGTGTGTGTGTGCGCGCACACACACAAACACACACTCATCATGCTTTTGATGCACTCTAGCACAAACATGCCCCTCCACCTCGTAATTGGGGAAGCATTGCAGAACAACTAATAAAATGGTGATGAATGGACAGTCCAGTATAAAACCACCACTAAATGCACCTGCAAAAATGAAACACCACTTTGGAGGAATCCTAGCTCCCATAAGCTCCAGGCAGCATGGCCAATGTTTGAAGATAACAGAAGCTGGAGTTCAACAACCTTACACCATGAGGTGTAGGACTGCAGCATTAGAGGTTTCCTCAGTGCTTATTTTCCTCCTACTTGACCAGCAACCAGGAGCACTGAGTTCATGGTTCCCCTCCCCCATGTGTTTTCCATAACCTCTGAAGGGATCCTAATAATCCCAATTTGTTATGGTTTCTGTCATTATGAGCACAAAGACATTATTACTCTGAGCAGTGCCTAAGCGGAATACCCACTCCAAACCATACGCCCACTCCTTGCTGTTCATATTGCTTTTATAGTCTCTGTGAGCTTTATTGGATTTTGCCGTGTTTCCTTATCTCATGGGGATGTTTCCCACCATTAAAAGCTCATTTTCTCTCCCCACACCTACAGGCTCAAAATACGAGCACAGTGATCAAATCCTCTGCAAATCACAGGCCTGTTACTGGTCGAAAGCAGGGAGATTTGTCATTTCCAATGAAGTTTAAGCAGGCTGTAAGAACATAGGCTGTAAAGAAGTGTAAATACTGCACCAAGGAGCTGCTTCCAAGGAAAAAGGCTTCTGAAAGAGGTGCATTTTTCACCTCCATGTGGGTTGGAATGACAGAGATCTTATCTTTTCAACATACTTTATCAGCCAGGGTACCTCTCAACATGTCTTAACCAGCTGTCTTTTCAGTTTGTTTAGGGCATTGTGCAAGGCTTCCTCTCTATACCCTCCACCCAAGATTAACATTGCAGCAGAGATGAGGAAACTGTGGCCCTCTGTACGTTGTCAACTTCTATCCGCTCCAGAGGATGGGAACTGTAGTCCAACCACAACATCTGGAGGACCAAAGGTCCTCCATCCTTCTCCTTACAACCACCCTGTGGTATTAGTTTGAGAGCAGGGCTGGCCCACCTGTGAGGCAAGGTGAGGCAACCGCCTCAGGCGGCAGAATTCACAGGGCTACAGCGGTGGCTACAACAACTGTGGTGAGCTCCTTGGAGGCCAGAAGCTGCTTTTTCTTCAAGCAGCACCCACAATGTTGCCTCTACAGTGGCCTCTTGTCAAATAGGAGGCACTGCTGGTCTCCTCCCAGTCCTAGGGAGGAAATGGCAGGTGCTGCCCTCTGGGGTCTCCTGGGCTCTGCACCTTCTCAGCATGATTCAGAGCAGGCCCCTTTCTGCCCTACAACAGTCTTTAATTACCACTTCAGCCCACCCATGGTTGTTCTTGATGTAGATCTTTATTCCACACTTGTTCCTGGTGTCGATCTTCACTCATTCCTTCTTCCATAGTGTGTGGGGATACCGCTTTGCGGTTTACCTCAGGTGCCAAAATGTCTTGGGCTGCTCCATCTTGAGAGAGTGAATCATCCAAGATTACCCAGAAAGCTTTATGTCTGAGTGGGGATTTGAATCCAAGTCATAGTCCAGCACTCAGTGTTTACTTTCCTCTAGGCTCTCGTTTAAGTCCTTGCTTTCATTTCCCCCTGCAGGTCAGAACATCCTGCCTAGATCAATACATTCAGAAAAGAGTTTTTAACTGAATTTTCTCTTTGTGTTATTTCGTTTTGAGAAAGAAAGCTGTTATTTGGAAGGCCTCTAAAGGCACAATGCTTCTCAAATGCACACAGTGGCCTCCTGGCCATTATTTGTAGCTAGTTATATACTCAAAATTCTATTCACAAGTGGCGGTGTACACAATTTCCCATACATGGAGTTTTTTCTGTGTGCAAGCCCAATGTTCATATGTGACGTGATCCTTAGCTTCCCTGCTTCTGACCTGTATTCTCAAGGACTGTTGCTAATAGTAACAATTAAAAACGAAAATTGATGCACAAGCACCACCTAGAGGCAACAGGGAGTGCTTGAAGGAGATAATTAATTCCCAATCAAGGGTGGATGATCTGCTTGGTATCTGTGACAAGGGATTGAAATTTTCATGTTCATTAAGAGTTGTCAGGGGAATTAAGGCTCAGTTAATGACTGTCAGGTTTAACCTTTCAAGTCATGAGGTGGGTCAGGCTTCCTCCATCACCTGCTTGCATCTTCCTGTCTCTCGCTCTCCCCCCTGAAAGCACTCCAAGCAATGCAGAAGGCAGAGAGGAAAATGAGGGGTGGGGATGAGAGTACTGGCTGAATTGGCCAGAATGCAATTTGGGGAGAGCTTGGCCAATCCTGCAGCATCCTACTCAAGCTGACTTGCTATCAAAACTAATTGCCAGCCAGAGCTATGAGCTGTAACTCCTCCCATGACAAAGGCTTAAATGTGTATCGACTGAACCTTCAGCTCAGTTTTAATCTGGGTTCTACTTCAGCCTTGACATTATTAACTGACAGGGTGTGGGACTCTGTTTAGACATTTTGGGTGGTATTCAACTGCATTTTACTCAGAACGGATGCACTGAAAGTAATGAACATGCCATTAATGTCAATGGTCTACTCTAAGCAAATCTTAGTTGAATGCCACCCTTTTACTTTATTTTAATTGCATTTTTACCATTTTGCTATCTGCCACTGTTTTTAGAAGGAAGGTCAGGACCGAAAATTTAAAACAACAACATTTTTAATAATACTGTAATAATACCACCCTTTTTAAAATTATTTTCAGGTGGGCCCCGGAGGAGGCTCACCTGTAGACACTAAGTCCTCAAGCACCTCTGGGGCCAGAATGGTTTCACCTGGTGCCTGCTCCTGAGGATCTGACACAGGTGTCGGCTCCTCAGAATCTAGGCCTTGCCCCAGTTCAGCCGGCCCTGGAGGCGGGGACTCCTGTGCAGGCTGGGATTCCTCTGGTTCAGCCTCTGAATCGGAATCCCAGGCCATCACAATAACCCAACAGGGTAATCCACAGCAGCCTCCTGATTCTTTTCTTCCCAGGGCCTTTCTAAACAAGAATTTTGATTTATAATAGTAGCACTTGATAGGCCTTTTGTGCAATGTGATTCAAAGCTATAAGGGATCCGGGTGCAATGCTTCAGCTATGCCCCCTAGAAAACGAGTGGCAAACCTGTGACCCTGTAGAAAACAGTCTTTCTCAGCTTTGGGTCCCCATATGTTGTTAGGCTAGAACCCCCATTATCTATTATCACTGGTCCTGCTATCTAGGTATGATGGGTGTTGTAGTCCAATAACATCTGGGGAACCAAAGCTGAGAAAGGCTGTTCTATTAGTTGAACTACAAATCCCATCATTCCCAATAATTGGCTGTGATGGCTGAGGCTGATGCGAGCTGGCGTCCAACAACATCTGGAGGGCCACAGATTCTCTACCCCTTCCCTAGAAGACCAGGGACAGTGGATAACCAATTGCACAACAGTATGGATGGCTAGGTGGGGGCAGCTATTCACCAGCACGCTGCTGATATCAGACTGAGCCATATGGGCACACCCTGTATAAATGAAGGACAGATGGCTCTTAAACATTTGTTTATGCAGCATGGAATATTCAAAAGCACTCTGTGCAGGAGAAGGAGCCAAGGTTGGCTCCAAGGACTTCCCGACTCAGCAACAACTATGCAAACAATTGGTTTAAATTTCCTGTCAGTGCAACATAATATTAAATTGGCAGCAGTTGTGCTTCAGCAGTTTCTGGGAGCAGAACATCACAGAACTGAAGGAAGTGTCTTCAGCAGGGCAGGCACACTGAGAAGCGAGATGGCAGCAAATTAGCAGATTGCGGTTTAAGGATGAACAAAGGGGACTGGAGCAAACGGATTAGCATGTCCAGGCTTCAAGAGCATCTCTTCTGCACTTTGCTTGCAGCACTCAGGAGTCTGGCTGTGCAACATGACAAGAGCGGACAGAAACGATGCTTTAGGAAATGATCAAAATAAGGAAAGAGTTTTGCAAAAACATGAGGCATTAGATATGGGAGAAAATAGGCCTGGCTGAAATCTGGCTTGCATTCAAATCAACTGTTTCCTTTTGGTTTCAATGCAGAAACACGAGGAATGGTGAAAAGTAGAAGGATGAGGGGTTATGGGAAACCAACGAAGATGCTAATCTTAACTTAGAGCAGCTATACAGGCAATCCTCATTTTGTGCGGGAGTTACACTGCCTAAGCCCACGTGCTTTGGTGGGGCATACGTAAAGCGTTCTGCCCCGTTCCGCCCTTTTAGTGACATTTTATTGACATTTTCAGGCCACTTCTGGGTTCTGCGCCATGCATGTGAGTGCAATCGCACATCAATCGGACACGCGTAAATTGGGAGTTGCCTGTACGTGTTTCATTGCAATCACGAACACCAGTTGTATGTATTCATTCTCAGCCCAAAGCAAATTGTAAATCAAAAAAAGTACTTGCATAATGGATAGTAAAGGGCTATTACAGGAAAAAGGTATTTTGTAACTCTCTCTCTTTGACCTTGGGTATTTCTGTTCTTTCATTTAATTATATTCTAGTAGTTTTGTTTCATTGTGTTGTATATCTCCCCCACCCACATACACCTGACTGCATATTTATTTTAAGTCCTATTGAAAATTTGTCAGCATTTTAATGCAAAACTCTCTTATTATACACGCTCATAGGAAATTTTCCCTAATACATTTTTGTATGTTATTTTCAGTAATATCAACATTTTCATGCAAATGTTTCCCCAGTGTATGTATTTTTGAATGCATTATATACTTATTCATGAGAAAGGCTTCAGGAGTAAACCCTGAGGAAAGATCTGTGCCCGCTGCCTTGTGGGACATTTGCAGGAGAAGAGAAGGCTAAGAAGTAAACACTACACAAATAGATGATTGGATGGCATCTTGTATGCCTCCTTCCAGAAACTCCTGCAGCCAATCTCGTGCCAAATGCATTGCTCTGCTGTCCTTTTGACCATATTAGTGAGGCCAAACTTGTCTGGTCAGCTCAGGACGTCCATACACACTGCCCAGGCTTGCACCCCAGAGAGGCAGTTCGGCGCTACTAACACAGCAAACACACTGTGGGAAGTGGCAGTTATGAGTTACTGGGCTCTGCAGCCACAGCAGGCGCTGTGATTCTCTGGAGGTCTACCCCATTGTCTCTAGAGACAGACGGATGCCAACAACCATTTCCTACCTTTATGTTCACCTGCTCCCCTCATGGTATCACCTGAAACAAGTCACCTTACCCTGCACATAATAGGGCTGGCTGTATTGGTAAATTATGCTTTAGTCTTCCCTGCCATACAGTTAATAGGGACACGGGTGGCGCTGTGGTCTAAACCACTGAGCCTAGGGCTTGCCGATCAGAAGGTCAGCAGTTTGAATACCCGCAACGGGGTGAGCTCCTGTTGTTCAGTCCCGGCTCCTGCCAACCTAGAAGTTTGAAAGCACATCAAAGTGCGAGTAGATAAATAGGTACCGCTGCAGCGGGAAGGTAAACAGTGTTTCCATGTGCTGCTTTGGTTCGCCAGAAGCGGCTTAGTCATGCTGGCCACATGACCCGAAAGCTGTCTGCGGACAAACGCCAGCTCCTTCAGCCAGTAAAGCCAATAAGCACCGCAACCCCAGAGTCGTTCGCAACTAGACCTAACAGTCAGGGGTACCTTTACCTTTACCATAGTCAAGGCCAGTGCTTTTCTCCCCTTTAAAAAATGTTTAGGAGTACTCTCATTTTGACTCGAGAAAATCACCATTTTATAGTTCAAATGAGGAAAAATGAATACAGTAAATGGACAAAAACACAAAGATCCACAAAATGTTCAGGGGTATGCGTAGCCCTGATTCCCCCCAGAAAAAAGCACTGGTTAAAGCACTATTTTACTGTTTAAAACAATCATGGCTTCTCCCCCCCCCCCCCCAAATCCTGGGAACTGTCGTTTGTAAAGGATGCTGAGATTTGTTAGAAGATCCCTTCTCCCCTCACAGATCTACAGTTCCAAGAGTTTGAAATCATTTTCAAGTATGAAATTGTATTCCTTATATATGACATTGTTTTCATTGTCGATGTTGTTATTGTTAAATAACTTTGAGGTGTTTCACAGGGAGTGATTCATAGATGGAAAGAAATAAATCACCCAGCAGCGACTTTTCGGATCCGCTTCTGTTAGATTTGGGGGAGAAGGTCTGGAGGGATTTGAAATTCATCCCTGATATTACTACCAGGTTTTACAGAGAGAAAGAGAGAGAGCTCTGTTTGTAGTGCTTGCCCGATTCTCTTAATGTGTTTGCAGAACTGCTTTGCAGCTTTACTAACAAGACTGAACCCTGCAGCTGTGGAGGAGCAAGCACATAAGCGTTGCCCACACCCTCTGGCAGTTTGAGCCAAACTCGGTGAAGTGGGAGAGACGGGAGGGGTCACAGAATTCCAGTGTTATTTTTTGTGCTCATGAGGTTCTTCCAAGTCATTTTTTCCATGTGATTGCAACATTCCTGGCAATTTCAGCTGCCAGGTTTTACCCGAACAGTGGGCCTGGCTGTTCCAGAGCAGCAGAAAGAAGCTGCAGAATAGCACTACAGGCAGATGAGAAACTGCAGTTTTTATGAAGAGGAGAGTGGGGGACTGAAATAATGAAAAAGAGATCTGATTCTCGTGGCTTCACAGAGTGAGTTGTCATCAAATAAAAGCCCAGCATCGTAACTCTGGACTGTATTTCCTTTGGAATTGCTGGTTTGAGAAATCCTAATTCTGCAAATGAGCGGAAAAGGCTAGCTGGGCGAAGTCACAGAAAAGCTTTGGACATCACAAACAAGCACTGTCACTTTCCTGCACAAACACTTCTGCCTTCTTTCTAATGTCAGAAAAGGCTCTAGTCTAGGAAAGCTGAACAGGATTTAGATGCAAAACAAACAACCTGGCCTGTACAACCTTCTTAAACTTCCTTAAACATTATATGGAAATGTCTGGTGGAAGATTCTGGTGGGAGTGAGAAGAAGAGGTCCCCTTCATAGGCCTTTGGACTACAACTCCCATCAGCTCCAGCCAGAGTAACCAATAATCAAGAATGGTTATGGTCCAAAAACCTGGAGGACACCCAGACAGAACTGAGGTACAGTAGATGGACCAATGATTTGGAAAGGGCTTGAAAATAAAACACATTTGGAAACAAAAGTAAAACTGCTGATATCATAATGCCATTATAAAAATCTATGCAGTGACTGCACTTAGAATACTCTGTGCAGTTCTGGTTGCCTCACCTCAAAAAGGTTATAGTAGAGTGGGAAAGGGTTCGGAAAAGGGCAACCAAAATGATCGTGATGATTGAGCCACTCCTCTGTGGGGAAAGATTGCAGTGTTTGAGGTTTTTTAGTTTAGAGAAAAGGCAAGCAAGAGGTGTCACAACAGAAGTTTATAAAATTATGTATGGCATAACATTAGAACTCAGAGACATACTATGAAGCTGAATGTTGGAAAACTCAGGACAGACATAAAGTACTCCTTCATTAAATGCTGTTCATCTAGGGAACTCCCACAAGAGGCAGTGATGGCCACCAACTTAGAAGGCTTTAAAAATTAGACAAACCTCACCTTCTGCGGTGTATGAAATGGCAGGTGGTGAATCCCATGAAACATTAATGTCTGCAAAAGGTGGATTTGCACACATGCATTATAGAGTCACAATATACTCAGCCTCCAAAGCTCAAAGTAGGGGCAAGCAATCTTTTTGCCCTCAAGGAGCACATGTCACTGTGGGTGGGCAAGCAATTGGGTGCTGTGTGCCCACTGAGTGTGGTTGAAGCTAGTGGTGAGTTGGGGGTATTCATGCATGCATGTGGTTGGTTAACTGCTCCCCTTACATCATCCTCCCCATCACAGTTTCATTCCTCCTAGTCTGTCAAGCAGCTTCTGGGCAAGGCTGGAGCAGAAGACTTCACATGTTGGGGAGACAGCAAGATTTGGCAGGAATGGGATTTGTCAGTAGAGGGCGATGGGCACCTGTGTGAGACACACAAAAAGCTTTTGAGGACTGCATGCAGGTCACAGATTGCCCTCAGTTTGCTTAGACTTAGAGGATATTCCGGTCAGGAAGCTAGACAATAATGTTATTGTTTTCCTTAATAACAAAACAGCAAAGGGAAGTTCCTGACCCCACCAAATGCAACTCGGTCCAGCGCAACCTAATGATTGAGGCATATGATGACACTCTTCATGCGCTCACCCATAATGCAATCCTGTACATGTCCACGCAGAAATATGCCCCATATTGAGTTCAGGAACGCTTACTACCAGGTATAGCAGAGCTAGGTAATGTAGCACTCTCCAGGTTAGGAGATTAAGAGTCAGGAGTTAAGAGAATGATAGTCCAGCAAAGGAGATCATGGAGGGCACCATATCTGCTACCCATGGGGCCTAGGATTGCAGTCTCAAATATTTAACCTTTAGAGATCTGAGGGAGTAGGCAGAAACCTGCAGAATGACAGCTCCAGCAACTCACAACAACAAACCATTAACAAGATAACCCTAACATTTCCATGGGACAGCACTGGGACGGTGATTAACATAGGGATTTTTGCTGGTATGCAGGGACACTTGGAACAGCTGAAATCAAAGGAAGTGAGAAGAAAGAAAAGAAAACAAAATAATTAGGCTTGGTGGGAATTTGTGTGCCTGAGAAAAAGTAAATGGTAGGTATGCTCTCAGGCAATTTCCTACATTCCTGGTTTTAGAAAATATTTTACATTTTGTTTGTTTAGTTATGCTTTTTTATTTACAAGGTTTGACATTCTGATGTGTTATATTGAGTTCGCCAGTAATTAGCCTACATACCATGCTTCAAAACTGGGCCTGTGCATGACAGCTTTTATGCAGGGAAAAATGGATGTCACTCAGAAAAGTGAAGGGGAAGAGGTTAGGGTAAATTGTTTTAAAACTTCCCTCCCCTCCAGCCCTTTCCCGAAGCTCCCAATTTTAATATTTAAAGCCAGTTCAAACATTAGCAGGCTAAGCAGAGGTGGTACAGACCTCTCATAGGAGGCTACCACAGTAGTTATGTAGATACTTATTCGAATTTTTTAAATATGGAGTTTTTGGTTTTTTTAATATGAAATGCTGTCCCCAGAGAGGCTCGCCTGGTGCCTTCATTACATATCTTTAGGCACCAGGCAAAAACATGCCTCTTCTCCCAGGCCTTTGGCTAATTAAACAATCTATGGCCTTTTAAACTGTGGGGCGGTGATATTTATTTTTGTTTGTTACTATGTTATGCATTTTTGTGTTTTTATATTGTAGCCCACCCTGTGATCTTCAGGTGAATTGTGGTATATAAATTTAATAAATAATAATAATAGGAAGTGGGGAGAGGGGGTAACAAACGCTTTTGCAACTGCCTCTCTGGAAAGCATAATTAAAGTAATAACTATTAAACACAGAATGAATAAATCTTGCTGAGGAGGCCTTGCCTCACCAACACTTTGGAGTCATCTGAGAGTGACCAAATAGGGTTGATCTCCTTCTAATTTCATTATTTATTTGTTTATTTACATTTATGTCCCGTATTTCTTTTATTGTGCATATATATGGTTCCTAGGCAGTCACCAGGCTTGTACTAAGCAGATCTGCTTAGCTTCAACAAGGTGATGGTCTTGTGTGCCTTCAAATCATTCCTTGGGATCCTTGAACTTCTAAAAACCTTTTGATGAAGTCTCTCATCAAAGACTGAACACGCATACACACCATGCATTTAAAGTACCTATATCTTTCCTGCCCAAGAATCCTGGATCCAGAGGTCCAGTTAAGATTGAATAAGTCTCTTTAAACAAGAGTCCTCTGCATTATCCAGTAAATATCCAGTGCCATGTTGACCTCAGTAGCCCTCTGGAGGTGTTATGAGGCTCTTGTGTGTACTTGCCACATAGTAGGAGTAAGTCCCATTGAACTTAGTGGGATTTACTTCTGATAGGTTTGCAGTGCTAAGATAAATTAACAAAGAAATAGTGTGGAATGGCGAAGCTGTTCTACAGTTTTTAAATTGTGTTTTTTAAAATTGTAATCACGGTGGAATTGTCTTGTTTCTGTGAGTTGTCTAGGGAGGTCTCAGTCCTGAAAATTGACATGCCAAATACTGGGGAAATAAATAATTAAAGACCAGTGGCAGCACATTATGTCTCTGTATGAACACAGAAGGGGAAAACTGGATTTCCGCCTGAAGGGCAAACTTGGTCCCATGAGTTAAACTTCAGAATGAGAAGAATTCCATTCCAAACTTTCTCTCTCTGTTGAAGTCAGAACTACTTGCTTTGCCTCCCCAATGGACCTAACTGTCAAGCAAGCACGCTTCAGGTTTCAGGATTTCCTAGGCAATTATTCAGTCATAATAATTTTCGCAAGGATCCAGCAATTGGCGAGGGTAGGAGAGAGGCAGAGGGAAGTTGCGGGGCGGGGGGTGTTGCTTGCTTCCTTGTTTGGCACTCGTTTCCCCTCGAGGCGCGCAGCCTCAAAGAGATGGGGAGAATGTGAGAATAAGGTTGCTGTGAGAGTCTTTCCATATTCATCGGTGAAATGCTAAAAGTTCATAAGGCGCGTGCCCTTATAACGGCGCGTGTGACAATTTGGCAAAACAGCTTTGTGTGTGGAAAGGCGTCAGTCCCCTCCCCCACCCCACCCGGCAGGACATTTGCTCTTCTCTTTGCAATAGTCATAAAAAGCGCGGGAAACGCTGCCCCTTTCGCCTACAGCGGCCCTCGGCCGAGCTGCAGCGAGAACTGGTGGGCGACAGGCCCGCTTGCACCGCCTGGATCTCGAAGGCCGACCGGCCACACCCCGAGCGCAGTGATGAGAGTTTTCCTCCCGTTGCATGAATCATCGGCAGCCCGCTTCGCCGCCGTCATTTGCGTGGAGGAGATTCGCATTTTTATGCCCAGCTCCGGAGTTGGCGGCGGCGGCGGCAACAAAAGGGAACAGCCATCATGTCTGGTCTCGCAGCTAAATTAGCAAAAGACAGGGAGGTCGCCCGAGGCTTAGGCTCCAATGCCAAGGCCGTGAAGTACTTAAACCAGGACTTCCATGCGCTGCGGGACGAGTGCCTCGAGGCGGGGAAGCTCTTCCAGGATCCCTCCTTCCCCGCGGCCGCCTCTTCCCTGGGCTACAAGGAGCTGGGACCGAACTCCTACAAAACGAGGGGCATCGTGTGGAAGAGGCCGACGGTAGGCGTTCAGACGTGCTCGCGTGTTCACGCGGGACCCTTGGTGGGATGGGGGCGAAGTGTTGCTCTAGGACCAATCAGACTGCTGCATTTTGGGTCCTATTCAACTCAGTACATAACAAAGACTTAAGTTAAAGAGGGAAATAGTTACGAGGCGGTTTTGAGAACGGGATTCTCCATTCGGTTTGGGGAGAGAGAATAAGAGAGGTGGAAACGGGGGCGGGGAATTGAACCTGAATTTAGTTCTTTGGGAGTTTGAGTGTAACTAGCAACTGGGACTGTGGGTGGAACTTTCTGTTCAGAAGGCCCGGATTCCTAAATTAAAGATCCTATGGGATCCCTTGCATTGCATATACAGTGGTACCTCGGGTTACATACGCTTCAGGTTACACACTCCACTAAGCCAGAAATAGTGCTTCAGGTTAAAAACTTTGCTTCAGGATAAGAACAGAAATTGGGCTCCGGCAGCACGGCGGCAGCAGGAAGGCCCCATTAGCTAATGTGGTGCTTCAGAGTAAGAACAGTTTCAGGTTAAGAACAGACCTCCGGAACGAATTAAGTACTTAACCCGAGGTACCACTGTACTCTTGGAATCGGCCCACCCCTGCCTGAATTGTGCGGGATCTGGCTTTCTTGGCTGTGGCCCATCACAGTGGAAGGGAGGAAAAGAAAAGATCAACTTCTGATACTCAGGATCACTCCAAGTCTCGTAGTCATCCTTTTGCCAATTGGGTATGCATCCATTTAGGATATTTACTAGAGTGCCAACAGAGTTTGCTTGCTCTTATCATTTCAATGCATTTTTATACTAGAAGTAGGGATTCTAATTTGGGTTGGTTGTAGGGAGCATGGGAGGTGGTGATCATTGTGGTTTAGTTGATGCAGAGTAGGATGGTGTGCTTGTTGTGTATGCAGCAGAAGTTATGAGTAAGTTAGAAAAAATGTTTCCTTTGTAAAGGGAGGCAGAGTAGGGTGGGACTGAGATTGGCAGCATGTCCGTTTGCTTCTATACAAACTAATGCCTGATAGGAATACTAGTTCCCGTAGGATGTTACAGAGCTAATATATAATTTCCTGATTCAGGTAGATAGCCGTGTTGATCTGACACAGTCAAAAAAAATTTAGAAATTGTCCATTAGCACCTTAGAGACCAACTAAGTTTGTTCTGGGTATAAGCTTTTGTGTGCATGCACACTTCTTCAGATGCAATATAATTTCCTGTAAGCTAGTGGGATCCTAGGCATGTTTACTCAGAAGTAAGTACCACTTTCTTTCATGGGGATTCATCTACACACTGCAGCAAGTGTGTTTAAGGCACAGAGGCAATATCAAAATGCACTTGTCGCTTTCTACAGGGAAAGAAGTTCCCATATTTTGTAAGAGGAAGCGCCCATCAATCCAAACACAGTAGTAATTAAGGGGATTTCTGAGAGACTACTATGGAGGATTCAAAAATCTAGTTTTGATTGTTTAAGCTCACTGACTATCTTTGTTTCGTGTGAACGTAAGAGCCCTCCTGGATCAGACCAAGGGCCTAGCTAATCCAATATCCTGTGGTTACAGTGACCAACCAGTTGCCTATGGGAATAACACCTCCAAGCAGGCCACGAGCCCTCTATCTCATGTGGGCTAGGAAGGTTGTAGGCATTTAGGAAGTATGCCAAGTCTGAAAATACCAAGGCACAGGTGAAATGAGGTGGATAAATGGTAGTTAGAAAGCCAAAGTTCCATCTTTACTCAAATCATGGAGGCTTTCATGCTTACCTTTTTTGCCCTATGCTTCATGAACCACACTCATAATCATACTCCTGTTCATAAGGCCAAAATACATCTTTCACTTGCCATGGGGATGCCACATCGTTCATGTTGAGAGTCTCTGCAGCTCCATAGGATGCCTATATGCAGTCATTATCCATAGTATAGGGGTCAGCAAACTTTTTCAGCAGGGGGCCGGTCCACTGTCCCTCAGACCTTGTGGGGGGCCAGACTATATTTTGGAAAAAAATAATAATGAATTCCTACTCCCCACAAATAACCCAGAGATGCATTTTAAATAAAAGCACACATTCTACTCATGTAAAAACACGCAGATTCCTAGACCGTCCGGGGGACGGATTTAGAAGGCAATTGGGCTGGATCCGGGCCTTAGTTTGGCTACCCATGGTATTGATCATTGTGATGAGGTCTTCTAAATGTTATGGCTGAAGCAGAGGCAGCCACTGACTGGGGAGGCTACTTTTGGTGAATATGCCCAAGTGTACGCAAATCCTGGATTCTCATTTAGCAGTAACCTCGCAAAGTAGTTTTACATTGTCAACTAGCCGTGATGGCTAGCAATGCTACTGAATGGAAGCTGGAAACTGCAGGGGGGGAGAGTACTTTTGTGTTCATTTCCTGCTTGCAATGTTCTTGCAGGCATCTGGTTAGCTACTGTGAGAACAGGATGCTAGCCTTGATGGGCCTTTGGCCTGATCCAGCAGGCTCTTCTTACGTTCTTATGCTCATTCAGCAGTCCTATTCATGCACTGTACCCACCCTGTGCACCACACCCTACCCCTACATTGTGAAATATTCCTGTTTTATGTTTTCAGGAGGGACAATAGATGGTGTGCCCTCACCTGTTCTTTCATTTCCTCCTGCTTTCCTTTTATATTAGGCCATATACTAGGCTTCAAAAGGTGGTGGATAGTCCTTCTTTAAAAGTTTGTAAGCAGTAGCTAGATGTCCACTGATCAGGGATGCTGCATGAGTGGATTTGCAGCAAGAGGCTGGGTTTGATGGCTTTGAACTCTGTGTTTAAGTCACCTCTCCACCCTTCATTTCCTTGCCCGTCCTTTTCTTATCTTGGCAGCCACTCACTTCCATAGATGCATTTATTGATGCATCTGCCTTCTATCCATCTAGTACCTGTACTTTTCAGAGTCCAATTTGAATGCACAATTATTTACATGCTTGCATGCTTTATTTACAATGCTGAAAGAGCAAATTTTGCTTATAATTTGTGGCGCATTCAAACTGCGTGATGATGTGCATTCAGGCTCTTTTTTGGGGTGTGCTGTACACATGACATCACTGTTTCATCCCTGCCCCACACTACTTGTCAGTCTAAAGTACATTCTGCTGGAACAGTTACAATCTGTTTCGTGCCAAGAATGTACTTCTCAAGCGCATTCTTGGCACAACACCTTTTTACACTGAGAGTTGTTTTTTCTCAGGTCATCTTCTATTGGGGCAGGCCTAGTGATGTTGCAGGGGTGTGTTACTCCCCATCACCATATTTAACTTGTCTATGGATGAAGTAGGTAAAATTGGAAGTGGTGCAGTAGCTTGGCCACCTCTATATACTGATATATATCCTCTGTATTTCAGTATATCCTCTGTATATCAGTATATCAACACACCAGTTTCCATACCCTCCCTTTTGGAAGACTAGGATTTTTTTCATTTTTAAAAAAGACTAAGGTCTGTGGAAGCGCTAATTGAGGGGAGGGGAACAGAGAACACCATTCAGCACTAATTTGAAAACATGCCCATCTGTGTGTATGAACAAATGGATATTAGCTGCCACTTTAGAACAGGGTTTCCCAAGCTTGGGTCTCCAGCTGTTTTTGGAGTACAAATCCCATCATCCCTGACCACAGGGGATGATGGGAGTTGTAGTCTCACAACAGCTGGAGACTCAAGTTTGGGAAACCCTGCTTTAGGTGATGTTATCTCGTGAAGGTGTGTATAGTTGCAAACTGCTCTGTACCAAAACATACTGTGAAGAAAGACCCCTCTGTGTTTCAGAGGCATGTGGTTTTCTTTTGGATAGAGGGGATTTTCTTGCTCAACATGTCCAGCAGCTTTTAAGCAGCACCAGGAACACATGAAAATAAATATTTTTCCTTGAGGGTACGAGCCAACCAGACCTCCATAAGTCTTAGTATTATGCTCTTTGAAGGAGAAGTCAGCTGAGGAAAGTGGAGGCCTCTGTGTATTCAAGGATGACGTTTCCATGGCTGCATGCTTTGCATAAGGGCAGAGAATCTCAGATTTCAGCTTAGTAAATCCAGAAGAAAATCTCCTTGAGTTTAACCGTTAACAAAATTGACAGAAAAATAGCATCAGTCATATTAAACCAGAAGTAAGGAATATATTAACGTCCATGTAGAGAGGGAAACCTCAGAAAGTATCAGCACAGCACAACCCTATCGGTTATTACTCCAAAGCAAGTCCCAATGTGTTCAGTGGGGCTTACTCGCACCACTTTGGCTCCCAACAGTTACCAGATCAAAAGGTAAGAAATATCTTCCGTACTGTTTCTGTCTCTGAGTGCATCAAAAAGTTGCCCACAATTCTGAACTAGAGAAAGGGGTTAGGGCAGGTTTTCCCAAACTTGGGTCTCCCGCTGTTTTTGGACTATAGTTTCCATCTTCCCTGACCTTTGGTCTTGCTAGCTAGGGATGATGGAAGTTGTAGTCCAAAGACCCAAATTTGGGAGACCATGGGTTAGGGTAATAGCACAAATTGCCACTAAGAACTCCTTTTTGGATGCCTGCCTCCGAGATTCTGAAGTGGTTAGAACATTGTCTAGAACAAATATTTTAGAGGTTTTGGCTTTTCATTATACCCAGCCTTTGCTGACTTAGTGCCTCTTTTGGATTTTAGTCATGTACATAGCTGGTCTGCTTAGACCCCAATGACTTCAAAGAGATTTAGCCAGCCTAACCATGTGCAGGATTGCAGCTGATGGGAAACATAATCCCAACACTCCATAGACATACATGTACAGATACCAGGGTTGCTAGAAGAAGAAGAGTTTGGATTTGATATCCCGCCTTTCACTCCCTTTAAGGAGTCTGAAAGCGGCTAACATTCTCCTTTCCCTTCCTCCCCCACAACAAACACTCTGTGAGATGAGTGGGGCTGAGAGACTTCAAAGAAGTGTGACTGGCCCAAGGTCACCCAGCAGCTGCATGTGGAGCAGCGGAGACGGGAACCTGGTTCCCCAGATTACAAGACTACTGCTCTCAACCACTACACCACACTGGCTCTGGAGATCAGCCTGGAATGTCCATAACTTTAAATAAATTTATTTTCTTACATATTTCTTCTTACTACTTGCTTTGCCAGGAGTTGTGTTCCAATCCTCAGTTTATTGTTGGAGGTGCCACCAGAACTGATATCTGCCAAGGAGCTTTAGGTAAGACGGAGACTTTGCTTAACTTCCTGTTGAAGCACTCTTAACATGATGCCTACCTTGTTTTAGATATATTTACTTTATTTTAAAAATGTATAAACCTGCTTTTCATCATGTCAGCCTCAAACTAAACCAGGCTATTTTTCTCTTCACCTTTCGGAGGGAAACGTAGCTTCCTCTCAGCCATGTAAATCATCATATTTTCTCTTTGTTGTGTGATTAGACAAAGATCAGACTATCACCACATCTTACTCCACCTTGGGTTCTTTTATCATTGCATCAGAATTCTGATTTTAGCACCCTTCAGTTCCAACACAGTTTAGCCTCTTCCTGAATCATTTTCCCTCCAGAGTGTTGTGTGCGCTCCGTATCCATGAGATAACGCTGGCTTGTGGCATTTGACTTTAACTTCCAGATAAGAGACTCCTTTTTTTCATCCTTCATGCAAATTGCACTTCATTCCAAGAAAAGAATGTTGTTTGTGCTTCAGGGCAGGTATGCATTGATTTCAACAGGCTGAATCCAGGGACAAATAAAATGATGACATTGGCATTACTTCATAGCTGCAAACTACGATGTTCTTTTGTAAGGTTTCCTTTCTTTTTGCCCTTGCAGTGTCACAAACTACACCTTAAAGGTAAAGGTAAAGGTACCCCTGCCCGTACGGGCCAGTCTTGCCAGACTCTGGGGTTGTGCGCCCATCTCACTCAAGAGGCCGGGGGCCAGCGCTGTCCGAAGACACTTCCGGGTCACGTGGCCAGCGTGACATCGCTGCTCTGGCGAGCCAGAGCTGCACACGGAAACGCCGTTTACCTTCCCGCTAGAAAGTGGTCCCTATTTATCTACTTGCACCCGAGGGTGCTTTCGAACTGCTAGGTTGGCAGGCGCTGGGACCGAGCAGCGGGAGCGCACCCCGCCGCGGGGATTCAAACCGCCGACCTTTTGATCGGCAAGCCCTAGGCGCTGAGGCTTTAACCCACAGCGCCACCCGTGTAAGGTTTCCTTTCTTTTTGCCCTTGCAGTGTCACAAACTACACCTTAAACCCTATTTAATGTTGCATTTTTCTTGGACGCAGAGCCATACTGCACCTTTGTTCTGGATTTCATGTTGTCACGCACCTCAAGTAGTCGCAGCAAGACCTTACTATTCCAACAAGCATTTTAAGGAAGTTTTCTGTCTCTTATTATTATTAACTTTAATTGATTTTATCCACTTTTTGTAATTTTTATGTACACCACTTAGAAACTTCAGGGATTAAGCAGATTCGTGTGTGAAGAAACTGTGTCATTCACCAGTCTGCAACATTCCTCTAACCTGCCATTTTCAAAGTAGTGTGCACTGTGGCACTGGTTGGCAAATTCTGAGCTGTTTAAGGCTTTATAGGTCAAAACCAGCACTTTGAATTGGACCCGGAAACTAACTGTTAGCCAGTGCAGTCGGACCAGGATCGGTGCAATATGCACAAACCGTTTGGCTCCAGTGAGCAACCTGGCCACTGAATTCTGCACCAGCCGAAGTTTCCAAACCATCTTCAGAGGCAGCCCTACACATTGCAGTAATCTAACCTTGAAGTTACCGGAGCATAGACAACAGTAGTTAGGCTATCCCTGTCCAGATGAAAGGCACTCTGGCATTGTGACATGGAGAGAAAGTTCGGTGTAGCAATCAGTCATTTAGCACTTACAATACCTTTCCCCCTTTTAAAAATGAAGCTTGTTTTAACTAAGAAGAATGTAGCATTCATTATATTCTTCAGATTGTATGGCTTGCAGTGAGTGTGCAAAACAGGCGGTCCATGCTAATTTGAGACTTACGGTACATAATGACCTGGTTTGCACATCACATTAAACCATAGTTTAAAGCAAACATTAAACCTTAGTTTGAAGCAAACTGTGCGGTTTAATCTGAGTATGCAGTATGCACATTGCTGCTATATGTGAGCTGCCAAAAAGCAAGAAAGTGCAGTTTGTTGTGACATCCATACACAGGAAAAGATTCACGAGTCCAGATTTGGATGTCACAACAAGCCAGACATGTTACCCAGTGGCATAGCTGGAGCAGAGTGAGACGTTTTCAGCAGCATACACCGGCGTGGTTCACTTACACATCAAACAATAGCTTGTTTTTAACTGTGGCTTAATGTGATGTCGAAATTGGGCCACTGAACGTTACAGACTCTAGCAAACTTACTGCACTGTAAAATTTATAAAGCTTTGTGGGTTTAAAAAAGCCCTTCCTTTGAACTAATTAATTAATCTTTTAGGAATTTTTAGATGAGTTTTCTCAGGTTCTAGTATTTTTTATGTTTATGTGTATCTTGTATTGTTGCATAGTTGCATATTACTGCAAAGCTCGCTGCGCACAGTGAGTCATTTTAGCAGAATGGTTTTTGCATAGAGGAAGCATGCTCAATATTTATGGGGTTTTTTTTCCAAAGGATGTTGCTATAGTATCACAGCAATGAGCTATAAATAGGCTAGTGTTTCCCCTCTGATTTCAGTAGCAGATATATCTTCCCCAGAAATTAAAACTGCATTTACATTGTAAAAATTCATGTATGCATTTTTTCTACAATACTGTGTTGTTGTGCCATGAGGATCTCCTATTTTACTCACTAGAGCGGTGTACAGTTCTAATATTTTCAGCTGGGGAGGTGCTGTTGACAGCACCATCATCACTGCTTGCAATACATATATTCATGCTCACCCTATCCTGCTGTGGGCTTTGAGGTGGAACAGTTTAATATGTGCACAGATTGAAGCAGTTGAGCTTTCCCAATTGCTTCTGCTGATTATGTATTCTTTTTCAAGTGCATCTTTTACTGCCCATTTCTCATGTATCTACTTTTTTTTTTTTTACCATAACCAGAAGATTCTCTTCTGGAAATCTCACAGTAAGTGAAACCACTATAGAAAGGAAGGAAATTCTTGTGCCAAAGCAGCATGCAGGAGAACAGAGGCAAAACCATCAACTTTTTAAGAAGATACGGTAGCTTATATAGGGGGACACACTTGTCAGAAACTGCGCACTAATTAATGCACTTCCCACAATATTTGGTTCAGATCTGTATCTATCAGTTCATTCTGGTTTCTGGTATGTCTGGTTCACCTCTTGTTTGGGATCCAAATCAGCTTTGTTAAAAACGAAGCACTTTCCCACCATGTACCATATTACGGGGAATCCAAAAATGTCACAAGAATGAGCCTTAAATAGAAGTTGCAACTCTTTCTGGATAGCTCTCTTGGGTTTCCAAGAGAGGCACCTCTTTGTTCAAAGGGGCCCAGCCTGTTTTTGTAATTGGCATTTTCTGTATGTCTGCTGCTAAGTACCTGCCCAAGCAGGGACATGAGTGGCACTGTGGTCTAAACCACTGAGTCTCTTGGGCTTGCTGATCAGAAGATTGACGGTTTGAATCCCTGCAACGGAGTAAGCTCCCATTGCTCTGTCCCAGCTCCTGCCAACCTAGCAGTTTGAAAGCACGCCAGTGCAAGTAGATACAGTGGTACCTCAGGTTACATACGCTTCAGGTTACAGACTCCACTAACCCAGAAATATTACCTCAGGTTAAGAACTTTGCTTCACGATGAGAACAGAAATCGTGTGGCGGCAGCGGGAGGCCCCATTAGCTAAAGTGGTGCTTCAGGTTAAGAACAGTTTCAGGTTAAGAACAGACCTCCAGAACAAATTAAGTTCTTAACCTGAGGTACCACTGTAAATAGATACTGCTGGGGCAGGAAGGTAAATGGCGTTTCCGTGTGTTCTGGCTTTTGTCATGGTGTTCCATTGTGCCAGAAGCGGTTTAGTCATGCTGGCCACATGACCTGGAAAGCTGTCTGTGGACAAACGCCGCCTCCCTCGGCCTGAAAGCGAGATGAGCGCCGCAACCCCATAGTCACCTTTGACTGGACTTAACCGTCCGGGATACATTACCTTTACCTTTACCTTTTTACTTGCCAAGCATCACTGTTGATGAGCACTTACTAAAGAGAAGGAGTCCATGATGCAAGCACAGGCACTCTACAGCTGCAAAATCAAGATCTTCATTGGCTTACGGCAAAGATTCTCAGGACCTATCTAGCCTTTGGATGATAAGAGATCTCGAGATGCTTTGATGTGCCAGTAGAGTTCATTAGCATTGAACAGTCATCACAGACAGTTGATCTTGACAGTAGAGTTCTGTTTATTCAGTTTGAAAATGCTGAAGTTATTTCCCCCTTCCCCTCCATTGACTTCTTTATTCAGTAATTTGTGTTTTGTTTGTGTGTTTGGTAAACTGCAGTGCCGCTGGAGGCACCAAAGGTGAGGAGAGGAGCGTACATTGGCTCTCATCCAGCAGCACTGGTTAGCAGCTAACCATCCGATTCTGGAAGGCAGAGCCAGTCTACAGAGCTTCTCTGACTCACAGGTGGCAAAACTATAAAAGATGGAAAAATCTGCTGGAACAGAGGGGCATCAGTGAATTTCCACATGTGTTGGGGAGGACCTTGTTTGTTAATATCATTTAGATGGATCAGATTAATCCAGAATTCTCAAAGCAAGATTCTGCAGAGACTGAAATCAGCTCTTTAAAAACACGTGAAAGTCCAAACATGCTGGTAATTCTGTATTCAATCCGTCTTGGGAAAAGCTTATTACTGTTCCCAATTTTTTAAGGAAGGCTTCCCAACTATTCTATGCCAAATATCACTGGTCTTCCAAGACCATGCCCGTGCCCCTGTTGGTGGTGCAACTTGACACCTGGACCTGTTGCAGATCAACTCCCCAGTTGATTTTAAGGGAGCAGGTAATTAAAAATTGCCCTCCTCACATCACCACAACAGCACAATACAAGCTCCACACCCACCCACCCCACCATAATTAGAGTATAGAAGTACAGTACTCTGTCCTGCTCTTATGTTAATCTCTCCTGGTAAGATCAATAGGACTTAAAGTGCCTTACTTTTGCTTCTCCCCCCACCCCCCTTTATTTATTTAAGAGCATGGAGACTAATGGGAAATACTTTTGTTTTGCTTTCACAGGAGACTGTTGGCTCCTGGCAGCCATTGCTTCTCTCACGTTGAATGAAGAAGTTTTGGCTAGAGTTGTGCCCAGCGATCAAAGCTTCAAAGACAGATATGCAGGAATATTCCACTTCCAGGTGCCACAGATACTGATTTCTGCCTTTTCCCTGGAAGGGTTATGCTGCTTTATTAGCACTGTATTTGCCAGATCAACTGATACCCTGGTATGCATGCAATGGAGGGTAGGGAAGATTCAGGAATTTGGTTTCTGCAGAATCAGGTGTGAACCGACTTGACCCACCCCTCCCGGAAGAATGTGCACATTGTACAATTACCCTTTGGATGTTGCTCAAGGCAGTGATTGATCCTTTTGCCTTAAACAACTTTAAAGCTGCATGCTTATCTGGAGGTAATGCTCTCCTGATACAAGTACCTTTTTGTACACCTGAGCTATAGGGATTTTTCTGGGATGAATAGCATTCAGAGTGGTATCAGTCACCCTTCCTCAGCCTGGTGCCCTCAGGTTAATGTTGGGGTCTGACTCCCCAGCAAACTTGGCCAGTGATCATGGATGATGGGAGTTATAGTCCAACAAGCTCTGGAAGGCACCTGGTTGAGGAAAGGGGCCGGTATTGGTTATATATTTTATTAGAAGATATTTAACCTACTCTTACACTGCAGATAAGGTGGCAAGCTTTTAGAGCTTCAAAAAGCTCTTTCTCAAAACTTAAGTGTTTGGTGAAGCGAGCTGGCACCAGGCAGTACGCTCTGCAGAGGGCATCCCATAACTTAGCTGCTATCGCCAAGAAGTCCCTTTCCTCACTGAGGGCACCCAGAGAAGCGTTGCTGAAACTTATCTTGAGGTCTGGACCATTGTGTAAGGGGAGAAGCTCCTTCAGCTAACCTGGTCCCAAGCTGTTTTCAGCTGTGGTCAAGAGCATGGCTTCTAACACATTGTGATGATGATGATTATTTGTTTTCAGTTCTGGCAGTATGGAGAGTGGGTGGATGTTGTTGTTGATGACAAGCTACCTACCAAAGATGGAGAGCTCCTCTTTGTTCATTCAGCCCAAAGAAGTGAGTTCTGGAGCGCTCTGCTGGAGAAGGCTTACGCCAAGTAAGTAAAGCACAGCATCAGAGGTAGGGAACCTCAGGCCCAGGGGCTGAGCACCCCAAGCCCCTGCCTGGTCCCTGTTCAGGCCAAGCCTTCTCTTGCCACACCTTTCACTTTATCAAGTGTGTTGACTACACTGGAATCACAATGGTTTGCATTAGGAAGGGATCATTCCTCTTTGTAGCATCAGGGGCCCTAGTCCATATGGATTAATAGTGTAATTATTTAATATACATATAGCTAAGGTACATGATCAGATCTGTGTGTCAAACATTTTGATGTATCCCATGTTGACCTTGGGCTTTTCGTGAATGAAAAAGAAGCAGTAGTGCAGACACCTGATTGTGAGGCTTTAGCTATGCTACACTTTAATTTCAAAGGCCAAGAAAAGAAAGTTGAAATGTCATGTTTGCCTCTTACACAGGGTGAATGGATCGTATGAGGCTCTCTCTGGAGGAAGCACCACTGAGGGCTTTGAGGACTTCACTGGAGGAATTGCAGAGTGGTACGAGCTGCAAAAGCCACCGCCGAACCTGTTCAAAATCATCCAGAAGGCTCTTCAGAAGGGCTCTCTCCTGGGATGCTCTATTGATGTGAGTTAGTGTTGTTTTCTTTCCAGCTGTCCCACGTTCTTTTGTGCATGCAGCAACTGGAAGGTTGCTTTAGTTAGAGGACTGTGAGGTAGTACAGAATTCCAAACCTCCAGGTAGTGCACAGGGACTGGAAAATCCTGAGCCCTTCCCCTCCTATAAGAATGGCTGGTGTTAATTTGAATGAGACTTTAGGGCAAAAAAGGGCCCCAAAAGAAGAATCCTCCTTACCTCTTCCATTGTATATGTTAACATCCCTTTGCAACAGCTGAACAGCGCAAAGGCAGCTGTTGCTGCTCTTCATTGGCTGGGTGTATTTTCACCTCATAGTTGCATTTGAGCAATTCTTTGCTGGGTCCCGAGAATCCTGCCTCAGTACACAAAGGGTCTTGCAGCATCTGAAATGCTAACAAATTCTAGTAGGGCACAAGCTTTCATGGACTAGGGTTCCACTTCATTAGACGCTTCTAAATCAGATTGCTTTTTAAAAGATTAAAAAATAAATAAGACTGCTCTGGCTACCCTTTTTAAGAATATACAGTGGTGCCCCGCTAGACGAATGCCTCGCAAGACGAAAAACCCGCAAGACGAAAGGGTTTTTCGGTTTTTGCGACGCTTCGCTAGACGATTTTCCCTATGGGCTTGCATCGCAAGACGAAAGCCCATAGGGAAATCTCGGGGACCTTTTTTTAAATGCTGGCGGTGGGGAGCAAAGCCTTCCCCCCCCTCCGGACTTCAGAAGAGGTCCAGGAAGGCCGGCGGGGGCGAAAGGCTTTGCTCCCCACCGCCAGCATTTTAAAAGCGGTCCGGGATAGCAGGGAAGCGCTTCCCGCTATCCCGGACGGCTTTTGAAGGCAGGCAGGGGGGGCAAAGACTTTTGCCCCCCCTGCCTGCCTAACTGGGGGCTTTTAAATCGCCCCGGGACTGTCCGGGGCGATTTAAAAGCCCCCGGACGGCTTTTGAAGCCTCCCCCCCGCCCGGCTTCGGGGCATCATCCCGATGCCGGGCGGTGGGGCAGGAACGCCTCCCCCAGCCGCCCGGCTTCGGGGCATCGTCCCGATGCCGGGCGGTGGGGCAGGAACGCCTCCCCCAGCCGCCCGGCATCGGAACGATGTCCCGAAGCCGGGCGGCCGGGCGGGAAAGCCTCCCCCCCCGCCCGGCTTCGGGGCATCGTCCCGATGCCGGGCGGTGGGGCAGGAACGCCTCCCCCAGCCGCCCGGCTTCGGGGCATCGTCCCGATGCTGGGCGGTGGGGCAGGAAAGCCTCCCCCAGCCGCCCGGCATCGGAACGATGTCCCGAAGCCGGGCGGCCGGGCGGGAAAGCCTCCCCCCCCGCCCGGCTTCGGGGCATCGTCCCGATGCCGGGCGGTGGGGCAGGAACGCCTCCCCCAGCCGCCCGGCTTCGGGGCATCGTCCCGATGCCGGGCGGTGGGGCAGGAAAGCCTCCCCCAGCCGCCCGGCATCGGAACGATGTCCCGAAGCCGGCCGGCCGGGCGGGAAAGCCTCCCCCCCCGCCCGGCTTCGGGGCATCGTCCCGATGCCGGGCGGTGGGGCAGGAACGCCTCCCCCAGCCGCCCGGCATCAGAACGATGTCCCGAAGCCGGGCGGCCGGGCGGGAAAGCCTCCCCCCCCCCCGCCCGGCTTCGGGGCATCGTCCCGATGCCGGGCGGTGGGGCAGGAACGCCTCCCCCAGCCGCCCGGCATCGGAACGATGTCCCGAAGCCGGGCGGCCGGGCGGGAAAGCCTCCCCCCCCGCCCGGCTTCGGGGCATCGTCCCGATGCCGGGCGGTGGGGCAGGAACGCCTCCCCCAGCCGCCCGGCATCGGAACGATGTCCCGAAGCCGGGCGGCCGGGCGGGAAAGCCTCCCCCCCCCGCCCGGCTTCGGGGCATCGTCCCGATGCCGGGCGGTGGGGCAGGAACGCCTCCCCCAGCCGCCCGGCTTCGGGGCATCGTCCCGATGCCAGGCGGTGGGGCAGGAAAGCCTCCCCCAGCCGCCCGGCATCGGAACGATGTCCCGAAGCCGGGCGGCCGGGCGGGAAAGCCTCCCCCCCCCGCCCGGCTTCGGGGCATCGTCCCGATGCCGGGCGGTGGGGCAGGAACGCCTCCCCCAGCCGCCCGGCTTCGGGGCATCGTCCCGATGCCGGGCGGTGGGGCAGGAAAGCCTCCCCCAGCCGCCCGGCATCGGAACGATGTCCCGAAGCCGGGCGGCCGGGCGGGAAAGCCTCCCCCCCCCCGCCCGGCTTCGGGGCATCGTCCCGATGCCGGGCGGTGGGGCAGGAACGCCTCCCCCAGCCGCCCGGCTTCGGGGCATCGTCCCGATGCCGGGCGGTGGGGCAGGAAAGCCTCCCCCAGCCGCCCGGCATCGGAACGATGTCCCGAAGCCGGGCGGCCGGGCGGGAAAGCCTCCCCCCCCCCCGCCCGGCTTCGGGGCATCGTCCCGATGCCGGGCGGTGGGGCAGGAACGCCTCCCCCAGCCGCCCGGCTTCGGGGCATCGTCCCGATGCCGGGCGGTGGGGCAGGAAAGCCTCCCCCAGCCGCCCGGCATCGGAACGATGTCCCGAAGCCGGGCGGCCGGGCGGGAAAGCCTCCCCCCCCCCGCCCGGCTTCGGGGCATCGTCCCGATGCCGGGCGGTGGGGCAGGAACGCCTCCCCCAGCCGCCCGGCTTCGGGGCATCGTCCCGATGCCGGGCGGTGGGGCAGGAAAGCCTCCCCCAGCCGCCCGGCATCGGAACGATGTCCCGAAGCCGGGCGGCTGGGCGGGAAAGCCTCCCCCCCCCGCCCGGCTTCGGGGCATCGTCCCGATGCCGGGCGGTGGGGCAGGAAAGCCTCCCCCAGCCGCCCGGCATCGGGGCATCGTCCCGATGCCGGGCGGTGGGGCAGGAACGCCTCCCCCAGCCGCCCGGCATCGGAACGATGTCCCGAAGCCGGGCGGCCGGGCGGGAAAGCCTTTGTCCCCCCTGCCTGCCTTCCCAGGGGCTTTTAAATCGCCCCGGACAGCGGAGAAGTCCTCCGCTGTCCCGGGCGATTTTAAAATGCCGCCTGCCAGAAGAGGTCGGGGGAAGGCTTTTTCCATAGGAACGCATTAATTGATTTTCAATGCATTCCTATGGAAAACCGTGCATCGCAAGACGAAAAACTCGCAAGACGAAGAGACTTGCGGAACGAATTAATTTCGTCTTGCGAGGCACCACTGTACCTGCACACATCTTTAATTTCCCTGTCTGAAATAAATCCCCAAATGTGTGACTCTAAGAAAAGAAGGGTCTCTTTGGAGACCTCCACCATGTAGCTGCAGACAACACATCTGATTCCGAGTTCTGTGTACACCAGGGATGGAGAACCTGCCCCCCTCCAGATGTTGTTGGACTCCAACTCCCTTCAGTAATGGCAAGCATAGCTAATGGTCAGGGATGATGGGAGTTGTAGTCCAGCAACATCTAGAAGCCAGTGATTCCTCATCATTGAGGCACGTAATAATAATAATAATAATAATAATAATAATAATAATAATAATAATAATAATTTATTTATACCCCGCCCATCTGGCTGGGTTTCCCCAGCCACTCTGGGCAGCTCCCAATCAAGTGTTAAAAACAATACAGCATTAAATATTAAAAACTTCCCTAAACAGGGCTGCCTTCAGATGTCTTTTAAAGATAGGATAGCTGCTTATTTCCTTTACATCTGAAGGGAGGGTGTTCCACAGGGTGGGCGCCACTACCGAGAAGGCCCTCTGCCTGGTTATGTTGCATGTACATTGCTGTCCTGTGGAATTAGGTTTCCTCACTCACTTCGGTGCAGATATTAACTCTGCACATGCATCCCTATAAGTTGTTTCCAGCATTGTAATGAATGAAGAAGCATTTGCAGGCGAGAGAGCTGTGAATGTGAATCAGAACTCCCACATAACTTAAGGGATAATGCCAAGGAACCATAATCATCATCTACATTTTGGGATACTCCACCCTGTCCCTAATGAAGTAAGTTAGACTGAGAGATGATGGCTAGCCTTCAATCATCTGGTGAGCTTTTTTTGGAACTAATCTGTCTTCTCAATAACCTTTAAAATGGAGAGTGAGGGATTGGATCTATAGTGCAAGTATGGGGAGTGCTGAACTTTTGCCACCTTCTTCCTGCTTTTGCTTCCTGTCACTCCTCTGCCCCAGCAGCTTTTTCTCATGGCCAAGTTTGCTTCCATTACTGAAGCCCTGAAGAAAACAGCCTGATGACAGGGCACAGACTGTAGAGTGGGGAGAGGCAGGCAGGGCAGGGATCTGCGCCTCCTTACCCATAAATCTGCTTTGTGCTTTAAATCGCTTGCCCTTCTGTGAGTGATTATGGGGCGATCTTTTGAAAACCACAGGGCATCTGCCTTCACATGCCATTTCACCCTGGCTGCAAAACCGACTAGTTTTCTCTAGCCCACGCCCAGCATTCTTTCTTTCTTTTTCCCAGACATCTTTATTGAAAGTTGAAAAGTACAAAATTATACGTGCACTAAACATGGTGAGATGTAAATAAAAGAGAGAGAAAAAGAAACAGCACCCGTGTAGAAAGGAAAGTAAAGGGGGGAGGGAGGACCCCAAAACTTTATACTTTACAAAGTTGTTATTGTACTTCACCAGATCTTAACCTATTACAGTATTTGTAAGAATGGATTCCAAATGTCATTGAATTTGTCCATGGCAAGTCTGCATTTATATGCAAGTTGCTCATAGGTTGTGAGTTTGTATAGGTCTTCAATCCAATCATAGAAGGGAGCCACGTTTCAGTTACCTTCTGCCAAAAATCTTTCAATACAGGACAATGAAAAAACATTTGTTTTAGAGAAGCATTATCCTGGTTGCATCTCCAACAGTTAGATACTTTAGATAGCCCTTTTTTAAACAAACGTAATGGGGTCCAGTATTTTCCACGTCCAACATTCTATCCCTAACACTACTCTGGCTTCAAAATTTCTGGATTGTGGCAGATCTAGTTCTTTCAAATCTGCAAACCAAAGCATCAGATAGCAGATGGCCAGACATGAGTTGTGCAGAGCCCCCTTTGTCTTACAGCTGCAGAAACCGGTCTTAGAGGTTGCATACATTTCAGGCTCAGAATTGAGAAAGCCTTGTTGGAAAAGGGCCAGTTTGGATAAGTATTCAGGTGGGCAGAGGCTTGATAATGTAAACAGTATTTCTGTAAACAAAAGGCTATCACTCCAGGAAGGAGCTTCTGCCGAGGCTTAAGGGGGCTTGACTATAATCCCTTGGTTTCAAGATAAAATAAAAAGACAGTGTAATAAGACCCAAGGACAGGAACTCAAGGCCAAGAATGCAAATCTTTAATAGATAAAATATATTTGGAAGACACACAGCAAAGGATAAGTATTATCAGTATGGTAACAGGCTGCAAGTAGCTCCCTGGGATGTGGGGATGCTATTTTTGTTATTTTTCAGAGAAGGAGGGGCAAGTTGTTTAGAATTCACTTTCATAGTAGCACATAGCAGGGCAAACAGCCCAGTCAAAAATTAAGTAATACAACCTTATAGTTCCCAGAAATTCCTGCCTCTGCTAGCTTCTCATTCTCAGCCTTCACAAGAAAACTTCTTCCATCTGAGGACAAAACTGCATCCCCCCCCAACGGCCCCCAGGCTCTGATGCCCTGATTTATTCTCTGTGATATCTAAATCCTAACTGCAGCAGAGTGAACTGACTTTAATTTTCACTTCCCAGAAGAACAATACACGAAAACACATCTAGCCTTAAAAATCCACACTTCTCCAAAGGCTGTGATGCAGCACAAAACATGGGCAAAGATGTGTGTGTGAGGAGAAGCTGCGTACAAATGCATATACTAGTGAAAAGTAGCATACAGAAGGCGGAAATTGCCTGAAAAAAATGTGTATATTAAGAAATTTGCATTAAACATGTATGCAACTAGGAGAGCATTTTTTTAAAGAAATTGCACTCAAAATTGTGTTGTTTTGTCAGGTTGCCCATTCTTAAGGTTTGAACTGTAAATAGGCCTGAGAGCCAAAGATGCATACAATAATACTGTTTATACGAGATGGAAGAGAGTCTTCATAGAGTGAGAATGCAATCAATTGTTTCTCAGAGGCAGTGAGAAATTTGGCAAGCCCCAGCACCTCAGCTGACACAAGCAGAAGTCAACAATTTGGGGCAAGGGGCAGTGCTGGTTCGTATTGGCCAATTCCTCTTGTCAAAGACAGAGTATGAAGGAAAAAAACGAGAGAAGCTCATGGAGCTGTCAAGCCCCCTGCAGGAGCAATTGCCGCTGTAGCATTCAGCATGGCACTGGTGCTCCAGTGAGGGATTGTGTCACCACAGGAGCAGTGATATTTCCGTGTGTGTTTGCAGATCACAAGCGCTGCTGAGACGGAGGCTGTCACCACACAGAAGCTGGTCAAAGGGCATGCATACTCCGTTACAGGTGCAGAAGAGGTAAGCTCTCCATCTTGGGAAATGGCAAAATGTAGTGCACTAAGGATATGATATCATTTTGGGCCAGTATTATTTCCTAGGCATCTGAGATATTATCTGTGAAATGTTTGAATGTACTGCCCTCTTGTGGCTATGAAGTCTCCCACCAGCCAAATTTTGCCTTATTAGCCCTCTTGAAATGCTAAGAAATATTTACTGTGAGCTGTATCACATGTTGCCAGTTAGTGAACCCACAATGTGCTTAAGTTTCGTTTTTCCGGGAAATCACATAACATACGAGGTGCACACAAGCATAGTGAGGAACTGTGTTTCCCCCTGGCTCCATCACAGGGTACATCTTATAGCCAAGATGGGGAATCTTCAGTCCATGCCCACCAATAGGTCCAGTTTGGTCCATGAGGCCATTTCACCCAAACCACACTCATCCACCAGCTGATATCACTGGTAGGTGAAAGGAGACGGTTTAATCCTGCAGAAGGGAACAGGATTAGGCAACCAAAACAGCAGGATTTAATCGGCTCATAATCAGAGCAGCTGTTAAAGTTCATTGCAAAAGCACTCTTTGAAGCAGCACTATGCTTATCCTTTAAGGTGCCTGCTCTTCCCCAGCCCCGCCCACTTAGAGGAGACATGCAGGACTGCTTCAAAAAGCACTTTTGCAAAGGGCTTTTAGACAGCTCCTGCACTCGTGTTACCCTGGAGGCTTCTAGTGCAATTAACTGTTGCCCCACCAGCTAGGAGCACCCCATGTCATCACCTGCACTTACCCCAAAGCAAAATGGCGCAGATCCAAGCACTGAAATTCATTGTTCACCACCTCTCTCTGCCAGCTCAATGGCCTGCTGTAAAAGACAGATCACAGTTGGGAAAGGGTTAAATTTATGATGGATAGCAGGTATGGTAGAATGAGAAAGGGGAAAGGGAGATAATATATAATAATCTCAGCCCTCTCTCTCTCGCTAATAACTTCATTGATCTTTGGAAGACACCCAGAGTGATTATGCTGGAAGCATCCCTGCCCTTCTGATTAAAATGTTGTCTAAAGCTGACTCCCTGGCAGGCAGTACAAAGGGCGGGTATGATAATGAGCAGTTGGCAGACTTCTGATTGCAGCTGGCCTTGGATGCTTTGGCTTCAGCATTTCCCAGTATCAACAGTCAGGGGGAATATGCTGCTCCGATTGAGAAGGGAACTGAATTCTGCCCCTGAAGCCTCTCCAGGATGTTCCAGGGGGCTTCTTTTATTCCAGGCCACTAGCCAAGCACTGTGGCTGCGCTTGATAACTGCTATTCCAACAACTGCCATAGTGCATATGATGCATAGGTCTTTGCAATCTGTTCCCCACCCAATTCATCCTCATAGCAGTGCTGTGAGCTACGCTCTATTAAGGCAAATTTGATGCAATGTGTGTTATGCAGTTTGGCACTACAGAGCTGTTTTTTAAAAAAATTAATTAAAAATAGGTACCGTATTTTTTGCTCTATAAGACGCATCAGACCACAAGATGCACCTAGTTTTTGGAGGAGGAAAACAAGAAAAAAAATATTCTGAATCTCAGAAGCCAGAACAACAAGAGGGATCGCTGCGCAGTGAAAGCAGCAATCCCTCTTGCTGTTCTGGCTTCTGAGATAGCTGCTCAGCCTGCATTTGCTCCATAAGATGCACACACATTTCCCCTTACTTTCTAAGAAGGAAAAAGTGAGTCTTATAGAGCAAAAAATACAGTAGTGGGGGGGGGGGGTGAGGAAGCCAGAGTGGATCCATGACACACAGAGGGGCTTTGGGAATCAGACACACACACTTAGTATTTCCACTGGGAAGAAGGCTCCCATTAGTGCCAGTTCCAATCAAAATAGCCAATGTGGAGGGGGCTGCTTAAGATCAGGGCCATGGCGGGGGGCAAAAGGGTTAACGTGCCCCTCCCTTCCACCACGGCTCACATTTTTTATCATTTACCTAACCTATCATGTCATATTTCTTTGGATTCATATAATGGACATTCCTATACATAGTATATTAGATTTTCTGTGTTACCCTACTTCACACAGCCCATTGGGTGAAAAAGACCTACACAATATTCCAATTGGAATATTCCCACATCCGCCAAGCAAATGAGATTATGCCCCGGGGCAGCAGCTCCCCTGCCATTGTGGAAGAGGAAGTATGAAGGGCAGCTAACCGTGCAATCCTGTACATGTCTACACAAACGTAATTGTTGAATTCAATGGGGCTTACTCCCACATACCTGGAAGCAAACCCCACTGACCTGAGTGCCACTTATGTTTGAGTAAGTTCACACAAGATTGTACAGCGAGTCGCTTACATTGCTGTTGCTGCAGTTTAATTGGGAGTTCAGAAGTCAATGCTGAAGGCGAAGGCAAGAAGGCCAGAGAATAACATGGAAGAGTTTGGGAAAACCATTGCTGCTTTTTTTTTTTTTTTTTTTGCATGATGTGACTATTGGTCGGACAAAAAAACCACCCCATATTCCACAGGAAATAACAAGTCTTGATGCAAAAGACATTTAACAAACAATAACAACCTGGCAACAGTGCAGGCTTATTCAATATAAGCAGCTGGTTTCTCGGCCTAAAGAAAATGGAGAGCACCTGATTTCTTTCCCCAGTTCCCGTCTGATAGGGAACTTAACATTTTTCTAATCCTGCCAGGTGAATTTCCGAGGCAGCCTGCAGAAATTGATCAGAATCCGGAACCCCTGGGGGGAAGTAGAATGGACTGGAAAATGGAACGACAAGTGAGTTTCAAGCCTGGAGGCCAGAGCTGTGCGTTTCCAATAAACCACATTTGGGCGTAAAGTTTCACATTACAGGTTGCCAAACTCTAAAGCGGTGTCACTGCAATGACTTCTTGAAAGCAGTCTGGCAACTGTAAGACCTGGATCACAGATGCATTTTCTAGCACTTTAATGCGCCTTTGGGGAATCTTTCCCTGCTTCAGTTAAGTGCATTCCCTCTGCATGTAAGTTATGCTTTTCTTGCTTTAAATGCTGCTTCATCTGTCCCAGCAAGCATTAGCGGTGGTTGGGGGGGGGGGAGGAATTCTGGAGAGGCCACCTGCTGTTCTAAAGATGGACATTAAACTGGCTTTATGTTTTTAGCTGTCCAAGCTGGAATGGAGTTGATCCTAAAGTAAGAGAGAGGCTCACGCAGAGACATGAAGATGGAGAATTTTGGTAAGGTTGAAACATAATGAAGCAGCTTTACATGGAGTTCATCTCGCTCAGTATTTTCTCCACCAACTGACTGACAACAGCTGTCCAGGATGCCCCTGCCCCACCTGGAGATGCCGGCGATTGAACTACAGCCGTTCCCTAACTTTCCAAATGGAGGGGAAGACATTATGAATACTATTCTAGTATACAGAAAGCTGACATACTTGCAGCCATCAAATTGTAAATGGATCTCTGGAACCAGTTCTGATCGGATTACACACAGACCCAGTATAGAACACCCAAAGCATTGTCTTTGCTTTGCTATATTTGGTTTTGTTTCTCTTATAATAAAAATGAATAATAATACCTAAAACACCTGGATGGCTGCTGGAAAATACAGAGTTTTTCTAACTTGAGTAAATGGTCTGTAGGAGAAAGATTTCAAGTGGGTGATCTTTTTTTAAAAAAAGCATTTCTTATCCTAAAGGCATAATAGCCAACTGATGTTGCAGCTTGCCAATGGAGCTTGCCATCATGTTGTCCAGAGATTGTTCTGGGGGCAACTGATTTGGTAGAATTATAGAGTTGTAGAGTTGGAAGGGACCAAGAGGCTTATCTAGTCCAGTCTGCTGCAGTGCAGGAATCTTTTGCCCAAGGTGGAACTCGAACCCACGACCCTGAGATTAACAGTCTCACGCTCTTACCAGCTGAGCCATCCTCCAATCCTATAATACAATTGATGGGAAGAAGCATATTGGGATCGTTTTAGTAGGTTTTTTTTTTCCCCTGCCACTATCCGATAGGATGTCGTTTAGTGATTTCCTGAGGCATTACTCCCGCCTTGAGATCTGCAACTTGACTCCAGATACACTGGCCAGTGATAAGTTCAAGAAGTGGAGCCTGAATTTGTTGGATGGGAACTGGAGGAGAGGATCCACCGCTGGTGGATGCAGAAATTACCCTGGTAAGTCACTCTTTGGCATAGAAGTAGCCGGCCTGGTGCCATCCAGATGCTGTACTCCAGTTCCTATCACTCACAACCAGCACAGCCAGTAGTCGGGGCTGATGGGCATTGTAGTCCACACCGATTGTAGTTTTTTTCTGGAATTTCCTAACAACATCCAAACAAAATTATATAGACCCCTTCTACACCAAGCCTTCAGTGTTTAGGCACATGTTCACTTGGGTACCCAAAAAGCTTCTGAACCCCCACCATCACCACTGCCCTCTTGGGACTCAGCTATACAGCTGCAAATAAAACTTTTTAAGTGTGTTTTAAGTGCAATATACAATGTGACACTAGATGGCAATGGTGAGCCTTATGGAAAATTCATTCTGTTTTTAAGAAGCATTTTCAGAACAGTTTTTATATGTGTCTGGTCTTGGCCCAGGGATGAGCAGCACACCCAAGCCACAGCAACTGCTCTATAAACAGCAGAGGGGAGGCAGTGGAAAGTGGAATCTGTGTGGTGAGGAGTCATGAAGGAAAACAGAAAGCTTTGTTTCCCCAGAGAGCAGCGGAGGTTGCAGAGGTAGAAGGCAGATTTATTGAGCAGAGTGAGTTGGTATGGTGAAAACAGCTTGATTGGGGGGGAGGGGAGGGAATAATCCTGGATCTCAATGTTTAAGATCCTATTCGAAAGAAAATTTATATGAAAGCTGCATGGCATGGTAATTTTTTCAAACATCACCTAGAAAGGCCTACAAAGTCTGTGAATCTACAAGCTTTACTTTGCAAAACATCCTCTTCAGTTTAGTCAAAGTCTGTTTGGCCAAAGTAAGTGAGGTCTCTCTGCACAATGCCTCCTGTTCAGTCTGCAATATCAACTACCAGGAGTTTTGATACCACTGACCTTTGTGGGAAAATAGGCTTGTCACATACTGTCAAAAATGGTCCACTGATTCTGGAACCTGACCTTTCTGGAATGCAGAGATTCCCAAAAGGAGCTACAAGCAGCTTCACCCCATGTGAAAATAATTCTGAAGCTTCTTTAAAGAACTACATGTTTAACATCCTTAAAATGAGCGTGGAAATCTGAAGTGGAAGGGGCTGTATCTTCCCAAACCAGGAAGACGGCTTTGTGCCATCAGCACAAGCTGAGTCGCTTTAAGCTGAATATGGTTTCAAGTAACCTCCCTTCTTTCATCAGATACATTCTGGATGAACCCGCAATATTTGATCAAACTTGAGCAAGAAGATGAAGATCCCGATGACCCTGAGAGAGGCTGCACCTTCCTTGTTGGCCTGATTCAGAAACACCGTCGGAAGCAGCGGAAGATGGGGGAGGATATGCATACCATTGGATTTGCCATCTATGAGGCAAGCTCCTTGTTGCCACTTTCCTTTCTTCTTTGCAAACTGAGAGGGAGTCATTACTTTTCAGGGTCAAAGCTGACATGTTCAGAAATGCATAGTGCATGGGTTGCATAATCCACAGATTGATGGTGGCTTATTGACAAAACGCAAATCTCCCTTTACCATTAAAAAATGGTTCACCAAATGCACTTTCGTCACTTATTTGTGTGTAGCATCAAGTGACAGTTTGCATTTCTGCATTAGCCATCATAGACATGGCAGCTAAAACATGCACACCATCCGATTCGAAATGCTTTTTCGGTGGAGATGGATCACACCCTTGGCAGAAAGGCATCAAGTGATTAACATTCATGCATGAATCAGCCCCAAAGTCAAAAACAGACGAACATTATCTGGTCTACTGCAGCCCTTTAGGAAGGTCATAGATGTTGAAGACTACTAATAGAAAAATGGGTTGTCTTGTTGAATGATAATACCTGGGCCAGCATTCTCCAACCTGTTACCTTCCAGATGTTTTGGACTAAAACTCTCTCATCAGCGCCTGTTGCATAGTCACTGGTCAGGGATGATGGGAGTTGGAGCCCAAAACATCTGGAGGGCACAGATGTTGGGAAAGGCTGATCTAGATTCTAGAATAATACATACTTGCAACATTTACAAGGGCAAGAGCAGGCAAAGATTTTCCCAGTTAAAGGAGTTGTGCAGAAGTGGCAAATGAAGCATTGTTGAGTGTTGTTGATTTAATGTACACCTTTTTTTTTCCTTCTTGCTTTCCCATAGGTACCTCCACAGGTATGTGCAACTTCTGTGCAATGGAACGTGTGTTCCTGGTCTAAGAATGTCCTGAGGACGGGGAACTTCCAATCAGCATTTAAAGAACTATTTTAAACCAGATGTTTAAACTTCCAGAAATGTATGTTGTTTAACATGCAAGTTTTGTCTTTCACCATGGGCCATGTAAGCACATTTTTACAGCCATGTGTTGACTTTATTTGCCAAAGGTCTGCTTTTCTTTCCCTGGACTCTAAAGCCCTTAAAATGCAAATTTTCCTCCAGGACCTTTTAATCCTTCTGTGATACCTCAATTCTGATGTCTGGTTCCAGTTGTATGGTTTGCTCTCAATTTACCCCTCCCACTACCATCCCTGCTCCACCCACGTGGCTGTTTCAGCTTTTGATCTGTGGCAGATGTTCTGAGGGACACCTCTTTCTGGCTGAGCTGAAGGTTCTTTTCAAGCCAATAGAACTCATTTTCTATGCTTCAATGTATTTCTCTTCCCATGTAACATTCTTATATTTGTAATCATTAACTCAGCTGTTTAGAACTGTGTAGTGTCCTCATGGCCCTTCTTCAGTTACATTCTGAACTGGAATAATACCGTTGCTTTTTTTTCTTTTCTCCAATGAAGTCTTCCGGCCAAACAAATGTCCACCTGAGCAAAAACTACTTTCTAACGAACCGAGCGAGAGAACGGTCAAACACATTCATCAACCTCCGAGAGGTGTTAAATCGGTTCAAGCTTCCCCCAGGAGAGTACATCATTGTGCCATCCACTTTTGAACCCAACAAGAACGGGGATTTCTGCCTCCGAGTCTTTTCAGAAAAGAATGCAGATTCACAGTATGTCACAGTATTTTTCTTTGTTTCTCCCTATCTTGAATGGTTTTATGAATCTCAAAGCACTGAAGGAACCATATTGCTCCAGGGTCATGTTGTGCATCCCATTCAATTAGACAGTCTATCTGGTGAAAGTTAAAAGGAAAGAGGGCTGTTGTGTGATGGTGTTTTCCCCCCAGATTGGTACTCCCCAGGTGTTTTGGACTACAACGCCTGTCAATCCCAGCCAGCATGGCCAATGGTTAATGGGAGTTGTAGTCCAACAACATCTGGAGAGCACCAGGTTGGGAAAGGCTGGACCAAAGGACTTGAACAACCTAGTAAGGTAAAGGGACCCCTGACCATTAGGTCCAGTCGTGACCGACTCTGGGGTTGCGGCGCTCATCTCACTTTATTGGCCGAGGGAGCTGACATACAGCTTCCGGGTCATGTGGCCAGCATGACTAAGCCACTTCTGGAGAACCAGAGCAGCGCACAGAAATGCGGTTTACCTTCCCGCCAGTATCTATTTATCTACTTGCACTTTGATGTGCTTTCGAACTGCTAGGTTGGCAGGAGCAGGGACCGAGCAACGGGAGCTCACCCCATTGCAGGGATTTGAACTGCCGACCTTCTGATCGGCAGTGTGGTTTAGGCTGTGTGGTTTAACCCACAGCGCCACCCGCGTCCCAACCTAGTAAGGTATACTTAATCCTTCGTTCCATGGGGCCTAACCAGTCAGGTTTCAAGGACTGTTGAGACATCCTAATTTTTTATCTGCCATTACAGTAAATTAGTGAGGGTTTTCTATAAACCACCCATAATTATTTTGAGTGGTATATAATTACTCCTGAATAATGTTAAACAGAGAGAGGCAGAACTTGAACCCACCGTGTGAGTGTGTGATTTGGAGTAAGCTCCCTAGTACGCCCTCTCTTTCATCAGACCACGTTTCTGGGAACAGAGGGCTACAAATCCACAGGCATATGTGAAAGAACCTTAAAACCATGTTTTATCATAGTTGCACAGCATAAGATTTTGGTGCTACATCCATCCTTTTGTCTTTCAGTATAATGTAAGTAGTCTTAGGGTTTTTTTCAAACATCTGTCCAGACAAGTCATAAGAGTGCCTGTGTTATATGCATTTCGTCTGTGGATAATTCTCAAGTTGTTTTTCTTGCCTCTTGGGCCTACTTCAATGCATCAGGAACTCATGGAAAGTTTGGTGTGTGTTGTTGCCTTCACAACCCTCCATCACCCCATTCGCTTTCCCCTTCCCATCGCTGTCAGTGCCGAGAAGAGGTGTGCACGTTGTAAATGATTTCACTTAAAATGCTACTCAGTGAAGTTGAAGGTAAAATACCTACTGCCCACCTAGGCCAGGGATGAGGCCTTCCCAGATGTTGTTGGCCTCAAACTCGCATCAGCCCCAGCCAGCATAGCCAGTGGTGAGGAATGATGGGAGTTGTAGTTCAGCAATCTCTGGTGGGCCACAGGTTCCTTGCCTCTGCCTTAGGCCCTCACTCAAAAAAATTAATTCTGTGTAATGTGTACAAAAAATGACCCCTAAGTTTCCAATGATCTGCTTCATTTGGGTATACCTGAATGTTACAAACCTGTAGCAGCTGCAGAGAGAAACTTTTCCAAATATTAAATACCCAGGGAACCTTTAGAATAGGGTAGAAAAACTATGGGTCTCCAGATGTTGCTGAATTCCAACTCCTAGATTCCCCCCAACCCTTCTTTAGAAGTTCAAATGTCAATCTAAGTCTGCTTGCATGAAATAAAACTAACAGCCATTCCTCTGCTCATTTTTAGAGTTGTTGATGATGAAATTGAAGCCAATATTGAAGAGGTATGCTGCCTAATATGGAAACTTGTTTTTGCTGACGGCAAAGTGCTACAGGCAAAAGAGAGAACATGTGCTTGCTTTTCAGGGTTGCTGGGGGGGGGGGGTTCTGAGTGATTATAGAAGATGCACAAAGCTTTTAGGAGTGATTATGCCACCATTAACCTATTGACTCATAGAAGACCGTTGTTGCTGTTGAGGGCCCTGAATTTTGGAGCTTGCTAACTTACAAAGAAACCCAGGTCTGCAGGGTTGCCGGTGGGGTGGAGTGTCTGTTTTTGGCTAGAACAGCAGAGCTGGGAGAAAGGGTTAATCCTGCCTACACAGAGAGATACACACTGTGTTGCCAGTCCTGATTCACAGGTTTAATGTACCAACGGCTTTGGTCCTCTCCCTCCATTATTGAGGCTGTCCGTACATTTTATCACAATTAGGGCTTCATTCTTATACTTTTATTTTTCAGTACTGAGGTTAAAATGTTAACAACATCTTTTAAAAAAAAAACCCACACTGGAACATTGCCCTCTATGCACACATTTCTGACATTGGATTTGATAGGCTTTTCTGTACTTCATTGCAAATAGTAAAATGGGTTTCTTATCTTGAACAGTTTGTCATCTTTAACACTGCGGTATGAAAAAAAGCAACCTGAGATTCTCTGGAGGGTTTATGCATTATTCAATCTGAACAGAATTCGAACCAGTCATTGAGAGTGAAAATTAAATTTTAATTCGTTGCCCTAGCAAAAGGATATGTATATCTATGTATATATTTAATATAGGCCTAGAAGAGGAATCTGTTTGCTTAAATATTTGACAGTTACTGGGTCAGAGACCTCTGCTGATGTTTCCCCTGCCATTCATTTTTCTAGAAAGAACTCACAGAAGATGAAATTGAACCCAGTTTTAAGAAACTATTTAGGCAATTAGCTGGAGAGGTGAGTAGCTTGGTTTTCCATCAGGTTGGGGGCCCGTGGCTCTTTTACAAAATGCACCATCTCTAAGAGCCAGAATTCGAAAATGCAGAACTAGATCTGGGAAAACATGCTGATTCACAGTGATAGTAGAGGTGATCATTTAAAGTAAGCCATTGTGGTTGTTCCTTCATTGCCCACAGGATGCTGAGATCTCCGCTTTTGAATTGTGCAACATTCTGAAAAAAGTCATGGCAAAACGTAAGTTCTTCTCTCGCAGTCCTGTGAACATCCACAGTTCCCCACAAAATCAAATGTGAATGCTGAAAACAGAAAGAGTACATTGTTTGTGTGTAATAAGTGTGTTGTTTTTCTTTGCAGGCCAAGATATTAAATCAGATGGCTTCAGCATTGAAACATGCAAAATAATGGTTGATCTATTAGACGTATCCTTCTTCTTCCAAATCTACAGGCTTTCTGCTTACAGGGCCAATATAATAGGGAAGGGAGTGGTTTTTGGTTTTTTAAGACCTAACTGTGACATACTTTGTCAACATTCCCTTTGATTTGATGAAACACCTTGTAGTTATGAGATACATGTTCCCACCCACCTAAGGGAGAGAATCGGAAATGCTTTATTGGGGGGGGGGGGAATCTGATTCATTCACAACTGCAGCATTTTAGCAGATATCTAATATCTGAAGGGGCTTTATATGGATCAGTGCTGGGACACGAGTTTTGTATGCAGGCAATACACTTGTACCAGAGTTAACATCATACCTTCAGCTGATACCTTGAAGATGCACTGCTGGTCAGAAGAGACAATATTGACCTAAGTGTAGCGTTGATATGAAGTAGCCCGTATACATAGTGTCATAATCAGTTATTAATTTATATACTGCTACATGCCAAAATAGGTTCTTTTTTTCTATATGTATATATAACACAAGATATACAAACTGTTAAAATATAAATAGCCTTATACACAATAAGACAGTGCCATTAAAACAATAAAGTGATAAAAGCAGGAGACTCTGGTTGAGAAATAATGACAGAGATGTCCCTCTGTAAATGTGCCCACCTTCAAAGGCAGGATGCCAATACAAAAGAGCCTCTTACATTTCAACAGGGAATGCGTTCCATGTCACTGGGGCTGCTAGTGAAAAAGCCCACCGCCATATCACCATAAGTCAATTATCATCATACTGTGGCAAGAGTTCCATTTGTTGAGGTCAATGTCCTCGCTGGGTAACCTGGGCCCAGAGTAGCTTAGGGCTTCATATGAAAGCTAGAATGCCTTAAAACTGGCTCAGTAACTAATAAGCAGCCAGTACAGGTCCCTCAGTACTGGTGTGATATGTACCAACTAAGGGGCACTACTGTGCCCATGGCTAACCAGCTATAAGGGAAGCCCCACACAGAGCACATTGCAGTATTTTATAAGCATGAGGTTACCCACATGTGAGTCACAGTGGCAAAGCTATCCTTCTCCAGAAAAATGCACCGTTGACTCACCAGCTGAAGCAGATCATAAACACTCTTTGCCACGAAGGCAACCTGGGTATTCACAACACGCCTGATAATCTGGTAGGTGTCAGGAAATTTGGAGTTCTAATCAAGTTTTGATGCTGGTTGCTTTTTAAACATGTAAAATACATCAGGGAGTTTACCAGTACATAGGAAAAGGAATCTAGAATGGGACTGGCATTGTTATCTACTCTGATTTTCAAAAATAACCACTGTTTTAAAAAAGGGGGGGAGCAATTAGGTTTGCTTTGTGAAATCGAAATATCCCTAACTAAAAACAGACTGATGGTAGCGGTAAGCTGGGACTGAAGGAATTTAATGTACTTTGGACAAAGATTCAGAAATACCAGGTAAGAAGACATCTTTAAATGACGTGTGGGAGACTTCTGTTACCTAAAACATACTTTGGCATCTAAAACTGTGGAAGTGTGTTAACCTTCCTGGGACCTGTTAGCGCAGATATGTATGAACAGTGGCCTTGTAGTGGTTACTGCGATCAGGGTATATAAATGCACCATTAGCAGTAGCAGTGCTCAGTTATGACACTATTATTAGGTCACGTTTATGGAGCGCAAGAGTAACTTTAAGAAAGACAGGCATAGCTCTTTAAATTCATCCCAGAAAAACGCCCGCAAAAATGGGAATAGATTAAAGCAATGGAAGGAGCATTTTATGGCATCATTGCGAAGCACAGAGATTGTTTTGCAGAAAGATTGCTCTGCTTTGAAGTGCTGTCAGGCCTCTAACTCTGGGTTTTGTGTTCTGCAGAAAATTTATAGGGACATGGATGTCGATCGCTCTGGAACCATGAACTCCTATGAGATGCGGAAAGCTTTAGAAGCAGCAGGTACCTCTTATACAGTTACAGTAAAGTTCATAAGTTTGTTGTTCTATCCAAAGGCCATAACAAACTTACATTAAGCAATAGTATGACTAAGATAATACAAAACATGTAACCGTAATAGAAAAATCTGCAAAGACGTTGCCAAGTTCCTGAGAATTGAAATGGTTTCCCTTGCGCATCTCTGACAGCTCGATTTTGCCCTTTTAAAATCCTGTTTGCCGACATCCTTATGTAAGAGAGAGAAGTTAGCAGAGATTCCAACAAACTCAAATCCAGCTTGAGTTCAGATTAAAGCTCCAAATCACCAATTTCTAGCAATTTTATCCAATTTCTTTTTTCTTGCAACCTGTGCATAGAGGGACACACGGTGTGCTAAAAAGCTATTATTGTCACATGAAAGAAACCAAACCATTTCTGCTGGGGTGTGCCTGCTTGCTTGTTTGTATAAGAGGCAGGCTAACAAATCATGAGTCATGTTTTCCTTCTTGTACAGTCATCTTAAACAAAGGCAGCTTGGGCTTTATACAGCGATAGGCTTATTCACAGAAAATTGGCCTTATTCAGGGAGCAGGCACACATTTCTGCTCATCATCCTGGAGACAGCATAGCCAATTTAAAAACCAACAACAACCAGCCAAGATATGTAGCTTCCAGTGCACAAACCTTATGTTTATTTGATCAGGGTTTTCTAAAATACAAAATGGTTGGCAACCCCTACCATGTGTTTGGTTACACTACCCGAGAATGCACCTGTGCCAATGAGATTCTGCTTCCTTGTGCTGTAGGTTTTAAGCTGGATTGCCAATTGCACCAAGTCATTGTGGCTCGTTTTGCTGATGAGCAGCTGATAATCGATTTCGACAATTTCGTTCGATGCCTGATTCGACTGGAAACTTTGTTCAGTGAGTATCTCACAGCCGCAGCATCCATTTACCGTATATTAAGATCTCCATCCTAAAACCATGTTATGGATTTTTTTAAAAAAAAACGCATGCTGTATTTCCAGAGGTTCGGGGGGGGGGTTGTCCTGTGTTTCTACACAGCAAGTTCCTGTGGTTTCTTCTTCCTTCGCTGTAGTCTATTCACTTTGAGCCTGTGGACAGTTCTATCTTTAAATATCTGTATAGTGCTGTACATGTTTAATAATAATCTGTGCCTGATGGCATAATGCTTCTTATGGGTGCAGTAAGGTTTTTGTACGTTACATACAGTAGCACACATCAGGTTGGCTGCAATTTCATTCAGTGCAGAGTCCATGTCAAGCAGCTTAGACATTTTTTTCACAGTCCTAGTGCAAGATTGAGCTCTTCCCATATCAACTTATACATGCAGGTTGAAGGTGTAGTTCAAATACCATTGGCAAAGCAGTGGCTGCCAAAACAAAACAAAACACCTCACCTGTGCTGGCAGCTCTATGATGCTGTTGTAATGTCTGCCATTACAACACCCCCCTGCAGGAAAAGCTAAATTAGTCACCTTCTGAATGTATTTTTGGCAGCACACAAGGCACTTATTTTATTTTCTTCCGTTATGAGTCACTTCCTATGAAACGTCTCAAAGTGATTCAACAAAAACATTAGCAATGAAAAAATATATAGAATAAATGCTTGCCCAAGACGGCTTCAGTAATGACAGATGATATGGGCCCACGTGGGAGGAGGCCATACTGCAGCTTCTTCCAGCCACATGGCTGGCTTTTGGGAGAGGGGTTGTTGGCGTGGAAAGAAGTCAGTCTTCTTCCACATGGCCAAATTATGTTCCCAGTTGTTTGCTGTAGTGCAGAGGGACAAGCAGGAAGGGAGGTACCATCATGACCCTTCTCACTGCAGGGAAGCCAGATGAATGGACTGCTCAGACAATTTAATTGCATCTTAAGGTGTGAGAATGAGTTCAAGATGAAATAATCCATATGCCAATGGTAGGAACGAGAAAAGCAAAAAAAAAAAAAATATCAAATCCATCACTAAAAAGCATATGGCTCTTCATTTAAAATAAGAAAAATGCAAAGCTACAGTAGTCAGCCTTCAAGTATGTATTGTGATCCTCTGACAATGAATGCTTTTTAGTATGAAATAATTTAAGTCTTTTTTATGATGATGATGATGAAGAACTTGCAGCTTTCACCCTTATTCCTCATGCTGAAACCTTTCACTGCTGCTTTGTCTTTTCCGGGAAGCCTCCACTTTGTTATTAATACTCTGCTGTTCTTTCTCTTTCCTCTCTATGCAGAGATATTTAAGAAACTGGATACTGAGAAAACAGGAACGATACAGATGAATCTTGTCACTGTAAGTTATTCCTCCTATCAAGATCCAAAAGCACAATTCTAGCAGAGGCTAGAGTCACTTCAGAGGAAGAACTGCAAAGCTTTTGTTTGCAATTTGCAATCTAGATATGTACAGTATTTGGCATACAGGCTAGACACTAGATACTTTTTATTTCTTTTTTACCAAATTTCCAGGAACATCCAGCAGAGAGGAACGCATTTTCACCCAGAGCTAATGATCACTTGGAAAGAAAGTGGTGTTTGTGTTCTCAAAAGCACAGGGCAGTAGATTTTGCACAAGGTTTAAGATTTTCCTGCAACTATTGAACTGCTGGTTCAATATAATCAGGGGCATGAACAAGCACCAATGAGCCTTGGGCCAGGGTACACACTCCTTCAATCTTGTTTTGCATGTAGAACACCCTTGCAGGTTTGAAGTGATGTATGAAGCACTAACACACCATCACCCTTGGTCAGATGTATGTAGAATAAGTACACTGGTGGAATTTGTGTACTGCTGCTTTATATTTACTTCCTCCTGAAACATATAATGTGGCAGATGAAAAATGGTGCCCCTGCATCTCTGAAGACAAAAGCACGTGAACTGGCTTTTACAAGCGCTTCCTGTTTGTACTTCTGCAGATGCACCAAGGGAAAAACAATCCGGGACTTCAGCCGACTCACACAGGCAGAAACAGCAGTATATAGCTTACATGCAAACGTTCTCCATCTTGCGTTTCCCTTTGATCATATGGAAGCAGCATGTGAACATACATGGACCAGATACATAAAATTACTGAGTCCATTGCAGAGCTGCCTCAGCCAAATTTAATGCTTTCTCTGTGTCTGAACAAGCAACCTAATGGCAGAAGTCACTCATGTGCTGGCAGATTTGCAGCTCATTAATCATTTTAGGGGTGCAGTAGTACATTTCCTACTCCTGATATATTTTTCATTATCCACTATATCTGGGAGCAGGCTAACAATTCCAAAACTGTGTGTGAACTGAGCAACATGTAGCCTTTTGGCAGGATAACACCACAGCCAGTGTCATCTGATATATTGTAAAGTTAGCAGTCCTCATTACATAGGAATAAAACACCAAGAGGGATTAGTGTTCATTCTTTTCTTTCATTTTTTCATTCTCAGAAGCGAAGCTGCCAACAACTTCTTCTATAGAGTGAATTTCACTTCCTCTTTTAGCCTCAAGTGCTTTTTGCGGATAGATAACTTCCTTTTACGAAACAGATACTAAATTTGGTCTAGCTTCACGGAATATATTCCAAGAGGGCGGAGGGACACTTGTTTGTAACATGTTTTTCTTTCTGTCCCATAGTGGGTGTGTTTTACTATCATATGAAGAAGCCATGAGCCTCAGCTGAAGATTCTCCTAGGAACGTGAACATCAATCCAAGACCAAAATGGAGCGTTAAAAGAAAAAAGCTACTGCATATCTTATATTTATGAATGAAGCTGCTAAGCAAGAGAAGAATACTGAAAAAGCAAAATGAGCACACCGTGGAAGTTACTTACCTTGGTAGCTTCTGTATACAAGCTTTTAACTTTTTATGTAATTCTATTTTATTTGCTTGAGCTAATTTGCTTAAGTTTGCTAATTTCAAGAAGTTAGTTTTAAATGAAAGCTGATGAGTAGCGGTCTTCTTTTAAATGGCAACATGGAGCATTCGTCATTCAGCCTACAATTATTCAGAATTATAAGAACCTAAACATCTGAAGATGCATCCTCAAGATGCTGAGCAATAAACTTACACCATCAACTTCACTTTCCAAGCCCAAGTACAGTATTTAAGAATGCTACTTGAACTAATCAACTAAAATCAGTTTCGTGCCAAATATTACATGCATTATACCAACCTTTAGTTTTCACCAGATGATATTTAAATCCCAAACTTTTTTAAAAAAGAAAATGTGGAATGATGGTTCTTAAGTGAAGTAACAATATTCTTGGTTTGATCAGCAATACATCTTCATAGCTTTAATGAAATCAAGAAGTCTGCACTTGATCACCATGAGCAAATTTGCTACCAGTTGGATCCATATCAGCAGCCATTCAGAAAATCATAATAAAATGTATGCTTCCCTTATGCATACTACAACTAAATGAACTATTGACTGAAAGATGCTTACATTCCCCTAATACATAGGAATTTTAAAAGGTAATTATAAAGTCCACTAGCAACATTTAAACTGCTGAGAATTGTGTAAATTCCTTAGGATTACATAGCATCAAGGTGTCTACTGCTGTAATGTGTAGACAGTGATAAATCAGCCATTTCAGAAAAGTATGGCGCATGATATTTTCAAGATTTGATAGCGTTCTTACAAAGGGTTCACACATCACATACCAAGGCAAAGGCCATATCCAAGGTATGGATTTACAGTGGGCAGCTGACCTGTTCAATTTGCTGTTAATCCAATGTGTTCTTCCGCTAACAAAATTGTTAACACGCCACAATCAGTTTTGAAAAGACATGCAAGAACGTGTTTGGTTTTCCAATTTGTAAATCAAATAATTTCTAAAGTAATTTGTGCTCCAAAAGAGAAACTCACTTTAAAAATACAATGTACATGCACAGCAGATCTCTCCTCAATCTGCAGGCATGCCAAGATTTAAGCAGAAGAAGCAGGAAGAAAACTTTCTGGGTAAGATCATATGACTAGGAAGCCTTCCAAAAACCTGGTTTCTTTTACTGGCTAATTAACTGAGCACTTTTGAACACCAAGAAGTAGAAGTTTGCTAAAGAAGACTGAGGAGTCAGCACAATACCCTCACAGCCTATATAACACCCTAGTGAAAAGCTATCAAGAAGCCATCAATATTGTAGTTATCGAGTCCTGAAGCTTGGAAGATCATCATTCAAGCAGGCAGGTTATTGCCAATACAAGTAAACAATTTTGATACAAGGGGTTTTCTTTGTAAACATATTTTTAAAAATCTCAATGTTAGCAGTGTAAACTAATCAATTTGGGATAAACCAACATGGCTTAGATACGAGGTGCAGTGCAATTTATAGAAATTGCAGGTCAGAGAGAACATCTTCCAAACCTAATAACCACAGAATGCTGACTATATAAAGGAGTCACGAACTGTAGTCTCTCTTTCATGTGCCCCTGTCAGCACATGGAGGGCAGCTCAATGACAGAAGCCTTGTGAAGCCGAGTGTTAAAAGCTGACACCAGACAAATTGGTATTTCTGAAGCAAAAATTTAATCACAGTTAAGAATAAAAAGATAGTTATAACAAAATTTGTGAGATGTAGAGTACACAGGTTTTCTATATCGAACGCTCAAGTTACAAAACACAGACAAGATTTATTTTAAAAAACACTATAGAAACTACATTACTTGCAGTATAACACATTTCAAATACTTTGGAAATCCTAAAATGCTACTGCCCTTGAAAGTTATTGCTCAAAACTGAATTTAGGTTCCTTATTTATTAAGATGCATTATGTCATTTTCACACCATTAACTCGGCTACTAAAATACATTCCGTAAGCAGAATGTTCATTATTTGTTTCTGTACGAAAAGCTTGGTTAACTTGCACTGGGCCCTTTTTTAGAGAAGGGAACCAGAGGAGCAAGAGAACAACTGTCTAGATGAGCAATGATTGGTTCTTGCTGGTACATTAGCATTAGGGGGGCGGAGCCACCTGCAGAGGCAAAAGGGGCAGCGACTGACCAATAGGGCTTAGTTTACCTAAATGGAGCTAAATCCATTTGCTTGAAAGTCGCATTCCAGATTGGGGAATGTCTCCCGCCACTTGTGAATGCACTCTATCCTTCATCTGTTTTCAAAGCACACTCAGTATTGCTTTCATATCACACTGTAAATAGAAATGTCTCCCGAGATTGGCGCAAACCCACAAAGAATGCATTCTCTTCCGTAAGAAGGATAAACTCGTCCTGCGGCTGGTACTTCATAAAATCGGTTCAAAATGTTTTCACGCCAAGCTTCTTTGCCTTGGCTTAATCCTTGGGTAGAGCTGGGGAGGGAGAAAGAGAATAAAATAAGCAATTCAAGGTACGTAAGACGTGCTTAACAAATCCTGAATACAGGTGACTCTCAACTTATGTTGGGGTTACATTCCAGGAATAGCACATAAAGCCAACATCACACAGAGTCAAAACAGATGGAGCTCAATGGTGGGTGGGACTGCCAAAGTCTCTTTCCCCACAAACGCTTCCCAACCCCTTTTATTTCTCATTGCCAAGCACATAAAGATGAATGCATAGAAGTTAAATGCCTGCAACTCGTGAGTTACTTGTATAAAAAGGAATAGATCAGCAGGATCTGTGCTTATTTTACTGTGCAATTTATATTTTGTAAAAACACATACGTTGCCATAGCAATTCCTACTGAAGCCGACAAAACTGATCTACCAATTCACTTTTTAAAAATTGCTGCCAACTCCAGGGAACCTTCACACTCTACAGGTCTGCATCAATTGCTAGCAGCAGCCAAGTGGGTATGAATGGCAGAAGCAATGCTTCAGATCAGGGTGGTCCAACACACAACTCAAGGGCTGCATGCGGCCCGTGAGGCCTTTTTGGGCGGCCCTTGACAACAATGTCTACATATTAGGTCTGCTACCTCTGGGCCACCTTTAGTGGCAGAGGGAAGAGAAGGGAGCAGCTGGCTCCTGGCTATATTCCACCCCAGGAGGAGGGAGAGGGAAATCCTCTTTGCTGCAGGGCTGCAAAGTTGCTGTACTGCAAAGTTGCTGTACTGACTTGAAACTGCTCTGAATGGAACAGGGTGGCAGGTACAAGGGGAGGCAACATGCATTCTCCCATGGCCACCTTGGTCTTTGCCCACTTTCTTATTCTTTGCAGGGAAGTGGGTGTTAGTTTGCCATGTGTCATGCCTTGATCTGACCAGCCTCTTTACATAGCAGGGCTTGCCCTTCCCTTAAAAAAAATCTTTATTAAACCACCTCAAGGCAAGAGGTGCTCTGCTAGTGGGAAACTGCATACCCTTTTCTTGCTTATGTACTCCTCTTCTTCTTGACCCTGTGCTCTGGGCAGAGATCTGCCTTGTATTCTGCAAAGCACTATGAGTACTGATGATGCAATAAATAGTTATACAGTGGTACCTCGGGTTGCATACGCTTCAGGTTACAGACTCCGCTAACCCAGAAATATTACCTCGGGTTAAGAACTTTGCTTCAGGATGAGAACAGAAGTCGTGCTACGGTGGCAGCAGGAGGCCCCATTAGCTATAAGTGGTGCTTCAGGTTAAGAACAGTTTCAGGTTAAGAATGGACCTCCGGAACAAATTAAGTACTTAACCCAAGGTACCACTGTACATCAAGTTCTCTTGCACACAGTCCCTTTTATTTCATTTGGACCACCTTGGAGCCAACTGATCCAAGTGGGGTTGAACAGTCCATACTAACAACAATGAACAGTATCCAAATAACATGTCCCATCAGCACACGGATTTACATTTGCTCAGCCAAATTTCCCACATGCATGCCGCCCCAAATCTGCTCCAGACAGTTGGAGAAACCCCTAAAACAGAGGGGAAGGGTACATTGCAGAAGCGCAAATCCTTGTGCTGACAGGATGTGTAAGTTAGATACTGTCCAAAATTGGCTGCTCACCCCCGTTTTGGTCCTTGGTACATGGGACAGACTCCTTGAACACACTCAGAAGTGCACAATTTTGGGTTGCCTTAGGAGCTAAGCACTTCATCTGCAGAGAATCTGGGAGTCTGGAGTATGTTTTTGCCTTGTGACAGGTTTTTGTAAAAAGTGAAAGCTGATGTCTTTGACACAAGCCCAAAGGGAAATTTAAGAAACCACATCTCCTTTGCTTCCCGCATATTCTCCATGCAGAAAAAAAGTTTCTTCCTCAGGAGCTGAGGTCTGCTGAAATCACAGGAGAAACGCCACAGGCAAAACCAATTAGATGCAATTACCTTTTACCCTCCATTTGCAGAGAAGGGCATTTCCAGGCATGTCTATTAAGTTGCTCTGATTGTAGGGCATGCTTACCTGGACTCCGGAAATGCATATCAGCATCAAATGGGAAAGTAGTTATGAGAAATCCCAAGAAGATACAATAAAACTGCTATCCTCCTGTTGGCTAAGTATCTTGAAGTGAATGTCACTCAACATCTCAAGAATATCAATCATTTCATGAAAATGGCTAGAGCATTTCACCAAGAATGCTCAACAGTGAGTGGAAGCACTAAAGCAAAGCTGACATTCAAATACCAAACTAGTTTAGTACAGTGGTACCTCGCAAGACGAAATTAATTCATTCTGCGAGTTTTTTCGTCTTGCGAATTTTTCATCTTGCGAAGCACGGATTCCCATAGGAATGCATTGAAACCAAATTCCCATAGGAATGCATTGAAACTTGCAAGACGTTTTCATCTTGCGAAGCAAGCCCGTAGGGAAATTCGTCTTGCGAAGCAACTCAAAAAACGAAAACCTCTTTCGTCTTGCGAGTTTTTCGTCTTACGAAGCATTCATCTTGCGAGGTACCACTGTATCTTGGAGCTCTACGGCAGGAGCCAAAATGTTACACAGTTGGGCTGGGAGTAGCAAATGTATTGTGATCTCAGAGCAAAATTCCACACCTTAACGCTGTGATGGACAAGTAGCTTGGCTGGCAAGCCCTCTAAGAGCAGATCATGTGCTAACTGTAAGACCCGAAAACTTAGCGGCAGTGCGCTCATTTTAAAAAAACACACGATTGGTACAGCCTGGCACTTTCACTAATCTGCAGAGATCTTAAGCGAAGTGTTTTGAGACTTTTAGCCCTGGACAATCATTCTAGAAGCATAAATTGATACAACAGCAAGAGACTCATTTGCAGGCCACTTTCAGCTGTCAACCACTGCTTTAGTAGACAGTGCATTAAAATGGGCATAACCCATTTCTTATTTTAAAGCTCGTTTGGTTTTTTGCAGGGGTTCCTTGTGCCTTACGTTGTTTTGGTCTATTGCTATAGCACAAAAAACAGCAGTGCTGCTATGCAGAGATGTATTAACAGGAGGGCAAACTGGGCAGCTCCCCAGGGCAGCCAATGGGGACAGGCAGCAGCAAGCATTCTGGGGCACTGTGGGGATTAGTAGCCTCCTTTCAGATGGTGCAAGAGGACTTTTGCTTTTTTTGCTGGCACAGAAAAGGGAATAAAACTGTATGGGGAGAAGGAGGTGGTGATGATGATGGTGAACAGAATCCCCATCCGATTGGCTGGTTGGCGGTGTTTTTCTGGCCAATGAGCATGCAATAGGGCTCCAGTCTGGGCAGGTTGACATGTGAGCTCCAGTCTCCTTGCCATGTTTGGTTTATTTTACTTTGAGTCGCCCCACTGCCACCATTAGGATAGATAGAGTCTAGGGTGGTAGGATCTCCTTCCCTGCCCTGAACCGGGGAGAGGAAAAGGCTGCAACCAGCAGAGCAGGGATGGCTGGTAGACTGGCTTGGATGTGAGCAAGATGCCTGGGCAGCAGCTACTGAAGAGACAGTTACAGAATCAGGAGGCAGCCCTGCAATATACAGCAAACCTTCCCTCACCTGAGCCTCCTCCCTCACCTGTCTTGGCATGGTGAAAAATGGTGGGAGCAGCAGGTCTCTTCTGCCCAGGGGCAACACTGCTATAAATACACCCCTACTTCAATGGCCTTCATCCAGCAGCCATAATTCATTATTACGACGCTTTATGGAGTGTTTGCTTCCCTAAATTATCAATCAGTAATGAGGCAAAAGGCTTAACCAGGGAGGACTATGGGTTGGAAAAACAAGAATGTCAAAATATTTTATAAAAATACTAACATGTTATCTGCACAATATTAGAAATAGTTGTTTGAAGGGGGGAGACTGTTCTTAAGAGTTCTAAAGATACGTTTGGTGAAAGTCATTTTAAGCACAGATAAGCACCAGCAGAGCAATATTTCTGACAAATACAAGGATGAGAAGAGATTCAATTATAAAGCTGATTTTGAAAGAACAAGGATTCCAATCCTTCAAAGCTGGCTTTTGAAAATGTTCAGGTTTGTGAACACATGAATTATCTGTTTTGAGGATGTAGCACTGCCAGGAATCAAATATCAATCAGCTGAAACCAAGACAAGTTAAGACCCTACCAGCACTGACGGATTATCTGCCAGACCAGAGATACTAGACATGTATAAAAAGATTAACAAAGAGAGGACTTAGAAATAAAGTGATGCCAAAGTCCATCTGCTACTGTCTTAATGTATTGTGGAGGCACAGAATGATATAAATGGAAAATATAGTCCAAAGAGATTTGCCACATTGCTGCAAGGGCAGCAAATTGAAGAAAAGAAAAGAAAGAAAAGGGAAGAAAAGAAAAGAGCTCAAAACACAGTTCTCCCTGTAAAGAATGGCTTGTAACTTGTTATGAAACTTTTACTTGTCCTCAAAATGATTAGAAAATACAAGGAAGCCACTTTTTTAAAAAAACAAAACAAAAACCCGTATAAACACACAAGCAAAACTCTCCTCAATCTGCAAGCATGCCAAGATTTAAGCAGAAGAAGCAGGAAGGAAACTTTCTAGGTAAGATCACATGACTAGGAAGCCTTCCAAAAGCCCTGTTTCTTTTACTGGCTAATTACAGAGCACTTTTGCACCACAAAAAGAAATAATTTGCTCAAAAAGATGGAGAAGTATACCCTCAGCCTATAACACCCTAGTGAAAAGATATCAAGAGTCCATCAGTATTGAAGTCCTGAAACTTGGAAGATCATAATTCAAGTGCATTGCTGCCATTATGGGATACATCCTAACCTACTTCACAGGGTTATTATGTGGACACAAACAGAGGCAGACGAGTTATAAAGCCAAATGGTGCAAGTAATGGTTACAAATGCTTTGCAATGGTTCTGATGCTAATTTTTACTTACCCCAAGTAAATTACGTGGCACATATCCTTCTTTGTCGTTTAGCTGTGCCCACCACCACTCTATTTCTTCTTCATCTTCCCGGCGAAGAACCATCATGCAGTCTCCTCCTTTCATGGACAGTTCGTCATCGTTCTGAGCTTCATAATCCCAGAGAGCATACACAACTCCTTTGTTCATTATTCCCATTTTCTCTTGCACTCCTGCAATGCAGAAAGAGAGTACTAAGCAACTGATTCGTAACAAAACATTTCTTCATTTTAATACTCCAATATGGGAACTGCGTCCAATAGGGACGCGGGTGGCGCTGTGGGTAAAACCTCAGTGCCTAGGACTTGCCAATCGCATGGTTGGTGGTTTGAATCCCCGCGGCGGGGTGAGCTCCCGTCGTTCAGTTCCAGCTCCTGCCCACCTAGCAGTTCGAAAGCACCCTTAAGTGCAAGTAGATAAATAGGTACCGCTTTATAGCGGGAAGGTAAACGGCGTTTCCATGTGCTGCTCTGGTGCCGGTTCTCCAGAGCAGCTTCGTCACGCTGGCCACGCGACCTAGAAGTGTCCGCAGACAGCACTGTCTCCCGGCTTCTAGAGTGAGATGAGCGCACAACCCTAGAGTCTGTCAAAACTGGCCCGTATGGGCAGGGGTACCTTTTTTTATGGGAACTGTAGTTTGCTGTGGTCTTTCCATTAACTGTAAACAGAGGTAAGACCATTCTAATCTTTGTGCTAGTTGTAAACCTAATAGAGCTTTTCCAAAAGGCTGTAGGGAGTTTCCAACCAATTAATGGAGCAATACACTAACTAGAAAGAAACACAAAGTGCAGGGGGGGGGTGAAATCTCCTATCTGGAAAGCATGTGAAAAGACTTCCTAAAACAGCAACAATTAGCACACCATCTGTGTTGTTGTTGCTTCTACAAAGTAAAAAATTGTGTCCAAAAACTGTCCAAAGTAAGCGTAGTAACCTCAAAGTAAGCGTAGTAACCTTAAAAAAATAAAGAAGAGACCAATAATTGTTGTCCATGAAGAAGTTATGAGAAAACAAAAAAGGACCAAATAATGTTTTGTTTTGTTTTTAACCAACTAAGGTTATATTTGGTAAACTACATTACTAGAGGCCAGGGACTTGGCATGCTTGATCGATCCAGAAATCGGAACAGAAGCAATCCTTATTCTTTGGCTTCTAAACCCATGAAGGAAAACCACATAAAAGCAATTCCAGATTAGTGGGAATCTGGAGAAAGGACTTTTCTGTTGTGATGTCCACTATTATGGTACGTTCTCCATAAGAAAAAAGAAAAAAGCCATGCACCTACTTTGGAGTGCTTTCACCAACAGTAGGAAGATCCCTCTGTTTATCTTGACCTTCCCTAAGCCAGTCAACTCCACAGCTGAGTATAGATTTGAACCCTGGTCTCCGCGGTTCTAATCCAACAGTCTTAACTGGAACGCCAAACTAGTACATACCATAAAGAAACTGGGAGCACTGCGTGTAGCCTTCTTCCATTTCTTCACACTTGTCTGCCGCAGTCTGCAGGTCACTGTAGGTTGTGGCAAAAACAGCAGCACCCGATTCCACTAAGAATTTGCACACTTGGACGTTATTGCAAGATGCTGCACAGTGCAGTGGGGTCCTGGGGATTGCAAGGAGGAAGCAAAAGTGACAGACTGTTCTGACTGCCTTCGACTATTAAAATATGAAAAATAGGGAAATTAAAGCTTAGTGGCGGGGGAGGAATTCCTGATTCTTAGGACAGCTCAGTGTTATATATGTTGACAGGCAGAGGCTCTCCAGGGCTTCAAATCTCTCTCTCTCTCTCTCTCTCTCTCTCTCTCTCTCTCTCTCTCTCTCTCTCTCTGCCCTACCTGGAGATGCAAGAGATTGAGCCTTGAACCTTCAGCACGCAATACAGATGCTCCACCAATAAGCTTCATCACTTCCTCTTACCAACAACTACTTCGAATGTCCAAAATAGGCACCCACTTTCACACATCCATTCTATAATATCCCATTTCAACTTGAAGAGACACTTTTGCCATCTATAATCCCAAACATCCCCTCAGTGTTTCTCCAACCTTGGGTCTCCAGCTGTTTTTGGACTACAACTCCCATCAGCCCTGGCTAGCAAGACCAGCAGTCAGGGATGATGGGAATTGCAGCCTGAAAAAACAGCTGGAGACCCAAGGGTTGGGGAAACACCGGTTCAGACAGAAGACAAAAGTCTGACCCAGAGCTTCATTTCAGAGCTATTCAGACCACCAACTATTCTGTTTGACTGGTGCCCACTCCTCCACTCCAGGAAACGGAACAAAAAACACAAGAAAAGCAGCAATATTAGTGGGATTGTCATATCTGAATGCTAACCTGAACAGCGTAAGAACAGGTTGGAATGCTCTGTTAAGAAGCCAAAAATTGTCCTTACCATCCATCACTATCTGCAGCATTTACGTTGACACCAAACTGGACCAGGAATTTCACGATCTCTGTATGGCCAGCACACACAGCATTGTGAAGTGCAGTGATGCCCTCATCATTGGGCAAGCTGGGATCTTCAACCTGTAGAGAGAGAGAAAGAGACACTGGGTGCTAAGTTTAAGATTTCCATTAATCCCAGTGCCTTTTCATACATCCCAGTTTGTTGGTGTAACTCTACTACCATCTGAAAGTGTTCAAACATGGGGCTCTCCTATACCGTTTCTTGAATGGCTTTAGCCCTCAATATGGGAAACATGGAATTCATACCTCGTAGATGATCCGCTGAACAAGGTCAAATTCTCCTTCAAGAGAGGAATCAAGAAGCAAAGCAAGGGGGTTGAATTTCACTCGCATTCCATGGGCAATCCTGTCTGAGCCAACTTTGCGCAAATTGGTCCTCTTGCCCTGGAGAGGAAAAGACAGCAAAATAGTTTGTAGGGGCTTTTTGCAATGGGAAAAAAATGCAAAATGATTAAAAATTGATACAATTAGCACAATTCCATCTCCTTGGGAATCTAAAAGCTTTGATTTACAATAAACAATAGTAGTATTGTGCTGAAAATCTCAATTTGATAAAAAGAAACGCCTCAATTGGATAAAAAGAAGTTTGCATACTCCACCCTCGGAAATATTTCCCAAATGTAACCATTGTTATCAGTAAACCATGTCCAGACAGTGCTCCTAGAGTCCTAGACACAAGCGGTTTCGAGAAAGGGAGGAGCACAGCAATGTGAACAATAGGGAGTCGCTGCCATAATCATAGAATTGTAGACCTGGAAGGGACCACCAGGGCCATCTAGTCCAACCCCCTGCAAATGAAGGAATCTTTTGCCCAACGTGGGGCTTGAACCCACAACCCTGAGATGAGGAGTCTCATGCTCTACTAACCGATATATGCCACATTATGGCTGGAATGAGGAAAGCAGAAGCAAGGGACAAAGGGTGCCGAGAAGAAGCAGAGGGATAAAGAGGTGAATACACACAATCAAACAAAGCCAAATAAAAAGTTACCATGTATGTTTTTCTTTGGCCACAGGGAGTTTGCCATATTCATCAAAATGTCTTTTAGTTTGAAGGGGTGGGGCCAAGAAGAATGACTGTGGTTTGAGGTGGAAAGGGAAGAGTCAAGGGATCCATTTAGACGATGGGTAGGCAACCTAAGGCCCGGGGGCTGGATCCGGCCCAATCGCCTTCTAAATCCGGCCCACAGATGGTCCAAGAATCAGCGTGTTTTGACATGAGTAGAATGTGTCCTTTTATTTAAAATGCATCTCTGGGTTATTTGTGGGGCACAGGAATTCATTCATATTTTTTTTCAAAATATAGTCCAGTCTCTCACAAGGTCTGAGGGACAGTGGACCGGCCCCCTGCTGAAAAAGTTTGCTGACCCCTGATTTAGACCCTGTGCCCATCGGGACCTGGCTGCTTGAAATACAGCTCAGATCCTGCCACGCTATCACAGAACCAAAACGTTGGAAGGGACTCAGGATTTCTGTGTTCAGTACTTATTTCGTAACCAGATATCCCCAGCTGGTTGAGAAGCAGCAATAAACACTATTCAGAGGCATATGTAAATTTTATTAAATGTCAGGATAAAAAAGAACCCTGTTTACTTTTGTTCAATTCACACCACAGGAGAGAGGGGGGTGACTCTTCTCTTCTTTGCAGAATCTACTTTCTTGCAAAAACTGGTGTGTGTGTGTAAGTACACAATTAATACCAGTCAATACCAACGTTGCTAGACTGGGGTTACTTATTAACATAATGCTGGCACAGCTCAAATAGCAGTTCCAAGGGGCAGTTATATCCAGTCCCAAAACATGCTAGATGATTTAAAGCAGCAGGGCAAAAACTGTGGGAAGAATGAATGTTGAAGCTGGCCCAAAAGTGTGGGAGATGCCAAGTGGGGTAAAAAAGAAGAAACGGAGACTTGTGTATGAGCACGACGCACACAGACAGGATATGTGACAAAGGCCCATTGTGTGAAAAGGGTGGGGCAACAGCTGCCAATGAGCACTGCATGTGCCACCTGAATACATTACAAATCTGACATCAGCGCATAGTGAAAAGGGAGGAGGACGTGACTCACAATGTCGTCTTATCTTCAACTACTCTAGAATCAACAGAATGCCAAACTTTGAAACATCCTAATGGCTAGAATTCCAACAACCCATGCCTCCTCTCACAAGATACTAGTTGCACAGGCAACCAACTCAAAACTGGCACAAAGCAAAACACGTTCTGGGAGTGCATTATTAATGTCCAGTATGTCCAGGCCCTGGTAACAAACTAGCCTAGACTATGAAAACTGTGTAGCAAGGTGGAATTTGGAGATCTTTCCCCTCTATTCCAAACTAATAAAACGTAAAGGGACCCCTGACCATTATGTCCAGTCGTGACCGACTCTGGGGTTGCGGCACTCATCTCGCTTTAATGGCCGAGGGAGCCGGCGTACAGCTTCCAGGTCATGTGGCCAGCATGACTAAGACGCTTCTGGCAAACCAGAGCAGCGCACAGAAATGCCGTTTACCTTCCCGCCAGAGCGGTACCTATTTATCTACTTGCACTTGTGCTTTCGAACTGCTAGGTGGGAAGGAGCAGGGACCGAGCAACGGGAGCTCACCCCGTCACAGGGATTCGAACCTCCGACCTTCTGATCAGCAAGTCCTAGGCAAAGTGGCTTAACCCACAGCACCAGCCGCGTCCCATTCCAAACTAATGGTCTATGACAAATTTTTGTGCTTCAACCTTCTTGTAACACACGAAGGGACGCCATTAACAAGACTATACCAGAACGAATCTCAAACAGAACATAGTCAAATATTCAGCCAAAGAGACAGAGGTGGCAAAAATAATTGTGGGATGCAGGAGCAAATAAGGTTCTGAGGGAACAAACTGTGCAAGCTGGCAAGAAAAGGGGCAGGAATGAAGAGCTCATTTGCATGCTTTCGGGTTCTCACCTTTACTATTCCCTAGTAGCTTGCATTTCCAACAAAATAACCCAGAAACATCACTGAGGATATCCAATATTATTAACCCAGCACCTGCTTCAAGAGGAGATGCTACATAAAGTGGCTTCTACCGTGGGTGTATCAAAGAATCACAATTAAAACTTGTTCTGCAATAAGAAGAGCAATTCACTGGACACAGCGAAGCACATCCTTCCCTTACTTGAGTTGGAACAGGGCTTCCAGCAAATGAAATTAAAAGATAATGCATCATGGCAATGTGTGGTGGGCAATCATCAGACCTGTGTCACCTGGTCTACAGAGAAGCATCACAATATACCACCTCAGTGTTAATTGCCTAAAACAACCAAGACAAACTGTTTTTACTTACAGGTGGCAAAGAGAACTGCCCCGTGACTTCGGGAGGTTGCATGCTGAACGAGTCCTCTCCCAAACTCTCTGGTTCTCCTGAAGGGTAGGGAGGCGGTGGGTAGGGCGGGTACTCCTCCATGTACATGTCTATGGGCAAGGGAACGTCCAGACTCAGTTCTTCCATTTCAGGCGGAGCGAGGGCGACGTCGTCAGAAATCCCCTCAGGAACACTCTCTAGGCCTGATGGAGGAAGAGGCCCTGCGTTCTGGTCGGCATTTGGCGTTTCTGCCTCTTCTGCAATAGTTGGCTCAGGTGAAGGAGGAACTAGCTCTTTGGCCACTTCTGTGCTTAAATAAGGGTTTGGGATTTCCGCTGAGTTTTCAGCGGCAGCTACGGAAGTTTGCTTCGATGGGTAGGATGGGGCAGAGATAGTCTCCATAGCAGCCAGAGTTGTTCTCTGGTACAAGAGCTTTTGAATATTGGGGCCATTAGGACCCTCTGGCTCAGTAATAGAACTACGCTTCTTCAGTGGTCTTGGGGCGTTGGATAGCTTCTTCCGAAGGGCTTCCAGATCTGCATCACTTTGATTTCTGTAAGGATTTGACAAGAAAGGCAACAGCTTTGTTGGGCTGAGTGGACGAGGAATACGCTCCGTTTCATTATTTTCACTGGCTGAAGCTGTAGTCTCCATTTCAGGTTCTGGACTGCCTGGCTTGCCTTGAGTAGTTGAATAAATATTCTCAGCCTGCTGCTGTTGATTTGGGGGACCAGCTCCAGCAATAACTGGCTTTCCATACACTGAGGAACAAATCAGAAAAAGGAAGCCGTAAATAGTTTGGCAGCAAGAACAGGGAAATGCAAAACCTACGAACGCAAACATTACACAGGTGAGACTTTTCAACATGAGACTTATCAACACAAATCCAGCGTGTTTTGTATCAAAATTGCTAATATGATCAAAAAGTTTTTCATATAAATATGATTAAAAGCATGTAGAAGTAGGGGACCTGCAACAAAAATATGGTACTCTCCCAGCCTAAGTGTTGTACTCTGAGGCATCACTATTTGGTCAGTCCTAAACCTAGCACTGGGCAACAGCGTTCCAATTCCAGCTGGAGTCATGTTAGGCTAAAGAGAAGCAATGTAACACTATAGAACACTACAGAGTACTATAGAATGCTCTTTGACAGAGGCTCAAAAGACAGGAATCCCTGAATCTGAGCAATACAAGTGTAGGAAGGGCAGTTATTTCTCCCCCACTGAGCTACACGGCAGAGTTCTAGGAGAAACGGGGGTCACTCAGATCTGCACCTGACAGCACACATCTTTCAAACAAACAAACAAACAAACAAACAAACAAACAAACAAACAAACAAACCACCCCCACTTGAGTATTAAGAGGGAATGGCATTTTTTATTTTATATTGTGTAATCAATATGAAATGAAAAGCAACACATCAATATTGATTACTTCATTGTAGAAGAATGAACATATATGAAAACGCCGTACGTTATGAGTTTAATTTGGACATTTTATTTGTATAGTTATTGGGGAGGGGGAGTAAACCCTTCAGGAAGGAAATGTTACGTTACCACTTTACTAGCTTTCCATACTGATCTTCCCAGGAGCTTAAGCACCACTAACTTGTTCTAGACCCCACCGAAAATATGAGCAAACTGGTGTAACAAGAACAGGTTATTTAAAGACATACTGGCTCTTTGAATTCTCACTTGGCTTCGCAGTGACTTCTCATCCTGTGGCCTCTTCCTCCCCGCCCAACACCCCTTTAGAGAATCTAAGTTTCCTCAGTAATGCAGGACATGCTTTGGAAAAGCAAAGTGAAACCAAATGCTCACCACTTGGAAAATGGGGTCCTCTGGTCTGTGCCCTTGTCAGTGCACTCTGCACTGCCTGTTGGAAGTTCTTCCCAGGAGTCTGCTGCTTTGTGTACATGCTATAGATTGAACTTGCGGCAACCGTCTGCGGCTTTCGGAAAGGTGGCGGGGGAGCCTCTTTGGCTGGCTGAGGGGTGAAAGGCCTCACAGCTGCCGCAGGAGGACTCTCTTGCTTGAGAAGAGCCAGGTCCGGATTAGCAGGAAGGCCACTTGGAGACACACAAATCTTTTGCTGGGCCTGCTGAGATGCTGGTGGAGTTAGCTGGGTTGGTGGCTTCTGCTTGTTTCCTGCAGCAGCAATTGTCAGAGGCAGCTTCTGGATATTACCATCAGGCTTAACATCTGGAGAAGGCAGCTGACCAGCTTGGCCAAAGTAAGGTAAGTTTATCTGTTTTGGTTTGGTGGGAACAGGTGGCGGCACTTTTGGCACATTTTTAGTGCCAGTCTGTAAGAGAAAACAATTGTCAGGAAAATAGAAAATCTATTCTAAGAGTGATGGGGTCAAAGGAGAAGCCAAACTGCTGTAGAACAGCAAATCAAGGACACACGAGTTTGCATGGGTGGCGCTGTGGTTAAAACCACAGAGCCTAGGGCCTGCCGATCAGGAGGTCGGCGGTTCGAATCCCCACGACAGGGTGAGCTCCCATTGTTCGGTCCCAGCTCCTGCCCACCTAGCAGTTCGAAAGCACGTCAAGTGCAAGTAGATAAATAGGTACCGCTCCGGCAGGAAGGTAAACGGCATTTCCATGCGCTGCTCTGGCTTCGCCAGAAGTGGCTTAGTCATGCTACAAGCGGCTTAGTCATGCTGGCCACATGACCTGGAAACTGTCTGTGGACGAACACCAGCTCCCTCGGCCTATAGAGCGAAATGAGCGCACAACCCCAGAGTCGCCTGAGACTGGACCTAACTGTCAGGAGTAACTTTACCTTTACTTACGCCAAGTTATTACTACCTCCTTTATTATTTTTAAATTTTTAGTGGAATTTTATTTACAACACAAGCCCCCCACCCCCAATACACAAATCCACCTTCGTTAAACGTGAACATAACATACAACAATACAAACAACAAAATAAAAGGCTTCCTTTCTGTATCTGGCCTCCTTATTTACTTCTTATAAACTGTTTCCTTTATGAATAATTATTAAGATTACCAACTTCTAATCCTGAACATGAATTGTATAGCTTAAGAAGGTACACTTTCACAGTATAACTTTCCCATTTCCAATATAACTTTTGATAACTTTCCAATTATTTCTCAGTTCTGATGTTGGTAGCACATATGTAAGAGGCAGCATCTGACATCAGCTCCACCCAAAGGCTAAAATGAGATGCACCAAATCGCCATCAGGTAAGATCTTTTAGCAAATGTCCAGGGCCTTAATGAACAGTAAAAAAACAAAAAACAAAACCAGGAGCAACCCCCCTCAAATGACATGCTTCATTTTGAAGCAGGTCAGATAACACACTGCCTGGAGAACTGTGTTATGGGGTATTTGTTAATTAAAATAAATGCACGTGGCCATAAAAAGTGATACACCCGGTGAAGACTATCAAGTCCAGAGACTAAAATTACCTAACTGCACTACTGGGTTCTCTCATATTTCTACAATCTTCTTTTAAATATTTACTTTCCCTCCCTTGCCCCTGTAGACAGGTGGTACAATTTCCCTTCTCAATCATGTAAGGAACCGCCAGCCTGTAAAGGAGCCTTTTTTGTTGTTGTTATCAATCCCAGTTTTTACAGGTTGAGAACAGAAGGGAGTGGTTATTATATGCCAAAAAAACCCCACTGAATCTTTGGCTCATCTAAAATCAAGTGTTTAATTAAGCCCAGCAGATCATACTAGCTAACAAGAGACTGAGACGTTTAGCATAAATTCATGACCGCTGTTCACAGTAGCACATGGATTTAGAGGCTTCTCAAGCATGCTTGGAGAGCACATTCAGGTTGCAACTCAAAAGGCACTATACGTCCAAATACCTGGCCGTCTCGCAGAAGGTCTTCACTGCTCTGGTTTTTTCTCAGTGTACCTGTTGTAGGCACTCCAACAGCTCCATTGGAGTCAACAGAATCAAACATGGAAAAGGGGCGTACTTTTTTCTCCCTTTCTCTAAGAGGAACATCTCCCTCACCAACTAAAAAGACAAAAGGAAGGTTAGATTTGAAGTAAGCATTTGTAATACTTTTGAAAAAAACTAAAACCTTTTTTTAAAAAAGCACACTTCTCAGCTAAAAAGATTCTGCATGAAGTAACACTTGTCTTCTCATAAGAAATGGACCAGGTGTGTGTCATATAATAATATCAGCCACGAATAAAGCAGACCAGTTGGAAGCCGGTGCCATCTGTGCAAGCAGCCCTGTTACAACTTTAAGGGTCAAAACATTAAGCTGAAGAGGGATCAACAGAGAACTGTCACAGCTCCATTAGGAAATTAGCTTAACCATTCCACCACCTGAGCTACTGAAATGAAGAGAAGCATCTGAGCTGACTCATGGGTAGGCAAACTAAGGCCCAGGGGCCGGATCCGGCCCAATTGCCTTCTAAATCTGGCCTGCGGACAGTCCAGGAATCAGTGTGTTTTTACATGAGTAGAATGTGTGCTTTTATTTAAAATGCATCTCTGGGTTATTTGTGGGGCATAGGAATTTATTTATTTATTTATTTATTTATTTATTTTTCAAAATATAGTCTGGCCCCCCACAAGGTCTGAGGGATAGTGGACCAGCCCCCTGCTGAAAAAGTTTGCTAACCCCTGGACTAAGCACACCAGCAAGATTCTGGGAGAGAGGAGCCACCCCTAACCCAGAATAAGAGCAAATAACCTTTGTGACAGGCAGTTAATCATCTCTAAAGTACACTATGTAACATTAGGGTTACAAAGATATACTCTGCTTAATTTGGAAAGAGGCAGAAACACCCATAAAAACGGACCTACCTTGCACTTCGTTGCTACTGTTGGCTTTGGTCACCATGGAAGTTAGTCCTTGGCTGATAACATGGCCAGCGCTCGCATTATTCCAGTCACTGATAGCGAGTGGAGGTTTTGAACCAGCAGGTGTAGTACCTGGAGTAAAAGGATACAGAGAAAATAAGGAGAAGGAAAATGGGGGGACGGGACCCCTTCTCCAGAATACAAGGCACACTACACATACATGCACATTATCTCTTCATCCAGGCAAGCGAGAGGCATTAATCACATATCAATGACCCATTCTACCCAGGCAAAAGCACTCAAGGAGTCAGAAATAGGTGTGGCTGGAGACGTGTTTCACTGGACCTATTAGCTTTTGCCCATTTGTTAATTACGGTTACAGTATTAAATTATTAGCACAATTTGAATTAGCATTTTCCCCAGAAACAGTGACAGTAGAGGAAAATAAATAATGCTAAGTTCAAGAACAGAAGAATCACATTTATGTTCCAGATACAAAAGATATAGACTGCGCTTAGCTGATTATGACAAATCAGGATTCTCTGGTGTTAACTGGGCTCTGCTGTTGAAAGGAGTATCGTTATTGGAAGCAATTCAGGCACAGTGGTGTACAATCAGGGGATTATTTCCAATATCCAAAGAACTGTGAAAACACCAAGGACTACACTGATTGTGAGGTCTGGTAGCATTACACAGCTTGTAGGGATACTGTCCACAAGTACCCAGATAAAGGAATTAACTTACGGAAATGAAAACTCAGTTTACGTATTGTTAAGCACAACTTGCTTTTAAAAATCAGTACAAATTCATAACAAGAACTCTGTTGGTAACTGATATTTATAATCGGCTATCAACAAATCTGGCGCCTCCATATGATCTCTTAATTTCTGGAGCAGCAGCTGTAGCCTTTATACAAAAATTCCTTTTTCTTGCAGATGGAGAACGCTAAAACAGGCTTAATTCACTGAAGACCATTCACATGAATTCATAGATAGAGAGGAATGTGAATTAAATCTCCCCTAACGCAAGCCTAACATTCACAAATCTCACAGGCTTAATAACAAGGCAGTTTTCACAGAACACTTAGCACTGCTTGAGCAAATGGACTACTGAGAGAGAGGCAGGGAGAGAATGCACAATTCAAAATTAATGCATTCTATTTCTATGCTATAATTAAAATATGTAACTTTAAAACTAGGATAAAACACCAATCAGCTCAAGCTCACCAAAAATAAGATTTCAAAAACATGTACAGTCTTCTTTTAACAGTTGTACATATTGGGACATGAGTATTTTGTACAACTTTCATAAGCACTTCACAAAAAATAGGTTCTCAAAGTGTTTTTAATAGCAAGATTGAAATCCATAAACACTCTTGCTCACTGAAGACAAAACAAGAAAACCATACAAAGAAGAATTAACTATACAGTGCCTCTTCTTCTGGATAACCAACTTGCTTCTAATATTTACAATTTACAAATACAGCATTATCCAATAAAATCCTTATTTTCAGGATTATGCTTAAACACTAATGCCAGAAACATGGGATATTGCCATATGATATAAATGGAACTAATGCTGAGATTAAAAAAAATCTTGTTGAGCAGTGAGTGTTTTGAATATATGTCTAAATGATCACTGTTTAGCAATTATGATTTCATTTATTCTTGAAACTACCATATAGAATGCACTGCCCCTCACCTAGTTAAGGTGATTAGAGGAAACAGAGAGAGAAAAGATTAGTCACTTCAAGAAAAATGTTCCTTTCAAACAGCTAAATTAAACATAGATGGCTAAATGCTATACTTAGCAAGTTCTGCATCAGAAGGATTAAAAAAAAATGGACCAGGCGACAACAGGAAACACCAGCACACTTTGCATTAATAAAAACCGAAAGAAAATAATAATGATATATATATATATAGTTACCTCCAGGAGCTTTCACTTGTGAAAGAATCCCAGCTCTCATGTTTGGGAGAGTCTGCGTTTTCAATGGACCATCAGGGGCTTGCAAGGCTGAAGTCCCATCAGGGTAGACTGGTTTGACTAAAAGCTCATTCCTTGAGGCAATGCGTGGCATGGTGGAAGACTGGATGTAAGGACCAACAGCTGCCACTCTACTTGGAGTAGATACCACTGGCTGTGGCTGATTCCCATCTGGAGACACCTACACAAGATGCATCAAGATTTAAGAAATAATTAAGCAATCCATACAATCCATCTTTTGGGGAATCTCTCCCCCCCCCCCCGGCCAGGAACACACACAGACACACACACACACTGTATAGGCTCTGTATACACAATATATTTTCTTTCTGGAAAGAAAGCACTAAAGGTGTGGGAACCGCTCTTCCCTTTATAAAGGACTAAATAGGTTAATGCTAATCTATTATTTAAAGCGGTTTTCATGCTACAATGAAAATGTTAGGGATATGGCAGACACAAAGCTTCTCATCAACTTCTCACCAAATACTTCTCGGCAAATACTTCAGTGTTAAGAGTAGCATTTTTGTGGGGGTAGGGGTTTGGGGGGTGCCTGGCACTCACCGGGACATTCTCCTTTTGCTGCAGCGCAGCCTTCTTCTTCCACAGCCGTTCCCTCAGCTCATTAACACGCTTATCCATAACTGCCACCTCTGAGTTGCGTTTGTTTAAAGAGTCCCTCTGTTGCTGCAGCTTGGCATTCTGCTCCTGGTTCAGTTTGTTCCTCAGCTGAATGCATTCAGGAGGGGAAATTAGGAATGCAAAATAAATAACTTCCAGGGTGGTTGCCGCGATGCACGAAACTATTTTTTTATATTTAAAAAAAAAGTTCTGAAAGGGTAGGAGCTTGGGTGGGCTTTGCTTCTGTACACAAGTGCGTCAGGTAGACAATAATCAACAGTGAGAATAATACAGAAGACACAAACTATGCTGACTGTTAAGCAGGTTGGACAATTCTGGCTTTGTCAGTGACAAGAGGTGAAAGCAAATTCCTTCGCAAGGCAATGTGTGACCTGCCCGCCCCCCTTACTCCAGGTCTGTAGAGCAGTCTTGCAGTTACCTGAAGCTCCTTGTACAGTCGGTCAAGCTCAGCGACAGCTGACTGGTTGTCATGGTAACCATCAATACGGCCATTCTTCAGCATCTCCAACTGCCTAGTAAGTTCCTCTACCTTTGACACAGCCAGTACCAGCTCTCGTTGTTTTTGCTGGAACAAACTGTTCATCTGCTCAATCTCCTCCACTGTAGAGGAAGAAGACAGAACACAATGGCTGTTGCTGAGAGATGACCAAATGTTGGCTGCTTCCAAGGCAGCTGCTAATGGGGAAGATATGACCAGAAGCTCAAAGAAGGTTACACCAATCAGAAGCCAGACAGCTGATCAAGCTATCAAGTTATCAGCTTCATAATTTATATAGTTTATTTATCAGTAGAAAGGTCTTCTGGACACTATTTTTTCATCAAAAATTTTTTTCACTCTTTTGTGGGTGTGGGGGGAAAAAGACAGGTAGATGTGCATTATTTAAGCCCTGAACAAATTTGAGAGATTTTGTTCTAGGATCTGAAGAAGGTAGTGCCACACAGAGTTTGAATTGAAGCAATTTTCTGCTAGGTAAGGGAGCTATAAAATGATATTGGACTGTATGCCTCTGAATTCATTTACAGTACACTTTTTGCTGCATTGAAACAGCCTGGGGAGGAACAAGAAAAAATCAGAGTTGGGAAGATACACTTGCAAAATGTACCATATCAAAGCACGGGAGAATATCAGTATCAATATTATTTGTCTGTTTATTGAAATATTTATCATCTTCACTTTCAAAAATTTTATCAAGGTGGCTTACTACATACAAATATAATAAAATCAGTCAAAGTATCAATAAAAATGTCATTTAAAAACACCGAGAAAACATCAGTGGATACTGGTTGGTTAAAATGTGGAAATCACACTGAACTGTCTAGACAAGAGTTTTCAGATGATATCTAAAGATAGGCAGGCCAAACCTCTAGAGGTAGGCAGTTCTACAAGGCAAGGTCTGCCACACTGAAAGTTTGTTGTTGGTTTAAAAAACCATGGCTTGTTTTAACTGTGTTTTAGCATTATGCCTCAATACAAAGCCTTGCTTAACCATGGTTTGTTTGCCCACCCCACTCTAGATACCCACCAAGCTACAGAGGCATGAGGCAAGAGTAGCTGGAAAACAAACCATGCTTTGGAGAAACATGCCATGGCTTGTTTGCTTGTCTGTGAGACAACTCAATTGTTGAATAAACCATGACCCATGAGAATACAGCCAATATCTAAACAATTCTATGTAGGAACATCTGAACACTAACTTGATACAGATGTTATAAACCAGTTATCCAAAAAACCTCTAGCAACTCACCTAGCTTCCCATTACTGAGCCGTTTTTGTTCCACGTGACCTTTGAGAGCTCTCACTTTCTTCAACTTGGCTTCCTGATTCTCAGCAATTTCTTTTAATCTTTTGAGCTTTTCCTGCTCTGCAGCTTGTTGTTGCTGCCGTTGGTCCTGCTGTTTCAGAAATTTTAACCGCTGCTCCTACAAGTCAACAGAACAAGCGTTATGCTCATTGTGATTAAGCTATTTAATGGTGTTATACTAATGACATATGATTTCTAGAGCAGAGAAAACCTACTTCACCTTATGCATTGTGCATTACAATAATAAGCACTGCAGTTCACATAATTACTAAAAATATTTAAAAACCCAACTAAACTAAAGGAAGATGAGTGTACAAAGCTAAACAAATAGTTTAGGGTTTCCATATCTTCCTTCAGCCACAGCAATTTATATCATTAAAAATGGCTTCCAAGGAAAAGGCTGGAGACAAAAACACTGCAATTCTCTTTTTAAAAAGATCTTAGGTCTTCAACTTAAATCCCCCAGCAACATTTTATTTGGCCCTCAATTTGGTGCGCAAACCCTCTTTTAGAAACGCATGCCTTCAATAACCGATCTTCCCAGTTCAGAACTCTAGCAACTTTTCAGGAAACCACAGGATTTCCTAACACATATATGATATATTCAAAAAGAACACATAACATTTGGCACTGAAGGTGGTCATGGCCAAATTAAGGCACAGCTCTCAGTCCACAGTAACTAACTTGTTTGCCCCCAAAACAGTCTGTTTTAAGAAATCCAAGGGTGCCACTTTTAATATTTAGCGCTTTACAAAATTCACATTTTTAAGAAGCTGCTTTTCTCATACTTTTTTATTCATACGTAATTTTTACAGGGGGGGAAACTTATTTCAACAAACCTTGTTAGCCAGCATTTGCTGTTGGGCCTCTATTTGTTGCTGTTGACGTGATGCCATTTCCTGCAATTCAGCTAGAGTCATATCCATCCGAGGAGCATTGACCTTCGGTAATTAATTAAATATATATAAATATGAAAGAGTTTGATACAAGCATACTATTGTGCTGAAGTCTATATAGTACATTGCCCATCTGGCTTCAGAATTAAAGGCCTGATTGCTGTACCATTTTGGAGACATGGTGGAAGGTAAAAAGCAAGGACTACTGAAGAAGATATAAACAGGCTACTAGCATACTTTTGTTCCAGTGCATTCTGGACAATCACCAAACCAGAAGGTAGACAGGGGTCATCTATGTTCAACCTCCAACTCAAACTAATAGAGTCCAGACATCAATTTGCTCCATCCTGATCCACAGAGCACCACAGGTCAGAAGCAGGTGCACAACCCCAACAACAGAGTCAAGCCACATGCTGTAGCGGGGTTCAGGCAATGACACAACACAAACACATAGGAACTGATTTTGGAGTGCGAAAGACAATTTTTTCAGATCCCAAACATGGTGAGCAACAAGAAAAACCTATCCAGCAAAGGTTCGAAGAACATCATTATACTGGGCACATGTCTCTTCTTCTTCTTTGCCAAGGAATATTGTCTTCCATAAGCACGGTTTTAACAATGAGTCCCTAAGTGACTGTGAAGGCTGATTCTGGATCCACACGTCCTTCCACAGTGGAGACATAGGTTTCCGGACAGAAGTTGATCATGGTGAGGATTTGCCAAGTGTGCCTTCATCTTAGTGTGTTTCTCCCTTTCGTCCTGAGTTCAGGCATCTTCAAAACCCATGACACCTTTGGTAAAGGCTGTTCTCCAATTGGAGCACTCGCAGGCCAGTGTTTCCCAGTTGTAGGTATTTATACTACTTTTTTTTTAGATTTGCCTTGAGAGAATCTTTGAACCTCTTTTTGACACATGTCTATCCCACCCCTCTCACATAGTCTAAATATGTTAAACTTCTAACTTTTTAAAATTAAGGACCATTTTCTCAATTCCCAAGATACAATTTGCCAGGTAGCCATAAACAACTTTGTGACCATAGGTGACCAGGAATACCATGAAAATGAGAGTGCAGGCAGGTAGAGGAGGGACAGGTCATCACATCCCTGCCAGCTCCCAATGTCAGAAGGCACCTTTTTTATTTTTACCTGTTAAGAGCCCAGGAGCTTGAATTTCCACGCTGGTTGTAAAGGAGCTAGCTTCTTTTCTTCACGGCCAGCATGGAAATGCAAGCTACTGACTTCTTGACAGGCTAGTAAATACTTTGAGGATTGGTGACTTCTGTGGGCTTTTGAAAAGGTTGAATTGATACCAGCAATGTCAGGAAGCCTCACACTTTATACTACACAGTGGCTATTAAAGCAACTGGTTCCCACATCACTTCTTGGGAGGCTTGGAACATGAAACCTTGGGCAAAACACTCAGCCTGTTCTGCTGAGGCTCCCCCCCCCCAACAAATACAGAGCAGACTGGTCACATATTTCTAATTGGCAAGAGGGCTCCCTCATCCTGCTTTTTGCAGCCAGTTTGAGATTCCTCAATCTAGACTTCACATAAGGAGAATTTACATGCTTTTCTTCAAGAAATAGTAACAAAATACAGAGAGATCTCATCACAAAGTGAAATCCCTTCAGAAACCGGGTAGTATTCTGTGATTGAACCTATTAACTAATATAAGAACTGACCGTGGAAGTCGTATAAATATTTCTAATTTCATAATTAGGTGTTCTGGAGAAAAAATAAATTTGTAAACCAAAAGGAAATTATTTCCTTGATTGCATTTAAGTAGTTTTATGCTAAATACTTACTCCATTCTCTATTCTCCGCTCACCGGGCATTTTTACACCATTTCTCTTCAAGCCTGGATCTTGCACTCTTGGTCCGCTCCCTTTTAAGTATGAAATGGGGGGGGGGGAGAGAAAGGTAAGTAGTTTTCTTAAAAAAGAAGAATGCTTTTAATATAAACTACCTCTCTACAAGGTTGGGAGGAGGAAATGAAGAAACAAGCAGGTTTGCAGTTTCAGACTTGGTACAAAGTCACCCAACAACACTTGAAAATCAATGTAAGCACAACAACAGCCCTGCCATACAAAATGCTGCCTGTGCAATAAATGTATTAACCTTGTCAGATATGCAGGGGACAAGAGAAGAGAAACAAGAGGTACCTTTTTCATGAAAATTAAAGTGGACAAGTTATATATATTTTTAAAAAATAGCAGCAGGCTAAATAAATGGTTTGTATGAACTCAGCATTTAAGGCACAATTAAGGGACTGGTCTGTGAAACAGGAACCCTTTAGCTTCATTGCACCATAGCTAGCTTGCAATTGTGACAAAAATTCAAACACATGTCCCAGCCAACCAAAACAGCCAAAGGGGCTTCCTGATTAATCGGTAAAGAACATGAAGAATAGACATGAATTAAGAAAAAGAAATTGTGGTTTCTGAAATCGCTGCATCACTGAATTCAACAAGAAGCAAGTATGGAATGCAACATTCATCCAGTTGGCAAAAGAATTAATGTGCCTCTAAAAGGAGATTTCCATCACACAATCCTGGGAGCTTTATATTCTGCTGTATTTCTGCCTTCCACACAGCTGGGTGTCCAATACATCTAGGCCAACAGTTGGGAGTCTCCAGCCAGTAGGCCTAATTAAGGCCAAGAGAGGACCTAACTATGTCGGGTGTGAGGTAGGTAATTACATAACTCCCTGTCGAAAGCAGGTTTGCAAGCAACACCGACATCTGCAAAGCCTTGCGTCTTTGCCCGGTCAGTGTGATTTCAAACCATGATGGCAAATGCTTCGTCTTGTGTCATGTCCCACCTGTCAAAAGGACCTATGGAGGTTCAGGAGCCTCAGGATCCTGCACGCCAGTCAAACTCAGTTCCCCACCCCTAATTTAGGTTAAAGGAACTTGCATGAAGAGCCACTGCATCCTCTCCAAAGTTTCACACTGGGCTTGCACTCAAAAAAGTAGAATTAACACTCACCAGCTTCTCGATTAGGAGACCGCTCATGGCGAAGAAAGAACCTAACTTCATTTCTCTGGACTCCATGGCGCTGCAGAAGATCCAACATGTGCTCGTTGTCAGCTACAGGGCGCTCTGAAAGATACAGAGCAAGTTCTCTCTATATTCTCTCACTTTCAGTAGTAAGGTAATAAACAAAACCTGCCTCCATAGGATATTTTATGTGATGAACTAAAGGTGTATTTGCAGTGTATCCATCACAGCCTCCTATTCAAAAGTTGCAGAGTTCATCCACACTGAGTATGTCCCTTTTGAATCACGTGAAAGCAGTCTTTAAAAGGGTGGAAGGAGAACAGGGAAATGCTTTCCTAACAAACCAGAGAACTTGATAGAGAACAGCTATGTCCCTTTTACCAAGAAATACAGCAACACACATGGGCAAGACGCATCTCAGAAGTCGCCAGTGTAGCAGCTCTAGGTACACATGCAGACGCAGATGCCTCACCTTCTGCTGAAATCTGGCTTTAAAGAAGCATTCTAGCTGCAGAAAATAGGATGTGGTGTGTGCTTTGTTGTAGCGAGTGTGATGGCAGCTTCTGCGGTTTGCAAATGCGCCCATGTGCCAAATATGTCAGCATACTGTGGTACCTCGAGTGACAAACACCTCAGGTTACAAACGCTTCAGGTTACAAACTCCGCTAACCTGAGTTGCCTCAAGTTGAGAACTTTGCCCCAGGATGAGAACGGAAATCGTGTGGCGGCAGCGCAGCGGCAGCAAGCACGCCTCTAGTTAAGAACAGTTTCAGGTTAAGAACGGACCCCGGAATGAATTAAGTTCCTAACTAGAGGTACCACTGTATTCTGTTTTAATATCTCATCCTCTTGAATTCTCAGGGTGTTATTTTTTCATGTAGCTTAATTATTTGTGCACACTTATCATCAACTCAGTGCACCTTGCTTAAAAATGTTCATGTTACAGACACAAAGCTGGAGCGGACTTAAAGGATTAAGCAAAATACTCTTAACAGAATATGCCTCTGCTATGCTTTCTATGCACTCATTTAGCAATGAGCTTCAGGTAACAGAAAGTGTTTGGAGAGAAAAAGGTCCAGCTTATGGAGAGCTGTGCACCGATTTCTTTCCTCCCAATTTGACCTTTAACTTATAGAAACAGCCTTTTCAGTTTAAATCTGTCTTGAACATTTCTGCCATGGAGTCCAGTTTCAGGCTGAAAGTAGGGTACAAGTGAACACTGCAAACATGTTGCACAAGGCTTCCATTTCTCATTGCTGAACCCTAAACAGAAGATTAGCATTTCCAGTTTAGAAATTCCTCGTTGCCCATTGCAGTGCAGGAAAAAACAGAACACCAGCTTTGCGTGCAGAAGGTCCAAGGTTCAATCTCAAGCATCTCCAGGTAGGGCTGGGAAGGAATTGTGTCAGAAATCCTGGAGAGCAACTGCCAGTCAGTGTAGGCAATACAGAGTTAGATGGATTAATGGTGACACTCTGCATGAGGCAACTTCCTATCCCCCTATGCAACTGAATCCTACTGCATGGAGCCCTAATGGTGCATGCAACAGTGACAGGAATATCCCTTGTCTCGGTTCAGGGGACAGGTTTGAGTAAATATAATGGATGGTACCATGGTGTCAATTCATTAAGCTTTGTACACATTACATGTTGCTTCGTCTGGTATGGAAGGAAACTTTGGCTTTGTTTAACTCTGGTTTAAGCTGCCAAGTTGACCATGAGCTGTAGTACTACTTCACTAGGATCCAGTCAATATTTTTTTGATAACATGTCTGTCACACAATCCTAATACAGTCATACTTCAGAAGTCGAACGGAATCCGTTCCGGAAGTCCATTCGAATTCCAAAATGTCTGTAAACCAAGGTGTGCCTTCTGATTGGCTGCAGGAGCTTCCTGCAGCCAATTGGAAGACATGACGGACGTTCGGGTTCCAAAGAACATTCGCAAACCAGAACAATCACTTCCAGGTTTGCGGCGTTCTGGAGCCAAAACGTTCCAAGTCACAAGTCGTTTGTCAACCAAGGTACAACTGTACAGCTCTATTTAGATACATAAATTTAAAAAGGAAGTCTTTTTAATTGTTATTTTAGAAGGGAGGAACTTTTTAGATGAAAAGAAATACAGCACTTATTTAGAAAATAATGCCCCTGGCTGAAACTTTTTTAAAAAAATTCTCCCCACCATATTCTATCTAAATTAAAGGCAAAATAAAAAAACCTATACTTTTTATCATGGTAGCACCCAAATACCTAATAACAGCAAGCTTCCAATTTTACAGAATGCTCTATAGGGACAAGACGCAAAAACAAAAGGTAATGAACACAGAAGTGATTATGGTAAAAACTGGTGATAATGATAGGCAATTGCTGGTTTAGTGAGACAATAATGTTTGTCTTCATTCAAGGATAAAGATGGAAGTGTACAAATGATTAATGACATTAGGACACCACACCCTACCCCTGCATGTAAGCCTTTTTTATATCCCAGTAGTTCAATTGGGTTCTCATAAACTTTCCTACAAGATGTGTAGGGTTTTTATGATATCCAACAGGTTCTTAGCTTAATTAAAAAAAACCCAAAAAGGTTTTCTTTAAGGAGGAAAAAAACTCTAGCCGTGTTGAACCAACCTCAGAAGGAAATTTTCTGGGGTTACTGTCAAAGCTGATTAGTTTTACAGTATAAGCAAGTAGGTCACTGTTACAGAAAAAGCAGCTACCGTGGTTATTTGTCTAGACAGCTAAACAGCTCATCTTGTAAATCACAAAGGAAAGTATCGCTATCATTTAGAATAAGCAGGGTCTGGATGAGGCTAAGCCGATTATGGTAGTTTTAGACAATATTCTAGTAAAAATTAACTAAAAGTTAAGGAAATGCCCCTTTTTTGGCTAGGATTCTCAATACGTTAACTCATTCTGGTGTTTATATCTATCTATCTATCTATCTATCTATCATCTATCTATCTATCTATCATCTCAAAGCAGTGTACAGCATTTTTATATATATTGCTGTACACTGCCTTGATATTTTTAATGATATTACGGTAAGTATTTTTATAAATAAATGTTGCTAATGAATAATCACTTCCACTATTTCTGTGAATGCTGCTACTTATACAGCCAAACATCCTTCACATAGAAGGAAGAGGTACCAGTAGGCTTGGGGAAACCCCAAAGTTTGCAAAAGTACAATTTTAAGGGGAAAATGCTAGGAAGAAACACAAATATAACCCAATGAGAACCAAGTGTGCTCTGTGGCCACAGAATACTGACTGTAGGGGAGAAATTTGGAGGAATAAGGTATCATGTAGTATGGCTGGCTGGCTGATACACTGAAGGACAGCCCCATTTACAGACAATAAACTGTCAACAAGTAGACCAGCTTTAGCATGGAACCAGCAGTCAATATAAAAGGACAGGCTTATCAAAGAGCTGAGAGTTCTGCTGCATTACTATTTTTTTAAAAAAAAAACCTCTTAATTTTTTAAGCTCATTTATTCATAAATACAAAGCTACATAACTCAATTTCTTTCAAATATAATACTTCTAAAATTCATATGACTCTATTTCACAAAACAGTCACCTCTCAGAAAATTTTGTACTGTGGAAAATACCTCTAATAAACCAGAGTAGCCAATTCATCATTTTCTGCTAATTCAAGATTTCAATAGCCAGTCCCGTCTATATGGGGACTGAGAGCCCTTCCATCTTCAGACCTACACTACTCTAGCTGCAATCAGCAAAATTTTGACTAAAGGCTTTTGTTCCACAGACACATCCTCCTCAATCCAATTAAATATAATCAGCATTGGAGAAAGTCTCGAGTTTGCTCTTATCAACAAGGTTGTATGATACAAAATTTGTTTCTAGAATTTATAAGTATATTGGCAAGCCTACACCTGTGTTCAGTGTGCATTTACAGCTGAATACTTCAAACATCTGCAACATATTTCCACATACATTGTATTACACATAGCAGGGGTAAAATCTCTAATGTACAATCTAAAAAGCAAGCTCACTATTAGTTGAATGTATGTCATGCCTTTCTTCCTGAAGAAGTCCAGGGTGGCAAACAGGGTCAATAATAATACACAATCTAAAACAGCAATACAAAATCATATAAAGTGAATAGAACAGAAAATCTGAGTATTCAGACATATAATCAGGGTGCAATCTTATAGGTCAGGCGAAGCTAGGAAACTATTAAAAAACTAATCTGATGAGTAACGGTATCAGGGAATCAGTGTTTTGGACAATGCAGAATAACTGCTGTACTAATGTCACAACCTGTTCTGTTGCACCCTTGTGGCAAGTTGACCTAGGTAAAGCATGTCAACACAACATAGTTAAGACCAATGCCAATCTTTTCAAACAGCCATCACTGCTCAAGGTGACAAAGAACCATTGTCTAAAGATACTAGGTAGGAAAAGTGAGAAGAGCTGGGTAGTAGCCTACAACTTGATACAAAGAATACCAGGTAGTACATACCCACCAAGCTTACACAAGAGGCTTCCATGATTCCAGTAGTTTTGTGAATCATCATTGTCGTAGATATAATTAGGATTGGTTTCAAAAATTTCAATACATGGGTTGAGGGGGGACAACATTTTAACTTCACTTTATCTACCATGCTTAGCTTCAGCATGAAGCTTCTTCTCCTATAGCAATTCCAAAATTGTTGCTGTTCCTTCACCCATGAATAAATGTGGTATTCCACATTAATTTCAGGGGCCATGTCCAGAATTTAAGTGCCCACTTTCAAAGTGAAAATCCCCAATTCTCTTCTGAGATTTTTTAAAAGCATTTTGCTAGAGAAATGCTTGCATAATAATTCTTCATATCGTTTGTTTATTCACAATAATTTTGTGGAAAAAGCAGAGCCTAGTTTTACAGAACCTACAGAGCAAGCCATGGGGAACCTCCAGCCCCTAGGCCAAATCACACCTGCCATGGATCCTCATTTGTCAGGTGAGGCCATTTCCACCAAACTATGCCCACCTGACCTGATGTTGTATTTGAAGCCAAGGAAGGAGGCAGCTGCAGGAGAGCAGCTGGGAGCTTAATGTGCCCTCCAGATTGTTCCTTGAATCCATTCATACCTACAGTTGGGCACAGCAGGCTTTTTGGAAGGCAAGATGTCAGCTCCAATCATCTGTCAACTCCAATCACACCTTCAAAAAGGGTTGCTTTTAGTGCTAATTGGCGCTGACAGCAAACATCTTTTGAAGTTGCCAAACACCATCATAATGACATCAAGTAACTGACAGGCTGGCAGCCTCACCCATCTGCCGAAGTGGCTCGCAAGGTCAGGATACGGCCCACTGGCCAGAAGATGTTTCCCACCCCTGGCACAGAGTGGAATGCCCAATGCACATCTGAGCCTCTCTTGTGCCAATTAAAAGAGCCAATTTCAGAGTCAATATACCTTCTAGCCAAGACAGATTTTACATTTACCTTAAAGATGTGGGGGAACCCACTTTTGTGTCTTGTGTGAAGAACTCACAAGTCACCAGCTTTGCCAAAGCGCTACACCTCTGGCCCTCCTACTATATTAGCTTTGTTAAGCTATAAAATATCAAGAAAGCATACAGGTGGACAAAAAAAAAGTGTTGATCAGCCCTATGGGGAGGTGGAGACTGCATTGGAGGCAGTTTCCACCTGTGGATCCTCAGAGAGGTTTTCTTTCTCACTACTCTGTGTACCATGTAAGGGCATGCCTTGACAGAGGCTAAGCCTTTTCGCACAAGCCAAAGACCTCTTATAGACTGTGAAACAAAAGCCTGTAATTTCAGTCCAAGACCAGCTGGGAGAGGAGCAACTGATCTGAGGACAAATGTTTGCTGCTGCCACTGTAATATTCTGCTTTTCATTTTACAGTAACATGAAAGAAACTAATATTAAAAACAAAGCTGCACAATGCAAATCATTATATGAACTCATGTGATCCCTTAATTAAAAGTTCAGTTAATCCTGGTGCTAAAAGAAACTAGAGAGACATTTATCTAAATGTCTGGCAGGTACGTTTCGCTTACCTGAGCCGCACCACACTTCAGCCAGGTGGCATTCAGTCTCACCAGGCTCTTTACACAAATCCACTACATCTCTGCAGGTCGTTTCTGGGGTGATTGGCACTTCAGTGAAATGTTGCTCGTTGTTACTGAGGTATACAGTAAGAAACATCTGGAAGAGAGCAGATCAGAGTCCCATAAATCCTAAATGTATTTTATCTCTGGTTCTCACTGATGTAAGTTTCTAGAAGCAGAAACCTCAATGTTAACTCTTTAGTTTTCTTCTATGTGACAACCTGACTGGAATGGGGCCCAAATATACTGCTTCAATTATTTCTCTATATAAAGCAACACTGTATAGCAATTGGCTACAGAGGATAAAGACATACAGTGGTACCTCGGGTTACGAACTTAATTCATTCTGGAGGTCCGTTCTTAACCTGAAACTGTTCTTAACCTGAGGTACCACTTTAGGTAACGGGGCCTCCCGCTGCCACTGCACCACCGTCACACGATTTCTGTTCTCATCCTGAGGCAAAGTTCTTAACCCGAGGTACTATTTCTGGGTTAGCGGAGTCTGTAACCTGAAGCATCTGTAACCCGAGGTACCACTGTAGAATTATCCAGACAAAAGGAGAAGTCTGGAGTGGTTTGCATGCTTCATCCAAAAATTTTTATATATACACACACACACACACACACACACACACACAGAGTAGTACCTCGGGTTAAGTACTTAATTCGTTCCGGAGGTCCGTACTTAACCTGAAACTGTTCTTAAGCTGAAGCACCACTTTAGCTAATGGGGCCTCCTGCTGCTGCCGCACCGCCGGAGCACGATTTTGGTTCTCCTCCTGAAGCAAAGTTCTTAACCTGAAGCACTATTTCTGGGTTAGCGGAGGCTGTAACCTGAAGTGTATGTAACCTGAAGCATATGTAACCCAAGGTACCACTGTACACACACACACACACACACACACACACACACACACACACCGCCCTTCTGGCTGGGTTTCCCCAGCCACTCTGGGCGGCTCCCAACCGAATATTAAAAACAAAATACAGCATAAAGGATCATGCTCTTGTATGTAAAAGTACAAACAGCTTGAAAGGCGCCAACTCCTGGAAAAAAAAATTTGTTACAGCTTAGATGAATGCAGCTTTGGATAAGGCACAGAGCCATTTCCTAGAACATACTTGCTTAATTTATAAATATATATATTATTTGTATGACCCAACTCAGCCAAAAGCAACATCACACAACTCCAGAGATTAAGTTCAAACAACCAGATAAAAACTTGTTGCTATTTAAAGTAATACATTTAAACAGGTGATATCTTGCTATATGAATCCCCAACCACCTAGTGCTATATACAAAACTGTTTGCAATCCCCTAAAGAGGTGCTAAGCATCTGGATTTCACCATCACATGGCCCATTATCACTCCAAAATTAACAAGCCTACAAAAGGAACAAAATCCATGTTAATTAGAAAGTCACTCTGGAAGCACAGAATATTATGTGTTGAAAGAGCCAATGTTATCTAGCCCCACCTCTGCCCGAAATCTGTAACCATGAATCTTAAAATATCTTATCTGAAGAAGTGTGCATGCACACGAAAGCTCACACCAAGAACTAACTTAGTTGGTCTTTAAGGTGCTACTGGAAGGATTTTTTTTTGTTTTGACCATGAATCTTAAAATAATGTCATAACCTTCTTCACTTTGTTTCAAAATAATTCATTTTCTAAGTCATTTTTATATACTACATTGCAATTTAAGTAGTGGTCATTAGATTAACTCTGAAATCTATTTGAGCTAACCATTCTCTTAATTTAGGCATTGAAGGTTAAGTTGTGGTAGGTCTTACCCTAGCTCTGTTTTAAGAAATGGCAAAGTGATCCCTGAATAAATTCATTAACTCTGCAGCTGGCCGCTTCTTCAGGTTAAATGGTATGTCCAGTATTCACTAAAGGTTCTTTCAGCCGTAGTTTAGGCTAGGCAAATTGCAGGCAACTATGATCTAACTGATGACTAAATAATTAATCCGTTTATTTGCTTCCTGGAGCTACCTTGAACTTTGATATCTGCAATAGCTGCCAAACTTAAGGTTTCTAGCAGCAAAACATCTTCCACAGGAGTTACTATCATCCCACTAATTAATATTTCATTTATAGGTCTATCAGCAAAAATGTTTAAGAGATATAAAATCAAAGCCAGAGTTCCAAGCCAGACGCTCGATTCCAACACACACTTCAAATTATGTGACAGCACACTGAGTTACGCAGATTAGGTACATGAGAACACGCATTTCCCTGTCATTTAAAAATAACCTTTAAAACTTGTTAACATTCAGGTTTGGTTAGACATCACATCAAACCACAGCTTGTGACTGGGTAGCATACAGGAATTAGAAACCACCGTGTGTGCTACATATGGGTTGACATGTGTGCCTTGACAAACTATAGGCATGGTGGCCATTGTTCTGCCTCCAATGACCAGCACACTGAATGGAGCGACGACCAGACACACAGCTCTAAACCACAGGTGTCTGTTTAAATATTTACACGTTCAATCCAAGGTTTAGCATGTTGTCTGAACTGAGCTGCTAAATCAAAACAAGACCTCATCTCTCATAACACTTTTTAAAGCAATAACTTTATATTTACGCACCACTTTTTCTTAAGACATCAAAGTGTTTCCCATATCTTAATAATACTTTCGACAGCTCTGTAGGGTGAGGCAGTATTGCCACCCTAAGGCATATGGCGTGGAAGGAGCTCAAGATTTGCTTAAGGCTATCAAGTGAGTTCACAAATCAGCTGATGTTATACTAGTAGCTCTGAGCTCATAGTAGTTACGAGCATCCAAATTCCTAATATATCTTGATACAGATATACAAAATATAATTTTAACCAACATAGCACATCATTGCTGCTTTCTAGAGCTCTTAGTTGCAGACACTTTAAACAGAAGGCACAAGATCCTCCTTCTTGTTACATCGCCAAAAACAAACTTTGACTCAATGCACCTTGTCATTTTTCATATACAATTATGTTTTCAATATGCAAAACTGTGTGCTGTAAAGTACTGATAAAATTAACCAAGAGCTGCATTACTAGTTGACCATGATTCTAGAAAAGAAAAACCAGCTAACCATTGGGAACGCAGGTTCCTTCCAGTGCATCAAAGGAGGTTGATGATTCTTGCTGAACAGAGAACCTACCAGTGTCAGAAAGGGAAACAACTGGGGGTTTGTGGGAGGAGGAACATGAGTTTGTACCTTTGAAAATTAGTATGTGGATGGGATATCATTCCTGTGTAACTGCATAGATGCAAGTTACACCTTCTCTTGTTCTCACATCATCTGTTACCCAATTGTAATTCAAAAACTTTTCTGCACCTTCCTTCATCAAACACCTGCCTGCTCACATGCCAATTATATACCTTGAACATCTCTACATCATATTACTCGCTGTAGGGCAGAGCTCCAACACACCCTGCAGCCGGAAGAAGAAGGTGAAACAGGAAAAACGAGTGGGGATTTGAAGCGGTAAGTTATAATGAGAGACAGCCTGCATTAAATGTATTTCTTCTTTGAACTATTCAGTGCTAAAGCTATGCTAAGGGTTCTTTGAAATGCCAGGTTCCCCAACACTGTTGCCAGCTTGCTTATTGTAAATATAGCTTTACTACACAAATCTTTATGGTAGAAAGTAATGTTTAACCTTCTCACATATGTTGAGTACTTTTTAAAAAAAATGTCACCTTTTACAATTCTGTGTGCCATATTTTTATTTCTAAGTACTGCTATGCCCTAAAAAAAAATCAACTTAATTTCAAAATCCTTTCTACAATTTTCTGGATGTTCAAAAGAAACAGATTAGCTGTAGCTCCTCATGTCAGGAATATAAATACAAAATGGTAAGAAGGAAACTGTATTCACCCTGTTAATCACAAACGTGTTCGTTGTTAGCCATTGCAGATTTTATTTCATCCTTCCTCCAAGGAGCTCTGGAGGCATAATGGGTTCTCTCCATCCTCACAAGCAGTCTGGTGTGGTGGGTTGGGTTGAGAGTTGGTGACTGAGCCAAAGTCACCAAGTAGGGATTTGAACTCGGGTCTCCCCAACCTTGTTCAACAACACTCATGTGTAGACTCCCCTTTTAGTCAGCGGCACACACACACACAATACGGGCAATCTTCAAGTCTTCTATCTTATTCAATTATGTTAATCACTTAGAATTTGATTTATATGCTTATTTATATCAAGTTTTCAAAACCATTTGAGTCACCTTGTTTCGAGCTTGAAGATCTACAACTCACAAAAATGTCAAGTTAACTCCAAACTATGCAGGAAAAGAGGACAGGCCTGTCTTATCCCATTTCTTCTAAATGAGAACAAAAACAAAAAGACTTTAACGTGCTATGGTCAGGCAAGGAAGGGCTTACCTTGGATTTTAAAAATACATAAATGCAGAAGGAAGATGAAAACGCTTCTTTCACCTTACGCCTTAAACAAAGTGCATAGAAAGCATTACCTTCAAAACTGAGAACCTGTTTTCCTTTTGCAGTGACACGGCTGTACTTTTTTTTTAAAAGGCATAGAATTGAAGAATGTTAGTTCAGGGAATGCACCACAAAGGACATTTCTAAAGGGTACCGCCCCCTTCACAAATAGGACAAAAAAAATAGCCACAAGGCTTACTTCTCAAGTTCACAACATGTCAAGGATGGAGTATACATGAGGTAGCACATGAGACATTTACATGTCCGTTTCCTATGCAAAAAAACAGCATCTGTATAGGTGATCTTTCGTGAAGCTGCTGTACTCAAAGCTCTAACAAAATGGTATATATATCTTTCATTAATCTGAACTTAAGTGGTACAAAACTACACTTCTGATACATATGTTTAAGCCACCAATAACTGTTTTTTAACTGCAGTGTTTTTAAAGGCCCTGTAAAGATTACGGTATCTACGCAAAAAGAGCTACATCACATAAAGCCAGTCTAATGCACTCTATGACTATCAACATTCAATTCTATACAGCTGCTCTTCTCCATACAGCATAACTGCACACCTGCATTCCAGAAAGAATGGCATAGGCAATAACCATTTTTTAGAAACCATAAAGGGCTTCTTAATTCATATTTTCCAACGAGAACAGAAGTTATTTTAAGCTGAGTAGGAGGAAACAATAAAAACCTAGCAATTAAGCTGTTACAAAAATTATATAGACGCACTTCAACGGCAAAAACAGTGCTGGAGTTTTTCCCAAACCAGAAACCCATTTAAAACTCTAGTTTCCAAGTATTGTTCATTTCAACGGTTTACCAGATCTCAGAAAGCAGAGGTGTAACATCTTCATAGGCAGACCACAAAGAAATCAACAACAAAAATGTTTCTTTGTTTGACTACAACTTTCTGAATGACAAAAGGCAGTCTGTACAACGGAAGGTTTTTAATCTAATACATAGCATTCCATACTAATATGTAAATGCTGCTTTCAAATGAAACCAGAAGAACTGGGGGGGGGGGACCTAACTCTGCTGCAATTCAAGCAAAAATGCAATCACACACCTTTCAAGGCCAATTACTCACGTATTCAACTGTTCAGTCTTAGCATCCCTGAATTTCTCTGTGCTTAAAGACCAAGTAACACTAAAACCAACCTACTAAAAATTATTTCACCCATTTAATACATTGCTATCTTGTATTATTTCAGAGATAAATTGCTCACTGCACGAGGGCAAGACTCAACAGTAAAAGAAAAGTAGATTTACCTATATCTATCGGTGGCGGTCAGCACATGTTCCTGCCTTGTGAGTAACTGCAAATAATATTCAGTTTGTGCAGCTCTGGCATTTAGTCACAAATATGAGAAAGGAAGTTATGATGCAAAGTAGGTGGAGTACAGTAGGAAATGCAGCATTATTCTGGGACTGAATAAGACGGGAGTGTTTTCCTCTTTATTTGTCCCATAAGAGAACCTAAAACGCTTGACCTTTTGCAACTCTGAGGCATCATGATCTCCATCACTTGCATTATGAAAGGTGTCAAGTTTCTCTCTGACAGTAGGAAATAATTCTGAAATCCAGAAGAACAACACATGCACCCAAAATGCTTTGAGAAACTTTGTCTTTTAAGAGTGGGAAACAGTGGGAAACTAAGTGCAAATAGGCCTATGAGCATTTTTATTTTTGCCATGTTAAGACGCTCACAATCAGCCCCACTTATGAATAATCATCAGTTCCCATATACTGAGCCACAAACCATAAACCTCATCTCCGCAGAAATGTGTTCATACTGTTTCTTAAAGTGAGACCACAAAACAGGAAAATGTGGTCACACCTCACACTCACAACTTCCAAGACAGAAAATTTCCTGAGAAATCTTTTCTACTTAGAAAACCTATCCCTGCTAACGAAGTTGCTATAGCAATGTGGATGTCACCTCACCTGCGAGTTCTTTCTGCTATTTCATGCAGGCTCTCAAAAGCTGTCAGCTGGGAAATACTTACCTGAATTAACCCTTGATGTTGCTGGTAACAACTTGCATCATCCCTAAGGACTCGCCATGCTAGCTAAGGCTGATGCAAGTTATAGTCCAACAACATCCAGAGAGCCACAGATTAGCCACCATTACTTTAGGGCTTCTGCAACACCGTCCAAAACCCTATATCCTGGCCAGGTATCACCAGGCAACAGTGCTTCTATCTTAGCTGAACTGAGTTTGTTTTTTGGTCCTCATCCAACCAACTACTGACTCTAGACATCTATTCAGAACATCTTTTCCCTCATTTGGATTTGATGAAAAGGAGAAAGAGCCTTACTCCAAAAGATCTCCCCCAGAGGGTAATACAGTACAGCATTCCCCAAGCTGGTGCCCTCCAGATGTGGTTGGATTAGCTCTAGCCAGAAATGGCCAATACAGCCATTAGTCAATAATGGAATTTACAATCCAAAATGTCAGAAGGACACTAGGATGGAGAAAGGTGATATAAATATTAAACAATATTCAAGACAGAACCAAGAACATAAATACATGGTGCCAAACATTAGCTGCCCAGTACCACCTTCTGAAACATCAGGAGGAGTTTTGACTGGAGAGAACCCTCAACTTCAGAGTCTGTCCAACTGGATACCGCAGTAACTGGTATAAAAAACCTTTGATATATGCATGAGAACCAGCTGGGTCACAGTCTCCCCCCACCCAGCACAGGTTGTCCATCAAAGTTGTTTTGGTTCTAAAACTGGATCAGAAGCCAACTAAACTGAGTCTAAATACCAATTCATCCAGGAATGTATGGAGTTCGGCACCCACCACCCATTCAATCACCTTGCAGTAGCCAAGTTTCTTTACTTACTATTTAATTTCTCTCCAGATCAATGTGGTGCTCTCCAGATATTTTGTTAGGCTCCTAAATCCATTCAACCCCATCCAGCAAGGTAAGCAATGATAGGTGTTGAAGGTTAATAATATCTGAAGGGCACAATGTTGGCTATCCCCGTTTTGCCTTTTCAGGGACATTATCTGTATCAAAGGAAGTCACATTTCCTAGAACTTGATAGATTTAATTAGACTGGTCACCAAAATTTGGACTGTATTGTTTATGCCTCATTTCATGGACCCACATCTCTCACACACACGCATGCACACAAACACAAACCAACTTCACAAAAGATTCAGTCCTTTTGATTGTATTCAGAGCAGACACCATTCTCACCTCTATATTTGATATGCTGTCAAAAATGCACACTGTCAGCATTCAAAAATCAATACTGTTTTCAAACAGAATGAAGTCAGCAAAAGCACCATTTTTGCAATAAAGATGTAGCTTTGCTAATTCACCAACATACTGAAGGAAATAAGATTGTCCCCTCTACTATGTTAGGTTTGCACAACTTGTTAAAGTTTAACCCTATCAAAATGACATCTCTGCAAAATAGAGTTGTGAATACAGCAACACCTTAAGCTTCCATTGTTCAGTTTCTCATTACTTACGTCAGAAGCACAAGCAAGCTTTGTGCTGCAACTTTGCTTAAAAATAAATCCTATAGTTCCACTGTGGTGCCGCTCCCATCAGAGTTAGAAATGCTGTTATGTGAAGCCAGTGGGTGGGCTGGACTCCAGCAAAATTGTATTCAGAGAGAGGCTCTGAGGGATGCTATTGTATGAAAAACTCAATTGTTGGAAGTAAACATGTGTACAATGCTATAAAAAGGAAATTCAACGTTCTTCAACCAAGGGCTGGCTCCAATGTTAGTAGTACCAAATTACACTTTCAGATGGAGGCACTCAGTGCAGAAGCCATGATGTCTGCAAGCATAAGTGGGGTTCATTACATGAAGCCTCCATTCTTCCTAGGTGCTTGGGGCATGCCAAACCTCCACATGATGTGTTGATCACACAGCAAATATACTTCCATGTAGAGCACGAGTTTTCACATGATGGCTGAACTAGACCTTACATACTAGATGACATTCCATCCCAGCTACAATTCTTACAGACTTCTCTGTTGCTTGATGATGAAAAGGGTGGTGCCACCTGAGATTCGCAAGCAAAGGATACTGAAGAAATGGAAACTCCCCTAATTTGATGCTCACCTTGCCACAGACTTCCTGACACCAGTAACCCTGCATCCACTTATTTATTTCCAGGAGCAGGTCTGTAAACAGAGATTTGCACTGAAGACAAGAAAGCATGCTCATACTTTTATTCCTAAACATAGCACACATTTTCAATCGTAGAAACTGAGCTGCATCCCAAGAGATGAGAAACAAAAAAGTTATCTTTGTAGAGAGAAACCAGAACAAATCTTTTCCAAACCACACAGCATTGATCTGTACTATTGTTTTAAAGGAATCCCTCTCTACTCAAACATTTAAGCAGAACCAACAACAGCACAACAGGTGTTATGACAAACACAGAAGCTACACTACCTTTCTAACATCAAGGGCCTGTTTATATATGCAATCCTTCTTGATCATTGACAGGTAGGAAATTTAAATAAAGAATTGTGAACCCATGGGGTATCATAACTACACAGTTATACCCTGCTGCAAACTCCACACTCTGCAGTAGCAATTTCACAGACAAAACAACATAATAGCAGTCACTTGAATAGCATGTACCCATGTAAAAATGAGGCTCCATGAGTGCTGCACATTAGGGGGGGGGGGGAGAATTCAGCTCTACTGATGAGAATCTGTACTGTGCTGGCAGTCACTAGCCAGGAAAGCTATTGTGCTTTAAATGCTGCTTTTAAGGTTGCTTTTATCTGCCACCTTACTGTTATCTGGGATTTTAATTTAATTTATGGTTATTTTGTCTGACACACTGGAAGGTCTGCTCAAAGGTGACTTTACAATTTTTTAAATAAAATATTGGATTTTAAAAAAATAATTTAACTTATAACCCAACCTTCCTGCCAAAGCTCAGAGGGGCAAACAAATGATAGCTAGCTCAATTAAAAAAATCAATTAAATGTACTTAATTAAACTTAATGCGGAAACTTCCATACTAAAGGTCATTCAGAAAAGGAATGAAAATGAAATATCCACTATTGCAATGCCTTTGTATTGTATTGCCTTTTCTGTATATATATATATATATATATCTCCATGTTGTGGCCTTATTCAGAAAGGAGGAGAGGATACCTGTACCTATAAAGCCTGCTTCTGAATTTGGCATCTACTCAGTTTAAGGTACCCAATTAAAATAATCTGCAATTCTATTTCCTGCTATTTTTCAATCAGAAAATAGTGCCCACTCACAGCTTTTAAAACACTTCAAGGTCATGCCTTTCCTAGATTACTCAACATAAAAATTCTGAAGCAAGTGGCATTAAGAACATACGAGCCCTGTTACACTAGAGTTGACCAAAGAACCCTATAATCCACCATCTGGTCAGTAGACCCATACTGACCTAGAGGCAACATTAATATCACCTGATCTTTCTACAAGAACATACTACAAATTTTTTTTTTTTAAGGTCACCCACTCCCAAGCAGACTTCTCAAGAGAGGCAAGTAGATAGGGGAATGCTCTAGAGTAAGCAGGAAACCAAAAAACCAAAACTAAGAGCAATTTGTTAAAAACCGAAGTCTGTTCAACACAACAGACACTTTGACTCAATGAAAAGCTGACAGCTCCAGAACTCATGCCTTAAAGCACAGATTCAAGACAACAGTAGCATTTAGTTTTGCACCTACACAGCAAAAAAGAACAATATGAAATTAGATGCTAGATAGCTATTTAGCTAGCAACCTTACACATACAGTGCATTAACACAGTACAGGAAACCTGTATCTAGTGATACAAATGCAGTACTCAGAAGCAATCAGAATCCTATGAAATATTACACAATGATGCCTCAAAAAGGAGAAAAGAAATAGGTGGAGGAAGAAACCGTTCATACATAAGGCTGCAATCCTATACCTGCATAGGATTGTATTGTACACTTATTTTCCAGTTTCCCCAGCATGTTGAGAAGCAACATACCCTATGATCCCCCACCTTCACAATTTCAGCAGTTTGGGATTTATGCAGTACAACAGAAAAATGTGCATTTAGGATGTAATCCAGAATCTAATTGCTTCCTCAATCATATATTCACATATATATATAGCCATTTTTATTGTTATCATTTATTAAATTTATGATAGTATAAAAATATTTTTGCGCTACAATATGGGGACCAAATCTATGCTCTACTGCCAGCATTGATGTCAAAACAGTTCTGTTCCTCCTAGGTTTCCCATCTGCTACTATGACCATAAATAAGATTTTGGCACTTAAATTGTAAATATACTGGCAGGATCCCCAAAGAGCTATTCTAGACACAGGCAAAGGCTTGTGCTAGCCCAGTAGGGTTATTTTTTTATTATTAGTTTTGAGTATACAAAACACAGCTTTAGATTCCCCACAATTTAAATAGCCATTTTTCAAGCACCATGTTGGGTCAGGGGTCCACCATTCAAAAAACAAATAAAAGCGCCCTTGGGTGGCCATTTACTTAGAAGCAAATCCCATTTATTTCAAATTTCAAACACAAGAAAGAGTAGGGAACTGAATCTGGCCAAAAGACCAACGTATTATCTCCCCCAAGCAACTGGCCCAAATTTGACATGTGGGCAGATTATCAATAATCCAGTCTGCAGAAAGTAGTAAGAAACAATGTCTTGCATCAACCATTACACAGAAGTCCAAACATCCAACTGAGCTTTCCCTCTCACCCCTACTCTCTGCAGCTGACACTAAAAGAACAATGAGAGTACCTGAGTGGATCAAGTCCTTGCTGAAAGAAGCGGGAATGCATTTGGCACCAAAATTAAATAGCATCATATGCAAACTGCAGTTGGAAAGGAAAAACCTGAGGCCATGCAGTCCCAATTGTTCCTTTGCAGTCTTGCCTTACATGTGACCCTGTTTAAAGGTACTCTGTTTTCAGGTGTGATTTGATACACCTGATATCATAGACATCAGATGATTGATTGGTGTGCAACCTTGACCACTTTTTGATCTGACCCACCATAAAAAAATGGTTTCCTACCCCTAAGTTAAAAATATAGCTTATGTTTACTGTAGTTTAAGGTGAACATGAGCATGCTGGTACATGTTGAGAAGTCCACATCGGACTCCACTGCCCCTCCTGGTCACACTGTGAACAGCAAACTATAAACTTTGGGCTGTCATTCAAACCTGGGCTCATGATTTGTTTATGATACAAGAAGTCAAAATTATGGTTTTCTGCTTGCAATGCAGTGTGGCCCAAAGGGGAAGAGCCAAGTGTGCATGGTATCCAATTAGCATTTGAAGTGGCCACATGTCCTTTTTTAAAAAACCATGTGCCACCACAGCACATGGAGAAGGGCCATAGTTCAGAGGTAGAGCATCCACTTTGAGGGTTCGATCCCCATCACCTCCAGTACGGCTCAGAGAAACCCAGGTTTGAAACCCTATAGAGCTGCTGTCACTCCATGTAGACAACAGTAAGCTAGTTGGACCAAAGGTCTGTAGGGCAGCTTCGCATGTGCCCTATATGCCTATGACTTTGTAACATGAAGCTCCCTTTAAATATACGCTTGCCTGCAGATATTGCAATTGTACATGTCAATGCTATCATCTGCCTATGCTTAAATGTAACGTGAGTGATTACATAAAAATAGATAAAGGAAAACTTATTATGCAACTAGATGCTATGCTTCTAAAAAAGCATTTTAGCCCCTCACTACTTCTATGCAGCAGTCACACACCCACATATCTAAAGCATATGGAACGGTGAGTTATCACTTCTTGGAGCAGGACTGTTTGATTTCTACTGCCTGTACTTTGCTGACCACTAGTTAGTTTAACACAGTATCAGCCTTGCCCTCTACAAAACAGAAGGATGCAGAGATAACTATAACAGATTAACTACATTTCCTTACCAAGAAGTAGCAAGGGGATAATAATCATTAAAAGGATCGGTGAAAATATATGAACATCAATTTCTACGAAAAAAAGCAATTTCTGAAGTGTAGCTATATTAATAAAATCATCTCACCACTTGTGCTGAAAAGACTGCAATGGTATAGGTACAACATTTCACATGTGGTGGGTGTGTGAGCATATAAAACCCTTCTGGCAGAGGCTTTTTACAGAAACAAGCTATGTTACAGGTCAACATGTGGAATATACCCCAAGTTTGGGATTGTTAACCATTTTTTAATAAGGACAATCCAAACCTTTGTAATAAATAACTAATTACTTTGCTTTTAGTAACAGCATTCCAATTACGGGGCAAAATTGGAAAGGATTGGGACACCTGTGCGTTTCTCATTAGAAACAGAATGTATGGTCAATTTATATATCAGAAAAAAATAGCAAAGAGATTACATGAATTGAATAATGCAAATGATGTAGACGATTTTGTTGAAATGTGGCATCCTTTTATAAAATACTTTACTGATCACCCTGAAGAATGACAACCACCCAAATCATAGACTGGACTTTGGAAAACTTAACTAGACTGATCCATCCTGGATGAAGAAGGAGGGTACATTTTGTTATGATTTTATTTTTTATAACTGTTGTCATATACTGGAAATCAACAAAGCTGTATAAAAGAAAACCAGTGTGGTTTTCCCCATGCAAACCAAGACCAAATCTCTACTTAGTCACAATGACCAGAGCCAGGAACTCTACCTCAAGAGGACGAAAACCACACAAACCTCTCTGAGCTGCTGGGAGGAAAACTGGGATATAAATATTGCTGCACACCATCCCAAATTGCTGAGCAGTGCAAGATTCCAGGGGTTCCAAGCACTTTACCTGGGGTTCCCAGCATTAACAACCCAAAAGGGTCTTGCTTCTCCCAACAGGATCAGCCTTGGATTCAGACAAACATCAAGCATCAGGCTCTGCCTGCTGTTTGCTCACTCTATCTCCTAGCCAGCGTGGTGTTGTGGTTAAGGGCGATGGACTCGTAATCTGATGAACCAGGTTCACTTCCCCACTCCTCCACAGGCAGCTGCTGGGTGACCTTGAGCTAGTCACACTTCTCTCTGAAGTCTCTCAGCCTCATTCACCTCACAGTGTTCTTTGAGACTCCTTAAGGGGAGTGAAAGGCGGGATATCAAATCCAGAATCATCATCATCTACTTCTAACTCTCTACTCTAAACTCTGGCTTCATTTGCTGGGGGAGCAACCCCAGCCCTTTGCCATCTGGCACAGAGTCCTCTGATCCTCTGTTCTCTTTATGGCCTATCACCCCGAGCAATCACCTCAACATAGCTTAGGCTGGTTTAATTAGCTTTTAACACTTGTTGGTCCAGGGATTAGAAGTGTCTAGCACTTCTCAAGCCTTAATTAAATTATGACACTTGTGGGGTCCAGGGATTGTAATGGTCTGGCACCCACAAACTCATACTATGGGTTGAGGGAAACATCATCAGGCCATCAAAGCAGTTACAGTCGCTACACTTATGGGAACTGAACCAACTAACAAAAAAGAAATCACAGTAAGAAGAACAAAACAAAAGCAAAATATTATATGTCTGGAGATCCCTCCAGTGATACCTAAGAAGTAACATACTTTTGTTATTACCTCTTTACTTCCATTCTCACCAATTAGTAAAAGGGATTAGAACTGTTACTCTATAAATAACATTTGCAACATTTGCAAGTCACAGCAGCCGGCTTATTATGAACATGTAGATGTCACCCACTTTGTTCTTCCCCTACAGCGAGCAGGAGCAACAAATCATGATTCCTGGCTTAGTGTTACAGTCTGAACCAGGGTTCATGGTTTGTTTTGCTCTAAACAGACCAAAATGGGATGTCAAGGTTTGTTATTGGCTTACCGATCAATATGTTAGTGAAACAAAGGACTCTCTAATTCAAATGTAAGCCAGGATTTGTGGTTTGTTATTCCTGCTACAGGAGAAGCAAAGAAGGAATCATTTCTTCATTCATGATAAACTATTAACTCTGGCTTGCATAACATGTGAACTAGGCCAATAACTGAAAATGGGAAAAATTTACACTTGCACCTGTCTTCATTTATTCTGGTTGTGGGAACAGGAGAGTGTTTATATAGGCTAATATATTAAATTACTGGGGACAAGTTCTATTAGAAATAAGAGGTTGGTTAGTAAAGGTGCTCCTAGGCAAGTTCCATGATTTTTCCCAATTGCTATGTTAGTTAATTGCAGCAATTTGGGGGGGGGGGATCTTCCTGACACTGCACATGTATATTGAAGCAACCCAGTGATCTTGAAGGAACAAGGACTTTGCCAGATTATTAAAATAGGGTCTAGACTCCAGAAGGAATGACAAGGGGGTGATCCCTTGTCCACAGAATTTCAGGTAATGCTGCAGGGTCAGCAATAACTTTGCTGATACTTACAACTGCCAATGTTTTAAAAATCAATAGGAGCTACCTCTTAACCCACCGACACAGACAAAACATTCTCAAAATAAGGCAGGCCTTAGACGTTAGCCAGTGGTCATCAGTTGTGTCACTTTTCTCAGAATATTCAAGACAGGAATGGGAAAGTGTATCTTTCCAGCAATAAAACTAGCTGAGTGCTACGAAATTCAATTCCCGCCCCCACAGGAAACTTCATATTTACAACTAACACATACCTTGTGTAATGAAACAATAGTGATTATCTATGAACAGTTGATAAATAAACAAAGCATTGTTGCTTTGAAATGATTAACAGGATTTATATACAGCTTAATCATCAAAACCTGTAAGTGGTTTACATAAAATATATTCTTTGACAAATACAGAGAGAAAACATGGGAGATACATATGTGTACGCACTTTCCATCTGCTGCAGAAATATCCAACCCTACTTCCACAGCTCTAACATACCTGTAATTTCAAAGTGGCCAGCTAACACAACACGTGGCAACTAAATTTTTGCTTTTTTGAGCTGTGCAGAAGGCTATGCAGTGCTATTATTTTCTCCTACCTCAGTTGTGCCTTATGGCGCATCAGAGACAAGACACATTAAGATTTTTTTAATGCAGGAAGCACTTCAGTGTTGCCCACAAAATCTTACATGAATGCGATTTGCTTTGTACCTATGGATTGTGGACCTGTATGTATCCTTAACTATGTACGTACAATTACCAAAGGACATGATACTCAGGTTTCATGTATTTCTCTACCAACAGCATTTTTCATATACAATGTCATAAAGCACAAAGTAGTCCTAAATGATTCTTAGGAACTGTCATCTTCCCAATATTCTGAAATGTTTTTTGAATTAGTCATTTTATTTTATAAGAAATATAAAACCGGTAAAAGAAATATAAGCAACCCTTGAGAAAGTATCATTTTTGAATATATGATGGGATTTACCTGAGAAATCAATAAACCATCTGACTTTATTGAGGCACAATTTCTACAAAAAGAATGAAGAAGCTTCTGACTGAAATAGTGGCTTAGTTCTTGTTATACTGGAGAGTAGAAAGCCTTTTGATTTAATTACTTCCCTGAAATAACTAACCTACTTTAAATAGGCAGACTTTTTTTTGGTTCCTGCTTTCTCCCAGTCAATAAATCGGGGTTTCCTACCAAACACACCTTGAACGTGGTACATACATACATACATACATACAACTGTCTGTAGTGCTTTTGAACTATTAACCTAATAGCCCTTTTACCTGCACAACTTGTGCTTATAATCCTCCATTTCCTTGGACTTGAACTGACCACAGGGAGAAGCAGGAACTACTGGGTATTAGTTAAGTCTGCGTCTTTCTAATAAGGAAGCAATCGAAACTGGTCAGGGTTTCTGGAAGGGGAAACGTTACACGAATTTGGCAGACCAGAGGGGGAGAAAAAAGTGTAGCGCCTGAGCTTCTCTCTCTCTCTCTCTCTCTCTCTCTCTCTCTCTCTCTTTCCCCCCCCCCCCGCTCCACGAAGGCACTGGGAGGGCAGCTCTCCATTTTCTCGACGCGTTTCGCTGCGAGGAGCAGGAACAGCAGCTCCATTTGCTGATCCTCCCGCGTCTCCCCCGAGTCCGGACGGAGCTGCCCCATCTTAGATCAATCCCTCGAGAGCAGCTGGCCAGATCCTTCCCTCCCTCCCCGCCACATACCCAGTTTGGGGGGGGGGGGCAGAGCGCTAAAGATCCCGCCGCCGCGTGTAACTTTTTAATATTCCCCATCCTAAGCCGCGTTTCCCAACTTTTCCTCCATTGGAAGTTGGACCGGGAAGCGGCGGCGGCGGCAGCAATCTCCGCCTGCGTTGCACCAGAGAAAGACCAGCTCTCCGGACGCAGGCAGAGGCCAAGGCACCACCAGCCCGACCCCCCCCCCGGGATCTAGCGACCTCGCCCCACCGGAGCAAAGTCTCTCCCCCCCCCCCGCCCTGCGCCCCTTCTCTTGCAAGCTGGCGCACTTACCGGCATCATTTTGGCCCCGAACCGCATTGAGGCGACGGGTGCCGCTTCCTCCCCCTCGGTGACCGAGGAGGAGACCAATGGCTGGGGCCTGGGGAGGCGGAGCGGCCTGCCCTTGTTTGCCTAGGGACCTGTTGCGAGAGGCAGCCCGGCCCGCGCCCACCAGCGAGCTCCCTCCGGGTCCGCAACTCGCCGGGCCTGCGCCTCCTTTAGACCCGCTTGGTCCCGAGCTTGGTCTCCCCGGAGCCCCGCTCCAGCCTCCCCTCAGACCAAGCGACCGCCGCCCTCGAGCCCGCTCCGAAACTATCCCCCGCCGGCCCGGCAGGGAGGAGCAAGCGAGCCCCGGCCCCGCCCGAGTCCCACCCCCTAAGCAGGCTGGGCTCCCGAGAAGCCGAGAGCTCCGCGCGCCGCCGTCACCGCCTCCCGCCTGCCCCAGACGCGAGCGAGGCTGAGGGGAATTGGCGCCCGGGGTCAAGAGGAGAAGTTCCCGCCATTCTGGGGGAAGCGGCAGCACATCCCGCCGCCTTTTCCTAGGGGGACTCGCTGAGAAGGGGTCTGCTGCCTCTTGAGCAATTGCAGCAGCAATATTTTCTTCATGCGATCGGAACTTCTTCCGAGCCAGAAAAGGCGCTGCAAAATGCTAAGGGAGAATTCCGCCCAAAGCATCTCGCCAACCACAAGTTGTGGCTGTGCGCTCACATTATTAGGGCATTCGTGCGCGCCCATGTGGGTCGCGCAGATCCGATTTCAGAGCATGGCCCGGAAGTTGCACATCCCAGTTTTGCTCTGGGGCATGTTGGAGGGTATGGTGGTCTGACTCCATTTGCATAACCAAAACTACCACAGAGATATCAACAAAGTTGGGGGTCCATGACTTGGCTTTTGAAATCAGGGGGTCTGCACTGCAGTACTTGGCTCATTGGGAACCACTGGAGTAGACCATTTTTATACTAAAGTGAGCTAGGATATAGGTTTTTGTTTGTCTATGGAACTCGCTCCCACAGGAGGCAGTGATGTCTACCTAGATGGCTTTAAATGGGAATCGGACAAATCATAGACAGGAGGGCTTTCGATGGGTTGTGAGCCAGGATGGCTGTGCTCTGCCTACCCAGTTGGAGTCGGTAATGCTTCTGAATAACAGCTGAGGGAAACCACAAGAGGGGAGAGCACTCTTGTGCTTGAATCCTGCTTGCTGGTTTCTCACAGGTGTCTGGTTGACCACTCTGAGAACAAGATGCTGGACTGGGTAGGCCATGAGCCTGATCCAACAGGCTCTTCTTATGTTCTTATGGTACACATTCCTTGCATTCAAAAACAATATATTCATTGTATACAATGCAATATGTAACGGGCAGGTGGACTTTTAAAGTCTGTGAACATACATTACAGTCTACTCCGTCTCCTAAGAAACTATGAACAAAGATGCAATTGACTACAATCCTATTTAGAAATATGTCCCATTGAATTAAATGGGACTCACTTTTCAGTCAACATTAACAGGGTGGTACTGGAAGAGACTGTAAAAATCCTAGGACAGTGACCTTTGCATTGTAACACCAGGATTATGTAATAATCACAATTATTCTCGCACTTGTAATGTTTGACTGATAAATGTTGACACAAATGTACCATCCCACCTATATCAAAATGAAGGGTTGGGCACTGTTGAGCTAAAAGCCTATATTGTATGCTTAAGCAAAATGCTCTGTAAATATTGTCACAGTCCTCCCCCCCCCCTTTTCTTTATTTAGTTTCATGTATCAGAGCTTACATGGCTGCTTTCTACAACTTTTGTGTCTTTCTTTTCCCTCTCAATAAACATGTGTTCGGGTTGATTGTTTGATGTGTATTATTCTCTTTTTCTCAGTGCTTTTTTGTTGTTGTTAAAAATGAGGTACCAGTACCATCTTGGTAAAAGTGCCATAGATGCCAGCACTAAATGAATCTCATGGGCAGCAAAATAAGGGTGACAGTATTCCACACCAGTGACCACCACCACACACAAAAAAAACTCTATCTTCATTGAAGTAAGTCCCATAATGCTCAGTGGGGCTTATACCCAGGTAACTGGAGGTATGCAACTCTATAACTACTTACCTAGGAACTTAGTTCTACCAGTTAAGACTAGGGAATGGCTCAGGTTTTCTGTTTGCATTTTAATGTTTGTGATATTTGACTTTGTCTGGCATGCCCCTGTAGCATGGAGTTGCTTCACTAGCCATTTGGGGCTATTTGCTCTGTTGGCAAATGGTTTCTTAAGGAGTGGTCTTATCACTGGCTCCTTCAAGCAAGCAGGGACCACCACCACCTCTTACAAGGGAGGCATCAAATCACCTATCCAGACCCAGCCACCTATCCCCTCCCTGCAAGTTTTTTATCAGCCATGAGCAAGGGGCAAGAGCACAGGTGGTCAAACCAAACACTTTGTCCCCCTCCTCAAGCCTTACTAACTGAAGCTCATCCAACATAACGGGACTGGGCAACATTATGGACACATCTGCTACAACAGCACAGTCAAGGTGCAGGCAGATACAAGTGATTTTATCCTCAAAATGCTTTGCACACAATTTGAAGTGAGATGTGTGATGCAGTTGTTCGAACAGCTAATAATGTTAATACCTTATTTAAACATTAGCATAACCAGTTGTACAATTTATCGATATATGGTTATTTAGCAGCACTCTTCAATAGGTGCAGTAAAGAGCCCTCAGGGAATAAGCTGAGGTGTTGCAGTTGTGTAAGTAGGCAGGCAGAATAGTTTACAGGGATGTAAATGCAGATAATATCTTCTACTGGAACTCTCATAATGTCATAGATATAAAGGTAAAGGTACCCCTGCCCGTACGGGCCAGTCATGTCCAACTCTAGGGTTGTGCGCCCATCTCACTTAAGAGGCCGGGGGCCAGCGCTGTCCGGAGACACTTCCGGGTCACGTGGCAAGCGTGACGAAGCTGCTCTGGCGAGCCGGCACCAGTGCAGCGCACAGAAACGCCATTTACCTTCCCGCTATAAAGCGGTACCTATTTATCTACTTGCACTGGCATGCTTTCGAACTGCTAGGTGGGCAGGAGCTGGGACCGAAAGACGGGAGCTCACCCCGCCGCAGGGATTCGAACCGCCGACCATACGATCGGCAAGTCCTAGGCACTGAGGTTTTACCCACAGCGCCACCCGCGTCCCAATGTCATAGATAGTACTCTTAAATTTAGTGATGAATGTGGGCTATCTTTTTCCAGCCTCCCATAACGTTTTGCATGCCTGTCTGTTCCTGTTTGCTTTCACCACTGTCATGACTGCATTGGGAGCTTAATTAAAAAACAGAAAAACCACATGAATAGCAAAGGCAAAAAGCAGTCAGAGACGGGGAAAGGAAAAACAAAATGCCTCTGGTGGATTTCTTGGCATTAAAATATCTCTTAGCCTTTACCTCAGTCTCTTTTCACCTAGTTTCTCGAGTTTCTCTCAGATAATGATTTTGAAAAGTGGAGAGCTGCAATAGTGAGAGTAACCATACAAACCATGCTCTGTGTGTGTGTGTGTGTGTGTGTGAGAGAGAGAGAGAGAGAGAGAGAGAGAGAGAGAGAGAGAGAGAGTAGGAAGTAAGGAAGTGCAGTATAGGTGAGGCATGATAACAGTTATCCAAGAGCTTTATCATGCACACAAATGCTAATTTACCATATCAGTAATATTTTTTTTAACATTTTCCATTTGCAGACTAAATTGGGGCAGCATATAATCCAGACTGGCAAAGAACCAGATGGCACAGATTTAGAATAAGGTCCCAAAGTGTGAATAAACCTGAAATTCAGAATGCCGGGGGGGGGGAGGAGATAGGTAGGGCTGCCATCTATTACCAAAATATAGTTACACAATTTGAGAAGAATTCAGATTTTGAATGAAGAATTAGAAGGCCTGAGGAAAGTAAGTCTGCTCTTTTTGTAGAAGCTATGCAGTCATATTATTATTTTTTAAATCCCTTTCACCCTAAATCAAATTCCCCCCCTAAAGAATAACTTTCTCAATGTTTACAACAAATTCTAGTTTCCAGCTATGATCAGACTCAGGCTTTTATTCTCTCTGCTGCTTAAAAACATGCCCTGAAACAAGGAAACGAGTACTGTGCAGGCTTTATTAAGAATACGGTAACTGGAGCAGGCAGGTAGAAACCAATCCCAGCTTAGTAAGATGTGAAAATGTATCTTATTAGAACAGTGAGTACCTACTTGTACATTACTTCACACAGAGATGAATCTCCATGTTCCTAACAGCATGCACCTTGCAATGGGATGGATGCAAGTGTCAGAACGAGGAGATAAACATGTGAGAGTTTGATCTGGTTCAAACCTGCAATTCACATTTGAGCAAGCCAGCCTCAATTATCCAGTTCATAAAGCCTTATTGACTATGACCACCATCACAACATGCTTCTGGATTTATGCCTTAAGTCTTAGAGCCAGGGTCTTTTTTCAGCAGGAACTCACCGGAACTCTGTTCCGGCACCTCTCAGCTGGGAGCCATTGCTATTCTAAGAGAACGAGGGAGGTGTTCATGGTAAGTTATGGCACCTATTTTTCTAGAAAAATAGCAGTGCTTAGAGCATTTTCAGAAGAGGAAGAAGACATGCTGGAGCCCTTTCCAAGAAATATAACACAAAATGAGCAGTCAAATGTTATGTGTGCCTGTTATGGTTTAGAATTATTTCTGCCTAGGGGTAATGGCAAAATGAAGAGGAAAAGGCCCGTACTTCAGTGGCAGAGCAACTGATTTCCAGGCAAAAGGCCCCAGCATCTCAGGTTTGACCAGAAAAGGCTCCTGTCTGAAATCCTGGAGAACTGTTGCCCGTGATTTCCCAACCATCCCCCCACCCCAAGAGCCACTTGAAAAATGCTGAAGGTTTTGGCAAACCACTTGATTTTTCTGGCTGTTGCAGCAATTGTAGCACAATGTTCTCAATGCTGCATGTTTTTTAATTTTATCTATTTATGCAATATACCTGAATGCATGGTCCGTTCTCAGTTCCTAACTAGAAGAATAAATTTCCATATAGCTCTTCACCAGCTGAAAACTATTCTGGTCACATAGAAAAGCAATCAGATGACCACAGCTGCTTGAAAGGTGTCTAGAACTTGCTGCATTATCAAGGAAGGTTATATTTCCAGAGAAGACAAGAGGAGGTTAGGAAAGAACGGAAGTTTTAAAAGCAATCACTCTCAGCAATTGCAACAGCAATGAAAACCGAGCTTCCCAGAGAACTGTAGCCTGTCAAATCTCCAGCAATTTTTGACTTGGCAAGACAGCGGAAACATGAAGCAACACCATTATGTCATCTGCGGTGCTTTTCATTGGCTAAACCCCAAGAGCGTATCTTAGCAACGCCTGGAACAGTCAAAACACTACAATTAACTCTTTCATTTGTGTTACATAAACAACACTCAAATTTTCTTGTACTTTAAAATTGCAACCTTTTTTTCTAATAACAACAATAATCAAATAAAACGTTTTGAAAGCAGCATTGACTTCTCCGTCAAGGTGAACAACCATGTAATTTTTAGTCTGTAACAAACATTTCTGAAACTGTTTACCTGTCTTAATTTAGAATAGGAACATTTCACAGGGCAGCTTAGTTGAAATTAAGTATCCTGTAGTATCTCTAAAAACGTATTGAAAGTTTTTGAAAGTTCTGTAGTTTGTTGCTGCAGAGCAGTCATCAAATGCTATAGTCAAATGGTTACTATTTAATGTCCTTCAAAACTTTGTCATTTGATTTGTAAGAGAGAGCACATATATGTGCGTGTTCAATCTGCGCTTACATTCTGCAAAGTTCACAAGCCCCACATATACTTGAAACTCAGCAAGCTATAATTGCATTAACATCAGTTGGGCTGTAATAATTATACACACTTATTTGGGAGTAAGTCCCATCCAGCTAAATAGCTCTAAAATTCTGGAGCATTCTGTTCTGTTAGCTGAGTGTAACCAAAGCTTATGCCACAATAAATCTGTTAGTATACAGTGCCACAGGGTTCCTTGCTGTTTCCATCTGCAAAGCCCCTGCTTCTTCCTTTGGTCTCCAGCTTGCTGCATTTGCCTGTGATGTAAATTAAATGTTACAGGCACAACAATCCACATTCCTCTTCCTCAAGCTTCACAAAACCACAAATGCTCCCTAGTGGTTTGTACTGATACTTCAAGTGCATTTCTGAAGTTTCCAGCATGGAGGATCAATACTTGTTGCTTTGTTAACGTCTTTTAGTGAGAAGAGGATGTTTGGTTTGTTAATTAAAAATATTTGTAGCCTGCCTTTCCATTCACCATGAATCAACAGAGCGACTTGAAGTTAAAACACCAGGCATAATTAAAAAAAAACATTTTAAAAATACATAAAACAGCCACAGATAAAAGGAAGATAGACAATTCATCAAAAATAAGTAAGATCAACAGCATCAATATTTTGCAGCCAAATAGCCTCAGTAAAATCACCTAATATAAGAAAGGCATCAGGCAAGAGATATGATCCTATCCTATATGCCTGCCTCTCTCACACACTTGCTGTTCCACAGCAACACTTAAAAAGACTTCTGAAGATGATCTAGGCATCCAGGTATACTCAAATGCAAGAAGGTGATTGAATATCGTGGTTCCAGGCTATTTAAAAATCAAAAGTAGCCTTTTGAGTTGGGGAAGAAAGATGAAGGAAAGTTAGTTAATAGTGAGTGGCATAGTGTATGATTATCTCCTCATGTCAAATTGCATGTGTATGGTTAGTGCTGAAGTGTCTTAGAATGAAAGCTATCAAGGTTAACAGGTGTCTGAAAGTCACAGCTTAATTGCTCTTTCCCTTAATTTGCATTAAATGGGGCTGGGAGAAAACTGGGGTGCCAGCTTTAATAAAATATGAGGGGGGGGCTCAGATAAGCCCTGCCCCATATAATATTGTGTATATGACATGGTGTGCACACACCATTTGAATGGCAATGCCCATCAACTGGGGGGGGCAGCCCCCTCAAATATTTTGTGGGGGGGAAAACCCCCCTGACCCTAGGAGTTGTCTCCATGCTGGGTAGAAAGAATGAAGCAAGGATCAAGGCCGTTATAGGAGCAGAACAATTCAGTAAAGGAGTCCCAGTTTCCCTGATTTTCTAGCAAAATCCTGGACAATACAGCCTAGAATGTAAAGAGTGTTCTAGCCAATCAGGCTATGGCTTGCCCAGAGCAAATCGCAATGTCCTGTAAACAGATTAGAAGCTGATTATTTCATCAGCATAAATTAATTGCTCAATGACACAAGGCATGCTCACCCAATTTTAAGACAATTTTATTTTAGAGGAATAGCTGAGCTCTCATGCTGCCCTCCATTGAAAGCAGCGAGAGTGCTGCTGAATATTGTTTTTATTCATCTCTCCTAGGGCTTTGCCCTCCCCCCAAAAAAGCTCAACAACTTTTTTGTCCAGATTTTCACTTTTTGAAATATGCCAATCCTATCTCTCCTGCCTTTTGCCCCACCTGCAAATAGATCAGGAGGAGTTAAGTATCCCATTCCCCAGTACCACTGCTCTGATCCAATTCAGTGCCCGTGCCCCTCTGCCTTTTTTAATTTAAACAAAATACTAGGAGATCGGATCATGCATCCTCCTTATCAGAAGTGGGTTGGCCGTCTTTTCTCACACTCTAGACCTTTCCTGTTTAGCACCACACACACACCCTTGATGTAATTTAGCTGGTTCTAATTACTATTATTATAAATGTTTACCTAATAATTGTTTTCATATGTAGGGATGACATCATGCACAAACATCATTCAGATGGGATTTCAGAGCAGGCACCAGCACCTGGCATTCTTGGGCGGCTGCCAAGACCCCACGGCCCTGTCAGGGCCCCTGCTGATTTTTCCCTGGGCCCTTTTCTTGGTCTAATGCTGCAAGTAGTGCCAAGTGACTCAGACCACCTGCCATTTAAATTTCCCACAATGCCCTGGAACAACAGAGCTTTGAGAGCATTGTGGAAAACTGAAATGGTGATTAGACCCAGCCACCTAGTGCTGTTGCTAGAAGTACACTTTGCTACTGTCACCCATTGCTACCAAGTACACCTTCTGGTAGAGAACGGGGCTCCCTAGAGAGCACTTTGTCCAAAAAAACCCTCAGTTCTGAAGCCAACCCTGTAAGATTTGAGTTTGAGTTCTCCATTCTGCTTCTGTTAATTCAATTTGCAGGCTGGTGTTTGCCCTGTCCCCAGTACAATATTAAAACATTATTGCTTATATATTCTTTGAAATCTATACGCAATGTACAGTAAGAGATGCTACCGCTCTGGCCTATTTAAAAGCTATTATCATTGACTGACCTAGAAATCCAGCCCCAAATAATATGATGGATTATATGAAGATATCTATTCACATATATGAGTCTGACCAAACTGCGGGAGGCAGTGGAAGACAGGAGTGCCTGGCGTGCTCTGGTCCATGGGGTCACGAAGAGTCGGACACGACTAAACGACTAAACAACAAATTCACATATAACCAATATACTTAACTCTAATTAATGCATGAAGTGGTTAAGACCATAGAGTAAGCTGTCCTGCCAGGCTAAGCAAGGCCCTCCTCCTCACCTTGAGAAAAAGGATTATCAGGCCTTTGTTCTTTTATTCCACCATGTGAACCCTACAAGTAAGGAAATCTAAACTGGATGCTCCAAGCTTAGACTGTGTGGCTCATGCAAGCTTTATTTGTGTTTATATACAAATGATTTAGGACAACCATTTCTGGAACCTAAGTCATAAAGGTAAAGGTAAAGGTATCCATGCCCGTATGGGCCAGTCTTGACAGACTCTAGGGTTTTGCGCTCATCTCACTCTATAGGCCGGGAGCCAGTGCTGTCCGCAGACACTTCCGGGTCACGTGGCCAGCATGACAAGCTGCATCTGGTGAGCCAGCGCAGCACACGGAACGCCGTTTACCTTCCCGCTGGTAAGCGGTCCCTATTTATCTACTTGCACCCGGGGGTGCTTTCAAACTGCTAGGTGGGCAGGCGCTGGGACCGAACGACAGGAGCACACCCCGCCGCGGGGATTCGAACCGCCAACCATGCAATTGGAAAGTCCTAGGCGCTGAGGTTTTACCCACAGCGCCACCCGCGTCCCTACTTAAGTCATACTTTATATCTTTTATTGCTGCTGTATGGAAAAGCACTTGAATCTGACCTTTGAAGAGTTTGCCAGTAAACCATTTTTAACTTACCAAACATGTGGTCTCTTTTTAATTTACCACACAAATGTGTGAGGAACTTAGAAGGGTATACTTTAAAAGTCTAAATAGCCTATATTTCCACACTTTACTTTGCTGCATATTTCCCCCAGCGTATCAGATTACTCCCAAATCAGGTAGACCCAAATTTACAAGAGGAAGGCATCAGGATTTGTGTTGTTTAAGGGTAACATCCTTTGCATTCCCATTTAATCGGAGTAGTCCAAACAGTAAACTCTGTTGTGGAAAAGCACTAATAAAGTTCTGTAAAAACCTTTGATTAAATAAAAATTAAATAATACTTAAAGCTGGTTCAGAAAGGAGAGTCTTTTTGATGCTGTAAGCAGTCCCACAGCTATCGAGACATATTCTGTGGTAATGTTAATCTGAACAACAGCTGAGTCTCAAAACATTTTCCTATCCTTCTCCTTCTTGAAGGATGGGTCAGATTCCTGCTATTTATTTATTGGGAGCTTCCAAACTATCATTATTTTTGGGTGGGATTCAATCAGCAAATTAAGATTGCACAATTAAGGTTGATATAGCACTCTTGCGGAGTTTTTGTGATAAGGAAAGTGATGGGAAATTGCACTGATCAGGGTGAGAGAATTATTGCTTGCTGTAATGCTGCAATGTCATATAGCCTCCCCACAAACAAATCAGGATGAGTGCTCAATAAACAGGTCACCTGGAAGTGATCGCTTTTTCTCAAGAAGAGTCTGCACAGTCAATATGTGTATTTATATATCTGTAGTTGTTGGACAACAGCTTTCCCAGAGAGCCACAGGTCAAGTGTGCCTTTCAAAACATTTGGGAACACACAACTACTACTTGATTATGTTTAAGCATTGTAAAGATGGTGAACATGTAACAAACATGCAAGTCACATGTTAACATACTTCATGCAATTGTGTTGTGGCAATTTGGGGCATTGTGAGCAACCATTAACATCCTATGTTTAATTAGTGGGTTCGCCCATTATTTCCAGTGACTTCCCGAGTCTAAGAAGACATTGCCACAAAATTAACAGGTAGCTTAGCTGTCTAGCTAATTATGATGCTAAGCAGTGGATCCTCCCAAAATCTCTTTCTGGCTGACAGTAATATAATATCTGTCAGACGTCTTTGCTTTTGATTGTTTAGTATTTGATGCCTGTGCATTAGAGAGTTATAAGTATTTAAAAGTAGTAGGAGATAATTTGAGCTGTTCTTTGCAATTTATTATTATTATACTGCGAACACCTGGCGGACTTGCCATATTTTCTCAACTACATGTGGCTAACTTGTATGAGATCTGCTTTTCAAACATGGGTTTCTGGGGGTGGGGAAGCACTCTGCATATTCTCAAAGGCAACCTGTTTATTTATGCAATACAGAATGTCTAGGGTGATGTAGAAAAAACCTGCTCCTTTTCTCTTATGGGGTATCCAAGAGCCCATATAGAGTCCTTAAGTGGGTTCCCTATGGGTAGGAGAAAATAACAGAGGCCAACCAGAGAATATGGAGAAGCAAAACAGCTAGTAAGCCTGATCTTTATTAAACTGTTGCAACAGGGTCCTCACTCACCACATGCAGGAGGGAGGAGGAACCCAGAACAATGGTTTGCAAGCCCTTATATAGACTTTTGAAATTGCCCACCCTGTAGCTCAAGACCACCACCAAAAACATCATACGTACATCACAGAAGGAGGTGGTCTACAACAGAAATCCTGCCTCCCGGGATACCTGACAGTGGTCACTGATTGCTTTACTTGGGCAGCCTGGCCATTCTTTTGTGATGGTAAATACTTTAATTCCTGAAGTCAGGTCACAGGCCCACCCAATTCATACACAAATATGCCCTAAAGACAGGTAAGACAATGGAGAGGCTTTCCCATTTTCTTCCTCCTTGCAGAGAAACATTTGAGATCAATTTGGGAGAGTCAAAATGGTTTCAGGATTGCTCTCCTGTACTATTTCAGATGCGTAGTTTATATACTTATGTGTTTGCCTTGTAAATGTATGAACATTTAATTTATTTCTTTGAGACCTCAAATTCTTATAACAAAGGTAAGGATTGCCAAAGTTTTTAGGCCCCTGAGTACACTTGGATTTTTGATTGCTCAGGGCTACCCGTTTGGTTAACTGTCTCACCTTTCTCTTGGATCAGTGCCCCCTGCCCCCCCCCCAGAGAGAGAGAGAGAGAGCGAGAGAGAGAGAGAGAGAGAACCATTTTGCTTTCTCAATTAACCCGAGTCTTGAAAAGCACATAAAGCTGAAAAAGAAGGGGGAAACGTCCCAACTTCCTCCATAACCTCTACATACAGGTACTTTCCAAAGAGAAAAAGGTAAACGCTCTCTTCACCTCATGACCAAGTTGGCAGTGGGGGGGCACTCAAAGGTTTAATGAGCAGCAGAGGAATCTCTCATGGCTTCCTTTTCACCCATGGGTACCACATTGCTAACCTTTGCCTAACGCAGCTCTGTCTGGAAGTATTTTCCCTACTGCTGTATAGGAGAGAAGAAGATAACTAATTTGTCATTTCCTAGGCTCCTGCTTCTTTATCGGGGTCTGGCTCAATATGTCACCAGTGGTGGGGGGGAAGTGTCAATTTAATCTAAGATGCTGTGACAAAAACTCTAGCAAAGAGTTTAAAATGCACAGATGCTGGCAGTTCTACGTTGCAAGAAGTAACAAAGTGTCCTGCAACCTGTCCTACCTTGACATGGCTGTAAGGTACAACCCATTTGTCACAGATACAAACTTTTCAGTCCTGTTTTAGGGCTTTTCAGCCAGTGTCAGCAATACTGAGCTAGATACAACAAAGGTCTGACTTTTAGCTTTCTATGTTCTGGCCTGTGGTAAATTTGTAAAGAGAAGGGCAAAGAAGGAAAAGCAAAAAGATTAAGTATACTGTATTTGCCATGCTAGGAAACTCCCAGATGTTTCAAGTACAGTGGTACCTCGGGTTACATACGCTTCAGGTTACATACGCTTCAGGTTACAGACTCCGCTAACCCAGAAATAGTGCTTCGGGTTAAGAAATTTGCTTCAGGATGAGAACAGAAATCGTGCTCCGGCGGCGCAGCAGCAGGAGGCCCCATTAGCTAAAGTGGTGCTTCAGGTTAAGAACAGTTTCAGGTTAAGTACGGACCTCTGGAACGAATTAAGTACTTAACCCGAGGTACCACTGTATGTGATGTAGGCCTCACAGCATAATGTCATATATTTGGCTTATTGATTAAACTTTGAGTATATTATAAAATATAAAAAATATTCGATTTATGTTATTGTCTAAGAGCATAAGACCAAAGCCAGGTATACTTAGACAGAGTTGGTTACTTAAACAGGTCTCCCTTAAGATACTCACCAGCATACTATCTGTCATCTCGGCAGGATGCACACTGTCCATTGTTAGTAATCTGGAGTACAGAAGCTCTTTTGCCAAGTTGCATCACACACCAGTCGTCAAATCATCCATCACTTCTCTGAGCACCACATTTGCTAGCTGGATGCTTGAATTCCCAGGAAGAACCTGTTTACTGCACCGCCACCCTAGCAAAAGGGAGTGTGAGCCTAAAGTGTTATGCAACTATGAAGGCATTGCAACAGAAGAGACAGCCTCTCAAGAGTAGGAACATCCTAAACCACTAATAGGTGGTTTTCAGTGCCACCTCTTTATTCATTTATTCAGCAGCCCATACAAATAGAGCATCCTGTTTTTCCCCCCTCACTAGAATTGCCACCTATTTATTCCTGTTTATTCATTGCCGCCTATTTATTCATAAACAGCCCGTGCAAACACTGTTGTTGTTTTTCACATGGGTCTTGAGCCACAAGTCATCTGAACTGGCACATAATTGTATTGAATCCACTTTAGTCTTCAAGTCTTTTGTGGGGCTAATGCAGCTAGCAATCCTACGAATGCTTATTTAGGAGAAAGCTAATTGAAACTTAATTCTGAGTAACTATCCTTAGGCTTGCCCTGCACATGGTTTTCCGTGGAGCAATCCTATATTTATAACATCAGAAGGTAAGTTTGATGCAGTTAAGTGGGAATACAGTAGAAGTCCAACTTTCATTCTTGGTCCATCTTACATACTGAGACTCAGTCAGTTTGTGATTTCATGGAGCATTCCAGTGGCACGTTGACTCAGGAGTAAGTGCCACTGTATTCAGTAGAGCTTACTCCCAAGTAAGTATGCATGGGAAGAGGAGAGGAATCTCTTTCATGTCAAGGTCTGTATTCACTCTGGGAAACTGGTTGGGAGTCACGAAGGAGGTAGAATGAGGTTGAGAAGCTGGAGACACAGAGGGGAAATTAGGGTTGATTCCATCCTATCTACTTAGGTTGGCCGAGTTTTGCTCTCAAGGCACCTGTGCCTATTACACCTATATGGCTGTAAAAACAACCTCCAATTCTGTCACTGAAACACTTTCTGTCCCACATAAACTTCTTAGGATCTCTAGGATGCGAAAAGTTCTCTTTTAATTGAAATACAGTGGTACCTCGGGTTAAGAACTTATTTCATGCTGGAGGTCCATTCTTAACCTGAAACTATTCTTAACCTGAGGTACTACTTTAGCTAATGGGGCCTCCCACTGATGCCACGCCACTGCCGCATGATTTCTGTTCTCATCCTGAAGCAAAGTTCTTAACCCAAGGTACTATTTCTGGGTCAGCGGAGTCTGTAACCTGAAGTGTCTGTAACCTGAAGCGTCTGTAACCTGAGGTACCACTGTATGCCTGCTGGGTTTAGAAAGGTGTTTCCTTCAAGAGTAATCAATGTGATCTTTTATTCATGTATTTTATTTAAAACAATTTATAAACCAATTAATTTTTTAAAAAATCTCTAGAGTATACAATATAAAAAACCAACAATGTAATTAAAACAGAAATACAACATAAAACCAGTAAAACAGTAGTATAAAAGCATGTTAAAACCAACCAAAACAGGATTTCAGGGGATTCAAACGAATAAAAACAGGGTCCAATCTTACAGATCAAGGAAAGCTTGGGTGGAAATTTAAAAAGTCTTTAGAATAAAGACACCTAAAAATAAACAAATACCCTTGTGGTGACAAGTTCCAAAGATATACCAGCACCAGGCCATACCAGCTAAGTGTTATAATTGCACTCTGCTAGTGTAACTCTGTGGGTACAAGAGCCCAAAATGCGTGGCAGTAGGCACTGGGTCATCTAGTTCAACCCTCTGCAATGCAGGAATCTCACCCAATATGGGGCTCAAACCCACAACCCCGAGATTAAAAGTCTCATGCTATACAGTCTGAGCTATCTCTCAGCCTGAGCTTGTTTAGCTCTTGGTCCAACTGTAATACTGTGGGGAAGGGGTATTGTTTTTGTTTGTTTGTATTGTAGCATGCATTTTTGTGTTTTCATATTATAAACCGCTCTGTGATCTTTGGATGAAGAGTGGCATAGATGATGAAGAAGAAGAAGAATGCAATGTGGGGGCTCAGTATGTGAGCCTTGATGAGTCACAAAGACCTGGGTTTGAAGCTTGCCTCACCCCACCCCCCCACTCAAGAGAAAGCCTTGTGGGAGGGGGAAATGTGCTTTCCTCCATTCCCCCTCCTTCCTCTCTGCCCCACATATTTACAGTATAGTCTGAGATCCTTTCAGCTCCCATTCCTATGCTGAGGAGTTACGGTAAATTTGAGACCTTATGCCAAGAGCATATGACATTGCCTCACACCCTATCAGGTTGTTAGGATACCTACCTCAATATTGCCTCCATCTGGCTTTGCCAACATGGTGCCCACCATGTCCTGCCAATCTTCCCTTCACCTCCAGTTCAGAAGTCAAACTCTTAAGTTTCTCTCTTTGCTAGGGTTGCCAAACCCCCAGGGCTGGCCTGAAGCCTCCAGGTTTGCCTCCCCTCCCCTCCCCTCCCCTCCCCTCTAGTGGCAGGGTGGTGCTAAGGCCACACATGCACATCCATCACTTGGTGTACATTACACGATGGCTTGCATGTGTGAATGGACCACATAGGTTCCTATCACCTCACAGGCAACCTATTTTCTCAGTGGGGCCAGTTCACAGCCCCAGTCTCCAAGTGAGCAGAGGCTCCGTGTGTGGCGAAATCAAGCTGTCACCCACATGGGTGTAGCCAGGCTTTATGTTGGGGGGGGGGAAAGAACCTCAGTGAGTTAAGCATTTTTATTGATTTATTCAAAAGGGGGGCAGCTGCCCAGTGCCATTTTTCTTTTAAAAAACAAGTTTAGGGGTACTCTAATTTTCCTACTCATATTGAAATACTGCCCCTCAATGAGGCCAAACTTAGGTTATTATTGTATTTTTATATTTTGCTAGAAGCTGACCAGCATGGCTGGGGGGCGGGATATAAATAATAAATTATTATTATTATTATTATTATTATTATTATTATTATTATTATTATTATTATTATTATTATTATTTTCACATAATGATTAGGGGTATGCGTACTCCTGCATCCCCCCAGAAAAAAAGCACTGGCTAAGCCCATGGTCACCCACATGCATGTGTTTTCACACCAACCTCTAAGCATTATTTTTTGGGGGGGGGAACCTCTACATTGCTGTTTTGCTGCTGAATGCTTTTTGAGATCAGCAGGACTTGGGGTTGCTTATTATGGCTGTTTATAGGGGTTGGTGTGGTTCACACATGCATGAGTTTTCAGGGAGAAGGGCCATCTGTCATGGGTGCTTTAGCTGAGATTCCTGCACTGCAGGGGGGGTTGGACTAGATGACCCTCGGGGATCCCCTTCCAACTCTTCAGTTCTATGTTTCTTCGACTCGAAGACAGCGGGAGCCCTCAGAGGAGGACCCCGCCGATACCCTCCAAGAGACACCGAGGGAAGCGGCCTCTTTAAAGCGCCCTTGCCGGCGAAGGAGGCGGGGACGTCGCCACAGGAAGTTCCCCCTCCCGGAGCCGAGGAAGGGGAATAGGCCCCAAGATGGCGGTGGTGGCGGCGGCCGAGCGGCTCCTGTCGGAGGGGGAAGGAGGCGCCATGGACTCGGCGCGGCTCTCGCCGCCGCCTCTGCCCCAGCCCCGCGGCGGCGGCGGGGAAGCGCAGCCCCTCGAGCAGCTCCCGCAGAGCAACACGCTGGTGGGGCTGCCCATCGTGGCCATCGAGGGCATCCTGGGCTTCCTGTCCTACGACGAGACCAGCCAGCTCCGCCTGGTGAGGGGCCGCGTCGTGGGGGGAGAGGGAGGCGCGGGGCTGGGGGTGGGGAAGGAAGAAGCGACGCCTCGGACCCCTGCCTTGGCCTGGGGGGGGGATTTGGGGGCGCGACACTTCCGTTCGCTTTGCCGTTTTCCCCCACCCCACCCCTCCCCTCCGGATTGGCAAGCGTTTCCACTGGGTTTTTTGAATCGGTTCGGGGATCCCAACTCCACGCCTCCTTCCCCGGCTTATCCCTTTCCCCACTTGATTTGGGAGAGAGCGGCGTGGTCGCACTGGATGACCTCTTGATTCCCTTTCTTTTGGAAATCCTCTCTCCCCACCCCTCCTACCCACCTTGAAGAAATCGCCCGCTCTTTTTGGGGGGGGTTGGGGAGGGAGGGAAAGGGATCCATCCAGAGGTTTAACGGGGGAGGACCAAGGATGATGGCCGCAGGTTGCAGCCCCTTTGCGGCATAGCTCTATTCGCCTGCTGCGCCTTTTTCGGGAAAGATGGGGAATCGGTGGCACGACGCTGGGGGGGGTGAAGGTCTCCGTAAATCGGATCGTCATTGTATCTCACTAGAACCCTGTTCATACTCAACATTCACCCCCCTTACCCACCCCGATTCCTTGTATTTTGACTTTTCCCCCCCTTGACAGCGTTTCCATTGCAGACCATCTCTTTATATAGCATGGGCGATAGGACTCTTCCGATGAGGTTGATCGTGTAGAGTTAATTTCCTCTACCATGCAAAAAGACTGCGGTACATAATCTATGCTTTGGGCCTGTGTATCATTTCTATCGTGCTTTCTAGTGAATGGAATGCTTTTCTTTCTTTCGTTTGGTAATTATTTAATGTATCTCGTTGTAATTCCATAGAGTTGGGGGTAAGTGCATACTGCTAGGAGCCATTCTCAGAAGATCTCAAGTTCATCTAAACGCAGAAAATCCATGTGGCAATAGTCACATGGGAGGGAGGGAATTTGTGAAATAAGAAGGGTATCTACTGCATCTGTTTTAGTTCTGTTCTGGTAAAGGCACAGTTTGGATGCATTCAGTAGCTTTAGAATTTCAGGATCGTTGTTGTAAAATTAATGTAAGTTGTGTTGTTCATGTTGTACATATTTTATGTTCTTTTTCTTTTCTTTTTTATTTTCTTTTTATGTTTATTTCATTTACTTTTGTCTGTTGTATGTCTGTGAAATATATTTATGCAAAACTTAATAAATATATATATAGAATTTCAGGATCGTAAAGCAGATGTTTAATAATCTAAGGCTTATATTCTCCCTAAGCTGGTTCCTAGCTATGGAACGAAAGCTTTACTTTTGTCAGACTTTCTCTATATAAAAAATCTTAAAACATTATTGAAAAAAATACCTCTAAATTGATGCTTTCTAAGATCAGGTCCATGTTTTGAGTTAGTCTACACCAGTGTCCAATGTTAATTTTTAATTTAAATGGATCCCCATGTATGTGCCTGTGAATGCCATCTCTAGGTTTCTCTGCAAGAGCATGGCTTTTTCTCCACAGCAGTACAATCCTTTGTGTATTTACTTGGAAGTAAATCACATATTCATCAGTGCAGCTTTCCCCCAGGTAATGTGCAATTGCATAGGATTGCAGTCTAGACTCTAGGGCATTCAGCCTTGGGAGTGCCTACTCCTTCAAGGTAGATATGCATTGGATTACAAGACAGCTTTTGTGATGAACAGTGTCATTGACTGCTTAAAGGAGAGCTTATTTTGATTCCTGATGCCTGAGATATTTGACACTTTTTGAAAATAAATATGACTATGAAGAGAATTTTGTTTGTTTTATTTCTCTTGTTGGTATGTGCAACCTATGGTCAAGGCAGTAAGCAAATTGACTAACTTGTAAAGCTTTGACAGGTATTTCCACCTTTCAGTTTTCATTTTCTGTTACCTCTTCATCAAACAGCATTACAGCCCTTTGGGGGGGGGGAATTAGATAGATGACAAACATCTTTGGTTAGAACAGGCATAGGCAAACCTACAGCTGTTTTGGGACTACAACTCCCATGATCCCTAGCTAACAGGACCAGTGGTCAGGGATGATGGGAATTGTAGTCCCAAAACATCTGGAGGGCCAAGTTTGCCTATGCCTGGGTTACACTGTTGAATTAGAAGGGGAGATGTGCATTATTGCTTTTGCCTCATATTCCTCTGATCTTGGAGGGTGGTTGCCATCTAACATGCCGCCCAGTTTTACACATAAGTGCTCAGAAGCTAGTCTCATTCTGTTCATCGGACTGTACTCACAGGTAAGTGAGCTTAGAATGGCATTCTTAATTTATCTTAAATATTATTATTAGAATTGGTGTAGCTGAGATTCCTTGCTAAACAGAAGCTGCTACCAGTGCTTTTTTCTGGGGGTACACATACCCCTAAACATTTTGTGAAGTTTGGCCTCATTGAGGGGCAGTATTTCAATATGAATAGGGAAATGAGAGTAACCCCCAAACATTTTTTTTTAGAAAAAAGCACTGGCTACTACAAAAGACAGTTGCGTTGGCCACTTCATCACTGTGCTATGAAAAACTAGCTTGGGTTGAATATTAAAGCATTATAAGAAAATAACAGTGGATTTCTAGTTGATATTGTGAAGCAAACACCAAACACCCTCCCTTTTCTCAGCTGATGTGTTTACTTGGCATCAAACTGATGTAGCTAAGCAGCCAAACATTCTATCTGCTTCACAGTGCATAGCAATTGACGGGAAAGATCCAAGTAAGATTCCTTCCTGCTTCAGTGGCTTGAAGAGTGGAATTAATCATATACAGTTGATCGTATTCATGGTATATAATGCAAATCTGATAAACCCGTACTAGCTGTCTAAAAGGTTCAGTTGCCCAACTTGTTTCCTTTTCCAATACAGTGGTACCTTGGTTCTCAAACTTAATCCTTTCCGGGAGTCCATTCGACTTCCTAGACCGTTCGAAAAGCAAGGTGCGGCTTCCAATTGGCTGCCAGAGATTCCTGCACTCAAGCAGAAGCTGCGTCGGACGTTTGGCTTCCAAAAAACATTCACAAACCGGAACACTTCCAGGTTTGCGGCATTTGGGAGCTGATTTCTTCAACAGCTAAGCCATTTGCGAACCAAGGTACCACTGTACTTGTCCCATTTGTTTGTTGGAGCAGAGATGGCCCTGTGCAATGTTCCCATAGTGCAGCTTGGGAACACCTTATGCAGTTTACTCCTGTCTAGTAGAAGTGGCAAAAACAGTTGTGCTTAGTGACATGCATATATTTATATGAGTGTTTTTGATGCACAATGTCCCTCCTGTGCAAGGGGGAATTGATTATTTGAAGGATATGTATGAGAATAACTTAAGCTGCGCTGCTCAAAAGTGAGAGAGATGGAAGGGCAGTCTTAGGTTTTGTTCTAGGTCTTGGGCTCATGCAGCACAAAGCCCTACTGCCTTATATGCAACTTGATTTTGCTGTTTGCCATGACGCTGCCCACTCAGCAGTATTTTGCCCAAAGAGTTCAGACCAGGCTCTTCGTTACAAAGATTGAACGGAGATAATCATTCTGGGCTCCCATCTTCTATCACAGTTAAGATAATCCTCCTATCATGTAACAATTCTCCATCTGGTGATTCTGAAACATATGCAGATGTGAGGAATTACTGACAGAGCAAGTTAAGCAGAAAAAATTAAGCAACAAAACAAGCAAATATGCAGTTGTTGGGAAAGTGTTCTACTACCAATTTCAGGCAGCTTCTCAACAGACAAATGAATACATGGTAAAACATGAGCAGTAGTTCTTATGTGTTTTCCCTGTTCTGATTTTAACCTTAATATTAACAACATGTGCAACAATAGGCTTATGAAACAGGTGATGAGTACAAAGAAACAGAACGGAAAATTACTAAACTTCTGATCCCAGCCACCCCTTTCTCATATATAAAAATGAACCTTGAAAATATTGGAGCATTTGTATGTGTTTAAGATGCCTTGTTTAATTGCACTGTTGTGTTCTTTCACTTTATAGTTGTGTGCTGACATCCATAGTGCACAAGGTGCTTTCAATTTGTGGGATTTGAGCGACAACCTCCATGGCACATCCCTTTTGAAGGTGTTCAATGTACTGGTACGCACACTGGGTACTAGGTTGTTATTCATTTGTGAACCCCAGGACTGCTCTGGAAGAGCAAAGGAGAGAAACTGAGGGATAGGTGGGTGATTCCAGACACCCTATTCTGTTCAATACCGGTAGCTTCAACCAAGATAATGGAAGCAGAGGCGATCATGAATTTGACACTGTTTGGCACCGTGTTTACATCCTGCGCTGATCAATATGCAGCTGACTCTTGACTCTATCCGCTCACCCCAGCCATGCTGAGGTATTTTTAAGCTGGTGCTTGGAGGCTGTCGAAGAATGGGTGAGAAAGAACAAGCTGTGGCTTGATCCAGACAAGATGAAAGTCAGATCTCATATTAGTTCTCCATGCACTTGTCTCATTAAGACTGGGCTACTGCATTACGCCTTTGAAGAAAGTCTAGAAACTTTGAACTAGTACAGAATGTGATTGCCTGGTTCTTGGCAAGGGTCAAAAATCTGGAGGTGTTATCCAAATATTGTGTCAGTTGCAATGATTATCAGTGAGTTTCCAGGCCAAATTCAAAGTGCTTTGAAGCACTGAATGACTTGGTACCTGCGTCTGATTGGGAATATAAATGAGGTAGTTAACTGGGTTTTGCATAAGCTATTGTTATTTTATACTGATGTTTATTGTTGCTATTTCTTAAAAAACATTATTGTGTTATGGATTTGTACTTTGAAATATTGTACGCTGCTCTGTGGAGTCCTTTTTCAAAGAGCAGAGTATAAATCCATTAAATAAATAACTATAAATACAAGCCTGCTAGTTTAGAGTAACAGGGATTAATACATTATTTCAGTGTACATGCTCAAAACACTTCTGTTTGAAAGCATCCAGATGGCATCAACTTGACTATGCTTCTTGTTACTGATTTTCAGATATTTATAATTACTATACTTCCCAGCACAGTGAAGTATCCTGATCCGAAGGAATGCATGGGGGCAGGGGCTGCATCTCTGAAGCCCTTCAGAAAGATTTACCGTAAATACCACTGCAGGAGGCACTGAAACCAGCTCCTGCAGGGATCTTCTTACATTTTTTAAGAAACGTCAAGGCTGTGAATTACTCAGCACTTGCGTAGAATTGCAGGAAAGCTCTAGAATCTAGCTTACTTAACATTCTAACCTAAGGATTCTTTTTTAAAAAGAGAATCTCCCCAAGGCCAGTTTTTGTTGCTTATGGTTGCAAAGTTCCGTTTGAAAGTGTAGATAAATCTTGGCTAAGCAGCAGAAGCCAAAAGGATCATTGCCATTGCAGGTGATTCTCAGGAGTCGGGTGCTCAGTCTTCAATGCCTTGCAAAGCTTCTTTCCACCATTTGCCTCAAGGGACTAGCAGCAGAACAAACAATTCTGCAAAATATAAGAGATCATACAGACTTGCGTAATTTATACAGGTTGTGGAATTCATCACCTCGGCATGTAATTTAGATTCTCCACCTTCTGCTCCTGCAGTGTAACATCACTAACTATATCCTGACAAAGATATGAGAGACCCAGCTAGTTTAAAATGCAGTGTGGATGAGCTTCCAGCACCTGTACACAGCCCCTTCATACAAACGGGGAAATGAACCAGAAAGCTGTAGATAATCGTAGATTCCCATTATGTGTAAACCTTAATGGCTTCAAAGCAACCCAGGAATTGGTGGCTGGCAGAACTCCAGTTGTCTGGGGTGGGTAGCAATTGCTCATAACCAGTGGCACTCAAAAGGAAGGGAGCACCTGCATAGACACTATTGAAGTTGCACATGTAGCTAGCCAAGTTGCTCACTGGTTTGCTGTACGGTTCCTGAGAGCTGCTGCCTTGGCTTGTCACTGAGCCAACAGTCTAGTTTAGCTTCTTCTGTGCCCGTGAAAAGTGTTCAGAGGAGGAGGTCAGTGGAGCATAAGGATTACCGTATTTTTCGTTCTATAGGACGCACCGGCCCATAGGACGAACCTAATTTTGGGGGGGGAAATCAAGGAAAAATATTTTATTCCCCCCCTCCAGGTTTGCGCAGCCTTCCCCAAGCTAGAAGCGCTCCGTCTCCCTCTTCTGCCTTCAGGGACAGCCTCTCTAGCCTCCGTGGGGCAGCGGCTTGCCCCGCTATCCCCCGAGTGTGTGGGGCTGGCGCCCCGCCAGCCGACAGGTCAGGTCAGGGAATAGCGGGGTGGCGGCACTCCGTCTCCCCGCTATCCCCCGAGCTTGTGGGGCTGGCGGGGAGGAGAAGCAAGCTTGCTTCTCCCCCCCGCCAGCCTCCAGACCAGGTCCGGGAATGACAGGGTGGCAGCGCTCCGCCTCCCCGTTGTCCCCCAAGCTTTTGGGCTGCAGGCTGCTGCCCGCAAGCCTTGCGAGCCCATGGGACCTCCCGCCAGGCTTGCAAGACTTGCGGATAGCTTCCTGAAGCCTGGAGAGCGAGAGGGGTCGGTGCGCACCGACCCCTCTTGCTCTCCAGGCTTCAGCGAAAGCCTGCATTCGCCCCATAGGACGCACACACATTTCCCCTTCATTTTTGGAGGGGAAAAAGTGTGTCCTATAGGGCGAAAAATACGGTATATCCAGAAATACTTGGATGGTGAAAGTAAGGGCCTCATGGCGCAAAACAACCCAGTTGAATGGACTTCAAAGGACAAAAAGAAGTGCAGGTAGTGGCATAAGTACTTGTTGGAAGAGTTCTTCGTGTCTCCACCATCTTTGGAAATTGACTGCTGTACTTTGAACAGCCAAACCTTCCAGACAAAAGGCAACCACATTGCACCGAATGCTAGAGTGGCCTTTTAGATTAAAAGTATGCCCACATACCAGGGTGGTATTCTGAGTACGGCAGTGAATCCAGGGCTATCTGGAGACTGCATTCAGGTGTTCATGAAATAGTGTTTGCCACGAAGAATAGACGTCCATAATTCTCTGCTTCTTGATGTGATAGGATCTCCTGGCAGCTATTTTTTCAGCTTTATACTAGCTAGTGAAGAGTACAGTCTTTCCCCCATGCCACAATTGACCAATGCTTATGTGCGGCAGTTGTTTTTCATGCTTTCTGCTCTTGTGCACAAGGCTATTCCAGAAAACTTCTCAAGTGTCCAGGCACATCTTCCGCACAGACATATCAAAGTGTGTGGCCTCTGTCTACTAGCCATGATGGCTTTGCTCTGCCGCCACATTTGGAGGCAGCAGTGCTTCTGAATACTGGTTTCTGGAAACCACAGGAAGAGAGAGAGCACTTATGTGTGAATCTTGCTTGCTGGTTTCCCACCGGTATCTAGTGGGTCACTGTGTGAACAGGATGATGGGACTAGATGGGCCATTGGCCTGTCCCAGCCAGGCTCTTATGTTCTTAGATGTTCTTCTGACTTCCATTTAGTACAGGCAACTCCCAATTTGCACAGGGATTGCATTCCAGGTCTTCGCATGTGATGGTGGAGAGCTCATAAGCTTGTGCTGCCCTTTTCCGGCCATTTTTGTGTCGCCTCAAAGCACGCGTGTAAATTGATCATTGTCTTTAGTAGAGGACAGCTCTGTTCTTGAGAGCTTTTTCTGGGGTGGAGGGGGAGATCACAGTTTTCATCTCTTTTAAACTGGTTTTCTTTGCTCGTTTTCTCTTATAGTTCCCCCCCCCATAAAAACTTGGCTAAACCTATTTTTGGGGGGTGCTTCTATCTGGCGCTAGTAAGAAAAACACTCACTCTTTTTTTCACAGCTTTGATTGCTTTTTAGGTTTATTGACTGTGAAATTTCCAAACATATAGCAAGTTGGGCCTTTTTGAGATAGTGGTGTCGGTTGGATATTAGATAAGAATTTCATATATGTTCTCTCAAAACTAGTCATTCATGCAGCAGGGAGTGAAGATAGGAGGGCAGTGGAACAAGAAGGGGATTTGTCTTAAACTTTGGACACACACTTGACATCACTTGATTCAACCTCTCTCAAAATGATAGCAGTGCCATACTGTGCTTGTACAACTATAGGCTTGGATTTGGGGAATTAGCTTTACTGTAATTTAAACATCTAAAACCATTAGATATTGTGCAAAATCTTCAGTGAACTAGAACAGACCCTCCTTGTAGGCTTACCATCTGATCACAGACTAGACATACAAAGTTATGTTTTAATTGTTTTTGATTTTTGTAAAGAAATTTGTTGCAACTTTATCCTATATTACATTTTAAAGTGCATGTGGTTTTGTTTTGTTTTGTGAGTCACTTAGAGAACTCCTGTTATAGAGCAGCTGTATAAATGCAGAGGCAGTAATTAAGTAAGCAATCAAGTGAAACATTGGAGCAAAGGGAAGGAACGTAAATGAAGAAGAGTCAATGGGGAGGGGGAAGTGAAAAGATTTCTTAAATGTAAGAAATGGAGGAAGAGAATTGGGTAGCATAATGGTATAAAAAGTTTCCAAGGCTATTTAAACCATTTATATACCACTTAACTGCAGTTGTTCTCTAAACTGCATTATTCTTCCGTGTCCAATCAAAGATCTGCCTAACTCGACATTTTGCCTTCAGCATTCAGTTGGTCCATTACTCTGTGGAAGCCTATCTCAACAAATGGTAATTGGAAGCATACTACCATTTAGGTTCCATTTTCAAGCTATTATAATCAGTATCTATCCTTGATTTATTCAGTCCTTGTTGAAAAGTGGCCTTTGCCAGTGCCATCATAACGTTATGTGGTGCTTAACTCTGCAAGTTCATAAGGTGAAGTGCTTTCTTTGACTGAAAGGTATTTTCAAAGGCCTACTTCATCAGATGTGTGGGCCACTTCACGTGTTTTATGAAGTAGGGTGTAACTTTAAAAAATTCATGCTGCAATGAATTGGTTGTTTCTGCCTTAACTAATTACATATTCTGCTGTTCTGGAATTAATAGGGAACATCCTATTACTCTGGTTATTTTGGTAGACCCTGTGTAGTTTTTCTAGTTCTGGAATACTTTTTCTGTGATGCACCTGCATATACGGTAATATTTCAAATATGGGTGTATCACATTTCACATAGAAGTGTCATTAAAGTTTTTGTTGTTTTATAGTCAGTATCTTTCCTAATAGTTTCTGACATTGGCTTTGACTCCTTACACCTCTATTGCAACATTCTGAACTGGCATCTTTTGGGAGACATGCTATGGCCCCCAAATATTCTGTGTAGCTTTAGTAGGGGCACTTTTCAGGGATCCCCCAATTTCAGACCACATGTGGTTTTTTCCTCGGTAATAATATTGGGCTGAAAAATTTAAGTAACTTCCACAAATGCTGTTAAAATGTATCCTTTTGTTTTAGTAGTTTGATCTTGAACATACTAAAGAGTGAGTTTGAATCTTAACTATGAATCTTGCTTCCCCACTGCCAAAACACCCAAAATTGCATGTCTGAGCTTCAGCCAAGTAAATAGGTACCGGTGCAGCGGGAAGGTAAATGGTGTTTTCATGCACTCTGGCACTCGTCATGGTGTCCTGTTGCTGGCCACATGACCCAGAAAAGCTGTCTGCGGGCAAACGCTGGCTCCCTTGGCCTGAAGTGAGAGGAGCGCTGCACCCCATAGTCAAGTTTGACTGGACTTAACCATCCAGGGGTCTTTTACCTTTTTACCTTTTACATGAGTCACATCCACCATTTTATCGTTCGAGTTGGTATACAGCCTTTTGGAGATCCTTTATTGTGTAGGATTTAACTCCCTGAATATGTGGGTGTCAGTCTGCAAACCTACCTGCCCCTTTATTCATCCCTACACATATTGCTTATGTGTGGAATTCTATAGCATTAGTGAACAGAACCGGTTTTGTTTCTATGTTCCCAGGTAGATTTTGACGGAGGTTGTAGTATTTTGCTTTGCCACTAGGTGTCAGGGTACGCATATCATTTCCGAATGTGTATATCAAGGAACTCTACTTAACTTAGTGGGTGGAGAAGATTCACATTAAATTATGATATGGGCTGTGCTGGGTTTTTCTCTCTCTTGCTTTTGTGTGTGGTTTTGTCATAGCTGGCAATGTTTCCCTTTTTTAAAGGGAAATTCCCTTATTCCGAATAGGATTCCTCGCAAGAAAAGGGAAAAGTTGACAGCTATGGCTTTTGTGCTGCGGCAACATTGGAAATTATTTCTGATTCATGGATGTCAAACCACATTTGTAGAAGCCAATACAGTTGTTTTAGAGATGCTAGCCCAGGGGAGATGGGAACATGCCAAGCATTTATACGTGTCACGAACTGTATGTTTTCTAGGCACCTAGGTGCTGTATGAACCCAGTGTTTTTCCAACTCGCAAAGCATTAGTACATCAAGTCGTTCATTTGGCTTGTAATCCCTAACTCGAAAGGGGTAAAACAAGGGTGTGTCCTTGCCCCCTTTCTATTTAATTTATTTCTATCAGACTTGCCAGATTACCTTCAAAAAATAGAATCACATGCCCCTAAACTTAATCAGAAACCAGTTCCTCTCTTATTATACGCAGACGATACTGTCCTACTATCATTAACGAGCTTGGGTCTGAAACGTCTTATATCTTCACTGATCCTTTACTGCGAATGCAACAAACTCTCTATAAATTATGAGAAGACAAAAATTTTGGTCTTCTCGAATGGTTGGAAATTAGAGAAATGGAAAATAAGAGGGCAAGAAATCCAACAAGTGAAAATCTATAGGTATCTGGGAATCTTATTCCAGAGCAATTTAGGGTGGGCAACCCATCGCACAAACGCCACAAAACAGGCAAAGTGCACCTCATCAGCAGTTGCCTGTTTTTACTATCAGAAAGGTAATCAATTTATTCCTGCGGCCAATCAGATATTTCAAACAAAAGTGCAATCCCAGATATTCTATGGAATCCCGCTATGGGTCCAAGCATATAACAGTGATTTAAAAAAGATTCACTCCAGCTTTCTGAGACGTATTCTTGGACTCCCAGCTATGATCAAATATGAAACAATGTGTGCAGAAATAGGCATACACACAATGGAATATTGGGCATGGTCCACCTCAATAAAGTACTGGTTACGCTGCCATTTTCGCTGCCCTCCATCAAGTCTGCTCGCTGATTTGCTCAATGACTCCTATAAATCAAGATGGTATCAGCACCTCGAAAAAAAGATTGAATCTTTAGGCATCGAACTGGAGCCCCTGTACAATTCTAATGAGCAATACATTTTCCATAATATCCTAACTAGACTAAAGGATGTCGAGAGACAAAATATTATGGCAGCTGTAAACAAAATTTGCTCCCCCATATTCTATGATTTAAATATCTTAGATAGCAGAGCCAATTACGTCACTAAATTAATAATCCCAGCCCAACGTAGGGCTTTTATGCTGGCCCGTTTGAATGTTTTTCCCTCAGCATTTGTCAGGGGAAGATATCAAAATATTCCTAGAAACAAGAGATTCTGCAGATGTTCTATGAATGTCCCGGACACTGTAGAGCATATTCTCTTTCATTGCCCATTGTACAGTACGCTCCGTCAACGCGTGCTGTCCCCTCTCTCGGGTGGTCTGGAACCCCAGCAAGGTGAATGTGTGGGACTCTATCTATCCGACGTTGACCAAAGGGTAACGGCGGGGGTAGCCGAGTTTTTGGTAGCAGTCCTCCAAGGAGCAGGTTAACAAAGAAAACCATTGACTCTATATGTATATATATATATATATGTATGTAGCCAACTGCTGCCCTTTTATATATATTTCAAGGCCTTTATATGTTATTTTCTCTTTTATGGTTTTATTCGCATAATGCCTAATAAAGGTTTGATAAGTAGTAGGTTGTAGTATTTTGCTTTGCCACTAGGTGTCAGGGTACGCATATCATTTCCGAATGTGTATATCAAGGAACTCTACTTAACTTAGTGGGTGGAGAAGATTCACATTAAATTATGGCTGGGTTTTTCTCTCTCTTGCTTTTGTGTGTGGTTTTGTCATAGCTGGCAATGTTTCCCTTTTTTAAAGGGAAATTCCCTTATTCCGAATAGGATTCCTCGCAAGAAAAGGGAAAAGTTGACAGCTATGGCTTTTGTGCTGCGGCAACATTGGAAATTATTTCTGATTCATGGATGTCAAACCACATTTGTAGAAGCCAATACAGTTGTTTTAGAGATGCTAGCCCAGGGGAGATGGGAACATGCCAAGCATTTATACGTGTCACGAACTGTATGTTTTCTAGGCACCTAGGTGCTGTATGAACCCAGTGTTTTTCCAACTCGCAAAGCATTAGTACATCAAGTCGTTCATTTGGCTTGTAATCTGTTTTCAATCTCTTTTATGTCGGGGAAAGCTTAGATTGGCATGCTACAATTTAACTGGAGGTTCCAAGATCAGAGACTTTCCAGTATAAATTAAGTAACTTCCCTGATTTGTAGAATACCTTACAGTGGCACATAACGTTATAAACTTCTAGTGCTCAAGTATAACTTTCAGGGAAAGATGCTGTAACTGTTTTCAAGGACATCTTGTTAGTTTCAGGTATGAAAAAAAAGTTTCTTCTTTTGCTGAAATGTACATGAAAATATATTTAACAATGTGGAAAAAATAAAGCCTTTCTGTAGTGTATATTGAGTGCAGAGCAGAGCAGCCTTTTAAACCAAACACCCCAGGAGTTCACGTTCTTTCCGTGTTACCTTTCAGAACTTTCTTCTTTTTTAAAAGATGGAAGTTACCTGGCCAGTAATAAGAAATAATAAATACCTTCCTTCAGCAACTGGTTTGATAACACAACTATGAACATATTTTGGGTTTTACTGCATTTTATTGTTTGTGCTACAAAACTGCACAAAGAAAGATGGGCTAGAAGTAATTTTAATAATATATGTATATTGCTCCTGGTTATAACTCTTACTTGGTGTCTCTTTGCAAGGCCAGGTCAATCTGTGTTAGACTTCATAATATATATATTTTTAATTTATATACCCCCCCTTAATCCAAAGATCTCAGAGTGGTTCACAAAATCTCCTTGTTTTAAATGTCTGAGTGAGGAGAGCCAAAAGACTTTGGTCTTCTCGCTCTCCTTTGATGGTTGTTTTTTTCCCCTCCTGTCTTCCTCAAGATCTTTCCTGAATTTTTCTGGTACGGGTGTGTATTTTCAGCTTTTCTTTGGGATAAACAGAACCTGTTTCTTCAGTCTTGCCTCATGTGTATGGTGTTTATAAACCTTTAGTCATCTCTGCTTTCTTCATAAACTTCTCCAGTTTCTCTGCATTCTTCTTAAAATCTAAAAGAAAACAAATCTTCAGCTGCCACCCTGTTCATGCCCAGTAGGTGTGTTGTTCAGTAGCTTTGTATCACTGAAAGCTTAGAAATAGTTTTTGTGCAAGCAACTCATGTTCAGAGAGGAAGCCGACTGTGTCCTTTGTCAATGGCCAAAGGAACAAGGATAATTGCCCGCCCCCCTTCCATGGCAGTGGGCAAACTAGCCTGGCCCTCATCATTGACCAAAGAAGGAACATCTAAAGAAAATATACCGGTACCTTCCTGTTCCTTCTTGCCAGCCAGAACCGTGTCTGCTCCAACTGATGGTTGTCTTGGGAGTGCAGAATAAAGTCAAAGGGGACACTGGCCTTTGTCATCAGCTGGGTTGCCAGGTACCTGGCCATCTCTGTTCAGGCAAGAACAGTGAGGGAAGATCATTGTGCTCCAACTGAATAGAAATGCCAGATAATTAATTAATTAATTAATTAATTATACCCCACCAATCTGACTGGGTTTCCCTAGCCATTCTGGATGGCTCCCAACAGAAGACTAAAAACAGAACAAAACTTCAAACATTAAAAACTTCCCTAAGTAGGGCTGCCTTCAGATGTCTTCTAAAAGTCAGATAGTAGTTTATTTCCTTGACATCTGATGGGAGGGCGTTCCACAGGGCGGGCGCCACTACCGAGAAGGTCCTCTGCCTGGTTCCCTGTAACCTCACTTCTCACAGTGAGGGAACCGCCAGAAGTCCTCTTAATGCACACGAGGCTGAAATAGTTCCGGAGGTTAAGCTGTGCGATTCTGCCAGGGCAATTTTTGTGGGTTTTTTGCTTGAAAGAATATGAGAGGAAATGAGCTGCATTCTTGGCCTATCGAGTTTGCAGGAAGCAAGAAATGGTGTAGTGGTTTCACTTGGAAATGGAGGCTTATTGACTAAAGTGCGACATTATAATTAGTCGGCAGCTTCCTTTCCAGTCAAGTCAGAATGTACTTTGAGGAAACAGTAAGAGGAAGCAGTACATAGAAAGGAGACATTGCAGTTCCAAGTAATTCTTTCTGTCGGACTCCAGCACCAATGAGTCTTGGCCAGGCCTAGCTAATGGTCAGAGAGATAGGAGCCATAGTCCTGCAGCAGTTGGAAGGCCACAGGTTCCCCCCTCACTTGTCTGTAGTATAGTCCTCTTGAGGACTGAACTGTTCCTTTTTTAAAAGGAGAAACAAGTGCTATAAAGAGTAACTGCAGTGTGCAGACAGCTGTTACCAGAGATTTGGATGGAGGGAAATACAGACACACCCTGAGTTGGTAATGCATAAAAACAAGTCCTTTTTTAATTTAAGCTTGAGATGTGTAGGTGTAACACTGGCTCCCTATATTCCATGGTTTACAAATTGGGCGCCAGGCTCGGGAGTAATAATAATAACAACAACAACAACAACAACAACAACTCAATATTTATACCCCGCCATCTGGCTGGGTTTCCCCAGCCACTCTGGGCGGCTTCCAACAAAACACTAAAATACAATACCCTATTAAACATTAAAAGCTTCCCTAAACTGGAAGAAATTCAAGATTTATTTACAAAAGCATTGTAATTTGGTTGAATGTTAAGTAGGTTGCTAAATCAGAAATAATTGAGCACCACTAAACTAGATAGAATGAGGAAGACAAGTGAGACTGAGAAAGTATAAACCTTTCGGAGAACTATTAGAGTATAAACTAAGTTTGTGGGACATAAAAATGCAAACAAGATGACAAATTGTTGATAAAAACTTTTAATGATGAAAATGGGAGCGGGAGACGTGAGGAAGTCCAAAGAAGTTGTGAAAATATGTTATGACATATATTGTGAGTTATTTATGTATTCATATTGAAAACCTTAATAAATATTTTTTTAAAAAAAGCTTCCCTAAACAGGGCTGCCTTCAGATGTCTTCTAAAAGTTTGGTAGTTACTTTTCTCTTTGACATCTGGTGGGAGGGTGTTCCACAGGGCGGGTGCCACTACCCTCTGCCTGGTTCCCTGTAACTTGGCTTCTTGCAGTGAGGGAACCGCCAGAAGGCCCTCGGAGCTGGACCTCAGTGTCCGGGCAGAACGATGCAGGTGGAGACGCTCTTTCAGATATACAGGACCGAGGTTGTTTAGGGCTTTAAAGGTCAGCACCAACACTTTGAATTGTGGTCGGAAACGTACTGGGAGCCGGTGTCGGACCGGTGTTGTATGGTCTCGGCGGCCAGTCACCAGTCTAGCTGCTGCATTCTGGATTAATTGCAGTTTCCGAGTCACCTTGAAAGGTAGCCCCACGTAGAGCACATTGCAGTACTCCAAGCGGGAGATAACCAGCAAGCAAGCAAGCAAGTCAAGTTCTTTATTACGGTCATAGACCAGCATAAGCAAAACATCTAAATAAGTAGCATAACAGTATGAATCTAAGTGAATAATTATTAAATAAATAAGAGCAAGAACCAAACATATACATAGAATACTTAATTAGGCATAGATAATGGGTGAGTAAAAATTTATAAGAAAAATTAAAAGATCGGTTAACACAGCAATATGGGGTGGGCTTCAGAAGTCCAAGTTTACCAAGTTTACCAAGTTTTGTTGCGGCAAAAGCCAGCGACACCAAACATCACAAGGTCAAACAAAAGGGAGATCCACAAGAACATCAAGAAGAAGAAGAAAAAAGATTACACAAGGGAACTTCGCTATGTGCCATTCAACAGCAGAAATCTACGCTTCCTGATTGCTAAAGCGCAAAATTTGGCCACCTCATATGATATTGAGCCCGAGGAATCCTCCAGAAGGTATTTTCTTAGAATTTTGGGGGAGGATTCCAAATAATGCCGTAGGGGTACGAATTTTGACAAAAGCGGCAAGATAAGTCGAGCTCGCTCTTCACTATAAAATCTGCAGGACAGAAGGATGTGTGTAACAGATTCCACCCTATCAGACATACAGGGGCAGAGACGTGCATGCATCGGTACCCGCGTGAATTTGCCGTACAGCACTGCTGAGGGCATTGTCTCAAAGCGGGCTCTGGAGAAAGCCCATCTATAAGCTTCGTTAGTGATGTTAGTTAGATAAGGGGCAGCTGCAAAGTTAGGCCAAGCTTTTAAACATCTATATGTCTCCGGGAGTAGGGCGTCTTCTTGTTGTAATTCGACATCGTAAAGTCTCTGAGTGATAATTGCCTTTGCCTTGTTCTGAGTTCCAAGAAAGAGATTTTCAGGGTTTAGGCCAATTTGTTTGATCTTGTTAGTTATTTGCATAAGCCAAGGAGGATAGGGAACTGCGGCCAGGAAGCAAGGTAACAGTCCCTTAGGATTGTAATGGATTTTCAGCCAGAGGGATATTGCTTGCTCCCAGACTTTTAATTCCACTCTGGGTAGTCCTGCCTCTTGCCTTAAGACTGCATTAGGTGTACACTTTGGGGTGGCAAATAGTGATCTTAAGAATTTTGATTGTACTGTTTCAAGGGTCTTAAGGTTGACAGAGGGGCTAATTTGAGTGCCATACAGGAGTTGGGCTAAAGATTTTGCCTGAAAAACTTTTAGGGCCATCGGTAGAAAGCCAGCTCCTTTCCTTCTGAATAATCTAAGGATGGCATTTGCACTTCTTCCTGCTGATATAGCTGATGTGGTCAGGTGTGTTGACAATTTGGCATTGTAAGAGAAAGTGATGCCTAAGTATTGGAAGGTCTTAGTCTGTTCAATGGCGTTTCCCTTTACGCTCCAATTATCTTTCCTGAAGGAGCGGTTAAAATGTACAATTTTGGTTTTGGCAAAGTTAATTGTTAACAGTTCAGTGTTACATTGGTCACTAAACTTTCCTAAGGCACGTTTCAGACCCACTTTGGTTTGAGAGAGAAGAACAGCGTCATCCGCATACATTAAAACTGGTACTTTTCTGCCGTTAGAGAACACGGGGGGGTGGGTTTCGATTTCACGGCAGCATGTGACCAGGGAGTTAACATAGATGTTAAATAAAAATGGGGCTAATAGGCATCCTTGTCTAACTCCTCTTTGGACTGGGATTTCTCTAGAGAGTCTGCCGTCCTGTGCAAGTCTTATCTGGAGGGTGTTGTTCTCATGAAGCTTAATCATCAGAAGTAATAACCTTCTGTTAATACCCATATTGGCCAATTTGGCCCAGAGCCTACCCCTGGATACAGAATCAAATGCTGCCTTTAGGTCCACAAAGGCTGCATACAGTGACTTTTTCCAATGTTTCACATACTTATAGACAAAATAATCTAACACTAAGCAGTGATCAATAGTGGAACGTCCAGATGTAAACCCTGCTTGTTCAATTTCTAGTAAATCATTATGATCTAACCATTCACATAATTTTAGGCATAGATGTTTTGTATAAAGTTTGCAGATCACATTCAGAAGACTAATTGGTCTATAATTAGATGGGTCAGAGGGGTTACCCTTTTTAAATATAGGCACAATTATAGCCAGTCCCCAATCTTTAGGGATTTCAGTTGTCTTATCTATATATGAAAATAGATTTGCAAGAACCGGGGCCCACCAGTTTATTTGCGCTTTCAGAAGTTCAGCTGTTCTCACCACAAGTTTGGAGGCACAGACGGAGCATAATTTAGTGTTATGCCGATAACCTTTGGCACACTACTCTTCCTTGAATAGGATACTTTCAAGGAAAATACTCCCTCGACTCTTTGAAAAACCTAGGGAAGATAGAAGAGCGAGGTAAAGGGAGAGATGACTCAGCAATTCAACAGCCCTGCTGAAGCGAGGAGGGGGGTTGGAAAACGCTGCAGAGAATCTGAGGATTTAGAGGAAATGGCATGTTTGCCCCTCACCAAGCAAACCAAAATCAGCGAATTCTTTCATGGAAAAACAAAGGATACTTTTAATATTCCAACCTCGAATAGCTTCTCTCCATTAGCAGAGATAATAGATAAGGAAACTACACCGAAGGAACTTTCCGCTAAACAACCCACTGACCCCCTAAACAACACCATCTTGAGACCAAAAGGTCCCAAAAAGGTTCCAACTATTCAGGCGGAAGACTGCATCAGAGAACAAGAAAACCATCTCTCTGAATTACTACTTGAACACTCTACCACGCTAGACCTTGTGGCTAAAACCGTGGACTGTATCTTTAAGTACATAAGAGACATCAAAGGCTCTTTAGAGAAGATCATATCCTTTGTATCCCCAAAAGTTAATGTCAGCACCGTAGACGTTTTACCGGAGGATAGGGCCGAACCAACACCCAGAGTACCTGCCCTACTGCGCTCAACTCCGCAGACTGGCTGCAAATTTGAAAATGAACAAACTATGGAAGACCTACACACCACATCTTCCTACAATCTTTCACTACAAGCCACTAGACTTTGTTTAATTATCCTCCCCTTCAAAGGTCAGGTTGTTAACTGGTCGTCTATACATGTCGCAAGAAGGCATCTAGCTGAGCTCTTGGGCATAAATCCCCTCTCCATCGATCTAGAATCCACTGTCCACATTTACAGCAAGCCACACATGCAGAGGATACTGCTCACCTTCAAATCTAAAAAGTTTCCAACTTATATGATGTCCCTACGAAGCTCCCTGACTAATTTTGGAATTTTTATTACAAGAGTTTTTATCAACACTAAGATTTGCCCTCTCATACCCTACCTTCCAGCTAAAAGGAAAGCAATTAAAAATGAGGGCACCCCACCTACTACGAGCTCTACCTCTCCACCCTCAGACTTAATTAGTTGGACAGAGACCCCCATGCCCCTCCTATCAAAGGCTACTCATCTAGAGAATTCGATGGAGCAGGAGTTACTTGTTTCCTTCTCCCATCTCCCAAAAGCCGAACAAACAGAGATAACGGACAGACTAGATGAGTTATTACTCTATCTTCGCAACCCTGAAGACCTAGCGCCCATAAAAGAGGCAAACACTCCACCTAACTTGGAGCGAAAAATGGAATATGAATCTCCTCAGGTCACGTCAGAACACCCCCCCCTACTCTGCCCAACTGAAATCCACGCCGAAATCGCTGTGGCGCCCCTAACCACATTACCGGAGCCTTCACCACCCAATGGCTGCATCTTCCACGACTCCGGGAAAGTCCTAGATGCTATTGAAGAGACAAAATGACTCTCACCTCTATTACTATCCTGGAACGTTGCTGGGTGGCAATCGAAAACAATGGACAAAGACGTTCTAAGCTACGTATCACAGTTTAAGATCATCCTGCTCCAAGAAACCTGGATGCAAAATCCTTTCGATCTACACAATTATTTTGCTTTCCACTCCTGTGCCTCAATTGGCCCCAAAGGCGGAAGACCGGCGGGAGGTCTGAGCACCTTCGTATCGATAGATCTAGGAACCTCCCCCACCCAATTGAAAATCGATAAAAAATGGATTTTGGCTGTGAAAATATTCTCTACCCACTTTAAGATCATATGCATCAATGTTTATATTCCCCCACTCATGAAACAAACTGATCTTAAAAACATCTGGAGATAACCAGAGCATGCACCACTCTGGCAAGACAGTCTACTCACAGCAGTAGCAGCAGCTACTTGCACCTTTACAACTTTCTACCTTGTTCTGGCATTGTTTTTGATCTTTTGCCATCCTCTTTTCCCTCCACACCTTTTACTTTTGTGTGACTTACCTTTTAGTTTGTAAACCTGAGCATGTGCCTCAGCTTCTTTTTGATTATGAGTTCCTTTGGCAGATGAAAGAGTGGAATAAACATACTGTATAATAAATGGAATTGAAGTGAATGTTATAATTTTTAAAGAATCCATTTAAGAAGAGTCTTACGCCACTTGAGAATTCATTCATGCACCAGAAAGCATGGATTTTTTTTGTTAAGACATCAACAACCACACCATGTGAGCGGTAAACATGTTCTGGAGTTGGAGCTTTGGAACAAATTATTTGGAAAGGGCAAAGTGACGGTTTTGTAATCTTTGGAAGTGGCCCCATTTCAAATTGTGCTGTGTAGCCTTGTGGCACTCAAAACAAAGTGGTTAATCATAAAAGGGGCTCACAGCTTATTAACTACTAAAGAAGACACCTTGAGTATTGTTTTTGTATTTTCAATGTAGGTTTGTAAGCGAATGGACTTGGTCTGCCAGAGAATGCTGAATCAGGGATTTCTGAAAGTGGAAAGATACCACAACTTGTGCCAGAAACAGGTTAAAGCACAGCTCCCAAGGTATGTGCTTACCACAAGGTCAGAAGTAATACTCCTTAAAAATCTGTATTTGCAAGAAGATTATATAAGGAAAGCTGCTTTGCAACCGGTTGTGAAACAAATATTTAAAGAATATATCCTGCTTGTGCCTGATGGATTTGTGACAGTAGTCAAGGTTCTGCATATAGCATGAAGAATGAGCTACCAGTCCTGTTTGTGCACCTTAGCACTGCGGCAGAACAATCTGTACCTTGAATGATTTTCTGTTTGGGTTGACTTTCCCCCCTCTGCTTGGCCCTAGGCTCTCATTTTGCTTGAGTGTCACTGCCTGTCTTGCCTTTGGAGAAGACAGGCGCTATCAGTGATATCCTATAGTAATACTGTAAGTCATCTTTCACCATCCTGGGACCCTCCAGATGTTTTGAAGTATAATTACCTGACCCTTGGCTGTACTGGCGAAGACTGCTTGGGAGTTGTAGTCAAAACATCTCGTGGGCATCGTGTTAGTTACCCCTGCTGTAGGTCAGTGGCATTATAAATTGCATGGCACACACTGGAATAGGATAGTGAGTTTTGTTTGCATATACCCACTGGCCACTGAAGGGTGTGTGTGTGTAAATTTTTAAAATAATAGAGGGCAGGGCTACATATGGGAATTGAAAAGCCCCTGTATAGAAGACTGTGCCTTCCACATCGCTCTATATCCTGGTTTATGTACGGTATTTAATGCAGGTTATCATTCTGTATGCTGGTTTTTTGGCTTCTCAGCACTGCCAGAGGTAGAACTGATTTTAAACGGAGGCACTTACAGAGAAATGTTGAAGTACTAGCTTCTCAAATGTACAACTTGAGGCCCTTCTATGGAAGCCACAGCCATTTAAGGTCAAGGAAATCACCTCCCAAGTTCAGCGTTTCCTGAATGGTAACACCTTCTATATGGTACTCTCTCTCCCCAGGAAAACTCCAGCTCAACTCCCATAGCATTCAAAAAGCTGGTTAAAATCTCTTGTTTTGCAGGGCTCTCAGGTTGGTAAACAACTTTGAGTTCTTTACTGTCTTATCTCTGTGCTTTATTCTAATACAGTGGTGCCTCGCAAGACGAAATTAATTCGTTCTGCAAGTTTTTTCTTCTTGCGAGTTTTTTGTCTTGCGAAGCACGGTTTCCCATAGGAATGCATTGAAAATCAATTAATGCATTCCTATGGAGACTGCCTTCAGACCAGGTCCGGGGACAGTCTGTCCCCGGACCTCTTCTGAAGGCTGGCCTTCAGAAAAGTCCTTCTCCCCACCGCCAGCCTTCAGAACAGCCTTCTGAACACTGGTGGTGGGAAGAAAAGCCCTTCTCCCGCCGCCAGCCTTCAGAAGAGTTCCCGCAGGGCTGCCTAGGCTGCGTATAGCAGCCTGCTGCCCGGCGCGAGGGGCGCTCTTAAGCAGAGCGCCCCTCACGCGGGGCAGACATCTGCAGCTTGGGGAGCCCTGCAGGAGTTCCCTGCAGGGCTCTCCAAGCTGCGGATAGCAGCCTGCTGCCCTGCGCGAGGGGCGCTCTTAAGCAGAGCGCCCCTCGCGCGGGGCAGACATTCGCAGCTTGGGGAGCCCTGCAGGAGAAACCCTCCTCCCACCGCAAGCCCCGGGAACAGAGGAGAAGCGCTGCGCGCCTTCTCCTCTGTTCCCGGACCTCCCACCGCAAGCCTTCAGGACAGGTCCGGGAACAGAGGAGAAGGTGCGCTGCACTTCCCTGCTGTCCCCGGAGATTTCCCTATGGGCTTTCGTTTTGCGAAGCAAGCCCATAGGGAAATTCATCTTGCGAAGCCACTAAAAATCGGAAAACCCTTTCATCTTGCGGGTTTTTTGTTTAGCGAGGCATTCGTCTTGCGCGGCACCACTGTACATTATCTTCATATACAAGGTCTAGCATTTTTTAGTACATTTGTAAGCTGCCTGAGGGTCCCATTTGGATCAGAAAGTTAGAACTGCTGTGGGGAAGCTCCAGTCTGTGGGCCTAATTAGGTGTGCCAAGCCTCCCCCTTTGACCTGCAAGGCTATTTTAGCCAAGCAACATCCACCTGCCCTACACTTGACATCACATATTACTGTAAAACATGGCTAAGTTGAACATGTCTTTGCAGACACTCACTGGTAGCACCCGCAAAGCATTGTGCATGGGGCTTCCCAAGATCAGCTGATCAGTCAGCGCTTTGTGGGCTGTGCCCTTACCTGTCCCTTTTGATTTCAAGCCATGTGGGCAAAAATGGGTCTCATAATGTCAGGCAATGTCCTACCCAACTACCAAATTTGGCTTGGAGAGAGAAACAATCAATCCCTAACCCATGGGTAGGCAAACTGAGGCCTGTGGGCCGGATCAGACCCAGTTGCCTTCTGGATCTGGCCCGCGGAATCGCCGTGTGGATCACCAGTGTGCACATTCTTTCCCTCTCCCTCCCTCAGTGGTGGCGGCGCCTCCTCCCTCCCTCCTCCTGGCTTGTCTCTGCCCTGCCTAGAGGAGGAAGGGGACTGGGCTTTGTTGGTGCCAGCAGCAGCAGTGCTTGAGTGGCCACCATTTTAAGCAGCCCCTCTCCGGAGCCCTTTTGCGCGCCGCTCATCATCCCTCCTGCCCCTACCACTCGCAAGACAGGTAAGCAGCCACCAGAGTTCATGGTGCTCTTGGATCATTCCCCCCCTCCCAATATAGTCTGGCCCCCCACAAGGTCTGAGGGACAGTGGACTGGCCCCTGCTGAAAACATTTGCTGACCCCTGCCCTAACCCATCCCTGGGCTATAACATAGGTCTGACATGGGAGGCTGGAAGGACATTGCTGCTGCCGTGAGTACTGCAAGGTCCATTTCCACATGGCAAAGGGGGCAGGGCCCAGACTCACCCTCAACAGTTAAAAGAAGCTCCTGGGAGTCTGGGGCTGCCCACTAGGCCAGGTGGAAATGGGTCTTGCAGCAGGGAGTGTGTGGAAAAAAGAGAAGGATATTACTGTTGAATTAAATTAGCAACAGCTTCTGGTATCTTCGCATCAGGTGCTGAACTGATAGCATACGCAATGTCACCTGTATCCAGTTCTTATGCTATAGTGTGAAATATCAAACTGCTGTTGGAATTCTTCTTGGACTCATGCAATTGTGGCAATGGTGGTGAGCAAAGGAGGGCTATGAGCGATGTTCTAGCAATGCATTTTCCTCATGTATTTATTTTTAAAGTACTCCATCTACTTTTCAAGGAAACTCAAGGCTCTTTAGTTTCACCTATGTTTGAAAATTACTTGGAAAACAATACAAAAATTGTTGGATCTATATAAAAGCAGATTGAGTCATAAACATTATTATTTTGAACTAGAATGGAAAAAAATGGACGGCTTCTTAAAGCACACATCATTTTTGGTGACAGAATCTGGTAAACTTCCAGACTATATTGCTCCACCTGTCCTGCAGATCTCTGCCATGTTTCTCACTGTTTCGGATGTGTCTTTGTAGACGGGAATCGGAACGGAGAAATCACTCGCTAGCTCGCCATGCAGACATTCTTGCTGCTGTAGAAACAAGGCTGTCCCTGCTAAATATGACCTTCATGAAGTATGTGGATTCTAACCTCTGCTGCTTTATACCTGGGAAGGTAAAGTCCAAAAGACGGCTGCATTAACGTGTGATGGAATAAGTAATTAAGGCTAAACTTGTGTTTTGACGAGCCACTGATGGAAGTTCAGAACCTTCTGTAGGCTTATCTCAGATGGTTCTTATCTAAATGCTGTTCCTTTGTTAATAACGGATTGGCTTAACAACTTATTAGGGCTTTGATCATATGGTATGTAAATATACTAGCTGAAACCATTTATAAAACATTGATTAAAACGTGAATTGCATTGCTTGTAAATAAAACGGTAAATGACTCATAAGTTGTTCTCAAGATAATTTCAAGTACCTTTCAATTACTTTTAAAATAATTTTAAGTCACTGTGGCAAACAGACATTATTAAAGGATATGCTACTCTTAGCTTTTGCCAGTCGCCATGTCTCAACTTTTCTCGTTTGTTTCAGGTAATTGATGAAATTTATCGTGTGTTAAGGTATGTAAACTCTACCAAAGCTCCCCAGAGAGCCCACGAAGTCCTTCAGGAGTTAAGGGACATTTCATCGATGGCAATGGAATATTTTGATGAGAAGATTGTTCCAATTCTAAAAAGAAAATTGCCTGGATCAGATGTATCAGGACGGCTTATAGCGGCAGCTCCAGGTACCTCATGTATGCTCTGAGTCTTTGTACATTATGCAGCCAGTGGGAAGCTATAGTACTTCCACTTTCTTGTGATTTTTGTCTCCTCTGAATGTTATCATTAAAAAAGGGTGTTCCATTACTATATTAAAACAGAACATAAGGTTTTAAAATAGAAACTATTTGAAGGATCCAGAGAAAAAGTGAGAAGCATTCTACTGGTGGAAAGTGTGCTTCCAGTTAATGTGCATGGAAGGGGGAAGGATGATAATTTCCCCCACCCCAACTCTATATTCCCCACAAATCTGCTCTGCTTCCTTTGGAATAGGGTGGGAAGTGGTTTGCAGCAGCCGCAAGGGAGTATAGGTGGAGATCTCTCCCCCCACCCACTGCACCCACTTCTGTTCCTAGAACTCTCCACAGGATTGAAGGCCCTTCTGTGAACAGAGTGGTCCTTTGGATCCAATCCAATGGCTTCTAAAAGGAAGAACCTTCCTTCTTTGGTTATCTTGCTTATATTAATGTCTTTTGTACTACTGAAAGTAACTTCATATTGATGTATGCATGGCTGGAAGCACCAGATTGGTTCTGCCAGTGAGCCTTCACCACTGTATCCTCACTGCCATCATGCTTTATCCCCCTTCCATCCCAGTAAGTGTGTTTATATGTGTTGGAAGCTGCCCAGAGTGGCTGGGGCAACCCAGCCAGATGGGTTGGGATGATGGTGATAATGATAATATATTATTTTTATTATTATTGTTGTTGCCTGATTTTTCCTTAACATTGCATTAGGAAAAGCAGCACCATGACCTTAATTATGATGGTAATTTACACTTTTTGATTTGGTGGGTGGAGCACACCTTTCCTGCTCTCCCTTAATGATAGGTTGATACTCCTACAGTCAGAAATGAAATTACTTTCTAGAATACTGTCCTGGTGTGATCGTACGATTAGGCAGTAGGAGGTACTGGTAATTATTTCTTGTGCACTAATTTTCTCCCTTAAAGCAAAAACTCTAGTGCAGTGCAATGTCTTGTCAAGCTCTGTTTTTTGCTAGTTTATTATCTGGAATTCCAGCTTTGCAATAGAGACCTTTAGCTCTCATCCTCTTTAGGTTTGGATTTGGGGTTGATAATAGACTCTAATTATTGAATGATGTAAAATTAATATACCCAGTGTTTTTTCTGGGGATGCTCAAGAGTATGCAGTACTGGTGCACCTCCCTCCCCCATTAAAAGTGTAGCACTTACTGTAACAACTTCATGGTTGAGTACCAGCACTTTTTTTCTATAAAAAAAGCACTGAATATACAATACAATAGCCTTCCTAGTATATAGTAGCAACAGAACATAATACAAACAGAATAACTGATAATATAGAACTCTTCTAACAATACATAATAATTAAAATAGAAAAATGTACAGTAGTATAAATTAATAACAAACTTTTTTTTAACCAACATGATTCTTACCAAACTAGAGCTGGTAAAAATCTTTAGTCTTAGGATACCCTCACTCACTCTGTACCTGTTCAAAGTCCCTTTTTAATAACCAAATCACAAATATTTTTTCACATAAAATGCGAAGAGATTTTTAGCTATCAAAATAGACATTGAATATAAATCAACTTGGCTTTGCTTCCTCTATATCCTTCCTTCCTTCTGTTCTATATATGATATGCTTCCTACAGTCTTCTATTTTGTATACAACTTCGGCCAGTAAAACCAAACTTGAATCCTAAAACAAAGCAGTGTTTACTTTTTGCCCAAATAATTCACTCTTTATACTTAGAGTCAACCTTTAGAGGGCAGCAGCCGTATTTCACTTTCCAGCACTAAATTTTACTTTGTTTATAGGGAGGTCTGGAAGCATGAGGTTAGTTCTTAAGAATGTTATTCAGGTACTTTACTGGAAACAATTACTGCAAGGCTTGGGTAACATTCAATGACATAACAACCATATTGCTGGGGGCTGATTATGTGGGTCCTGATTACTGAAGTGACTGTTTCCCATGAATGCTGATTTCATAAGAGAGACCCATGCAACCAACATCTGTTAACATGGCTTTTTTGTTTACCGTGAGGAGCTCCTGAAATAGTTGGGCTAAAATGTAAAAGGCCTCCTACATACCTGGAGTAATATTTAAGGGCAGGATACAGTGGTACCTTGGGTTACATACGCTTCAGGTTACAGACTCCGCTAACCCAGAAATAGTACCTCGGGTTAAGAACTTTGCTTCAGGATGAGAACAGAAATCATGCTCCAGCGGCAGTGGGAGGCCACATTAGATAAAGTTGTGCTTCAGGATAAGAACAGTTTCAGGTTAAGAACGGACCTCTGGAACGAATTAAGTATTTAACCCGAGGTACCATTGTATACAGCTGGTAACGTAATGTTGAAACAATATTTAAGGGGTGTGCTCACTTGAAGGGCAACCTGTTCTGCTGGCTGCAACCTAGAGTAGGAGTGTCTCTAAACAGCACTTTCCTCTTTACCTGTTAAGCAGGAATGTTAAAATCTGTGAATATGCTCAAGTTTTGCACATGCATTAAATTTTGTTTATATGCTGGGGAATAGTTATAGATTTGCTTGTTCACATTCACATTGCAAACATTGATGCTCTGTTTTGAAGGCATAAGACTGAGTGCAAGTCAAAATCTGAAATGAGACGGGGGGAAATGTAAATTTTCTCTTCCTGCAGTTCCAGGTCCTTCTGCAGCCTTAACAACAATGCAGCTCTTCTCCAAACAAAACCCATCGAGGCAGGAGGTCACCAAACTCCAGCAGCAAGTGAAAACCAACGGTGCAGGCGTGACTGTGCTAAGGCGCGAAATATCGGAGCTTCGCACCAAAGTGCAAGAGCAACAGAAGCAGCTGCAAGACCAAGATCAGAAACTGCTTGAGCAAACGCAGATCATAGGTGAGCAGAATGCCCGACTGGCTGAGCTCGAACGTAAACTGCGAGAGGTTATGGAAAGCGCAGTGGGCAATTCCTCAGGGTCAGCACCAAGCGAGGAGACTCCTAGGAAAAGGAAGAAGGCTGTCGAATCAATAGGTGCGCTTAGGAAGTCTAAACGCCTTCGAAATAATAAATAACTTTGGAATAAATGACACCTCCAGGAGGATGTACTGCTTTAGTAGCCCAAGCAGGTTGTCTGGTCTGGATACGGCTATTCAGAGCATGGTGTCATTTAGGCTGCTGGTTCTTCAGAACACCATAGACTTGAACAACCTTCTCTCATTGCTGAGATCTTTCTTCCCAAACCTGCCCTGCTTCTGTTTGAGTGGGCCTACGGCACAGAATCATTATAACTTGCCATAGATTTGTACTAACCAGACCTGCTCTATCACGTTCTGAAAAGTTAATTTTTCCTTTTCTGTGCAGATGACTATTAAAGTGAAACTTACATTTATGCATCTGTTCCTGTAAATGAGTATACTAAATAAACCCAGGCTTAATTGGCTAGAAGATTAAAAGTGGATAAACAGCAGGTGTTCTCTTCACTTGAAAGAACCACTTTTTGAAAATCTTGTGGGGTTTTTTTTGGCGGGGGGAGGTTGACTTTTTTGTTGCAAGTGACCAGGTTTAGAATGTCTGAAAAGTAGCTTATAAATGTGGGAGTCAACATAACAAGTAAATATGACTTCTGAAGCTTACAGTATTGGCTATATATATTTTTGTAAAACTTTAACAGGCAAGGGACTTCAGTTTAGATTTCACAAATGCATACCCTCCTCCTAAGCATTTGGAGCCATATTTTTATCTTTGCATGGAGAGACGCATGCATTGCTTAGTCAGCTTGGTAAAGCATTTGCCTGGAGTTGCAATTAAATCGTTGGCCTCTGTCACCTTTTGTACAGCAATTTCTTGGTTCCTTAGCCATGACTTTGCATTTGCTTTCAGCACAGCTGTTTCTTTTCTTGCGAGGTCATTTTATCTTACTTTTGTCAAGAGTATATAAGCCAGACTATTTTGCTGCTTCTGCTTGCCTATAGATAGCAGGTACTCTTTTATCTAAAGGTTGATTCCTTTAGCCTGTGAGTTTCTGATTATACACTACTGATGCTGATTCAGCGGTTCAAAGACTATTAAACATTGGATAAAAATGATTTGTTCTTCGTATTACACAGGCTTCCTAAGGCATGGTTCAAATTCTAAAAAGTTTATGTTGAGAGAAAGACCTTACTGTTACATTGAAATAACTGTCTAATACTGTGTTCCTTATCATAAAAAGTAAATTGATTTCAGACAAAAAAAGCTTTAATTTCTTTTGCACTCCTTCCATTTTGAATTTGTAACTGGAAACGCATGTCTTGCACTGTACAGTCTGGATTTGTCACTTTAACAGCCTCAAAGTTGTAATGTACAGTGAATTTCTCCCCGGTTGTATTTTTTTTTAAGCATCCAACAAGTATTGCTATCCATGGTTTTTAATTTGCTGTTACCAAACGATGTCACTGTTGCTCGACTGTTACATTTTTCTCTTAATCTGCTGTTGCCGAATGGACATATTTTCACAAGAATGAATTTGAAATGAGAATAGAAAATTGAATTTGAGAGGTAGTTCAAAAGGCCACTCGTAACTTAGACATTTCACTAAAGTACCTTGGTTTAAAATGGAAGCTGCTTATTCATTTTCATTTGTCAAGTTAAATATAAAACACAAAGCTTTCCTAAAGACTGTTCTGGGCTTTTTCGTAAATGTTAATCAAAGTCCATTAATTCATAATTTGAAGTAGATTTCCCCCCCATAAAACAATATATTACAATTTGATGTCCAGAGTTTGGAGTTTTGATTTTTTTAATGATATTGTTTTTGCTATCTTAAGGCCTTTTTACTGTTTGTGTCCCCATCCCCCCTTTTAAATGGGAGCAGACTCTTGTGTCTTAGCAGTGGGCATATATTCAACTGTCTCAAGGATAATATATGAATTTTAAAACATTCACTTGAAAGTTTCTTATTTTTGAGGAGCTCTGTTGTATAACATCAGCATGATTGATCATTAGAAATAACTACTGCGGATGCATTCCAGAGTGGGAACACAAATGGTTGTCTTCTCAGCAATTACTGTGCGGTGCATTTAATTTCTTTCACTATCCAATCCAATATCCTTGGTTTGCAATGCCTGAGAAGCAGGATAAATAGGATTCTCTGCACCTGTCTGTGTAGAACCACATAAGTATATAGCACAGTATACTGACATTAACACTGCAGTCTGCCTATCTACATGCTAGGCCCTCAACCAGGTATTTTCAGAATAACACCCTATTTGTGAGCTACCAGTGTGCCACTTTCTTGTGGTTGAATCCTACACAAACATCTTCAAGAAAGAATCACAATTGTGAAAGTGGTTCATTCTCATGATTATGGCATGGGAAGGAACTTCTGTCATTTGCTTGACCCAAATTGGTCCTCTTTACAGATACTACTGAAAGACCATCATGTCAGAAACGTCCCATCTTCCTCCAGAAACATATTACTCTTGGGTAACCACAGCAGTACTGTATTCTGCAGAGCAACTGTATTTCCTGGTCAGGTTTGTCCCTGTTAAATTCTGCTGTCCTCAGTAGTCTGGAAAACTGCTTTGCTAACTGAAGTTAATACCTGCCCCAGGTTTAGAAAGCATCTGAACAATCTCTACTCACAAATTTTACAGCTGTTTTGCAATAACGCCCATCTCTTCAGTGAATGATTGAAAGTATTGTTGAAATGGAAGCTGGAAAAAGCATTCAAATTTCTAGAGTACAATTCTCTCTGCATAAGTTGAGGAGTCATGTAGGTAGTGTAATTTTCCATGTATAAGACTATGTTTTTTGCTATATATATTTTTGGTAAGAAATTTGGGGACAATCTTATACATGGATAGTGAATGCACAGGGGCTTGGGCTCAGGTGTGGACTCAGGCTCTGGCCCACTTTCTTAATTAGATAAACTTTATTCGCATTAGCCAACGGCCATAACAACATAAAACAAGCAATATATACAATTAAAAAGACAGTAGGTAAAAAGGACAATCAGATGACAAAGATTATCGTTCAGATAGTGGCTGCTAATCTCATTACACCCTCGATAAACCTAGCAACCTTTGCTGTTGTCTGATCATTTTCATCTGATAAAAAAGTACAATGTGACCGCAGATGGGCGGCCTGGGATGGTAAGTAAGAGTGGGGTGATGATCTCATTCCTCAGATCTTTATAAAGCAGAAAGGACAGGAGAACATGAGCCACTGTTTCCAGATTGCCATCTCCACATGGGCAGAGTCGTTTCTCAGTTGGAATCTTTTGGTATCTGCCCTCCAGTACGGCAGAGGGCAGCACATGTAATCTGGCCAGTGTGAAGGCACTTCTGTATTTTGGGATAGTTAATCTATACAAATGTGGTGCCAGGGAATCAAACTGAGGGGGGTGGGAGGCATACCAAGGACTTTCTTAATTAAGGGTTCAAAAAAATAGGGGTCATCTTATACATGTGGCCGCCTTATAGGCAGAAAAATACAGTACTGTCGTACTTTGGAAGCTGAACAGAATGCGTTCCAGAGGTCCGTTTGACTTCCATAGCATTTTACTTCAATGATGCTGTTTCCAATTGGCTGCAGGAGCTTCCTGCAGCCAATTAGAAGCTGCGGAAGCCCTGCCAGACGTTCAGCTTCCAAAATAACATTCACAACCCGGAATACTCACTTCTGGGTTTGCGGCGTTCAGGAGCCAGAACTTTCGACTGCTAAGGTGTTCGTCAACCAAGGTACGAATGTACTTGTTTGCATTTGCATTTTAACTCATTAGTGCAAGGATTTATGCTTGTGCAACAGAATTCCCCACTTGCACCATGCACCCTCCCCAAATCTGCTCTCGAGGGTTGAGGGAACACCCTAGAAAGTTTAGGGGGCATGTGGGTGGGGGAAAACATTCCAATGTGAAAGCAGAAATCCTTGCACTAACTGCTACTTTGAATACAACCCATTCCTGCTAGCTTTTTCAGGAAGCTTACTATCTGTGTTGTAGCTAGGTGGCAAAAGACACACAGCAGTGAGACCAGATAGACTTCCCTGGAGATAATATGCCAGAGGTCTGGTGCTATGATGGGGGAGGTTGTGCCCCTCATGGCTCCCTGCTAGGTTTGCCATTTGAAGGAGTGATGCGCCCAGCTGGACCTGATGGTCACAGGGAGGAGGAAAATATGGGAGAACCTGATTCTTGATAATACCTTTCAAACCCCTTGGCAGTTTAGAATCTAGGTAAGAATCGGAGCCTTTCAATGAGATTGCAGCTAGACAAGGTAATGAAAATTAGACCACCAGAATTATATACTTTGTTCAGCAAAGCCTGCTGCAATAGTCTGAGGGGGCTGTTTTAAACTGACCACCATTTCTTGACATACTTCTGTGGCAAATGCTGGCAACACTAGAGAGAGAGCAGTACAGTTCAGCGGCATATGCAGTGAGCTCTCTAGCATCATAAATATATGGAGTGCCTATATGGATATGTAATAACATTGTAAACACTTCAGAGCACAGACTTTGGTTATTGCAATCTAAATTACCGGCAGCAGGTAATCAAAATGTGTTTTCCATATCATGTTACTCTCCCTTCTTTTCCGGAGGAACATGGCCTTCTTCAGTTTCAAACCCACACAAATGAAATCCCTATTCTTTTAAAAAGCTTTTCTACTAAGAGCAGGTCCTTAATGATGCTAAAGTAGCTGTGGACAACCCTTGGTCACATTTCATGTAGGTGTTGGGAGCCCAAAAGGAGGGCAGGAGGGGGAGGAAACCTGACAATGGAAGGAGATGGAATAAAAGGACTTGGTTAAGAGTGGCCTGTCCATCTCCTGGCAATCTGAAGAACAGGGAGAAAGAGGTAAGTGTGTGTGTGCGCGCGCTGAGAGAGAAAAAGATGTCCTGACCACTGCTGGTATTCAGCCCCTGACAGATTACAGAAAAAGTGTACCCCACCCCAGCCAGCATGGTGTAGTGGTTAAGACTGGTAGTCTCGTAATCCGGTGAACCGTGTTCGCTTCGCCACTTCTCCACATGCAGCTGCTGGGTGACCTTGGGCCAGTCACACTTCTTTGAAGTCTCTCAGCCTCACTCACCTCACAGAGTGTTTGTTGTGGGGGAGGAAGGGAAAGGAAAATGTTAGCTGCTTTGAGACTCCTTCGGGTAGTGATAAAGCGGGATATCAAATCCAAACTCTTCTTACGCTAGAGATCAAGACTGAATATGCAATGCATATGTTCAGTATGGATGGCTATTCGGAAACGTGTCGTAAGTTACAGCCAGAGGCCATCAAAGTGGTATACAAGATAAAAACAGGAGAAAATACTAAACCCAATTTCTAAAAGTAGTAACATAATTTCTTGAAAGCAATAAAACCGTATCTACAGATAGATGGTATTACATGTGCATGTGAAGTTCACATTTTGCATATTTTCATGAAACTGACGGATGCCAAAAATAGTCATAAAGTTAAAACTTAGAATTAGCTGTCTGTTATCTGCTTGTAGTAATTCTATATGATGCGCCTTGTGCGTGTCCTTGTTTGCAGGAAATGCTGCCTTGGAAAGATAGGTTGCTTGTAAATGACAATATCAGTCTGTGGCTGAGAGAGACTACATACAAACCATATATTTAAAAAATATTCCCCACCCCCCAAAAATCCTGGGAACTGTAGTTTGTTAATTGTGCTGGGAATTATAGCTTTGTGAGTTCCCAGGATTCTTGCAGCTTTAAATGTATGGTGTATACACAGCCTGAAGAAAACTTAACCCATTCATATGAAAGACCAATAGAAAGAGAAGGGAGGCAGAAAAAATGATAACATGGCATAAAACAAACCACTGGCCTGTGAAGGAATGTGTTTTATACATTTTTGTGCTTTTTAAATACACCCCCACACCATTTACATCATAGATATACATAATCTTGTAAACTAGATGCCAAGGGAGAAAAAACAAATTTATTTCAACTTTGTACTGTCTGTTGTGGTCATACTGCCAAATCCAATTCCAAACATCTGTTTGAATTTGACAACCCAGCTCTCTCTTCCCAAATATTTTGATAGGTGTAGACCAATATATATGAGCTTCCTCAATAAACTTTTCTGATTTTCCGTAATTTCAGTAAAAAAAAAAAAGATACTGTAAACTTATTTTTAGCTTTCATATGGTAGGCACGCATCTAAGGATAAATATTTCTGCTTCTCTTTCATACAGTGGGAATGCTTCCGCTAAGGTGGTATCTGCTGTGACAGATACACGAATAATGGAAAAACAAAGGATGTTTTCATCTTGAAAACTATTGTTCTACTTGCATTGAAATGTGTGCAGATTTAAGTGATAAAGGCTGGAATGTTAAACATGCTTCATAGAGAGTAAGCCCCACTAAACTTTGAGAGCTTGATCTCTGAGTAAACATGCTTTAAGATTGCTTTGGAAAAGTTCCAGTTAATTGACTAAGATGTTTTGAGTCAGGTGACACATTATTCTCAAGAGGCTGCGGCAGTGTATTTAGAGCACTCTGGCCTGGATCAAAAGACCCATGAAAGTTATTCCAGTCTGATGTATTTTAGGTTCTCCCCCGCCAATAGCGTTCCCCCATTTACCAAAGGCACTGGTTTTAAGCATACATGGAAAAGGTAGGGAATTTCTACTTTTCTACCTGTTTGCAACAGGACGGATAAATAAGACATTTTAGTAGATAAAGATGTAAAAACTGTGATGCAGGGGTCAGCAAACTTTTTCAGCAGGGGGCCGGTCCACTGTCCCTCAGACCTTGTGGGGGGCCAGACTATACTTTGAAAAAAAAAATGAACAAATTCCTATGCCCCACAAATAACCCAAAGATGCATTTTAAATAAAAGCACACATGCTACTCATGTAAAAAACACTAGGCAGGCCCCACAAATAACCCAGAGATGCATTTTAAATAAAAAGGACACATTGTACTCATGTAAAAACACGCTGATTCCCATGGGCCAGATTTAGAAGGCGGTTGTGCTGAATCTGGCCCCCGGGCCTTAGTTTGCCTACCCATGCTGTAATGTTTCATGTGAAAAAGAATATAGTTCTTCCTTTGTTATGATACCCAGAAAAGATGATTCCACTTTGTAACAGTAGACTGTCTTCTTGAGAATTTAACGATCATGGGAAATAAACCCTTAAACTTGATATTATTATGTCCTCAGTCCCACCACATTCATCTATTTCTGCTATAATCAGTAATTTCTCTGTCACAACAAATCTGGTATGACACGTGCAAATTCACTCAGAAATAAGTTCCACTGAGCTCAATGGGGGCTTCTCACTACTTGGCATGCATAGAATTGCTGCCTTAGCCTTCAAGGTGCTACAAGACTGTTTGTTCTTTTTATCTGTCTGTAGCCTCTGGAATTTTTAGATAAAGGACTTTTCATCTAGGTGACCATATACACAACTCTGGTGAAAGATGGAATATTGCCCATCTACTTAGTGTAAACATTCAGGCCTCTTTAGGCCAGTTTGTTTTTCCTACAATTTAGGACATATAGAAACCTCTTGAGATCAGCAGTATTGGTTACCTGACAAGGTGGTAACTCTTAAAAATGCAGAGTTTAACTCAACAAACAGCTAAAGTGAGGCTTTAAAGCATTTGTGGACTAGGGCTCACTACATCAGATGCTATTTCATGGCATATGCCACAAGATAATGATGCTTTTGCTGCAACTGACAGACATGTCTATTCCATTGGAAGTCGTCATTTAACTAGCACAGATAAGTGCTTTTGGAATTGGCTGTGAATAGGAAGGGATACTAATCAATATGCTGACTATTTTGCTTTAATTTTTTGTGTTAATAGGAACAGATATACTTGGGGCAAATACAAAGAGATAGGTTTTAAGTTTCAGTCAGGTTTGATTTTGGGCAGAATTTTTACCCAGCTCAATTTTTTTACCCAGTAGATGTTGTTCCATGGGTTGCCTCACTTCCTTGTGTGGCAAGTTATTATTTGCCAGCAAGTCAGTACATTTCCTTTAGCCATTCCTAGATTATTAAATCTCATTTCTATTATAATGGAGTGTATGGTGTGTTAGGGGAGGGGTAGTATCTCTGGTGGGGGACATGTCATGCTCCTTCTGGAGTAATTTGTCCACCTTTGGTCCCCACCCTGCACTCAGCTGTCACCTGGGTTAGGTGAGTTAGGGACTTGCCCTGCATGCGAAGACAGGCTCCAGAGGATTGAGCAGACAAGACCAATAGCGGGTCCAACTGTCAAGAAGGCAGTTTCTGCACCTGTTGTAGAGGGGAGTGAAGGGCAGATGGGCTTCGCAAACCTGGGAAGGTAGCCCATCTAGAAAAAGCAAAACTGATCCTAAACCTTTGCTGCTTTGTGGGATATCTTAGGAAGAAGAAAAGGTTAAGGAGTAAATCCTTCACAGATCCAGAGTCCCTAAAATGGTTTGAGTGGTGCCTTGTGCACCTTCTTTTGGCAACTCCTAAAGCCAAGCTGGTGCCATATGTATTGCTCTGCTTTCCTTTGGTCCACATTAGTGAGGCTGAGAGGGTGGTCTTGTCATCTGGGCAGCCCAGGACCTTCATACACACTTCCTAGGCTTGCGCCCCTGGGAGGTCACTTTGGTGCTGCTAATGCAGTGGTTTGACTTCACCCCTGGAGGCACACTCCCTGAGACAGGCAATTATAATATAATTATAATTATCTAACATGTATGCCAGCAACATAATTCCACAGTATTTCTCATTTCCTACCTGTGCTTATAAAGAAAGCAGTACAGAAAGTGATTGTTCCTATTTGACCATTAAGTCTTTCCCAGATTACCATTTCTAGTGCAAGAAATGTCTAGGGATTACTGTTTTGTGTTTTTCTGTTTCCTCACATTCCCTTCGGGGGACAGAAAGGTTCAGCCTTACTCATGAGGCAACTCTTGAAGGGACAGAACCAAAGCTCTCTCCCACCCCCCACCACCATGTGATGTGTTTGGAACAAGATAATCCAATGATATAATCAGACTTCTTCCAACTATTTGAATAGTAGTTAAAAATTAGCAGCAGGCAATAAACGCTGCAAAGTTAAGAGATTTAAGTTTAGACCTGATCTGTTTTATTTAGAACACATACAATTCTTAAGCATGGTTGGCCCTTTTATAGGAAAGTCTGAGACCATTGTTTCTCCATACATGTTGTTGTTGTTGTTGTTGTTGTTGTTGTTGTTAATACTCCACTTTTTCCCATGACAGGCAGATTACAGATAAAAATAAGAACAGCTAAAAACATAGAACACAGTTGGGGAGGGTGGAGTAAGCAGGTGGCAGAAAGAATGGAAATATTGGAGTGGGGTGGTGGAAACTCCAAAAAACTGAGATTGCAGAATGCACAAAAAAGTATGCATTTCCTACAAAAGTGACACAAAACACTCAGTTCCTGAGTGTGCTAAAGCTATCCAATGAAGCCGGCACAATATTTTGCACCACTCCTGTTCCCAGGAACATTGTGAAGGTACATGTGGCTGAGCCCTGGGTTTTCTACTCCATGTGCCGCTTTGAAAACAAATGAAGAAAAATATTAATTTGTTCATAGGCCACTATATTAGTTTCCCAGAGGCATCTAAATTAGAACATCCAAACTTCAAGCAAATATGTGCTTGAGTATTTTTAAGTACCTAGGCCTCTTCCATTGAATTGATTCCAGGGCAGTTTATAAGGTTGTTTTTTTTAAAAAAAAATAATATTGTGTGACAGTAAGGAAAAGAAGACAAGATTTAGGAACAAATCTTAGCAAAATCTTAGCACCTCATTGCAACAGAAGAGTGAATGGAATAGAGATGTACAGCAGGGAAGTCGGATGGAATGTTGGGTGGAGTTAAAATGAGATATAGGCAGAGAAATTAGAAACTTGAATGGAGGGTTGATGTGGGAACCAGAGAAAGGCTGAAGGGAAAAACAACAAGTGTGACACATAGTTAAACTCCATTAAGAAGGATTAGGATAATCAGTCTGGTTAGGTCAGGAAGCTAAGAACCCTGTAGGGAAGGAGTTTGTAGGTGGCACTGTGGTCTAAACCACTGAGCTTCTTGGACTTGCCGATCAGAAGGTTGGTAGTTTGAATCCCCACGACAGGGTGAGCTCCCATTGCTCTGTCCCAGCTCCTGCCAACCTAGCAGTTTGAAAGCATGCCAGTGCAAGTAGATAAACAGGTACCACTGCGGCAGGAGGGTAAATGGCCTTTCTGTGTGTTCTGATTTCCGTCATGGTGTTCCATTGCACCAGAAGTGGTTTAGTCATGCTGGCCACAGGACCCGAAAAGCTGTCTGTGGACAAACACCGACCCCTTCGGCCTGAAAGTGAGATGATCATCGCAACCCATAGTTGCCTTTAACTGGAATTAACCATCCAGGGGTCCTTTACCTTTACCCTACTTAATCTGGATGTAACATTTCTTAAGAAAATACCTGCTTGTGTTTTTAACAGTCCATGTTGCAGTTTGGGTGGATTCCAGGGTAACTATATCTCACCCCATCTGACCTGTGTAGATACACTTGAGTAGGGCTACAGAGAGAGACCCACTGCTCTCTATATGTCAATAGGTGGCGGCAACAAGTATTTTGAGGGAAGTTTGGGCTCAGTTGAGTAGCTGAGGGCCTTACAGATGAGTATCCAGGGTCAGCCTCTAGCAGAAAACCTACTGAACCTCAAACATCACTGGGCTTTTAAACTTTTTTTTTTTTTTTTTACAATATGGGAAGGTTCTCAACTCAGTGGTAGAGTGTTGGGTTGAAATAAACGACAGACGAATGGCAAGTGTCATATGGGAGGCATCTCTAGAGCACGTCTCGGGGAGTCCCTTTTATTGAATATTACAGCATTGCCACATATGTGCTTGTTGCTGATTGGTTAACACAAATACAATGCAAGGGTTGCATATAGGCATTAATCACCAATAGATTAAAGGGTGGGAAAGGGAACACAGAATTGGACAGGCGTGAAAACCTCCTTATTAAACTATAACTAGTGATTGATATAGCAAGACTTAAACAATTACTAGTGATTGATATAGCAAGACTTAAAAGGACATAACAATCACGTTCCGTAGATGTGGTCAATCATGGATTAAGAACAGGTCAGGGTACAATGTTTTCATGAACTCAATGTGAACTGAACATTCTAGGGTGAAGAAGAAATGTTTCAGCTTAGAACGGTTTGTGCAGAATCATGTGCAGAAGCAAAACTTCCCATCATCAGAGCATATGCTCTGTATGCAGAAGCCCTCAAGTTCAATTCGCACCATCTCTAGGTAGGGCTGAGAGAAACTCATGACTGAAAGGCTGAAGACAATACTGGGATAGGTGGATGAGTGGTCTGATTCTGTATAAGGCACCTTCCTATGTTCCTACAATTGATCCTAAGAGCAGTGTCTGGGACATGCCACTTGTGGAACGTAATTAATGCAGTATGGAAAGAAGAAAATCATTTCAAAATTGAATGTACCTACATACACACTTTTAAAACCATTGCAAAACCAAACTATATTTAAAATGGCACATATCTATTGACCTATGCATTAATCACTAAGATAAATTCCAGTACTAAACCTCATTTCCAACCCTTCCTTATCCCTGTTTTCAATGACCAGGTGGATGGAACAGTGCACCACTGAAACATACACTGCTGGGGAAAACTGACCTCTAAGAGAACTAGAGTTCTGGATGGTGGTATATAAGCTGTTAAATATTTTCACAAAGGAATTCTCCAGAGCTGTCACATGGCAAATAATCAACACAATTATTAAAGATACTATTCCACAGGTGTACATTTAATAGGGTGAAGCATCCATTCACTGCAAAATATTCCTAAATATTTGGAGGAAAGTGTATTCTATTCATCACAGTGATACCTGGTCCCTAAAAATATTGCTATATCATATCCAGAGTAATCAGTTCTGCTAGAATAACAAATACATTAGTACAGTGCCTATTTTAATGAGTGATTTCCTGAAAACTCAAATAACAGGAAATTGGAAAGAATGGTTTTGTAGCGCTGACTTTTTCTTTTGCAGATTGTTAAATGGAAAACAGCATAAGAATATAGATATTCTGCAGCAGAGAAGACATATTTTAGTTGTCTACTTCCTAACTTCATTGGGAAAAATTATTTATCAATTTTCCTATCTGCTGTGTTAGAATTAATTTTCTTCAAAGAAAGTATAGTTTTGAAACTGTAGCTTCTCTGAATTAACAAATATGTTAACAGTAATCTTATATTCACTTATTAACAGAATAACAAATGCAGAGAAAGAATACAGGAAAAGGAATTATAAGAATAAACCCCAACAAAAATAGGGTTGGAAGGGGGTTTTTTTTGCAAATCTTTTTAGTTTCTGAGTAATATTTTCTTCATGGTTGCACATTTTTATGCATTTGCCTAAGCTGTGTTTGCCTTCCAATGGACTGTGTATCTGAAATACATGGCTATCCCTCATCATTTGCAATGTAACTTGCATGTTCTAGGTTACATATTCTGTTATTATTTTTTATTGTTTACAAGTGTTAGTCTTACATGGCTGCTGTGAGCTTAGCCATAGTTTGCTTAGTGTTGCATCTGAACCCAGGGCTCGTGGTTTATTTTGTTCCAGACAAGCCATGAGCTGTAGCCAAGGTTTGTTCATGACTTGTTGCTCATGCTTTACCTGGGGAAGATAAACCATGATCTTGGGTTTGGACATAACACTAAGCCAAACCTTGGCTTTGCTTACAGCAGTGTAGCAGCAGGAGGACAGAAAGAGGAGCAAAGTAGCTGTGAGCTTCCTTCTGGAAGTCCATGTTTGTTCATTTGTGCTAAGCCATAGTTTGGCTTCATGTCATAAGCAAATGAGGCTGGCATGTGCCATCTGCTGTCTTTGCACCAGGCAGGCAAGTTGCCATGTGGTCTGCACAAATTTCACATATCTATGTCTCCCATGATCAATTGACTCACACGGTACAAGGAGCCCTTCCTCCACTCCCTACAATATACAAGTGGATATCCGTGTGTGTCCCCCATGGAATAGGTCTCTTTTAATGGATCATTTCCTCCAGCCCTTCCCTGAGGCCCACATTTTTTGTGATAACCAAGGAGCAATCAACCTGTGAGTGAGATAGGGCTATCATGTCCCTGAAGGCTTTGTTCAGCAACCTCTCAAAGCTTCTGCAGCGGATAGTCATGCCTCTTTGCTTTCTACCTGCATAGCTGTCACTGTTATTTGCTCAGTTTGTTTACTTAGGACTGGTAAGATTTATTCCAGGCAATACTTTGATTGGATGAAGTGAAATAAGAGGTGGGGGCAACATATCATGCAGCAGTTACTTATTAAGTGCCCCTTATTTTAAGTAAGGGCTCTTAATTTTTTTTAATAGGATTCTGGTACAAACTAGAAAAAGATAGGTTTATTTGAGCCAAACTTGAAGCAGGACTTTTTTACCCCGTTTCCCCCCCCCCCATTGTGTTTTTTAAAGGTTTTCTTGGGTGAAAAAGTACATACATTGTCTCCATTTTCAGATCATAATGTTCTTTCTGCAGATAAGTTATATTAAATGTGAGATTTTACTACTGTATACAGTATAAAGTTGGGGGAGACAAGGGGAGGGGGGAGAGAAGGGGGGCCTTCTATAAATGGTTAAGCCCTTATATGTTTGGTGTGATTCCTATGTGTACAGCTTTATGTTAGCAGAGATGGATTGTGCGGCATATTTATTTCAGGGGAAATGAACAGCACATAACTTGCAATGCTTCCAGACCTGCTCAGCTTGTGATGTGCCCAAGCCAATTCCTCAAGTTTTGCTATCCAAGGCATGCAGCTGAAATAGGTTTTTGAGACCCTAATATACAGGGCCTGTGTTTCATCCTGGATGTGCAAGTCTGTTCTATGCAGATACCACATTCTTCTAGGAAATATCCATATACTTCATCAGGTGTGAAGAACACACCTTGTGTTCAGTTGTGTGCACTGGTAAATAAGTGGACACATGTGCTTGTTACATGTGACATAGCACGTTCAATGTGCTTTTGGTTTTCTTTACGGATGCCATCTCTCTCTGTGTTAAGCGACGTCTAGAGAGGCACAAAACCAGCCTTTTATAAACAGTACTGTTTCTCCCTCATTCTAGAACATTACAGCACAATGAATGCTGTCTTAGAATTCCATCAAAACACAGGTACATGCCACGTTTAACATTTTGAACAGGTAGTCCAAGTTAATTGCTCTGTGCCTAGAGGGACTGGTTTGACTGTAAAAATAAACCAAACATTGTACAAATAAACCAAACCCCTCCATTGCTGGAACCCTGTACTGTATTACTTAAAAGAATTACACTGCTTTTTCTTAATTATCACCTATTTCTCTAAGCAATTTTCAATGGGCTTACTTCTGTCTGTCAGGGATAGATGAAACTGTAGTACAGAAGAGAATTTAAAATTTCAACAGACTCAATAGAACTTCCAATAAAACATGTGTAGGATGGGAGTGTTCATGTGAGATATGCCTTTATTTTTCTTTTAGACATTTACAAGTGAGACAAAGCTTTTGAAAATACAAATTAAAGATAAAGCAAAACAAAACAGATGTGAAAGGTAAGTTAACATAACATAACAGGCTACACCACTGGTCAATATTTACATTGCGATGTGTCTTCCAGTTCTGAGCTACAACTGCTTCTGCAGTCAAGAGTAAACGACTCAACAATTCTTTATGATTGCAATCTAAATATCTATCCACAAACATATTGAACATAATGAATGCTGGAGATGGATGTATTCATTGACCAGTAATTGCACAAATCTCTTGGTATACCAACTCCCAAAACACTTGTACCTGGGGACAATCCATCACATATGGAAGTATATATATCAACCATACCACAACCTCTCCAACATATAGGATAAGCATTAGGGTTTATCTAATGGGACGCGGGTTGCGCTGTGCTTTAAACCACTGTGCCGCTTGGACTTGCCGCTTGGAAGGTCGGTGGTTTGAGGCCCCGCGGCGGGGTAAGCTCCTGTTGTTCGTCCCAGCTCCTGCCAACCTAGCAGTTCGAAAGCACGTAGTGCTTCCCACTCCAGCGGGAAGGTAAACAGTGTTTCAGTGTGCTGCTCTGGCTTCACCAGAAGCGGCTTAGTCATGCTGGCCACATCACCCGGAAAAACTGTCTGCGGAAGCAGACAAACGCTGGCCCCCTCGGCCTGTTAAGCGAGATGAGCGGCGCAACCCCAGAGTCATTCACGACTGGACTTAACTGTCAGGGGTCCCTTTACCTTCCTTGGTGTCGAGTACAAATTATGCAGTATTTTCACCTACAGCTCCCTAGTAGTAGCAGATGTTGTTTTATATGCTGGCTTTAAGCACAAAGCATTCCAGTCATTTATTTCTATTTGTCTAACTAGCTCTTTTCCCCACCGTATATGTAGCAAATAAATTTACTCCTTATCAGATTCAAAGAGCCGGCTATAAATGTTAGAAACCAGCCCTCTTACCACTCCTGAGTAACTAACGATCTCCTTTTCAAATGCTGTAAGTTGATGTGCAGCAGCCTCTAAGAGCGCTGGGGATAAAAGAAAATATTAAAGTCGAGCCTGCAGTATCCAAGTGCACGTTACAGGTTCTGCCTTTCACATCGGGCTACAGTACATAATAAAAAATCAAACTTTTTGATTATTTACCGTGTGTGTGTGTATGTATAATTAAATTTGTATACTGCTCTTCATCTGCAGATCCCAGGGGTATTTCACGAGATAAAAATACAAGATAAAAAAACAAGAAGTTCGTTAAGTTTCTTGGTGCTTTGGACCCCTAAATACTGAAAAATGGTGCACACTTACTTGTAAGGTAGGCGTGTCCAGAATTGAGAGAGATTAACTGCACCCAGCAGCGGCTTCTAATAGTGCAGCTGCGAGACAAGAAGTCCTTCCCCGGGGGAGTTTCCCTTCGGGGCTGACTTTCGAAGCCATATAGGGCAAGAGAAGGTCCCAAGCTGAACCTGTGGCTTAGCAGCGCGAAACCCTTAGGGGCGCCATTGCAGACGCCGAGAGAAATGTTGAGGAGCAGTTCTCGAAAGTGCGGAGTTGTTTTCTGGTGGTGAAAGAAGTTTGGCAACGGAGGCAGGAAAGGGGACAAAGCAGACGTGGCCGGCTGCCTTCTGAAACTCAGCCGGGCCTCCTCTTGTCTCTCGCTCCCAACCTTCAGGGAACTAACCGACTTTCCTGACTGAAACGACCGCCTTCCTCCCCCGCGTCTCTTGCTCCCTCAGCCCTACTTCACTTCACCAAGTTAAAAAAGTATTATTACCGCGACGCAAGTATAAATTACAATAAATGTCAGCGGCAATTCACGGTGTCGCGTCATTATTATATTCAAGGCTAGCGTGGTTAACATAAAGGTGCTTCCCTTGAAGGAAGCCGCGGCGGCGTTTGAGCGGGGAGAGAGAAACGCGCACAAAGAAGGAAGGCAAAGCCCATATTCGAAAACCTCAATTCTAACTGCCCCCCCCGCACCCCGCCTCCTCCTCCAGACGCGGCTGCTAATCTGCGTGACGTCGCCGCTCATGGCAGCCAATGAGCTTGTGCTAAGGGGGACCTGGTACCGGCGGGAGGGGCGGGAGCTCCTCCTCCTCCTCTTCTTCTAGATGAGAAGCAGCAGCCGCGGCCGAGCAGCGGATTGCTGGCAGAGGCGTCTGGAGGGGTCGGACGTAGCAGGCCGAGGAGAGGCGACGGGGCTGGGTCCGCGCAAGAGCCATGGGGAACACCGTGGCTCGGGAGGATTTCGAGTGGGTTTATACGGACCAGCCGCACGCGGACCGGCGCAAGGAGATCCTAAGTAAGTGCGCACTTTCGCCGCCGCTCTCCTTTTGGTCTCGTCTTCCTCTCCCCCCCCCCCCTTTTCGCTGCGATGCCTTTTTGGGGCGAAGGCGCTCGAGTCCTCCTCCTCCCCGTTCCTTGGCTCCCCAGGAGGCCGGGCGTGGCAGGCAGACGCCTCCCGGTCTTGCTCCCGGCCTCCGCCCTTGGCGCCCCGCACCGACGCCTCTTGTCTTCGGCGGAGGAAGCCCCGACTTTCGCTTTCTCGGCGGAGTTCCCCACCGGGCCGACGGCGCTCCCTCCTTTGGGTCTTGGGTGATGGGGAGAGGAGTTGCCAGGGTTGGAGGGGAGCGAGCTGCCAACATCTGGAGAGACGCACTGCGTCACATCCGAAGGCCTGGGGGCGGCCACCCGCTACAAGCACGTTGCTGCTTTCCTTTCCCTTGTCTCCCCCCACACGCCGCTTTTTCTCTTTTCAGTTTCGAAATCTGCCTGCGCATAATATTCGGGGAGGTGGTTCAAAGCGACCTTGGTTAACTGAGGACTTCGCTATGCCCAGCTGGTGCTTGGTGGCAGCCAAACAGGCTTTGAAATGGTTTTCGCAGGGTGCAGTGCTTTTGCCAACATGAAGTCTGATGGGATCTTTAGATAAAAAGAGGTACAGTGGTACCTCGGGTTACATACACTTCAGGTTACATACGCTTCAGGTTACAGACTCATCTAACCCAGAAATAGTGCCTTGGTTTAAGAACTTTGCTTCAGGATGAGAACAGAAATTGTGCAGCGGCAGCAGGAGGCCCCATTAGCTAAAGTGGTGCTTCAGGTTATGAACAGTTTCAGGTTAAGAACGGACCTCTGGAACGAATTAAGTACTTAACCCGAGGTACCACTATATATAAATCAGAATAAATGCTGATGATGGTGGTTTTCAAATTTCCTACGGGCAGAGGACACTCCCCGTCTCTCCATCTTTGATTCTTACTTTTGGAGCTCTCATCTGTTTCCTGTTTCCAGGGAACATTCTAAGGTGGACTTTTGATGTGTAGGACTGCGTAGGCCTACTAGACCTAGATATTGCCATGGCAAATGTGGTAGTAACTTGGAACGTCCAAACATTCTGTGGGTTGTGAGAGAAGATAAAAGAAAGGGAGTTGTTCTTCATACCCTGCTGTTAGTGCTGCCTTCAGTGATGTGCTCAAAGTGTACCCTGGCAAAATGACTAAAATATACCCCACGCTGAAGGGTGTGGAAAGGACAACGTCTGCATTTACTATATAATAGAGTGTGGGTTTAATTCCTTGGTCAGCTACTAGCTTTTCAGTAGGCTGTCTCTCTATGAAGGAATGGATGGCTGTAGTCTAGTTTGCAAGCACAATTAAAATGGTCTGCCAACAGGCTGCAAGAGGGGGTCACTTTACTTTTGCCACTGGCATTCTGTTGCTGGATTTAGCCAATGAGTGAAGTTGCTCAACCATCTCAGTTTCTTGATGGAGGAAAAGTGTGGGAGACCCTGTCACTGTATTTGGAAGCTCAGGTTTTAGGTTGATCGTAGAGGTTTCTTTCACATGCTAAGGTGTTTTATACTCTTGGTTAGCAAACAAGAAGCTAGGAGAGTGGTTCCTGAGAAGCATCAGTAGGAGATAACGATCAAATTATACACTAAAAATGCCATTCACAAGTACACATGTCTTTCTATTTCCTTTGTCTCAAAAAAAGATCAGACTCCTGGTGTACAGACCTATTATGCAACTGTGTATGCAAATACAAACCAGCTTATTTTAGTAGCAGGGTAGTCCTATTTTTCATACCAAGTAGGAGTACTTTGACATGGAACCAGTGGGCCGCACACTGCCTTGCCCTGTGCAGGGGTGTCCTCACACTGCCTTCCCAAAGCTGGCTAAGGCGGGCACTGGGCTTTGGGAAGGAGGCACAAGGCTCTGGCAGGGTCCTAGAGCCCTCCGACCTCTTTCCAAAAAGTTAAAAGGTGCTAACTAGGCTTTGGGAAGGAGGTGGGACAGGAGGGCTCAAGGACCCTGCAAGAGCCCTTATGTCTCCTTCCCAAAGCCCTGCACCTTGCTTACCTTGTTTTGGGAAAGGGGGGGGGGAGCATAAAATGTTGCTGAGGGCTGCCATAAAAACCACTTTGGACCACCCAGTTTTACTATGTGAATTCATCTTCTACACAATCAATATTTTTTTCTTGTGCAGAATGGAGAGCCTCTGGGTTGCTTGTATCACTGAAGACTTTTTGTTAGACACAGAGGGTGGCTTCAACTACATTTTACCCACAGTGGACCTATCAAAATTAATGAACACAACTAAGCTAGGTCCATCAACTTCAATGGGTCTACTATTCAGGAAACTTAGTTTGAGTGCCACCTAGAGTGTAGAATTTAAGTTGGTGCTGAGGAGATTGCTCTTGTTAGTGTAAGCCTCTTTTTTGCTTGCATGATGAAACAGTCTCCCTACTCCTCCCTCTGCGTGCTGTTCTGTGGGCTCTCCTGAATCCCCCTCCCCAAACAGTTTGGAGGGAGGAGAGAAAAGCCTTCCTATGCTAGTGGGAGTTGTTGACTTGACTCCTGCCACAGCAACTGATGTCTTCAACATACTCATAAAGACCACTCCCAATAACTTCATGTAGATACTAAAAAGTATTGAGGGCAAAATACAGTCCTGTGACACAACTGCTTGTGGTGGACACACATATAATCCCCTGAATCCTGCTCTGTAATGAGTGGAGCGAATGTGAAATTGTGCCCCAGCTCATGAAGATGATCCAAGAGTACAACATGGTCGATTATATCAAAAGCCACTGAGAGATCAACAGGGTTACAGTTCCCTTGTCTATCTCCCAAATACGGACCTCTGTCAGAGCAACTAAGGCTGATTCCATCCCCAGACTGGGCCTGAACCATTATGGCAGAGATGCTGTTGTTGTGCCTGTACTTCATTCATGTGGTTTTTACAGTAGTCTGCAGAGTTGTACTAAAGCACCCTGTATGTATTTAAACTTTTAACATGTATAGAATCCAATTATAAGACTCAATTGTGGTATGATCTTCAAAGAGTATTTGTCTATTGACAGCAGTTATTGAAACTTTCTCTTTTCCTCCCAACAGGTAAACATCCAGAAATAAAAACTTTGATGAAACCAGACTACAGCTTGATCTGGATAGCTACACTGATGGTCCTTGCACAGCTAGTTGCCCTTTACCTAGTTAAAGATTTGGAGTGGAAATGGGTTATATTTTGGTCATATGTGTTTGGCAGTTGTCTTGATCATTCCATGACTCTGGCTATTCATGAGATTGCCCACAACAGTGCCTTTGGCAATGGTAAACCTCTGTGGAATCGATGGCTTGGAATGTTTGCCAATCTTGCACTTGGCGTCCCATACTCTGTATCCTTCAAGAGATATCACATGGATCACCATCGTTATCTTGGCGGTGAAGGAGTTGATGTGGACATTCCTCTTCCCATTGAAGGATGGTTTTTCTGTACCCGTATTCGAAAATTCTTTTGGATTATTCTTCAGCCCCTATTCTATGCTATTCGGCCTCTTTTTATTAATCCCAAACCAATCTCTCGACTTGAAATAATGAATTTGTCAATTCAATTTCTCTTTGATGTTATGGTATACTATGTCTTTGGAGTAAAATCACTTGTCTACCTGATAACAGCAGCTCTGCTTGGGCTAGGCTTGCACCCTATTTCAGGACACTTCATAGCCGAACATTACATGTTTTTAAAGGGATATGAAACATATTCCTACTATGGTCCGCTTAATAAACTTACATTCAACGTAGGCTACCATAATGAACACCACGACTTCCCTAATGTTCCTGGGAAAAACCTTCCACTGGTGAGTACATTATAGTGTCCATTTACAAGTATTTTAAAATAATGGATTGCTGGTATTCCACCACAGTGTGGTGATTTGCTGATGTAGGTTGGCAAATATATTATGGCTGTAAATTTTGATTAAAGTGGTTTATCTTGATCCAAAGCATATTTTCAGACCAGCATTTAGAATCATAGCAAAAGGCTAAACACAATACCTTGTGTCAACTATACCAATATACCAATGAGATATATTCAGCTACTAAGACATTTACGGAGGTTGTTTAGCTGCAGAGATGTGGTCGTTGCTCCTAATGCTTAAAGCTCAGATACAGCTGGATAGACTATTAATGTTGACTCCCTTGCACAGCCCCAAACCTGACCTTGAAACATAACCTGTTACTTCTACAAAACGGCCTTAGTGTTTGTTTAACCTGCTCCTCTTCAAAGGAAATATACTTTTTGTACCTGCTGCCTGACTAGGAATTTATGCAGTGAATGAATGTTGGATATTGCATGTATGACCAGCGCACTAAAGCTGCATTCTGTCTGTGCAGGTTTTTTAAAAGTTTTTTTTAAAACCCCTCCTATTTTGGGTATATTAGTCATTTTCAGTAAAGAGTTTGTCTTTGTTGTGCTTTAGGGATAAAAAGTACTGTCAAGTGATTGGCTCAAGAGTGGAAAACTGCTGGCCCCCTGCATTTGTGAGGTTGCAATTTCCATTCTGCCTCTGCAGGCATGACCAGTGACTAGGTTTCCAATCCCTGCTTTAGATCTTTTAAAGCTGAAGAGGAATGTTTATTTTAAATTCACAATATTGTTTTTATCTAATTTATGTTAATATATCATTTATGTTCCTAAGTGGTGTACATAAAAACAAGCCATAGAAAATGGGACAGTGAAAGAATACAAGGTATCATAAAACCTAATACTACAGTAAACGTGTGAAGGAACAAGGAAGTCTTAGTTGTGGGCTGGCAGTTCAGCAGGAAAGACTACCTGTCTAATCTCAGTTGGCATGGAGTTCCACAGCTTTGCACCCGTCATGCTGAATTCACGGCTTCCAGTAGTTACTAGTTGTACATCTGAGCTACAAGGGACCTCCAACAGGGACTTCTCCAAAGATTGCAGAGGTCAAGCAAGGATATAAGGGATCAGGCAGTGTAGTTGTGTGGGTAGACTCATGTGCTTGGTATGTTAAAATGAGGTGGGGTTACTGCTTCTAAAACTGGCTATTTAATGTCCATCTGACAAAACTTTTTTCTAAATAACATTGGTTTTTTTTAATTGCAGCTGAAGAAAATGGCCCCTGAATACTATGATCATCTGCCACAGTATAACTCCTGGGCAAAAGTGCTTTATGATTTTGTGATGGATGACACTATCAGCCCTTATTCACGCATGAAAAGGCATTTAAAAGGTGAAGTGAAATTGGAGTGAAAAAAAAAATTCTCTGCCACCTCCAAGGACATAGACTCATGGAAGCTGGTACAAAGGTTTCGTTTGATCAGGATGTATTTGCTTTGTATCTTAACCTAGTCTGGACTATGAATATATATGGATTACAATCTAGAACAAGATCTCTGAATTAAATATTGCTGGAAATAGAACATTCCAAGCTATTTGCTTTATTTGATATAATTAAAGTTTAAAATATAACTTGCTGTATGCACAATGCTAGTATTAATGTTACATAATGTGTTTCAGTTGCTACTCACTCGAACACTGGATTGTTCTTCAGGCCATTAATGTACCAGTGGTGTATCTTGGTTGTTTTGTACTTGCTGCCACAACTTTGGCTCTTCGATGTTTTGCTGACAAAACATTAATTTCCAAATTAAATTGCAGAATTGTTTTAGTTAGTGTAGATGCTGGAAAAAATGGCTGGCTGCAACTCCTTCTAAATTGAGGTATGTCTTGGCCAATCCAAGTGCTAACCTAACTGATGGATTTACAATTGCTGCTATAAAGTATATATCCATTAAATCATGCTAGTGTTCATGCAACTTCAAAATAGACAGGGATATGAATACCAACTTTTGACTGCCTAATGCCCTGCATTTCATGAAGCTAAATTATCATTTCCTGCAGCAGGCTCTTTCCCTGAGTATAGCTCTGCATTCCCTCTTTTCTGCATCTGTACAAAAGAGCTATGCCCTGCCTTCAAACGGATGCTTCTTTGCAAACAGACTAGATCTCCTGAAGTTTAGAAACAGTATAGTAGAGCCTACGTGTGTCGTGGTAACCATCTTGTGCTATCTTAGCTGGGACAAGAGCTGGAGTGTCGGTTGTTGACTGCAGGTAGCAAGTTTATAAAAGGTATGAAACATTGACTGTGAGAATGCAAGTACCTCCTACAAAGGAGTATATGAAAGCTGTTTTTTTTTTAAAAAAAACCAAACTCTTGGGCACTTGAATAAAGATGATATTAGTGACGTTTAACAAATGTGTGGAATGTTCTTGGGGAAAGCAAATTCTATCTGCTTCCTAATCTCTGGGAAGCAGAGGATTTTCTCATGATTATGCAATGTTTTTAAAGCTATGTCAGTGATATAGGCAGCACATTCATGCAACTTAATTAATGCCTTACACCTACAGATCCTTGCATGCAGCAATACACTTGGTGCACTGCAGTGAGGATCTTTTCATTGTCAAGATAATTCATTCCTGGTGGATTAAAGTACAGATTTTGCGGGGGCTTGGCTTGAGTCTTGCTTCAGCTCTTTCATCCAAGATTACCTAGCCTCCCTTTGTTTTAGTCATACTTGTAAAACCTGCAAGGTAAGGAACGTGCAATTTTTAAAACCAAACATGCAAACTTCTTCAAAATTATCCCCACAGAGGAAACAGCTATTTTCCCTTTAGTTGTCACTATTTTTCTTTAGTTTGGCACATTTCCCAGAAGAAGGAAGCAAGCCAGTAAACCTGTGGCTCATTTGCAAACGAGCTCCTCGCTGCTCCCCCAGTCCCCAGATTCCTACACATAGAAAACTAGAATGGCAGAGAGAGATCCAGGCCAGAATGTTACTCTTGCTTTTGTTGGAATAATATGAATCCTCATCTGGAGTCTAAAGAGGTGCAGTCTAAACTAGGTTACTACCTCAATGTGAGAACTACACTGCTTCCCAGGAGTCCGTTGTGGAGCAGTTGTTTCAGTCATAATGTACAATGGAAATCTAAAGCAATTAACAGATGTCAACCCACTGATCTAATGGGACTCTTGTTTTCCCAACTATCAACTTCATCAAGCGCCTACTCTTGTAGCCTACCAGAGAAACATAATGCTGTACCTTCCAGATTGTACTACAAGCTGCAGTTGCAAGTGGCCGTTCCTCATCTGCAGCAGCAGTTGAAAGTTGTCTGGATTAAAGAGGAAGTTGGAGCTTGTGATGTTTTTCAAGCAGAAACTGAATTTCAACTATGCCTCGATACAATCTGCACATGTGACTTGTTTTAGAGAAACGCATGCTGGCTCTTAGTAACCACAACATCCTTTTCTAAGTGCCCACAGACCAACTGCTTAATTATCTGTTCTAGGACCTTTCCAGGTATCAAAAGTCAACCTGACCAGTCAGTTGCTGTTATTATATAAATTTAATTAGTTAATAATAATAATAACAACAATAATATTACCCACCCACAGGGTGGTTTACTATATAAAGTTGTTGGACTTGAAACAATTTGCTTGGGTCCTCCCCATGAGTCTCATCCCACCAAGTTTCAGCAATGCCTGTTACATCATATTTGCCACCCTGCATTAAGAATACAGGTTAATCTTGTTCAGATTAATCCCATGCTCTAGGAGTTAGAATAATAATAATTAATAATAATAATAATAATAATAATAATAATAATAAATAATTTTTATTTATACCCCGCTCTCCCCAGCCAAGGCCGGGCTCAGGGTGGCTAACAAGCAATAATAAAAACAAGTTGAATGAATACAACTTAAAAACAACATTAAAATATTGAAACATTAAAATGCAGCCTCATCGGAGGAGGAGAAAGGAAAAAGAAAAAAAAAGAAAGAGGAGAAGGGAATCAGACTGGCTCCAAGCCAAAGGTCAGGCGGAACAACTCTGTCTTACAGGCCCTGCAGAAAGAAATCAGATCCTGCAGGGCCTTGGTCTCATGAGGCAGAGCATTCCACCAGGCTGGAGCCAGTGTTGAAAAGGCCCTGGCTCTGGTTGAAGCTAATCTAACTTCCTTAGGGCTCGGGACCACTAGGGTGTTGCTATTTATGGACCTTGAGGCTCTCCGTGGGGCATACCAGGAGAGGCAGTCCCGTACGTACGAGGGTCCTAGGCCATGAAGGGCTTTAAAGGTCAAAACCAGCACCTTAAATCTGACCCTGTACTCTACTGGGAGTCAGTGCAGTTTGAAAAGCACTGGGTGAATATGCTCCCACGGCAGAAACCCTGTGAGGAGCCTCGCTGCAGCATTCTGCACCTGCTGGAGTTTCTGGGACAGCTTCAAGGGCAGCCCCGCGTAGAGCAACTTACAGTAGTCAAGCCTGGAGGTGACCATCGCATGGATCACTGTGGCCAGGTTGGAGCGGGAAAGGTAAGGGATGAACTGCTTGATGCGGCGAAGGTGGAAAAATGTCGCCTTAGCTGTTGCTGTAACCTGCGCCTCCATGGAAAGGGAGGCGTCAAGGATTACACCCAAACTCTTAATGGAAGGCAATGGCACTAATTGGGCCCCCGCAAGAGAAGAGAGTTGGTCCCTCATCCCCATGCCATCCTGACCCAGCCATAGGACCTCTGTCTTCAAAGGATTTACTTTCAATCGGCTCCCACGAAACCATCCAGCCACAGCTTCCAACCATCTGGTCAGTGTGTCCGGGTGTGAGTCGGTGTGGCCATCCATCAGCAGATAGAGCTGAGTGTCATCAGCATATTGGTGACAGCCCAGCCCAAAGCTCCGGATAATCTGGGCAAGGGGGCGCATAAAGATGTTAAAAAGCATTGGGGAGAGGATTGCGCTCTGCGGCACTCTACACACCAAGGAGTGGCGCGATGACATCTCCCTCCCTAGTGCCACCCTTTGTCCCCCAACCAGAGATAAAAGAGCACAGCCATTTACGGGCTATGCCCTGTATTCCCACGTTGGCGAGGTGGTGGTCCAGATCATGATCGACCATGTCAAAGGCTGCTGACAAATCTAAAAGGATCAGCAGTCCTGACCCGCCTCGATCCAGTTGTCTACGGAGATCATCTGTTAGGGCAACCAGGGCTGTCTCGGTCCCGAAACCAGGACGGAACCCAGACTGAAATGGATCTAAAGCCGATGTCTCCTCCAGAAACCTACCAAGCTGTTCAGCAACCGCTCTCAGTCACTTTACCTAAATATGGAAGATTTGAAACTGGGCAGTAATTGGATAGGTCTAAAGGATCTAGTGAAGTTTTCTTTAAGAGCGGGCACACCACTACTTCCTTCAGTTCCCCTGGGAATGTCCCCGTGCCAAGAGGTATAGAGAAAATTGAAATCATGAGGCAGTCCCTCCAGCTGCTTCCATACTGTTTCCCCCCCTGCAAATGGGGAGGCAGGTGTGATTATGCCCATGAGCCAGAGGTTTCCCTAATACTTGTTTTTATTATCCTGGGAGAAGACATGGTTGATGAGCTAGCTATGAGTATACACTGCAGAATTTTGATGCAGGTCACACTTGTGATCTATTACCACCTCTTTTTTGCTGAATGCATTTTACACAGTTGCCAACAGAGCCAAGATTTACCAGCAAGGTATGAGTAATACAAGTTGAGGTAGAAAAGTAAATGCTTAATGCATATGGAAGCCTAGTCATGGGCTTTTTTACTCTCAATCCAAAGCTTTATGCTTACATCTGCAGTTAGTGAAAATGAAAGATGTATGGAACAGCCAATGGACTTATATTTCAATAGAATTTAGAAAGGCCATGAAGAATTGGCAGAACTTGGAAAAAGCAAATAGAGGAATGTGGTGAGGCGGTGAGCAGGGGAGGTCAAGAGAAGAATAGGGATAGTCAAGTTGAATGGTGAGAGAGGTATTAGGACAGTAGAGGAAATACTATGGCTAACCCCACCCCCACGCTCTCTGCCTACTGAATCCACCTCTACTCATACCCTCAATGCAGCCCTTTCTGTGTCCTTCCCTTAAGTACCCATCCTCATGCTGCCCTATCACCTCTGGCACAGGAAAAAGGATAGCAAGTGCATTCCTGTACAGTGGTACCTCGGGTTACATACGCTTCAGGTTACATACGCTTCAGGTTACAGACTGCACTAACCCAGCAATAGTACCTTGGGTTAAGAACTTTGCTTCAGGATGAGAACAGAAATCGTGCAGCGGCGGCGCAGCAGCATCAGGAGGCCCCATTAGCTAAAGTGGTGCTTCAGGAACAACTTAACAGTTTCAGGTTAAGAACAGACCTCCAGAACGAATTAAGTTCTTAACCAGAGGTACCACTGTACCCTATATCAATCTGCTTTGTTACAATATAGGAATATATTCTTCGAAAATCCTCACAAAGTTCACTGACCAGGGGCTCTGATTTTGTGCATGCTTACTTGGAATCACCATTGCTTTCAGTGGAACCTATGTGCAAGTAAGCATGTACAGAATTGGGCTAGATGAATTGCGCTGATTCAAGGTTTCTGATAACTCAATGCTGCAGTTGCAAGATAAGTCAGTCCCAAGGACACACTTCCTTCAGAGCTCATCTTCAAAGCCACATGACAAGAGAAGGTCCCAAGCCCATACTCATAAAAACCTGTGAATAAAATAAAAATAAAATAAAAAATACCGCTGCCTTTCCCAGCACTTCTAATATTGGATACCTTTAGCATATTCAGGAATCAAAGTTTTGTGTCTCTTGTAGGAAATGTTTACTTTTTTGTGCATGCAACTTGAGTAGTGCTGAAGTAGCAAAAATGAGGCAGCTATGCAAAAGGAAATGTGAGGAGCAGTTCTTAAGCGTGGCGAAGACTTTTGGAAGTATGAAAACTGCGGCAGGGAAGAAGTAAAAGCAAGGGTCACTGTCCTCTGAAACTCAGCCAGGCCTCTCGTCATGTGCTCCCACTTTTCTGACTGAACCAGCACCCTCTCTCCATGCTTCTTCAACCCTACGTCACTGTTAAAAAATAATATTACTAATTACAATTTGTACAGTATCATGTTAATGACAATTCATGGTATGGCATAATTGTGACTACTGCTGGGCACAAGATATAGCTCATAATATGTTGGAAGACTAGGAAAGGTTGTGGAAAACCGATTTAAAATTTACAGATTGTTCTTTGCTGAAAGAAAATTACATGAAAATGATATATAGGCGGTATATAACACCAGTGCAGATAGGAAGGATGTATAAAACTGCTTCAAATATATGCTGGAAATGCAAGGAAATAGAAGGGACTTTTTACCCTATGTGGTGGGACTGTAGTAAGATTAATTTTGGGGGGGAAATGATATACAACGAGCTGAAGAAAATGTTCCAATTAACATTTGTAAAAAAAACCTGAAGCATCTTTGTTAGGGATTGTAGGAAAATACCTGCTAAGGAAATTCAAAAATATATTTATGTATGCGACAATGGCAAGAGTCTTAATAGCACTAGGATGGAAGAATGAGGAAATCCCGACCAAAGAATTGTGGCAAAAGAAACTGATGGATTATGCGGAATTGGTGAAATTGACACACAAACTACGTGATAAGGACAACTGTGATTTTAAAGAAGGGGAACCTTTTACAAAGTACTTAAAGAAACTACAAAATGAACTGGACTCCTTGGCAGGTTTTGAATAAACATACAAAAAAAATTATTGGTAACATATTGATAGATTAATTAAGGATTTTTACAACTTTATAATATGCAGAGAATAACATGTGCTGAGAAACCAGAGAGGAGCCGAGGGAAGTCTGGGGTGGGTGGGTTTTTCCTTTTTGGGGAGGGGGTAGGGGGGAAATGGGGAAATGATGATGTATTTGATAAAATGTTATATTGAAATTTCTAATTAAAATATATATATATAACTGTGAATACTGCTAACGTAATTTAACACCTAATAATTGAAAAGACACCTAATAGTGTGAGGTAAGTCACGGGAGGGGTGGGGGATTTGGATTCTTATATGCTTTGTGTGATAATGATGTTTCGTTTTGAATATAAAACTGTAAAATTTAATAAAAACTATAAGAAAAGACACCTAATATTATGCAGCTCAAAAATGTCAACTCTTTCGAAATGAAGCCACTCCAACATTTATGCCGGGGAGGCAGAAAAATGATAGGCAAGGCGACGAGGGCAAGAAGCGGGCATATCTTAAAACTCCCATTGCCTCCAGGCAGGGCCCTAATAGGCTTCTGTGACGTCACCGTTCCCTGTAGCCAATGGTTTTTGGGACGTGGGGTCGGTGGGCGGGAAACCATCCTTCCCTACCTGGCGAGCAGCGGCGGGCGCGAGTGTGTGGAAACGGCGCCGCGGGCGAGGAAAGAGCCATGGGCAACGCTGTGGCTCGAGAGGATTTCGAGTGGGTTTATACGGACCAGCCGCACGCGGACCGACGCAAGGAGATCCTGAGTAAGCGCGCGCCTTCAGGCCCTCCCCGCTCCCCTTTGGGGGTCTCGCCCCACACGAAGCCTCGGTTGGCGAAGGCGCTCTCGAGTCCCCTCTCTCCGACCATAAGCTCTGCCAGTGGACCCTGGACAAAATGGCTGAAGTAACATCCCCCTCTGGTGAGGGTGGAAGGGGCGACGTTTGCTTTTACTGTGTCATACAGCGGGGCTCTTAGTAAGAGTGCTAACTTGAATTAAATATTTTTTTTGGGGGGGGAGAGGCCCGCCCACATAGGGCCGTAGCTGTCAACGTTTCCCTTTTTTTAAGGGGAATTCCCTTATTCCGAATAGGATTCCCCGCAAGAAAAGGGAAAAGTTAACAGCTATGCATAGGGCACACTATTTGAATGGCAGTGTCCATCAACAACAACTTCTTTTTTTCATATCTATATCGTTTTATATTTTTAAGAAAAATCTCTAAGCGGTTTACAGAATATTAAAACATCAATAAAACAAGCTGTGGAAAGTCAAATATAGAGTATACAGCCAAAGCAACATAATTAACAGAAAACTAAAATATTATCTTAAAAATTTCAAAATAAAACATTACAAAGGAGGTCAACTACAGAATACATATTTAACACAAACTAAGTTAACAAAAAACATTTCAAAAAAAACATTGCTAAGTGAAGTCAAATATAAAATGCACATTTAAAACAGCATAATTATCAAGAGAATAAAATATCATAAGCATGACACGGCTATTTGGCAGGCACAAAAAGATGGGGCAAAAGACTCCAAATAGTTAGGGTTTGTTGGGGGGACAGACTCTCAAGTATTTTATTGGGGCAAAGGGACCTCCTCTCAGCTCCTAGGAGTTGGTCAGCAACTAGCTTTCCAGTAGGATCTCTTAAGAGAGGGATGGGTGTAGGCTGGTGTGTTGGGCACACTTCAGAATGGTGGGCCAACAAGCTGCCACAGGTGTAGTATCATAGACTCATAGGACTGGAGAGTTAGAAGGGGTCGCCAAGGATAAGCTAGCCCAAGTCCCTGCAATGCAAGGTGTCATTTTATCTTATGAGCGACAGAAATTGGCTGAGTGGTTGAAGTTGCCCAGCCACCACCAGTTTCTTGGTGGAGTGGAAGTGTGGGGAAACCCTGTAGCTGTATTTGGAAGCTCAGCTTTCAAGTTGATCCTAGAGGCATCTTTTTTTCACATGCTAAGATGTTTGATGCTCATAGTGAGCAGGTGAGGTGCTAGAAGAGTGGAGTGGCCCTGAGCTTTTACTTAACAGCACGCTTCTAGTCCTTGTGGCTGCTGAGAAGCATCCGTAGGAGACAATGATCAAGTTTTATGCTGACAAATGCCATTCCCAATTACACATGTCTCTTTCCATTTTATCCGTCTCAAAATAAATTCAGAAACCTGATGTACAAACCTAGTAAGCAACTGAGTATACAAACTCAGTTTATTCTATCCAGCATCTTGATTTTATTTTTCTAGCACCGGATAGAGAATCTCTAGGTTGCCTGCATCACAGTATACTTCTTGCTAGACATAGGGTGGCAGTCAACTACTTTTTACTAAGAGTGGACCTATTAATGAACATGACTAAGGTCCATTAATTTCAATGGGTCTATTCTTCATGAAATTTGGATCCCCCCCCCATGGGCGGAATTCAGAGTAGCACTAAGGAGATTGCTCTGTTAGTTCCATCAGGCAAGCAAAATGTGCTATCTCCCCTTTCTTCCTCCTGTGGTTCTTCTGACCCCTAGAGCCAATTTGGGGGAGGCAAATGGGTAGGAGAGGGAGGAGAGCCTTATAGCATTAGTAGGATTTGTTACTGGCTCACACTACTGCAACTGTTTAATTGAATCTGCCCAGAGAAAAGTTAAGAATTGAATGACCTCAAACTATATTAAAGCAGATCACCTTGAGATTGGCACGGTTTTCTGTGTCTGCTTAGTCAACCATGCTGACTTTCATGTAAAAGTTAAGTCTGTGAGAAGTCTGCATATCTGATGCCGTATTTGTTCATGTTCTTAGTTAAAGGCAACTTGCTGGAAATGAAGCTTAGTGAAATCATGGGAATAGATAGCATGGATTTCAGTGCTACTACTCTTGATCTGAATTATTAAAATCTCAATGGTAAATAATCTTATCACAAAGTCATGTTAGTGGAAATTGCCCACAAACTGTTCCAGTCACCACTGGCAGCATAAGGCCCAAAATAGTTCACTGCTACAAATGATAAGGCCTCAGTAATACAGTTCTGGATGTTGATCTAGACATACAGTTTGCAGGCTTTGCAGATACAAGTAAGAAGTATTTCTGCTGCTCCAGCCATTCAAAACATAACACAGACTCTGACTCACAGACTCACTGACTGACTAATAAGCTGACATGCCTTAATCATTTATATAGACAGTGTTGCGCCATTGCCATTGCCATAGCCATAGCAACTGGCTTGTCTGACCATGCACCTCTTGGCTTATGAGGTGATTTATGCCCATGAAGGAAATTAACCCTTTCTTCCATGTTCAGTTCCTCCAATTAGTCGCATCTTGGTTACAGTCTCAAAACTATTTTAAAAATACCTGTTCTTACATATAGCTCCTTAGTGAAGTACCGTATTTTTTGCACCATAACACTCACTTTTTTCCTCCTAGAAAGTAAGGGGAAATGTCTGTGCGTGTTATGGAGCGAATGTCTACGGGTGGCGGGGGGGGGGGGATCTGCTGCAGTCGTGAGCAGAGGATCCAGGGTTCCCCTTCCTTCCCTCCTCCATGGTTACAAAGCGTGGATCCACATGGATCCACAGGATTTTTGCATTGGGCTGCTCCAAACTCACTGTCAGATCACATGTCTGTGGCCACAGCATGAACCACAAAAATCATATATCCACTATTTCGTTTAGAATATTTTTTTTCCTTGTTTTCCTACTCTAAAAACTACGTGCGTGTTATGGTCTGGTGCGTGTTACAGAGCGAAAAATACGGTAGATGTCAACATGTAACTTAACTGACTGTGTATTTACTGCCTTCTGGACCTGTCTCAAAAAGAGCCTCACACAGAGCATGTTACAGTAATCCAGTTATGAGTGGTGATCAAGCTGTCCTTTTCCAGGAAAGGGCATAGTTAGTGTAACTGCTTCTTGTCATGGAGGCTACTTGAGTCTCCACTGACAGATGAATCTAAGAACATCCCAAACTATCTACCTCTTCTTTCAGAGGGTGTGCAACTCTCTCCAGAACTGGTAATTTCTCAAGATCCCATACCTGGAAGGAACTTACCCACAAATTCAATTTCAGTTGGTTTGCCACTCAGCGCACCACCGTCCAGAAATATCAAAACCTCTTCTGATTTGGTTGTAACTGAGAAATAGAACTGCATGTCATCAGCATACTCTTAATGACCACTCCCAATAGCTTAATGTAGATCTTAAAAAGTACTGGGGATAAAAGTTGTCCTGTGACACAACGGCTTGTGGTGGACACGCCTATAATCTCCTAATGCCATTCTCTGAATCCTGCTCTGTAATGAGTGGAACCAATGTGGAATTGTGCCCCAGCTCATGAAGGTGATCCAAGAGAACAACATGGTTGATCATATCAAAAGTCACTGCAAGATCAACAGGGTTGCAGTCCCCTTGTCTGTCTCCCAAATACGGACCTCTGTCAGGGCAACTAAGGCTGATTCCATCCCCTAACTTAGCCTGAACCATTATGGCATTGATGCTGTTGTTGTGCCTGTACTTCATTCATGTGGATTTTACATTAGACTGCAGAGTTGTACTAAAGCATCCTATATATATTCAAACTTTTAACATGTATATAGGCTTGTATAGAAAGTAGAATCCAAATGATTGTGGCATGATCTTCAAAGAGCATGGTCTATTGACAGCAGTTATTTGAAACTTTATCTCTCTTTTTCTCCCAACAGGTAAACACCCAGAAATAAAAACTTTGATGAAACCAGACTACAATTTGATCTGGATAGTTACACTGATGGTGCTTGCACAGCTGGTTGCTCTTTACCTAGTAAAAGATTTGGAGTGGAAATGGGTTATATTTTGGTCATATGTGTTTGGCAGTTGTCTTGATCATTCTATGACTCTGGCTATTCATGAGATTGCCCACAACAGTGCCTTTGGCAATTGTAAACCTCTGTGGAATCGATGGTTTGGAATGTTTGCCAATCTTGTATTTGGCATCCCATACTCTGTATCCTTCAAGAGATATCACATGGATCACCATCGTTATCTTGGCGGTGAAGGAGTTGATGTGGACATTCCTCTTCCCATTGAAGGATGGTTTTTCTGTACTCGTTTACGAAAGTTCCTTTGGGTTATTTTTCAGCACTTCCTCTTTGTTATTCGGCCTCTTTTTATTAATCCCAAACCAATCTCTCGACTTGAAATAATGAATTTGTCAATTCAGTTTCTCTTCGATGTTATGGTATACTATGTCTTTGGAGTAAAAGCACTTGTCTACCTGATAACAGCAGCTCTGCTTGGCTTAGGCTTGCACCCTATTTCAGGACACTTCATAGCCGAACATTACATGTTTTTAAAGGGACATGAAACATATTCCTACTACGGTCCGCTTAATAAGCTTACGTTCAATGTTGGCTACCATAATGAACACCATGACTTCCCTAATGTTCCTGGGAAAAATCTTCCACTGGTGAGTACATTATAGTGTCCAAGTAGCTACTTTGCTGGAGTGAAGCAACTCTCTTATAATTGAATGGATTGATATTATTCCACTTCTGTGCCGTGATTTGCTGATGTAGGTGGAGATATATATTAAGACTACACTCTAAGTCTCCAAATTTTAAATTTGCTCCCATGTGGGGTAAACTAGTTGTTTTCCTTGCTAATTGCCACAATTCAGTCCTGGGTTGCCATTGTTTTTTGTAGACTTCTGCAAGAAAGTTGCCTTCAATTCAATAGAGCTTCATCTTGTGGAGCTTTAAAGGTAAAGGTAAAGGTACCCCTACCAGTCCGGGTCACGTGGCCAGCGTGACAAGTTGCATCTGGCAAGCCAGCGCAGCACACGGAAACGCCGTTTACCTTCCCGCCAGTAAGCGGTTCCTATTTATCTACTTGCACCCGGGGTGCTTTCGAACTGCTAGGTTGGCAGGCGCTGGGACCGAGCAACGGGAGCGCACCCCGCCGCGGGGATTCGAACCGCTGACCTTTCGATCGGCAAGTCCTAGGCACTGAGGTTTTACCCACAGCGCCACCCGCGTCCCTTAGGGAGCTTTAGGGGTCTACTATTATTTATACCCTACCCATCTGGCTGGGTTTCCCCAGCCACTCTGGGCGGCTTACAGTATATACAGGGTGAGACTTTTAAAAGAGGCCCCGTGGAACATGTGCACTCTGTATCCACGGGGCCTCTTTTAAAGGACTCACCCTGTAGAAAAACATACTAAAACATCAGACATTAAAAAGGTAGCAATTGTAGTTCCTGCACATACCAATTAGCATTGCTTCATCTCTGTAGATAATGTTTTCCATTCCACATTGTTCAAGAGGCATTCCTGACCAATGTGCAAGTTAACAGCTTCTGAAACACATTATAAAACATTAACTAGCCATGCCAACGGAGTATGACAATGTTCCAGAGATCCCGTTCTAGATTGTACTCATATATTCATAGTTCAGACCTGAAGAGGCTTTTAGGGTGTGTGGAGGAGTGGGTAGAAAATCTGCATCCCATGAGCTTACCTTGGGGCCTAAGCCATTGTTTCTAGAAAACAGGGCCAGTGGCTGTCAGTGCCCTGTTCCTCCTCAGAGGCAGCATGCTTTGTGTACCTGTTGTCTGATTAGGAAGTTGCATACTGAGTGAATGCTGAGTATTTACTTGTATGACCGGCACACTTCCCGATACAGGTGATATGTCCCCTAGATGTTGGAGTGCAATTCATATCTGCCTCAGCAAGCATGGCCAATGATTAGGGATGATGGGAGTTGCAGTAACATCCAGAAGGCCACAGGATCCTAATCCCTAATTTAGACCTTTTAAAGTTCAAGCTGGATAATCATTTTACAATTCAAAATATTGTGTTTATTTTACTTAAAAATACTTATATACCGCTTAAGTATTTGCATTTCTAAACAGTGCAATTAAAAACAATCCACAGAAAATGGAACAATAATCTCAGTTGGGGTGTAATTCCCAGGCTTGGGCTCACTACACTAAATGCATGGCTAAGAATAGGGGCTGTGCATCTGAGCCATGGGGAAGCATCGAATATTTCAGTGATCAGGCCATGATATAAGGGAGCAGATGGTGTAGTTCTGTGCGTAGGCATGCATACAATTAGTTCCTAATTCTGAGATGAGATTACACCACCACAACTGGCTATTTAATATTCTGTTGACAAACTTTCTTCCTTTCTTTTATTATAGCTGAAGAAAATGGCCTCTGAATACTATGATCATCTGCCACAGTATAACTCCTGGGCAAAAGTGCTTTATGACTTTGTGATGGATGACACTATCAGCCCCTATTCGAGAGTGAAAAGGCATTTAAAAGGTGAAGTGATACTGGAGTGAAAAACCCCCACTGCCGTAAACACCAAAGACAGCCGAGTAGCTGGTGGAACCTTTTGTTGGATCGAGATGAATTTGCTTTGTATCTTGACCGGTTTGAACTATGAGTATATGAGTACAATCTAGAACAGGATCTCTAGAACTAAACGTTCTCATGTTCTTTTGCCATATAACTATGTTTCATGATGTGTTTTAGTAGCTGTTGACTTGAACATTGGTTTGTTCTTGTAAGCATTTTATCTTACATGCAGCATATGTACGGTACTTGTTTAGTTTTTTACACTTGCTGCCCAGGACACTAGCTTTTGCTGACAAACCTTCCAAATTAACTTCTTTTAATACCCTAGAATTGTTTTAATTAGTGTAGTAGCTGACCAAAATGGCTGGCTACAACTCCTCCTAGATTGGCCAATCCAAGTGCTAACCTAATTGATGGATTTACAACTGTTGCTGTATGGTGAATAAGGCTAGTGTTTGTGTAATTTCAAAACACGTGGATATGATTACCATGGATATGATCTCCTGCAGCAGGCCCATTTCCCAGAAAACATCTGCATTCCTTTTTTTATGCATCTGTACATAAGAGCTACGCTCTGCCATCAAATTGATGCTTCTTTGGAAACAGACTAGATCTCCTGAAGTTTAGAAACAGAATAGTAGAGCCTACGTGTGTCCCGGTAACCATCTTGTGCTCTCTTAGCTGGGGCAAGAGCTGGAGTGTCAGATGTTGACAGCAGGTAGCAAATTTATAAAAGGTATAGAACATTGACTGTGTGAATGTAAAATACCTCCTACAAAGGAATACAATAAAGTTGTTGTTCAAAAACCATTCTTGGACACTTGAATAAAGATGTTATTAATGAAGTTTATTTAACAAATGTGTGCAATGCTCTTGAGATCAAGGTTGAAATAATAAAGTAGGCATCACAATTCATTTTGGCCCCAAGACTTTAACGCGGCAGTCTTTTTGGTATTGTTTTGTAAACCTGCTCTTGAATAATTGCTAATAAAGGCCTAGTGTCAATAAGGTTTCTCAATGAATGTGGGAAAGGAGGCCTTAAGCCTGCATTCTTCCACTTTAAGATCACACCTTCAAACAGAAACTAGATTAGCAAGATGTGCTGTCAAAAATTAAAAGAGAAACCAGTATTTTAGGCTACTGTCCATGCTTGCTTTTGGTTAGCAAAATATTGAGATGCTCATGAGATTATTTTTAAATAAGGCAATTTAAAATGGCAAGAGAAGACTCATTCACATTTTCAATTTCATCCTTTGTTAGCTAATCTCAATCAAGGAAGCAGGTTAACCACATCCTTGTGTTGCACAAGCTGAAAATTATCTGTCAAACAGGACCATATGGCATACTGTTTCTATGGAACTGGAATGGAATAATTGCCTTTTAAAATTGTATTATGATTTCGTATTGTATCAATGTGTCTCATATTGGATTATTATTAATGATTATTATTAATTTTAAAAATGTTAAAAAAAAATCCAGGAACTCCACTTCACACCACTGGATTTCATCGCTACATGAAGACCACCAATGGGCTTTTATATGTTCAGTCACATTGACCTTATCAATTCATTGATACCCACTCCTCCAAGTACTAAGCGACTGAGAATGGCTCTGACAATGTGCCAAATGCTTAGGAGCTGTTGTGGGGCCAGCTTGGCTCCCTGCCTCATTCCAGACAATAAGTAGAGCTCCAGCAGGATTGTCAGCCAGTCCTGTAGGAAATTCCCCAAACACCACCTGGAATTCAGATTTCGTCCGCTTTTGAGGAGAATACTGAATCAGGTCCTTTACTCTTGCAGGTTAAATTTATAATCTGTCCGTGACAAGTGTCACATATGGCTTCCACAACCAAATCACTATTTCAAAACAGAAGATGTGGCCTAAAGCCCAATGTGTACCCCAATACATGTGCTGGCCAAGATAAAATCAGAGAGACGTCCTTGGTTGGCTTGGGAGGCCATAAACTGCTGAGCCACAGCAGACAAGACCACCATGGCATGCATGTTTTGTCACCGAGAACAACCCACTTTGCACTCCTTCAGTCCACAGCTGGGATTGCCTCTATAAATTTGGGCAGGGAGAATTGCTTACTGGGGTGGATGGTAAGCCAATAGAATCCTATTCCCACCCTGGCATCCCAAACCAAGATACGGACACCAGAACACAACCACTTGGATACTTGGTCAGGGGGAATCAAATCCCTAAAGAGATGTGGGGAACCATTGGAGGAGTTTGGATTTGATATCCCGCCTTTCACTCTCTTTAAGGAGTCTCAAAGCGGCTAACATTCTCCTTTCCCTTCCTCCCCCACAACAAACACTCTGTGAGGTGAGTGGGGCTGAGAGACTTCAGAGAAGTGTGACTGGCCCAAGGTCACCCAGCAGCTGCATGTGGAGGAGCGGAGACGCGAACCCGGTTCCGCAGATTACGAGACTACCGCTCTTAACCACTACACCACATTGGCTCTCCACTGGCCACACCCTTTCCACTTCCTCTTCCAGTTCTATGTGCTTTCCAGGGTCCACATGAGCAGAAGCAACTGAGAAGGTAGTAAAGAGAGGAAATTGATTTGGAAGGTTGCATTGAGGGGTGGAAGCAACTGAGGAGGGAGACAGAGGAAGAACGTGCAGTACCAAAGGTATTTTCCAGGAAATATGATCCCTAAACAAATTATTCAACAAACTCAACACCTGGCCCTAATGATAACTGATGGTGCACTAAAAACACCAATACTTAAGGAATTCATAACATTCCTGCTAACAACAGCTAGCATTATACCAGAAAGTGAGGACAAGTGAGGAAGTGAGGACAAATAACGTTGGGAAGTATGGAATATAGCAATCATGAAAAAACCTAAGCATAAAGTTAAAGCAATGCAGAAGGGAGCAGTTTTTATGAAATGTGCTTTATTATGTACAAAAAAAGATTGGAATATGGATGCATTCCTTAACACCCAGTAATCTATGGAAATACATCCTGAGCTGAACACTGAACCTCTTTGATGGCTGTTTCTCTGTAATACAAGCTCTGTATTATTTATTCTCGAGTTACTTTTTTTGTTTTACTGTTTTGCTGATGCTTGAAAACAAATGCATTTTTAAAAAAATCCAATCATATCTGACTTTCACACCAGACCACATGGAAAAGCAAAGTCTGTGTGCTTTCTATGTGTGGGAAGCAGAGGATTCTGCAATAATAAAGCCATGTTCTTAGCAACCATTAATCAGCTGCATAGGTGTCCTATCTAAAAGTCCTTGTACACTGCTGTGAGGATCTCCACTGCATTGTCTGGATTAGTCATGGGTGGATCAAATGACAGATCCTACAGGCGCTTGGCTTTAGTCTTGCTTCTTCAGCCACAGCACCCAATTTTTCCTAATATTCCCTTGTTTTAAGTCATACACATAAAACTAGTATGGGAAAGAATGTGGTATTTTTAAAGCAAACAAGCAGACTTCTTTAAATAATGCGAAGCTTCCCCACAGAGAAAAAGCTGTTTTTCCTTAAGTTTTCAATGTAGTTTTAAGGATATTTTTCTGCCAGTGAAAGCATTTCTGCTTGCCCAACAGCACAATTTCCCCTCTCCTCCACTTTTTTTTGGAAGGGCGTAGTAGGTGGCAGAGTAACTACCCCCATGGTAACATTACTCCTGTTACCTGCCTGGTTGTTTTCCTGTCTGTGGGGTAAGACGGGGATAGGGAACTTGTGCCCACCCTGCAGCCCAATGTCAGATTACAACTCCCATCATCCCTGGAAACTGGCCAAGATCTCTGGGGCTGATGGAAACTACAGTCCCAACATCTAGAGCATCACAGGTCCCCCATCCCTGCTATCTGGGCTAGGCTTGATGGGGTAGGCTGACTTGCTATTGCTTCTTTGTGTATTAACCGGTTCAGTTTACAGGCAGGACACTAACAAGATTAATCAAATGTCTCATAGCGGAAAGAAAAATTTAGCATCTGAAGAGTGATGGGGAGAAGCCCATGACAGGTGACAGCATATTTTTAAAACAACATTTACTTCTTACACTTTCTTCCGTCACAGAATCCATGGCATATATGGGGTTTCTGACCAGATCCAGGGTAGCTTAGCTTCTGGCCATATCCTGGAGACCAGTTTGAAAGATTGTGGCCAAATCTTAATTACTATATAACATGATGGAACTTCTCTCAGAAACTGAGTCCAGCAATGTTGAGATTGGCAGGCAAGCAAAACCAAGGTTAAATTCAAGCCATGAAGATGCTTCTGGAAAATAGTCCACTGGGAGAGGTCCTCAGGTTAAGCAACATGTTGGGTGTTAGGGATGATCCAGCTATCACCTGCTCAGTGACTTGCGCAGCTCTTCATACATTATTTGGTCCTAAGGATGCCAGTGAAGGGAGGAAAAACAGAAACAAACTCATTCAGTAAGGCTTTTGAACCGACTGTACCATAAGGAAAACTTCTACCTAGTGCCAAAGATTGTGTTTCAGCATTTACAAAAGAAACCTAGGGAAAGGCAAAGTGGCTAATTTACTGGCTTTTTAAAGATCCCAGCCGCTGAGGAGGCAGTGTCCAGAGCCTTCCTTCTCCATGTGCCAGTAAGATTCCCTCCCACTAACACCAAGGCAGATGTGTGGTTTTCCCCCAGATCAGACTTGTTTGGACAAGAGTGAAGGGGAAATTGGTTGCCTCATATTCCTTTGCACAATCCTTAGCCTTCTGTGCCCCTCCCAGCTTAAGTCACCAGCTGGCCTAGAGCGCCTCTCACCTTTCTCGATACAGAAGATTTAACTTTCTTGAAAGCTGCTTCGAAGTGTTTTCTGGCAATCTTGATTTCTCCTGCGAACAATACAGTGCAACAGGAGAAGGTTAACATGCTTCCACAGTATACATAATGAACTGTAATGAAATGAAACTTAAGGCTATTAATAAAATAAGTTTTGGGAAAAGGATAATGAAAGCATCAAACGCCCTTAATAACAATGAAGATTGCCCAGAGATTGAACTTCCCACTACTTGCCTTCTAGGCACTTCCAAGTGCTCTGCTCAAATGGATAAAAAGGCTCCTAAGTTTCCTACTCTCAAGAGTAGAAAGAGATTGCACATTTTTTTATAAACAAAGGGCTGGATTCAACTACCCTGCTCCTCTGACGGGAGCCAGAATAAGGGCTCCTGCTAGCACAATGGGATTCTTTCCCTTCCCCCCATGGCTCCCCCAGATTGACTCTGGAGGGTCTGGAGAAGCCCCAGAAAAGCATTCAGGGGGAGGGGGGGGAGACTGTCCCACCAGGTGAGGAGAAATGCTTGCCCAAAGGAACAATCTCCTTAGTGCACCCAAAAATCTGACATCATTTTTACGGTTCTTCGTGGAATTTGGATATAAAATTTACAGCATGTTATGGTTAAAGAGAAAATTATATGAAAATGATGTATCGTTGGTATCTAGCACCAAGTAAATTGGCCCATCCAGGTCTTCTTTAGAAATAGGTTTTTAAAATGAAGAACGGTCCAACTCCAGTATTCTGCTAACAGGAAGAACAGTTTTGTAACCCTACTGCCTTGAAACGTTTATGTAACTAACTAATGATCTACATCTCCGGAGCCATGCATCCAGCCACAAACTCTCTGTACGTTGCTGTATGCAAGGATTTTCTCTGAACTGTGAATTTCACGGGCCAAACTAACACAAATTAGTTGTAACTGGCTGTTCCTCATCAAACTCTGCCAAATCACAAAGGGAAGTGGTGACTCGTAAAATAGTCCAAAAACATGCAATAATTCATTTTATTTGTTTCAGCTCCCAGCATAACATCTGACATATTTGCATCAGCACTGAAGGACTTCATTCTACATTTACGGGCAAGCACCAATCAGAAATAAGGAAAAAATCCCTCCCACCTGCTTCCTGATAGTTCACTAACCTAATCTAAATGGTAGTTTTAAAATTTTGAAGGTTGCCAATTTAAAAATCTTAAATCTGCTTAAATATTCTAAAGCAACCTTAACCTGAAATCTTCATATTATTTTGAGAGGAAACTCCTGGTGTAAACAAAGCATTTAGGTGAGAGCAACAGCTGCCATTGGTTCTTGGCTTCTCTACAAAGTCAGTGAACAAAGGCTACAATGATGTTGCTGTGATGCGTCTCACAGTCTCATTTCACAAAGCCTCTAACCACATGCAGAGGAAAGGGTGGAGAATATTTGCTGCTCTGTGTACTTTGCTTCAAGTACACTGCCACTTGAAATAATTGTTACAGCTGCTTGTGAACAAGGATAGAGTCAAATGGATCGAGTTGCTCTCCCAGCTAGCCCCTTCAGCATAGTTGGTCAGTCAGTATAGACGGGAATCCCCAAAGAGTCGGCATGTAGAGGTTATTCTGGATTCAGAATTCTATATTATCAATCCCTCTCATAATAGTAAACACAGTGTCAGTCATGGAGCTGCCAAAAGGGGAGAGCTTCTTTGTGAGACAAGGGTTAAAATCTACCGTTCTCTTTCTCTTTTGGTTAGATTATTTTATTTAGTTTGTCTTAAATTGTATTGTATGATGAAAAGTTTCAATAAGAAATTATGTCCCCCAAAAAGAAGAAAGAAAATCTTTCAACTTGCTCTCTCTTCAAGTTATTCTGTTTAATATCCTCTTCCTTACCTTTCCTGTCTGCAGCATTCAGCACTGCCATCTCCTCTTTCAGGGCACAGACAGAAGCCTCCCGCACTAGAGCTGAAAGATCTGCTCCCCTATAAAGACAAACAACAAAAGGCCAATGAGTCATTTTAGGGTGCATTCTTTATCCCAAAGGAGAGTTGTAACAGAAGCAGAACGAATATGGGCATTAAAATGTCTCTGAATAGACATTTAAAATAAAATTATTTCCATTCAGCAAGGTGTGCCGGTTAGTCTGAGATGTGCTCTTTTTATATATTTGGGGGGCAAACTGGGATTAACATGTGTTAATTTAGATTCTGTAAGCATATGCTGCAAGCCTCCTTGACACATTTTACAGAAGTACACTTGCTTTCAAAATAAATGTAAACTAGGCACAGAGGTTTTTGCTATGCAGAACCTAATGCGTTTCAGTGTCATAAACCGGAAGATTCAAAGAAATCTGGAACATTAGTCTAGGCAGATGTGTTAATGGAGATAAAAAGGCAAGAAGATGAGGATTTGGAGTGATGTGTTATTTTCTACTACTGATAACTACCAACACCACCTGCAAGTGGCAATGGAAGATAAAAAAGAGAAATTTACTTACGTAAAGCTATCACAGCAGGGATTATGAGCAATTTCTTCAAGGTCCACATCAGTGTCAAGCGGGGGTCGGGTTCCATCCTATAAAAGGTGACAACCGGGGAAATATTTAGAAACATAGGGCATCGACTTCAACCACCCACCTAGCAATTGTTTCCTCCTATAGCAGGGATGGGGTACATTTTTCAGCCCAAGGACTGCATTATTCCATTCTGGGGACAGGGGTGGATAAGGCAGGTGGTTGGTGGGGGCAGCATGAACAGTGCAGAGAGAAATGAATGTGCATTTTGTGTTTGTACGGTAGGCTAGTCTCAACACACAATCCCATGCTCCTCCACCCAGGCAAGAAAGAGGCATGATCACACCTGGGGGAAAACACAAGGAGGATGAAAAAGGGTGTGGCCTGGCAAGATTCCCAAGAGCCAAATGGAGAAACCAAACTGTCAAGGAGGGAGTGGCTTTCCCAAGTCCTCCCTCCAAGCTACTAATCAATCACACAAACTATTCAGTAAGCTTCTCAGGAACACCTATGGCTGGCTTGGGGCACTCAGTTTCTTAACCCGGGTTTCTTGATTCGATGCCAGCAAGATGTTGTTATTTGCCATCAGGGCTTTATGAGGTCCTTAAATTACTCACTGTCCTCAAGGATTTAAAATACTTTTATAGAATATATAACAGGAAAAACACTTAATCAAAAGCCTCACAAACAAGTTAACAAGTCTATAAAAAATTACAAACACTAGTACCAAACGGCATGACTAAAGAGAGAACTATGTGAAACATTGCTTGGTTGTTTCCACATAAAACAGAGAAAGCATGGGATTTTATTCAGCAGTGTTTTTCTGCTGATGGAAGGCACACCATCAAGCTGTGTAACAGGGAGGAAGGCAAGTTTTGCAAATCCTTCATCCTCTTCAGACGCTGAATCCAGGGGGGTGGGGGTGTGACACTTGTGGAACAATGTGGCATGTGGTTCTGGAGAGGGTAGTATGAACTGGAAAAAAGATTGTCTCCCTTCCCACTGAAGGAAGTGACTGCTGCATCAAAGAGCCCTCTGTCAACATGCATGACATATCTAAATTTGCAGACATAAAGGGCACTGGCTTAGGCAACAGCTAAAAATCCTAACAGCACTGGGAAGAATACAATCACCAGACGTTCAATAAGGAAGGAAAAATTTGGCAGGCCACAAACAAGTTCTACCAGCCAGGCACCAACTACTTATATACTTATGCATCAGAAAGGCAGCTTGAGAAATTGTTTGGCAAATTGCCTGCCTGGGAAACATTTTTCAGTGACTAAATTTCAAGCCTGCATTTAGATATGTAGGAACAAGCCAAAACACGCTTTATTCCATTTACAGCAAGACAAGCGTTGTCTTCTTCCAATCTTGCACAGAACCAGCTTTGTATGCAGTTTTGCCAATTTCCTTAACACAACCTGAGCTAAAGAGCAGCACCCACATTCATTAACCCAATCCCTTCACTTTTTTCCAGGAAAACATTTCATTAATCTCTACCAGTCTAAGTTTGGCACTAGGCCTAAGTTGGCTCAGTGCTAGAACCAAAACCTGCTTTAAAAAACACCATTCTGTACTCAGATACAGAACGCACAAAACACACTCATTGTGTCAGCTCTGAAAGGGACAAATATGTGCACATTGTGTTTAAACAAATTCAGTTACTTGCAAAGTGGTGTTTAATCATTTTTCACTTACGATTTGAGAGCATTTTGAACAGAAAAGCAATTAATAGGGTTGCTAGCACAATACATAATGTTCCTGCACACAAGTACAAATTGCATCAGAGATTTGTTTTCTTCAAGTTTCCACAGAAGAAGTGATCAAAGGAGTCCAGATCACAAACTGCTCCATTTGGACATGCTATGAAAACTCAAGCTTAGCCATTAGTAGCTGTGAAATCCACTGAATTCAGTCTCTCAGGGTTATTATGAGGATAAAATTGAGAGCAGAACCATGTGGAAGGTCAGCGGTTCGAATCCCCATGATGGGGTGAGCTCCCATTGCTCGGTCCCTGCTCCTGCCAACCTAGCAGTTCAAGAGCACGTCAAAGTGCAAGTAGATAAATAGGTACCGCTCCGGCGGGAAGGTAAACAGTGTGTCTGTGCGCTGCTCTGGTTTCGACAGAAGCGGCTTAGTCATACTGGCCACATGACCCAGAAAAACTGTCTGCGGACAAACGTCAGCTCCCTCGGCCAGTAAAGCGAGATGAGTCGTTCGCGACTTGACTTAACTGTCAGGGGTCCTTTACCTACTTACTTACTTATCAAACCTTTATTAGGCATTATGCGAATAAAACCATAAAAGAGAAAATAACATATAAAGGCCTTGAAATATATATAAAAGGGCAGCAGTTGGCTACATACATATATATATATATACATATAGAGTCAATGGATTTCTTTGTTAACCTGCTCCTTGGAGGACTGCTACCAAAAACTCGGCTACCCCCGCCGTTACCCTTTGGTCAACGTCGGATAGGTAGAATCCCACACATTCACCTTGCTGGGGTTCCAGACCACCCGAGAGAGGGGACAGCACGCGTTGACGGAGCGTACTGTACAATGGGCAATGAAAGAGAATATGCTCTACAGTGTCCGGGACATTCATAGAACATCTGCAGAATCTCTTGTTTCTAGGAATGTTTTGATATCTTCCCCTGGCAAATGCTGAGGGAAAAACATTCAAACGGGCCAGCATAAAAGCCCTACGTTGGGCTGGGATTATTAATTTAGTGACGTAATTGGCTCTGCTATCTAAGATATTTAAATCATAGAATATGGGGGAGCAAATTTTGTTTACAGCTGCCATAATATTTTGTCTCTCGACATCCTTTAGTCTAGTTAGGATATTATGGAAAATGTATTGCTCATTAGAATTGTACAGGGGCTCCAGCTCGATGCCTAAAGATTCAATCTTTTTTTCGAGGTGCTGATACCATCTTGATTTATAGGAGTCATTGAGCAAATCAGCGAGCAGACTTGATGGAGGGCAGCGAAAATGGCAGCGTAACCAGTACTTTATTGAGGTGGACCATGCCCAATATTCCATTGTGTGTATGCCTATTTCTGCACACATTGTTTCATATTTGATCATAGCTGGGAGTCCAAGAATACGTCTCAGAAAGCTGGAGTGAATCTTTTTTAAGTCACTGTTATATGCTTGGACCCATAGCGGGATTCCATAGAATATCTGGGATTGCACTTTTGTTTGAAATATCTGATTGGCCGCAGAAATAAATTGATTACCTTTCTGATAGTAAAAACGGGCAACTGCTGATGAGGTGCACTTTGCCTGTTTTATGGCGTTTGTGCGATGGGTTGCCCACCCTAAATTGCTCTGGAATAAGATTCCCAGATACCTATAGATTTTCACTTGTTGGATTTCTTGCCCTCTTATTTTCCATTTCTCTAATTTCCAACCATTCGAGAAGACCAAAATTTTTGTCTTCTCATAATTTATAGAGAGTTTGTTGCATTCGCAGTAAAGGATCAGTGAAGATATAAGACGTTTCAGACCCAAGCTCGTTAATGATAGTAGGACAGCATCGTCTGCGTATAATAAGAGAGGAACTGGTTTCTGATTAAGTTTAGGGGCATGTGATTCTATTTTTTGAAGGTAATCTGGCAAGTCTGATAGAAATAAATTAAATAGAAAGGGGGCAAGGATACACCCTTGTTTTACCCCTTTCGAGTTAGGGATGTCTGATGAAAGGTGACCTTTGGTGTTAAGTTTGACTTGACAGGTATTGGAAGAGTGTAGATTTTGCATTAGAATCAATAAGCGCTGATCAATTTTTAATTCTGCGAGTTTCCTCCACAACTTTGGGCGGTCAATTGAGTCGAATGCACCACGAAAATCTACAAAAGCAGCATATATCTTAGATTGCCTTTGGAATCTGTATTTTTCAACCAAGTGCATAAGTATAAGACAGTGGTCTAGTGTAGAGCAACCTTTGGAGAAACCTATTTGTTCTTTCCCTGGTAAATTTAGATTTTTCATCCAGGTAAGGAGTTTAGATAAGAGGTGCTTGGCGTAGATTTTCCCTATCACTGATAATAGGCTAATCGGTCTATAATTCCTTGGTTCTTTTGGGTCGCCATTTTTAAAGATTGGAATAATTATTGATCTTAACCATATCTCAGGTATGATCCCATATTTATCTATGAGAGTAAACAGTTGAGCTAAGGGTTCTGCCCACCAATCTATATAGGTCTTAAATAGTTCTATTGGTAGACCGTCTGGCCCAGGAGATTTCCCCGATTTGAAGTTTTTAACTATCTCTCTAATTTCCTCTTCCTCTACCCTTGGCCACTCCTGGAGTTTATTAATTTTATTTTTAGTGGTTTCATTTCCTTTAAGTTCACTGTGTAGATTGTTAAATACAGATGTAAAGTATTGGGACCATTTGGATTCTTCAATTGATGGTAGAGTTAGTTGATTTTCGGCTTTCAATCCTCCGTACACTAAGTTCCAGAACGCTTTGTTGTTTTTACTCTGAATTGAGTCGAATAATTGTAGCCATTTTTGGGTTGCGTATTTCTGTTTCTTTTCGGCCAGAATGTAATGATATTTTTTTTTTTCATCAAGATAAGAGGGCTCTAGTTTAGTGCGATTATTTTTAAATGTTTGGCGCAGTTTTCTTTTTAGCTGGAAACATTCATCATCAAACCAAGGGCTAGAGCTATGTTTAAGTACCCAAACTTTAGGTGGAGTACTAAGCTCTACGAACATTTGGAAGATTTCATTATAAATTTTCGGTATATCACTGTAGAAATTAGTGGTCTTTAAGTTGGATAGTTGGATAGTACTTGTTTTCTCAGGTTGGCTGTAAGTTTTTGCCCCACTGCTGCACTCATTTCCTGGGACCATTTTAATTGGGTCATTTGTTTGTATTGAGAAGGTTCTATGATATTATGCTTAGTTATTTTGGTTTCGTCCTTTAAGTTAATAGACAACGATAATGGCTGATGATCGCTTTCGGTGCGCGTTCCAATTTTGAGGTCCATGATCGAATTTATGATATTATAAGGGACAAGAATATAGTCGATGACACTGCATCCTCGGGGGGAGAAGTATGTAAACTCCCCACTTCTATCGCCTTTTGTTGAACCATTCACAATCTGTAAATTAAAGTTGTTACATAATTCAAGTAGGCGTAAGCCTTCGTTGTTTACAACCCTGTCTCTGGAGAATCGTCCTATTTTCAGGGCATGTGCGATATCATTATCAGTATTCCAATTTAGTTTGCTACATAGTTGTTCATTGTTGGTTCCCACTCTGGCATTAAAATCACCTGCTATTATCAGTGAGGCATTTGGGTATTTATCGGTCAAATTTTCTTTACAATCCACAATTTACTACAGTGGTACCTCTAGATATGAACGGGATCCGTTCCGGAGCCCTGTTCGCATCTAGAAGCAAACATAACTAGTGATGGCACGTCTGCGCACACACGCGTTGCTTTTTGCCGCTTCTGTGTATGCACGTGACGTCATTTTGAGCGTCTGCTTATGTGGCGAAACCAGGAAGTAACGTGCTCCATTACTTCCCAGTTGCTGCGGAGCGCAACTCAAACACGTTCAATTCAAAGCGTATTCAACCTGAGGTATGACCGTACTTGGAAGTACTCCAAAAGAAAGTATTTACTGGAGTCCTTTAGCCTCGCATTCTTACACATCAGCATGTGATGCAAGACTGCAGATCAAACATTTCATTTCACAATAGCTAATTGAATTTAAATAAATTTCAAATGGTGATGTTCTTCACCTCTCTCCAAGTTTTAGCAACAAGGGCAAGGTGTTCCATTTATACCTGACAGGGCTATACTGCCATTTTCCCCAGGAGTTATTTCATCATCTTTTAACCCCATCTTTCCACCACCAATTTTATCTACCCAGCAACCTTGTAAAGCAGGTTAGGTTGAAAGAGTTTCAGAGCTAAACAGGGCTAAATCCTTCAGCGGAAGTTTGTGGGGCAAAACTGGGATGATGTTTCCCAGCAAGAGGCGCATCCTTCCATGTCAACATGCATAACTTTTCTACATAATTATCTATAAAAGGATTTGCCTACTGCACCCTCATAAAATATCAGGGTGGTGTACAGCAATATAAAAACCATTAAAATGATTAAAAACAGCACAAAAAATAATAATTAAAAGGACCGTCTAATCCAGAACATTTCAAATACCGTATTTTTCGCCCTATAGGACACACCTTTTCCCCTCCAAAAATGAAGGGAAAATGTGTGTGCGTCCTATGGGGCAAAGACAGGCTTTCACTGAAGCCTGGAGAGCGAGAGAGGTCGGTGTGCACTGACCCCTCTCGCTCTCCAGGCTTTGTGCAGCTCTCCGCAAGCGGTGGGAGCCCGGCGCTGGGCTCCCACCGCTTGCGGAGAGCTGCCTGTTCTGAGGGCTGGGGTCGGGGGAAGCTCGGGCTTCCCCCGCCCCAGCCCTGTGCTGAAAATAATTCCCCCCCTTTATTCCCCCCCCCAAAAAACTAGGTGCGCCTTATGGGTCGGTGCGTCCTATGGGACGAAAAATACGGTAACTGCATGGGCCTGTAGAAGACACCTGAAAGCAAGGATGTGACTGCTGAACGAGTCATCCACAGCATGGGACTAGCAATACAAAATCCTCTTCTAGGTGAAGCCAGTTAGGCCTCTTTAATGCTGGGCACTGCTTTTCTGGATAATCTCAGTGAACATGCTGGAAAAGAAGGACAAAGGTGGTCCTTAAAGTACAAGTTGTTCAGGGCTTCTGGTTCCACTCTGCCTTAATGGAGGCAGCCCCAATGACAGCAGAAGATCGTTGGCAAAGGAAAAACAAGGACGATTGAGGGCAATTATCCTTGCAAATTCCCCCCCTTGGACAAGGTGGGGTGGCGGGCTTCACTTGCAGTTCATCTCTGTATCTGGCTCTTGCTCTGGCATAGAATGCAGGGGGCAGGGAGGCGCTGTGTGTAAAAGCACTTCACCTGGCGAAAACCCTCCAATGCCGCCATTAAGAAGCAGATCTTAATTGGACTAAAGTACAGGCACATGCTAGAAGAGATAAGATCACAAACCGTGGAGCCTACCAACTGCAAGGACTTTAAGGTTTGAACTTGAGATAAGACTTCATTCGATGCAAAAGACAGGATGGGGAGGGGAGCCTACGGTTTCTTTGTTTAAAGTTTTCTTCTCTACATTTATGTTTCAGCAACCCTCCTCTTAATGTTAACTCATATTTGAACAAGTGAGGATGGAAGAAATTGGATTATAGATATGGAATATAACATCAAACGGAACTGTGTGTGTAAAAAAAGGAAAAAGGGAGAGAAGCTCTGTTTTGCAAAAGTTTACGATAGAGAATTTTTTATTATTTATATCATTTCCAAAGTTACCTTGATGGTTGCCTATCTGGGCTCACAGTACTACCTCCTAGCATAAGCACGCCTTTAAAAAAAAAGGAAAGCAAAGAGGGCACTGGTCGCTTTGCCAGGTGGCATACCAAATATGGTTTGCCACAAGTGTGTCCTGATCAGATGTGAGCTGGTTAGCCATGAAGGGCTGAGGAACAGGAGGGAATCCAACCAGCTGAGAAGAATGAATGGAGGTTTAGAAACCAAATTTGTTCCAAACTGGTATGAAATGTATTGGCGGGGGGGGGGGGAGAGATATGGTGCTGCTTTTGCAATGCATCTCTTGGGAACCTGTGATCCGCCAGACGTTGTTGGATTCAAACTCCTATCAGCCTAAGCCAACATGGGCAATAGTCAGGGATAAGTGGGGACTGTGGTTCATCATAGGTTCCCCATCTGTACGTTATGAGATGAAGAATGTAATAATCTTGTACCAGATTATGCATCATTGATTAAGGAGCAGTAGATATTGGAAAATAGACTAAGGAGCATAAAAGATTTATTTCTTTTTTTAGCAGTTGAACAATGCTATTCTTATGCATTCAGTTTACGTTTACCGTATTTTTCGCTCCATAGGACGCACTTTTTCCCCTCCAAAAATGAAGGGGAAATGTGTGCGCGTCCTATGGTGCAAATGCAGGCTTTCGCTGAAGCCTGGAGAGCGAGAGGCATCGGTGCGCACCGACCCCTCTCGCTCTCCAGGCTTCAGGAAGCTATCCGCAAGCCTTGCAAGCCCGGCGGGAGGTCCCGCTGAGCGCACGAGGCTTGGGGCGGCAGCCTGTTGCCCGAAGCACAGGGAGCCCTCCGGAGGGCTCCCCGTGCTTCGGGCGAGTGTCTGCAAGCCTCGCGCGCCCGGCAGGAGCTCCTGCCGGGCGCGCGAGGCTTGGGGTGGCAGCCTGTTGCCCGAAGCACAGGGAGCCCTCCAGAGGGCTCACCGTACTTCGGGCGAGTGTCTGCAAGCCTTGCACGCACGGCGGTAGGTCCCGGGAGAGGCTGCACGGGGCTAAAGGGGAACCCAAAACAGCGAGCGGGATCCATCCCGCTTGCTGCTTTGGCTTGCTCCATAGCCGCACGCAACCCCTCCGGCAGGGAGAGGTTGTGCGCAGCCTGTACGCTGCTCTTTGGGACTGGGGGGGAATTTTTTTTTTCTTGATTTCCCCCCCTAAAAACTGGGTGCGCCCTATGGTCCGGTGCGCCCTATGGTGCGAAAAATACGGTAACTATTCTGAGTAAGGTAAAGCTCTGGGGAAAATTACTTTAAACACACACACACACACACTTACTTTAGTAATAGTCTTTAGAATGGCAAGGCGATCCAAAGGTGGTGGCAAACCGACGTAGAGTGTTTTATCCAGTCTTCCAGGGCGCAAAATAGCTGGATCTAGAATATCTGATAGAGAAACGGTAAAATCCTATTTAGACTCTGGATTCAAAACTGGAAGCACACAAGGAAGACACACCCAGAAGGCAGACCACAGGAAGCTTTTGAGAACAGAATACTACATTTCTCAAAGTGCCTTCTCTCCAGAAAGAAGGAATGCCATCATTTACCACAACTACATAGCTCTTCTTTACTGCGAAATTATGGGGTTTATGCACATATTACGTTGATTACCCAGAAGCAAGTGGTGTGTTTATTTTAGGTAGCTGGCACAGTTAACTCTTTAAAAAAAGGACTCTGGATTAGTAGCAGACATCTGATGACTCAGCATCCTGAAGTCAAAAGAAGGACACAGGTGGCTGACCACTCACTTCCGCCATCCTAGATGTTGAAAGGAGTCCTCTCATAGCTTGGTAAAGATTAATATGGCATAAACACAGTGGCCCGGTTCTGTTGTAACAGGAAACAATTCCCTCCAGGGTATAAGACTCATGGTGAACCTTGGACTTGTTTGCTCCCCTACCTTCACCTTTCATGCCCATGAGGATTTTAATTGATTTTTTTAAAATAATAATATTTATTAAAAGTTTTTGATAATAAAAAGCATACAAAGTTACATATAGTTTTCCAATATCCACAGTTCATTCTCCTCCTTGGACTTCCTCACGACTCTCGTTCCTGCATTCTGAACTCATAATTTTTACCAGCAAATTATTAACTTGTTTCAATTCTAATAGTACAATTTTCCAATATAAAATCTCAAACTTTAAAAAATTTAAACCACAATTCTAGAATCTTATTTTTGAAGTGATATTTATCCAAAATTTGTCTTTTCTTTTAATGGCATTTAAGTTCTTATTCCTTTTAGCTAGTTTGTTGGTACCATGTTATTGCAAATCTTACATCTTTCTTAACATTCATACAATTTATAATGTTTTTGTAAGTAGTCCTTAAATTTCTTCCAATCCTCCTCCACGAGTTCTTCTCCCAGGTCTCGGATTCTGCCAGTCATTTCCCCCAGTTCCATATAGTCCATCAGTTGCATCTGCCATTCTTCCAGTGTGGGCAAATCTTGAGTTTTCCAGTATTTAGCAATGAGTATCCTTGCTGCTGTTGTGGCGTACATAAAAAAAGTTCGATCTTTCTTTTGCACCCTCTGGCCGACAATGCCCAGAAGAAAGGCCTCTGGTTTCTTAGAAAAGCTATACTTAAATATCTTTTTCAGCTCATTATATATCATTTCCCAGAAAGCCTTAACTCTAGGGCAGGTCCACCAGAGGTGAAAGAATGTTCCTTCAGTTTCTTTACATTTCCAACATTTATTATCTGGCAAATGGTATATCTTTGCGAGCTTGACTGGGGTCATGTACCACCTGTATATCATTTTCATAATGTTTTCTTTCAAGGCATTACATGCCGTAAATCTCAAACCGGTGGTCCATAACTTTTCCCAGTCAGCAAACATGATACAGTGGTGCCTCGCAAGACGAAATTAATCCGTTCCGTGAGGCTCTTCGTATAGCGGTTTTTTCGTCTTGCGAAGCAAGCCCATTGACAGCTTAGCGGATTAGCGCTACAGCTGTCAAGCGGCTTTCAGCGATCAGCTGTTAAGCGGCTTATCAGCGGAACAGCTGATAAGCGGCTTAGCGGCTTAAGAAAAGGGCGGAAAAAGCGGAAAAAACCCGCGGGGGGATGCAAGATTTTTTTCGTCTTGCGAAGCAACCCCATAGGGGAATTCGTTTTGCGAAGCGCCTCCAAAACGGAAAACCCTTTCGTCTAGCGGATTTTTCGTCTTGCGAGGCGTTCGTCTTGCGGGGCACCACTGTATTATACCCTATGTCCTGTGCCCATTTTATCATGGCTGATTTGACCGCTTCATCTTGTGTGTTCCATTTTAGCAGCAAGTTATACATTCTTGAAAGTATCTTAGAACTGGGTTCTAACAATTCTGTTTCTAACTTTGATTTTTCCACCTGGAATCCTATTTTTTTGTCCAACTTAAAAACTTCTTTGATCTGAGCATAATGTAGCCAATCTCGCACTTTCCCCTTTAGTTTCTCCATACTCTGCAACCTCCAGTTGTCTCCATCTCTTTCTAGTATTTCCCAGTATTTCGGCCATTTGACCTCCATATTGGGTCTTTTCACAGCCTTAGCTTCCATAGGTGATAGCCACCTTGGGGTCTTATTTTCCAATAAGTCCTTATATTTTGTCCAGACATTAAACACTGCTTTTCTGACAACATGGTTCTTGAAAGCCTTATGAATTTTAACCTTAGTCATACCACAGATATGCATGCCATCCAAAAGCATTGTTAAATCCTTCCAAATCTAAAACATCCGTATTTTCAAGAAGCAGCCAGTCCTTCAACCAGCAGAAAGCTGCTGATTCATAGTACAACTTTAAGTCTGGCAGGGCAAAGCCCCCCCTTTCTTTAGCATCAGTTAATATCTTAAACTTAATTCTGGGCTTTTTGCCCTGCCAGACAAATTTAGATATATCTCTCTGCCACCTCCCAAAACACTCCATTTTATCCACAATCTGCAAAGTTTGAAACAAGAACAGCATTTTTGGCAATACATTCATCTTAATAGCAGCAATACGTCCTGACAAGGAAAGTTTCAGTCTTGACCAAACTTCTAGATCCCTTTTAATTTCAGACCAGCATTTTTCATAGTTGTCTTTAAATAAGTTCATATTCTTTGCTGTTATATTTACCCCTAGGTATTTTACTTTTTTAACCACATTTAATTCTGTCTCTTTCTGAAACCTTTCTGATTCTGAATATGTCAAATTTTTTTCTAAAACCTTGGTTTTTTGCTTGTTAAGTTTAAATACCGCCACCCGACCAAACTCATAAATCAGTTGCAATACCCTTTTGGTACTTGGCTCTGGCTCCTGTAAGGTCAATACTAGGTCATCTGCAAATGCTTTAAGTTTATACTGTTTCGCTCCGACCTGAATACCTTCCACCAACCGGTCTCCTCTAATCATATTTAAGAGCACTTCCAGGACTGAAATAAATAACAAAGGGGAAATAGGACAACCTTGTCGTGTTCCTTTTTCAATTTTAAACTCTTCCGTCACCACATTGTTCACTATCAATTTTGCCTTTTGCTCCGAATAAATTGCCTCTATCCCATTCTCAAACCCCCGCCCCACTCCCATTCCTTCCAAGTTTTTCTTCATAAATTTCCAAGAAATGTTGTCAAAGGCCTTCTCCACATCTATAAATATCAATACTGCCTTTGTGTTAATATTTGTTTGCAAAAGTTCCAGAATATCAATAATGTTCCTTGTATTAGCAAACAAATGTCTGCCTGGGAGAAAGCCTGCTTGGTCCTTGTGAATCACTTCATTTAACACTATTTTAAGTCTACTTGCTAAAATGTCTGCAAATATTTTGTAATCCACATTTAGGAGGGAGATGGGGCGGTAGTTCTTAAGTTGTGTCTTTTCAGTTTCTAGTTTGGGTATCAATGTGATGAAAGCTTCTTTCCACGACTCTGGTGCCTTCTTCCCCTCCATAATTTCATTGCAAACCTCCATTAATGGATGTATCAAGTAGTCTTTCAATGTCTTATAATACTTGGAGGTAAGTCCATCTGGCCCTGGAGATTTGCCCAGTTGCATGTTCTGAATGGCTTCCTCAATCTCTTGTTGTGTTATTTTATGGTTCAGGATTGTTCTATTTCGCAGAGACAGCCTTGGTAAACCATTCTTCTTTAAAAATTGTTCTATCTCCGATTCGTTTTGCGGCCCTTGTATATATAATTGTTTAAAATATCTCTGGAAACACTTTCTGATCTCCACTGGGTTCTGGATGTTTCTTCCTTCGATCTCTAAATTTGTAACCGTGTTCAGTTTTTGTCTCTTTTTCAGCTGCCATGCTAGCAGCTTTCCACATTTGTTTGCCGATTCAAAGGATCTTTGTTTCATTATCTTAACTTTCCATTCCACTTCCTGATTTATCAGTTTTGCATATTGTGCTTGGTAAAGTTTAATTTCTCTTAAAATCTCCTTTGACTTCGGTCTCAATCTTAACTTCTTCTCACCTTCTTTAATTTTCTCCAAAATCTTGTCTTTTTTCTCATTCTGTGCTTTTTTCTTTATAGTATTCTGTTGTATCAGAAACCCCCTCATAACCGCCTTACTTGCGTCCCAGACAGTTCTTTTTTCCACCATGGTGTTCAAATTTATCTCAAAGTAGTCCTTCAAAGCTTTTTGGGCCTTTTTAACAATCTCCTGATCTCTAAACAGGTTGTCATTCATCCTCCATCTGAAGGAGCCGGTTGGAGTTAGTCTCATATCCATCTTTACAGCGTTATGGTCAGAGCAGGTCTTTGGGCAGATTTCCACTTTTTTTATCTTGGGTGCCAGGCCTCTAGTTGTCCATATTTGGTCGATTCTTGTCCATGTCAGTTGGGCTTCAGAAAAGAATGTTCCTTCTCTCCCTAGAGGGTTCTTTGTTCTCCAGATGTCAATCAAGTCCATGTTGTCAGTCAATTCAAAAAATGTTTTAGGTAGTCTGCCTTCTTTTGTTACATTTTGGCTATGTGACTTATCCATGTTGGTTGATACCACCCCATTCATATCTCCCATCATAATGATGTTACCATAGTTCAAATAGTCCAGCATTATCTCATGCAGCTTCTTGTAGAATTCCGATTTTCCCTCATTTGGCGCATAAATTCCTAATATCAAAAACTTTTCTCCTTGAGTCTGAATCTCAATTGCCAGGATTCTTCCTTGTTCATCTTTAAATAGAAATTTTGGTGACAGGCTCTCTTTTGCATATATCACCACGCCTCTTTTCTTTACTCGATCCGATGAGATAAATTCTTGGCCTAATCTTTTATTTATTAGCACTTTTCTGTGTAGCCTAGTCACATGTGTTTCTTGCAAGCAAATAATGTCCAATTGTTCTTTTTTCAAAATATGCAATATCCTTCTCCTTTTCTCTGGGATGTTGGCGCCATTTATGTTCCAACTCAGAAGTTGCAGAGACATCCTGGACAGATCTGTTATTGCCCTGGTGGTGGTATCTTTTTGTCCTGGTCTTCAGACCCCGAAGGTGTAGGTTCAAGCTGTGATCCAGCCCCTGGAGGTCTTTCAATCCCTTTCTGAAGGTCCTCTCCGTAGGTGTTCAAAAATTTATGTCTGTCTTCAGCTGTTTTAATTTTCACCTTCTTCCCTCTAAACGTAAATGATAATCCTTGGGGAAATTCCCATCTGAAGATAATTGAGTTGCTCCTCAGTAGCCTGACTAGTTCAAAGTAGGTGGATCTAAGGTCCAAAAGTTGTTTTGGAATATCCTTATAAATCTCTGCTCTTTTGTCCAAAATTTCAAGTGACTTTCCGTAATGTAGTCCTAATATTTTGTCTCTTTCCTTCTTGGATCTCAAAGTAATCAAACAATCTCTAGGCTTGTCTTTCCTTGTTGATTTTCCAAGTCTAAAGGCAGTCACAATTTTAAAGTCCTTTTCTTCCTCCAAAGGCCACCACTTGGAAAATTCCTTTGTCAAAAACTCAATTAAGTTCCCTTGTTCGGGTTCAAGTTCTGGTATAAACCTCAATTTTAAGTTATTTTCGCGGGCCCGAAGTTCGATCATAGACAGATAGGCCTGTTGTTCCCCAACCTGCTTGTGCAGCGGTCTTACCTCCTGCTCCAGTGCCACAGTTTTCTGAATGGCTTCCTATGGCAATTTCCGATTTTCTGCAGTGGATTCAGATAAATTGCCAATTGCTTGTGCGTTCAAGGTGACTTATTCAGTTAGTTTGTTGACACTGTCTCTGGTCTGATCAATCTTTACCGTTTGTTCATCCACTTTTTTGTCTAAGCCTTCCAGTTTTTCGAGTATTTTCTCTAATACTGAAGCAGATCCACCTGTTGCCATATCTTCTTGCTCAGTTTCTTCTAGTTCCAAAACATCAGGGACAGATGATCTGCGCGGCTGTGAAAGTAAATTCAAGGTTGTTTGCTTTTTCCCTTTAGACGCTCTTGCTGGTCTCCCAGTTCCACTCATTCCAGTTCTGTCTAAGTCAAGGTCAGATTGAGTATATTCCCATGAGAATCCACAAGCCCATAAAGTAAACAACCAAGTAAGAGGAAAGGAAACAGAAAGGAAAGTCACATATGTTTGTAAATCCAAAGTCCTCTAGAGGGAGCTCATTTATGTTAGAGGGAAGAAGTCAGGTTATTAATGTCAATTTTTAAAAACTTCAAAATTCTTCCAAATTCCAAATACTTCAAAAACAATGTCCAGACAGCCTTTGATTTCCAAGAAACCTTCAGTTTCCTTGTATTTAGCAGAGTTGGTCTCAATAAATAACAAAGTCTCAATAAGTGCAGGATAGAGCGATTCAAAGTAACAATTCCACTAAAGCTCAGCTTGTAGCAGCTCCAAGCAACAAAGTATCAAAAACTTGCAATCTGACAGTTCTGTTATCTAGGCAGTCCGCCTGCCTGGGGTTCTCTGTCAATTTGTAAATCCAGCAGAAAAGGTAAAACACAGTTCATGTTACGAAATAAGGCTTCTAAAGGGTTAAATCCCAAAGCAACTTAAACAGATGTAAGAGTCAATTGCCTTTTAACGCCTCTTCAAAGGCTCCAAACATCAAAGTCTTTGCTTTAAATCTTAAGCAGTGGCCAGAGACAGACTTCATGGTTTCGTCTCTTGCTTTTAGCCGAATTAGCAATAATTTAGCCTCCAAATCTTTCTTTTCTTTTCTTACTCACGAGTTGTTGTTTTCGGATCGGATGTCCCCAGGAAAAGAGGACAGCGCTTACCGACAGCAGCTACGCGGCTTCACTCCACAGAAAGAGTGATTGACTCACAGCACCGCGCCAACCCTTCCACGTTCCGGGACCTCTTACGAGGCCCCTTCTACGTTTCGGGGGGCGCTCCTGGTGCCCGCCGAGTCCCACGGCCACAGGCTTTCGCTGCCTGTGGTTTTCCGATGTGGGCTCCGCTTCGCCGTAGCGGACAACTCGTTTCTGCGGAGCTCCCTCTTCGCAGTTAGAAGAGGGCAGCCATTGCCGGACGCGCCGCCTCCGGAAGTCCCGGATTTTAATTGATTTAATTCCATTTAGGAATGGTTGTTCTGCACCAACAAAAAGAGAAAAGGGTAGATTTTATATTAGGGAATATTGTGACCTTGAACAGCCTGGTTTCTTGACTGGGTCACATGAGTTAATCACAGCAGACAGGCTGTAGCTATAGCCACTGAGTTGCTCCCTTGCCACTGCTGCCAGGTTCAAATCAAATTTTATTAAACGGTCACAGACCAGATTAACTCGTACAGCTAGTCAGTGAAGCATAACACTGGAAAAAACAAAGGACAATTTCAATACAGATTAGGCCATAACAGCAATTTAAAATTAGACAGCATAAATAAAATAAAGTATTTGCCTTCGCCTGCATATTGACATTGGAAAGCTCTTGTTTCCTGCGCCTAATAGCGACTGCACAGAATTTGGCAACATTGATCGTAATTTCACAATGAATATTTATTAGCGTTTTCAATAACAAACATAACAAAAATAGACAAAAAAAGTAACAAAAATACAAAAAAAACTTAAAAAGAACAATTAAAAACATATGAAATTTCAATTGCTTATTTTCATATAACTTCTTTCTCAGACCTCCTCACACCTCCCCTTCTTGTATTCCAATTCAATTGTTATTCCAGCAAATTCTTATTACTTATTTCTCAACCTTCAATTAATAATTTTTACATATTGTAAATTTACCTTTCCTCTTTCTTCTATTTCCTTAAATTATTTTTGCAATTCTTATTTTCATTTTAATTTAACCCTTCTAAAGACCAATTTTAACTTATCTAAACTTAAACATCAACTTATACATCATCTCTTATTCTTAAGCATATTTCTTAAGGTCGACCAATATTTCCCTTCCACGGCTTTCCCAACTTCCATACAAATAATCAACACATTAAAACAAAGTAATTTATAATTATATACCCTTTGGATTACCAAACTCCACCCCCCCTTTCCCGGTTTTGGTCCCCAACAATTGTTCATCTTATACTGTTTAGCCTGGAGATCTCACGTCCGAGGCTCTTAAGTCACCCTCAGTTCCTCTCTGTCGGCTTCTTTGACAGTCCTTGATGTTGAGCTCCCTCCCCTCAGGATCCATGTTTTTTCCAACTAATCCTCCATGTTTAAAATTAACACTTATGGGGTGCTCCAAACCTAGTTTCATCTTCCTCTCAAGTCCAAAAGTTCCCCAAACTCCAGCTTCCACCTTGGTCAAATTTGTGATCCTTAGGTCTTCATTTTCCATCTCAAGCCAGACTTTCCACCTCCAATTTTTATTCTCCTTTATTGCCTTCGTGTCAGGCCCCGAATTATAGCTCTCCTTTAACATCTGCAAGTTTAGAACTCTTCCTTCCTTTTCTTCAAAAACAACATGTGTCTCTTTCTCCATATTCTCATGGCTCTCTGATTTCTCTGATTGTTCAATTGTGTAAATTTCTTGCTTCCACTCCTTATCAGTCTCCACAATGTTATTTACTGCCAAGACCAAAGTGTTCACACTTGTAGTCAAAACATCGGTCTGATCTTATAACTTTCCCAGGAGAACAAGTATTCTATTAAGTTCAGTCTGATTTTTATTTCCTTCAGCCATTCTTGTAATGTCCCTACCCCCCACGAGGGGGATTTTGGTACTTTACTGTCTTTTGATTTAAACCCAATAAACAAGTTAGTTTGTATCAGGTCTCTCTTATTTTCAAAAAATTGCAACAAATATAGCCAACAGAAGCGACAAAGACAAAGTTCCCTTTTTCCTTTCCTTTGACAGCTAGCTTGACAGCTGCCAAACTCTTCAGTACTTCATCAACAGGCTCTCTCGCGGGACGCCCCCGGGTTCGGGGGGGTGAAACTTTAACTCCCAAAGTTACTTTTATCCTCCGGTAAAATTCTTGTAGTGTCAAACCGTGAAGGTTAAGAACTTTTAAAGAAAAGAAAAAAGATTCTCTCGACCTTAGATAGCAGCATCTTTGCTTTAAAATATCTACAAAGAGGGGGAGGGCGGACTTCCTTTTTAACCCTTCCCCGCTCGTTCCTAATTCAACAAAATTTTCTTTAAATTCCGAATTCTGTATTTACTCATGGGTTCTTATTTTTAAGTCCAAATGTTCCAAGGAAAAAGTCAGGGCTTCTCCGACAATGGCATGCGGCTTCGCTCCACAGAAGTAGCAGTCTACTCACAGCACCACGTTGTACCCCGTCCCATTCCGTAGCCTTTAAAAAGGCTCCTTCGCAGTTTGGGGGGGCGCAAATGGTGCCCGCCGAGTCACCATGCTCACAGGCATCTGCGCCTGTGATTTTTGAGGGTCCCCGCGTCGCCGCCGCGGACGAGACCCGATCCTGTGGAGCCGATTCCCTCCGGAGCTCGGAGGGAATCCGCCATTAGTCAATGGCGCTAACCCGGAAGTCCTGGATTTTAATTGATATAATTCCATTTAGGAATGGTTGTTCTGCACCAACAAAAAGAGGAAAGGGTAGATTTTATATTAGGGAATATTGTGACCTTGAACAGCCTGGTTTCTTGACTGGGTCACATGAGTTAATCACAGCAGACAGGCTGTAGCTATAGCCACTAAGTTGCTCCCTTGCCACTGCTGCCAGGTTCAAATCAAATTTTATTAAACGGTGACAGACCAGATTAACTCGTACAGCTAGTCAGCGAAACATAACACCGGAAAAAACAAAGGACAATTTCAATACAGATTAAGCCATAACAGCAATTTAAAATTAGACAGCATAAATAAAATTAAGTAATTGCCTTCGCCTGCATATTGACATTGGAAAGCTCTTGTTTCCTGCGCCTAATAGCGACTGCACAGAATTTGGCAACATTGATCGTAATTTCAGGAACCTTATCTTCTACCAAGGCTCTCATACGTTGGAGTTCTGGTTTATTTTTAAGCTTTTGTAGAACTGCGGCAATAAAGGTCAGGCGTAGATCCTCGTAGTAACTACAGTGCAGCAATACATGCAGACTTGTTTCCACTTCCGATGAGACACATAGGCAAACACGTGACTCATATGGTTTGCCCTCATATCTGCCTAGCAGCAGGGCAGAGGGCAGAACGTTACATCTGGCCAGGGTAAAGGAGTGTCTGTACTTAGGTATTTGTAAATCAGCCAGATAATTTGCAGGTGAAAACCCTCTCCCAAAATCTCTAATTGTGGCATGTTTATCCATTTTGCACATATGACATTGCAACTCTATGTCCCTAATGCGTTGAAGCACTTGACTTTTGGCTCTCTCATATCCTGCCACTATCAAGATCTGCGGGGAGAATTCCAAGCTTCTTATCTTTTCAAACAGGGAAGCTTTCCAGGTAGAATGAAAGGTGTCTAAGAGTGTTAAAGGAGCCAAACCGGCCGGGGAAAAAATAAGTTTTAACCAGTAGTGTATCTTTAGAATCCACAACCGCGCGTTAACGGGTGGTTGTCCAACTTCTAAGCGGACAGCTATATTAGATACACAGGGGGGGGGATCCCCAATAGACACCGATAGAATTTTTCTTTGAAATGCCTCCATAGGCGCAAAATTTTTAAAACTGCAAACCTGGGATCCATAAGTGAGTTGTAGGAGTATTTTTGCAGCAAAAACCTGGGAGGCCGCCGGAACGTATTTACCCCCTTTCCCGTGAAAAAATCTTGTAAGGGCTTTATTGGCCCTTCCTGCGTTGGCAATGGCGTTTTTCATCTGTTGGTGCCACGAGACCCTTTCCTGAAAAGTTATTCCCAGGTATTTGAAAGTTGCTACCTGGTCAATAGGTTGACCATTTATTCTCCATTTGTGTTTCCTTTTTTTTGAAAACACCATAATTTTAGATTTGCTGTAATTTATTGATAGTTGTTCCGCTTGACAATAGTCAGCAAGTGATCTCAAAAGCTTCCTCAAGCCAACGCGGGAAAAGGAGAGTAGGACTGTGTCGTCCGCATACAGAAGCACCGGGAGGGGCAAATCTGCCCGTTTGGGAGGGTGGGCATTTTCTTTCGCCATATTTACTGCTAGAGAGTTGATGTAGAAATTAAATAGCGTTGGCCGAGGACACATCCTTGTATAACCCCATAGTGTGTTTGAATTTCTTTAGTTAGATGGCCTGACCGATCGCATCTTACCCTCACCCTGGTGTTTTCGTATAGACCACGGATAAGGCGTAATAAGCATTTATCTACGTTTGTAGCGCCAAGCTTTTCCCAGAGTCTATCCCTTGGTATTAGATCAAAAGCAGATTTAAAATCCACAAAAGCTGCATATAAAGACCCCCCTTTTCTAGAGTATTTATCTGCCAGGTGTTGAAGGATAAGGGCCTGGTCTATAGTTGAACGCTTTGCTCTAAAGCCAGCTTGAGCTTCTGATAGAATTTGCTCTCTTTCCATCCACTCCACTAATTTATCACATAAATGAGCAGCGTACAGTTTGCTAATAATACTTAATAGACTGATTGGTCTGTAGTTAGCTGGCTCAGTTCTGTTTCCTTTCTTGAATATTGGAATGATGATGGCTAAACCCCAGTCCTCGGGGATAATAGCCGCTTGATTTATACTAGTGAACAAGGCAGCTAACACAGGGGCCCACCATTCAACATTTGCCTTAAGAATTTCTGGTGGGATATTATCAGCACCCGGGGCTTTCCCTGATTTAAGAGATTGAATAAGGCCACTAATTTCTTCTGTGGTTACAGGGGGCCATTCCTTGCCAAATTCACTTGAAGCAGGAACTGCTGCCAGGTTAAACCTGCATAAGCTATGAAATTACTTTCTTTATATTTAGTCAGATCATTGATTTTCTGCTTTGACTTCATTTTTATGGTTCTTTGTGGAATAAGAAGACAACCTGCACCTCTCTGGCAAAGCAGGGTCAACTGGAAAAGACCATCAGGCTTTTGAGAAAACTTGCCTCTGTTCAGCAAATGAACCAGCAAGAAACGGTGCAGACTATCAAAGAGGAGGGAAAAAATAAAATCAGCTTGCCCTCAGACTATTATCTGGGTTCGAGACGACAACCTAGGACAGCTTCCCTAGAGACACCTCACCTCAGAGAGCTCATCAGGTAGACCAGCAACCCGAGAGGCCATGGGTACGTCAAGCAATCTCTAGTCCTTCCTCCTGGCTGCACAGGCAGTCTTTTTATGTGAGCCAGCAAACAACCCAGGAAACATCCCATTAACTATGGTTTCACATTTCATCCACGCTGGGAAACTATGATTAATGGTTTCAAAACAAGTCACAATATTAAGCTGCTGGCTTTGTTCCAAAGCTGTTGACCATAGCTCAGATCCCAGCTTCTTAAGTAGAGGCACCAAAATTCAAATGCACACAGTGTGTTGCTTCTCAAATCCCTAAAATAACTGCTGCTTTACACACACAATTTCCCTGTGATTGTGTGTATAAACCACATACGTTATTCTTATTTATTCTTATACTTATTTATTGAATCTATATACTGCCCTATACATGGAGGTCTCAGAGCAGCTCACAGAACAAGATCAACATAAAAATCACAATATATATATCACAATATATATATATATCTACGAAAGCATATATCATATATCTACGAAATATATATAAAATCTACGAAAGCATATATATATATATATATAATCAAAATAAAAACAACAACCCAATTAACATATGCCGTACTTAAGCTGCTGATTTCAGACTGAGGCAAGGAAGAAGGGCTACCCCTATGCTATCTATATAATCAGTTATCAGTAACCAATATATTCAATATATATCCAAATATGCTTATACAAATCAAGGATTACGGTACTTTATAAATCCATTTTGAATCAAAAGGAAGCTGTGCTTAGCAAACTGCAAACTGCTTGAAACAGCAAAGTTAGGAGCTGACCTTTCCCCTAAACATCTGTGTACCTCGGACAAAGACATGAATCAGAGATTCTGGTACAAATTCCCCTCAGATACAGGCTAAATTAATCCACAGAACAGGAAGAGCAAAACCACAAAATGTCCAAGCTCCGGTCCTGTCATAACTAGGGGAAAGGTTAGACAGAGCGTCATTGCAAGCTTCGGAAAGCAGAACTTGAACCCGGTGCTGACCAAGGCTTGAGCAGGGGTCAAGCAGTGTGACAACCGCTTGCTGATTGGCTAATTTTCGCTGACAATATTGTGAGTCCCTCGTGATTGTCTGATGATCAATGATTTGCTGTGATTTACTCAGGTATAAAGACCTCTGGATTTCTGTCAATCGGGGTCCCAGTTCTTTGGAAAATATTCCAACTGGGTCCATTATTGCCTGGCAATAAACCTCACCTTCTTATTCTCCAGTTGCTGTCTCTGGCTGATCCTTATTTTGACTCACCACGGGTACCCCTTTTGCTACAAGACATGTGTACATGTGGCAGAACAGACACCCACACAAGGCTCCTAAGGTGGAGCTACAACTGTTTTAACCATTCTTACCTGGCCTGTTGGTGGCTGCCATGATGAAAACCTGACGACGAGATTCCAGGCCATCCATCTCTGTTAGCAACTGGTTCACTACACGGACACTGGCACCCGACTATGAAGTGAATTGAAAAGATGACAAAAAGATGTTAAAAAGAAACTGATTGATGCTGACAGCGCATCTTAGCTGACTCACATTGCTGACCAGCTGAGAGGAACTGAGATAGTCACAGTGTCATAAAGGGGTGGCCCCACCCTTCTGTCAAACTTGGAAGTGGGGAGGTCCTAAGGATGCAGTCCACCATCCACGTTCTAGGGTCATCCAGCATTTCCATAGCCTTGTTAATATTATTACTGGTACCTGTAACACGTTCTGGGAGCTGTTTCAAGTGAAAGATGGAGTAAAAAATACTAAGCACTAGTTTAAGCTCTTGTTTGTCCAGGTATACTAATGAATTGCTAGCCCATCCCCTCACAAATGAGCCTTTTTGTTTTTCTTAAATGCAGATTGCTGTTTTTATCTGGTTTACAGTAACTATGGTTAGTTTACACAACAGAGCTTCAAAACCAGTGGGTTAAAGTTAGCCTGCTTTGAGATTTAATGTGCTAAGCAGTTGCAGACCTCAGAATACACCGAGATGGCTGTGGAAGGTACCATGTATGGAATGATTCCTGCCACTTCCCAGAGAAAAGGAGATGGGGTGGTGGTAGATGACTCCCGACTGAGGGGCACAAGGGCAGCAGTTTGTAGAGGTTAAGGGTTGTCCTGGAGGTCTGCTGTCTTCCAGGTGCAAACAGTCGCAATGTGACAGAGAACCTGGCAAGTCTTATAAACAAGAGCGTCTTTGGTTGAGGTCCTCAGGTTGGGATCACACTTTTAGGCCTTCCAGTCACTAACTATGGTGAATATTTTGCATCTTGTGCGAGACCACTGGGCTGGAACTTTGGTTCCCATAGGATTTGCATTGGGATGTTACTTTGGCAAGGAGAAAATAAAGGAAGTTGCTGCTATTTAAAAATTTAACAACTTTAAAGCAGGGGATAAATGAATCAGTGTGCAGGTTGGTTTAGGTTTAGGTGATGTGGCCTGTGTCAGAAAGTAATTATGGCGGTTTGAGCAGGTTACTTAATTTCTTTTCTAGGATTAACAGGCAGTTCATAGGATTATTGTGAAAGCAAAAAAATCTGACAAAAGACACCTATTTACATATTCCCCCAGTCCTCCATTGGATCTAAGCTATTGGTGGAAGTGTTTTTAGCCTCACCTCACGGTCTGATCTCCGGGGACACAAAGCATCAACTTCGTCAAAGAATATGACACAAGGCGCTGAATTCCTTGCACGCTGGAAAACCTGACGTACAGCACGTTCACTTTCCCCCACATACTGGAAAAGGACAGAGGAAGGAGGGGAAAGCACTGTAAGATCTTTAAGATAAGTATCATATGCCCAATCATTTGAACAGGCTTGTCAAAAGGACCTGTTCAGATATTGCTTTACCCTCAAGATCAGTATTCTCCAACCTGGAGCCCTCTAGATATTTTGAGCTGTAATTTCCCTCAGCTTCAGTCATCTTAGCCATGCCAGCTACAGCTGATGGAAGTTGCAGTTCAAAACATCTGAAACACAAGGCTGGGGAAGGACGCTTAAGATTTTAACTTTTGTGAGCTTCAAGCAAGCCCTCTCTAACCAGAGTGCATGCCGAAAGCATCCTCTCACCCTAAACCATTAGAGGTGCATAGAATTAGGCTAGAATTAAACTACCAAATTCAACTTGTCATTTCACTTGCAGGCCAGCAGCTCTAACAGACCACTGTAAAAACGCATTCTAATAGTATGGATTTGGTAAAGTCAATTTGGGCTGAGCATCAAAACATTTCACGTTCCCTGCAAACCCCAAATCAGTGACAACTGAGCACAACAAACAGAACTTACCATATTCAACAGTTCAGGGCCTTTCACGGATATGAAATTCAGTCCAGACTCATTTGCCACAGCCTGGGGAAGAGGCAAGGAAATAAAGAGATGCATATACTAATTTTATCAACATATTTTGCCCTCACTTTGCATCCATGAAGACCCTTCAGGCATCTAACAATACACCAAACATTAAAAACACACAAAAATATAACCCAGGAATACAAGGTGCTCCCTTATACAGAATCAGAACATTTGTCCATCTAGCTCAGTGTTATTAACAATAATGGCAGTGGCTTCCAGGAATCTACCCCAGCCCTATAGGAGGGGAATGTAAGGGGCTGAACCTGGGATCTTCTCCATACAAGCATGTACTCTTGTCATGGAGCCAGAGTCCTTTCCCTGAACTATCATCTCCCTAAAAAGAAAATGAGTAACACAATTCAGAAAGAGGCGCAGCAAACCACTTACATGACCGAAAGCTCTGCAGACCGAGCTGGTTAAAAATGGTGTGACTTGGTACAACCAAGTGCCATCTCTGGCTACTTGGATATGCTGCAGTCCAAAACATCTAGAGGACACCAGGTTAGGGAAAACTAGGTCACATCACTGTATGTGAATGAGGGGGAAATGGGAAGAATGGGGGTTTCCCTTCTAACCATCAGGACCAATATCCTCTGAGACCCCTATCCTCCATGAATTTACTCAATACATGTCAGGGATCGTGCTGAGGAGGGCTGCACTGAGAAGGAATGGAGGGAGCCTCCCCCTGCTCAGGATCCTGAATCTTCCCAGGAGGAGGACAGTATAGATTTGGAATAGTGGCTTGCAGAAGGACATAGTTCAGAAGACCGAAGTTGGGAAGAACTGGGTGGTGAACAGCTAGGAGAAGAACAACTGGGAGAGAGAGAGAGAGTTAACAGACTCCCTTTTGCTGGAAAGCATCCATCTGCTCAGTCCAAGATCAAGGAGAGCAGATAAGGCGGTAGCACAGAAAGCACAGTGGCTGCGAGATCAGGTTGCAAGACACAGAAGTAACAAGGGTGGAATCCTTAATTGGGTGAACACCTTCATTCCTAGAGATGGATTCTTTGTTCTCTCACTATGATCATTAAAATGTCTAACTGGTAAGACACTCCTCTCGCTTTGTTCTGCTTATCTACTGCCAAAGGGTAGGAGGACGCCAAGTCCCTGAAGCTTGGCAATATCCTTTCCAAGTCACATAAATTAGTGGCCACCAGTGCATCTTGTAGGAGTACTTCACACAACTACTTCGTAGCAATGCCTGGTTGCTTTACAACTGCAGCACAGAAACAAGTGCAAAATGATCTTCAGGAGGGACCCACAAGTTCAAAGCATACTCAAGAGGCCCAAGCTGGTTCGGACGCAAGACACACAGTGGAGCTCCAGATGTGAGACACCCATTTAATGTGATTCCATATCCCTTAGTACAAGCTGTTACTATGATTATATCAACGTTACCTTAGCAAGTAGCGTTTTGCCGCAACCAGGAGGGCCAGCAAGCAGCACGCCAGCTGGAGCCGAGAGGCCAAGGGCTCTGAATTGCTCAGGATTCCGCACGGGTGCCTGTAACAAGAGTTGTTGGTAGGTGAAAATAGAAGTGCCAGCTATTTATAGAATCACAGAATTGGAAGGGACCGCAAGGGTCATCTAGTCCAACCCCCTGCAACGCAGGAATCTCAGCTGAAGCAACCATGACAGACGGCCATCCAACCTCTGCTTAAAACCTTCCAAGGAAGGAGAGTCCACAACCTCCCGAGGGAGACACATCTTTGGTACAGATGAAAGATTCTGAAAAGTCTCAACAGGACATCAGGGCTGGGGAACCTCGGACCAATCCTGGTCCACCAGAGTTCCAATTTTCTGAAGCCACGCCCACCTGACAATAAGGTGATATCACCTCAATAGGCAGGTGATGTCAGCTGATGGGCAGGTTCGATATGGCAGAAAGTATGATTGACCCGATCCCCCCGCAGCTCATTAGCTTATTGATCCTGCTTGGTCACTATTTCCCCCCACATTATGACCTCAGATGATTGGCAGGTAGATGGTTCTGCCCAGCTGTCAAAGCTAGCCCATGGGTGTGGGAGAGAAAGATCTGGCCTACTGGGCCAAAAAGATTCTCCACTCCTGCCCTACATGAAAAAAGAAACGACCTGCTAAAGTTGACCAAAAGAGCTTAAAGATAACTTGTGTTCACAGCACTTGCATAGTGACAACTGATAAGAAGCAGTATCGACCGAGGCCTGCAAATGATTGTGCTGTGTCTTCAAAGGAAAGGAATATTGCTTGGAAGGAAGTCATTGAAAAGTCAACCTCCCACACTTTTGCTGCTGGGCCCCAGCACCATCAAACCAGCATAAGTCAACACAGCATGCATAACTACTCCTGCACATACAAGCAGCCAACTACCAGGCCACAAACATGCGGCTGCTCCAGAGATGGCATGGTGGAATGCCGAGCAGCAAGGAAGCCCGGGTTCAAGCCCTCTGTTATTGACTCCTTGCGCTCAACCCAAACAATGTGAAGATAAGATGGCGTCCGGCACGCTTCTGCTGCGCCGATCGGACGTCTGTGCCGATAGAAAAACTTGAGCTCCCCTCAGCTCTCTTTGCAAAGTCGTTAGCAGAGTTTGCAGCGGGAGAAACTGTTGCCTTTGTGTGTGGGTAATAAATCAGACTGAACGCAGCTTCTTGCTAATTTCCAACAGTCTTTAATGAGAAGAAAAACATCATAAATCAGCCCGGCGAGAGAGCAGACATCCTTTCGCTCTCTCAGCCAAAAACGAAAGGAAACTCACACAAAGAAAGATTCCCGTATGTGAACATAACCACGCCTCAGAATGTGAGACGTCACACAGAACTGTTTAACCCTGTTAAGTTCTGATTCTCCTCACAAACAACAGCGTAAACTCTGGTATCCTCATTTACATGGCTGGGAGTAGGGGAGAGGCGTCTGGCTCTGACATTATCTATAAAGAATGCTTGCAAAGATGGCCAAGGCGTGGAAAAGGAAGCTGAGGTCCAGCGCCGAGGGCCTTCTGGCGGTTCCCTCACTGCAAGAAGCCAAGTTACAGGGAACCTGGCAGAGGGCCTTCTCGGTAGTTGCACCCGCTCTGTGGAACGCCCTCCCACCAGATGTCAAAGAGAAAAATAACTACCAAACTTTTAGAAGACATCTGAAGGCAGTCCTGTTTAGGGAAGCTTTTAATGTTTAATAGGGTATTGTATTTTAGTGTTTTGTTGGAAGCCGCCCAGAGTGGCTGGGGAAACCCAGCCAGATGGCGGGGTATAAATATTGAGTTATTATTATTATTACTCCCGAGCCTGGCGCCCAATTTGTAAACCATGGGATATAGGGAGCCAGTGTTACACCAACATGTCTCAAGCTTAAATTAAAAAAGGACTTGTTTGTTTTTATGCATTACCAACTCAGGGTGTGTCTGTATTTCCCTCCATCCAAATCTCTGGTAACAGCTGTCTGCACACTGCAGTTACTCTTTATAGCACTTGTTTTCCTTTTAAAAAAGGAACAGTTCAGTCCTCAAGAGGACTATACTGCAGACAAGTGAGGGGGGAACCTGTGGCCTTCCAACTGCTGCAGGACTATGGCTCCTATCTCTCTGACCATTAGCTAGGCCTGGCCAAGACTCATTGGTGCTGGAGTCCGACAGAAAGAATTATTTGGAACTGCAATGTCTCCTTTCTATGTACTGCTTCCTCTTACTCTTTTCTCAAAGTACATTCTGACTTGACTGGAAAAGGAAGCTGCCGACTAATTATAATGTCGCACTTTAGTCAATAAGCCTCCATTTCCAAGTGAAACCACTACACCATTTCTTGCTCCCTCAAACTCGATAGGCCAAGAATGCAGCTCATTTCCTCTCATATTCTTTAAAGCAAAAAACCCACAAAAATGCCCTGGCAGAATCGCACAGCTTAACCTCCAGAAGCTATTTCAGCCTTGTGTGCATTAACAGGACTTTGTAGCAGCGTCCAGCCCCTACCAGTATTGCCATGGTGAGCTCCTCCCGAATATCCTCCAGGGCGCCCACATCCGCCCACGTCACATCAGGGACTGTAACAAAGCCTTCTCTCTTGGCAGAGGGTTGCACCGAAGAGAGCGCAACAATGAAATCATTCAACTCAATGCATAGCTTTTGCAGCTGATCTTCCCCAAGGGGGCCTGGTTCCTTTAGCAACTGGAGTAGCCTCTGCAATTCATCCTAGAGAAGAAAGATCAGGAGTAGCAGGAAATACAAGAACAGGTTAGAGGGAGAACCTCCTAACGTTTAATCATGTATGGATAAATAACAATGAAGGCGGGAGTTTGGTTACAACATGCTTGAAACTGGCCAAGGACTACAGTAACTTAACAGCATCCTTTTGTAGTGAAATATTGCAGGAACAATTGAGTTCAAGACAAGCACAAACTAATTAACTTTAATAGGCAATTCACTGTCTTGCATTCCATTAATGTATTCATGTATTCCCAGAGAATGCCAGAGATTCATGTTTTACTGGCTTATGAAGGAGACGCCAAGATCTAATCTGCATACTTCTTTTGAGAATTACTTTTTATTCTGCGTAATAAGGAATTCTGGTGGATTTGATCATGGCTTTACTGCATGCATAGCTACTGCTGTTTTTCTCTCCCCCCCCCCCTTCTTTGGAAGATGCCATGGCCTTTGGCTAGCGCAATAAAAGTTTATGGTTCTGTTTTTGTTTTTTTGCTTATGCATGACCCTTAGAAGCCAAGGCTCTTTTCTAAAAAGGGAAAAAAATCTCTTTAATTGAACATATTTGCACTGCTTTTTGTGCTTTTAGGTTTTGCCATTTATTAATTCTTGCCCTTCAATTTAACACATATCTATTCTTCTAAAAATAAATGTACATAATCTTATTTTTATATTATTGATTATTATTACTGCTTAGGTTTTTTAAAAAATCAAGTGGCTCATAAATTCTTCCTAAATAAGTAAATAAAAGTTTATTCATCATCAACTGATCCCACCAGCTCTGAAAATTGTACACTACAAGGAGAGGGTTAAAGGAGTTTTTTTAAACTGTTATAATTACTACATTTTAATCCCACGCTTGCTCCAACGAACTCACGGAAGTATATCTGGTTCTCCCTCATCATTTTACTGAACATCCAGTCTAAAAATGAGTTCTGGAGAACTCAAAAGTTTGCTTGCTACTTTGTGATGTTATAGTTCAGGGCTGTGAAACCTTTGGCCCACCAAACGTTGTTGGACTACAACTTCCAGCAACCTTAACCTTTGGCCATGCTGGCTAGGGCTGATGGGAATTGTAGTTCAGCAACATATGGAGGACCACACGCATCTCCTAATAGACTACTGTCAGGTTTTTGCAAAGTTTGCCCCAATGAAGGAAATACTAATGCATATACCAAGTGGCAGTGAAAGATTTTACTTTCTTGGGCTCCATGATCACTGCAGATGGTGACAGCAGTCACAAAATTAAAAGACGCCTGCTTCTTGGGAGAAAAGCGATGGTAAACCTAGACAGCATCTTAAAAAGTAGAGACATCACCTTGCCAACAAAGGTCTGTATAGTTAAAGCTATGGTTTTCTCAGTAGTGATGTATGGAAGTGAGAGCTGGACCATAAAGAAGGCTGATCGCCGAAGAATTGATGCTTTTGAATTATGGTGCTGGAGGAGACTCTTGAGAGTCCCGTGGACTGCAAGAAGATCAAACGTATCCATTCTTAAGGAAATCAGCCCTGAGTGCTCACTGGAAGGACAGATCGTGAAGCTGAGGCTCCAATACTTTGGCCACCTCATGAGAAGAGAAGACTCCCTGGAAAAGACCCTCATGTTGGGAAAGATGGAGGGCACAAGGAGAAGGGGACGACAGAGGACGAGATGGTTGGATAGTGTTCTCGAAGCTACCAGACCAAACTGCGGGAGGCAGTGGAAGACAGGAGTGCCTGGCGTGCTCTGGTCCATGGGGTTACAAAGAGTTGGACACGACTCAATGACAACAACAACATACCAAGTGGGAAATATTAAAAATTACAGAAGAGTTATAGTAGGATACAGGGAAAGGAAACAAAGAAAATACATACCATAGTGGGAAGATCTGACTCTTTGATATCCTTTCTTACAAGCTCTTCAGTTTCCTTTTCCATGTCTTGTCCAGATGACCTTTCGTTACTTCTCATAACTTTGTGCTGCTCCATCTCCAGCTTAACAAGAACTCTATTCACAGTACACATTGCGGCTTCACGGCACAGTGCCATGAGATCAGCACCGACGTAGCCTGGGGTCAAATGAGCCAAATGACCAAAGTCAAAAGATTCCTGCAATCTAAGTTTTCGACACAATGTCTTCAGAATTCTGGCAAAGGGAAGAAAAAGGAAGAAGTTACTACAGTTTTAGTCTTTACAAAAGAAAGAAAGATTATCCTAAGTGTCAGGGGACTGCCATCGGAACAGGGGAGGGAGGCAGGGGGCGTTTGGGATACAGAAAGCCTCCGACGCTTCTGAGGAGCAGTTCCTCTTCCAGCGAAGGGAAAAGCCACACCTCCAATGGAGAAGAGAGGGAAGGGGCCAGCCAAGGTGGGAAAAGGCTTGAAGATGCTGCTAAGAGCCCCAGCGCCTCACCTAGCCAGGCTGGCCAGGAGGAACGCATGCCACTTCCATCGCTCAGCTTGAACACAAGGGTGAAACGCAAAGAGGGGAGGCGGAGATTTGGGGTATCTAATTTCTTATGTTGGGGTGAAAGCTGGATGAGACCACTCCCGGATTCTGCAAGTGACTAACATGGACATGAAACTTGTGTATCTGCACTGTAAATAGTTTGCACAATAAAACCTGTAAAAGACAGGTTGGAGTCCTGCCTCCTGACTCACGACTCACAAGCAACCACCACACAGCATCTGACAACAAGTTATTTAATTATTTGTCCCAGAGCTTATGAAAGGGGCAGAGATATTTATAATTTATTAAACTTTGGTGGATTTCTGCATGATTTGCAGAAGATCCACAGGAATGCTCCATTTTTTCACTGCTCAAACTTTAAACAATACCAGTAACAGAATTAATGTTCTCCCTCCCACTCGTGTCCCAAATTAGACTGCTGAATAGATTTTTAGTCTGTTACTCAAAGCAAGTTTCCTGGGCTCAGAGTTCTTTAATTCTATTGTCTTTTGCACCAGGGTGAGTCTCAAGATCCTAGTAAAAAGCAAAGTAGATCGCACAAGCCCTTAATCAGGTTACTCCTGTAATAGGTGAACCAAAACCAAAGCATCTGAATAGAAAATAAACAAATCTATGAGAAAACATAGCATGAAGGCATCAGCTCCTCAAAAAATCCTAAACAAGCCATGCTACTCTTTCCATATTATTGCTTTATTGGCCAAATGTCTGAATTGGGGTTACCAGGGAAGGCCTTGATTGGGACGTCTATGCTATAGGGGAAAATCTGACACAGACGTTTTCCTGTACTACAACAGAAGCTGCAGCTATGTTTGCTTTTTTTTTTTAAGTTAAAAGTTTAAGAGAAACTTTTGGATTCAAGAGCTGGCAAGCCATAAACTGACTATTTTTTTAAAAAAAAAACAACTTTAAAAGCAAAGCTCACACACTTCTCTCTGGCTGCTTCACCCGGAATCCCCAAACAAATCTCTCGATCAAATCTTCCTGCACGTCGCAGGGCTGGGTCCAGCGAGTCTGGTCTGTTGGTTGCCCCAATTACTAGGACCTGAGCAGCAGTAGCCAGATTATTCAAGTCTGAAAGATGAAGGAAAAACAATAAACTCACAGGGAACTGGCAAAGGAAAGTACGCTTTGGTGTTAGAGGTAAAGGTAAAGGGACCCCTGTTTAGGTCCAGTTGCGAACGACTCTGCGGTTGCGGGGCCCATCTCGCTTTACTGGCCAAGAGAGCCGGCGTACAGCTTCCAAGTCATGTGGCCAGCATGACTAAGCTGCTTCTGGCGAACCAGAGCAGTGCACGGAAATGCCGTTTACCTTCCCGCTGGAGCAGTACCTATTTAGCTACTTGCACTTTGATGTGCTTTCGAACTGCTAGGTTGGCAGGAGCAGGGACTGAGCAACGGGAGCTCACCCCGTTGCAGGGATTCGAACCACCAACCTTCCAATCGGCAAGCCCTAGGCTCTGTGGTTTAGACCACAGCACCACCCACGTCCCTCACTTTGCTGTTAGGAAAGCATTATTTGTGCTATATACCCTCAATACACAACTCAGGTGCATACTGCCAACTTTTACTAGTGATGATGCTACAGACATGATGACTGCGCAGCATGTCTGCTATAGCTCTTTGGCAGTGGTAATACTGGGCTAGGAGAGAACAACACATAAAGTGGGTAAGGAAACTCAAAGAGGCTAGATCTCTATCAGGATTGGCCTTATAAGCCAAGTCTGACTGGGGGGGGGGCAGGGCCACCTGCTTGTCAATCACCCGATTTGGCATTTAAAAGTCTAAATACCGGGACTTTGAAGCACCTCACAGGCAGGAAGGCATGCATCTCCCAAAAGCAGGTGATGGGCAAGAGATCCAAGCTTGCTCACCTTGCACCAGGAGCAGAAAGCAGTTTCCATTAAAATGAAATGGGGCTGCGGGACCTTTAGCCGGGGTTTCAGCGCAAAACCCTTTCTGATCAGGATTGAATTCCCTGCCCATCAACTGATGCACAGACAATTCAATCCTGTTTCCTGCAGGCTACACCAGTCAGCTTCTGGGGGACAGGGCCTCAATGCAAGACAGCGCGAGAACCACTTCCTTCTGTCCCGTGCCCAAGCTATAAATTTAGGGTCCCACTAGCACTGACTCACCTACCATTTGTCATGTTTCAGTTTTGCTCATGATCTTGCTATGGACAAACATCACTTGCCGAGGCTGGGAAGGAATTTTATGCTCTCCCAGTTGGCTTCACGAAGTAGACCTTTTGCCCTTCCCGTAGCAACAGTATTTGTTGGGTTGTTATAGCTTTCTATAATTCATCACAACCGTTTGGACAGGTACTGGAGGCATTGGGCTCGATTTACAACAGAGATAAAGGGGTGGGCTGAGTCCCAACTCCCTTTTATCAAGAGTCTTGGGGTGGCAAGTTCAAGGCCCAACCAAGCTTAACAAGGGCTGACCTGCTAGTCACACATCCAAGTTGACGGGAATAGTATTTGTCCATGTTGTGGTATGTTTTAATTTGCCTTCTATCCCTTGATGTAGTACATGGGCGGAGCAATTGTCTCTGCACTATTGATCTTACAACACCTACTTATCAGAAAGTCTTGCAACAGCTCAAAGGTAAAGGTAAAGGGACCCCTGACCATTAGGTCCAGTCGTGGCCGACTCTGGGGTTGTGGCGCTCATCTCGCTTTATTGGCTGAGGGAGCCGGCGTACAGCTTCCGGGTCATGTGGCCAGCATGACTAAGCCGCTTCTGGCAAACCAGAGCAGCGCACGGAAACGCCGTTTACCTTCCCGCCGGAGCGGTACATATTTATCTACTTGCACTTTAACGTGCTTTCGAACTGCTAGGTTGGCAGGAGCAGGGACCAAGCAACGGGAGCTCACCCGTCGCAGGGATTCGAACTGCCGACCTTCTGATCGGCAAGTCCTAGGCTCTGTGGTTTAACCCACAGTGTCACCTGTGTCCCTTTACCCCTCTGTAATTTGCTGATTTGGTACTTGGAAATCTGCAGCTGACATTATATTCAGCTGAAATTTCACCTAAAGAGCAAGATCCAATTTAAAAAGCAGGTCTGATAGAATATTTTTACTAGAATAAAAAAGCCCTGACCATCCATGCAAGTCAGAAGCTGCGCTACAATTCTCCGCTCCATGTCCTTTGAGGCAACTTCTCTCTTGGGTGTGATAGCATCAATTTCATCCATGAAGAGGATGCATGGAGCATTGGCCTAGAAATAATAATGATAAAAAAGAAATCAGTAGAAACACAGAAAATGATTAAGTAATTCTTAGCATATTATGATTTTTTGTTTTATAATTTCAAATAAATGCTTGTTGAAAGAGAGGCAAGGTACCAAGTGTTAAAAAGTTAAAACAAAACTTTTCACCCAATCGGATACTTATTAGCAAGTGCTCTGTGCTGGAAAGAGGTCTGCATAGGGTATCTACCAAAGATATAAGCACAATAAAAGTGAATGGGACATACAGACATGAAAAGAGAGTCGGGGTGTGACAGAATGAATGAGAGTTACCAAAATATGTCCCCTTGAACCTTCTGCCTCTCCCAACACACTGAGCCACAATTAACAATTGCAGGTGCTTCCTTATTTTAATTTTTACCATATCCATTCAATAAACAGTTTCCCCCCTTATGCATGGACTAACAGCAGCACTAATACAAAAATGCAAGATGCAGTATTGGTCAAATCCAACATTCCCCCCCCCCCCAAGGCACTGAGTTAATGGATTTGGACTGCACCCTTTTCTGTGTCTATTCATAAGCCATCATTTTATTTCTACTACTACTGTATGGAGAAAAAACTACTATTCAAAACCAAAATAGCTTTCCTCCTTTGCAGGAAAATACAGGTGTTAATAAGGAACACGCCAGTGCAATGCTCAACTAGCAAATGCACTACTTTTAGTGCTGCCTGACTGCTGATCGAGTCAATAAAAGGAAGTTGATTCCAATTACCAAAACACACCACTATGTTTGGACAATACAAAATGTCCAGCATTAAACTTTAAAGAGAAAGTGACCTTGAAACTCATAAGCACTGTGTATTGTCTGAATAGTTTTGAAAGACGTTATTGTACTGTGACAGAGCTAGAATATGACACACATTAAAACAACTTCCTCTAAAACTTTTTGCATAACAGACTATATAAAGAAACAGACGCATCCTAATTCAAAGTAGAAAAGAACCTGGAGGAACTAGAATCATAAATATCTACATCCCTGCTGAATGCAGATCATTTGATTTTGGCAGCAATATTATTTAGCAAATAAGTTTCTTAGAGACCATACTGAACAAAATTTATAGCTGGAAGACAACCCTCATGAAATGTTAGAAAAACTACAGTTGGCAGCAAAGGCAATATTTGGGTTTTAATTTTAATGCAGAAAAAGGTTTTGATTCTATTGAGTGGAGATTTTTAATAGAAGCTATAAAGAGGTTTTTTATATGCCTGTTGTCTTTGTCCATGAAGTTTTCTTGGCAGGGATACTAGAGTGGCTTGCCAGTTCCTGCTCCAGGTGGATCACGTTTGGTCAAAACTCTCCACTATGACCTTAGGTGGCCCTGCACGGCATAGCTCATAGCTTCTCTGAGTTATTCAAGCCCCTTCGCCACGGCAAGGCAGGGATCCAAGGCAGTGATCTGTATAGTTAAAGCTATGGTTTTCCCAGTAGTGATGTATGGAAGTGAGAGCTGGACCATAAAGAAGGCTGATTGCCGAAGAATTGATGCTTTTAAATTATGGTGCTGGAGGAGACTCTTGAGAGTCCCATGGACTGCAAGAAGATCAAACCTACCCATTCTGAAGGAAATCAGCCCTGAGTGCTCACTGGAAGGACAGATCCTGAAGCTGAGGCTCCAATACTTTGGCCACCTCATGAGAAGAGAAGACTCCCTGGAAAAGACCCTGATGTTGGGAAAGATGGAGGGCACAAGAAGAAGGGGACGACAGAGGACGAGATGGTTGGACAATGTTCTCAAAGCTACCAGCATGAGTTTGACCAAACTGCAAGAGGCAGTGGAAGACAGGAGTGCCTGGCGTGCTCTGGTCCAGGGGGTCACGAACAGTCGGACACGACTAAACAACAACATAAAGAGGTTGGGTTTCAACTATATATATATTTTTACAAAAATAAGTGGGCAATTTTACAGCCAACCCACAGTTAGTATTCTGATACATGGAAATTTGCCTTCCTGTCAGGATGTTAGATGAGGATGCACCTTTCTCCACTTTTAAATTTGTGTGTAGAAATGATTCAGAGTCAAGTGAATTAATAAAAGGCTTTAAGACTGTTTCCTGCTGGTCTTACCACAGCTTGCTCAAACAGTTCCCTTAGCTTCTGTTCCGATTCACCAGACACTCCCGACACAATCTCAGTAGCAGCTACTTTGAGTATTGGCAGTTCAAGCTCCTAGAAAAACAAACACAAATGAACACAAAATAAGATTATTGTAGGAAAGACACTTACCAATGCTCAGGCATTTTACAGAGGCCTCTACTGTGGAGGGCTGAACGGTGGAAGGGAGGAGTAATATCACACCTTGATTCAATGGGCAATGCACAAAAAGACTTTAACCGATAACAGTGTCATGAGATTTTGCAGTTATCCAGGATGTACTACTCCCTTGTACAGTACCATTTAAAAGACAAGGAAAGGCAACCATTGAGGAGACCCTAGATTGCAGCCCAATGACCTCCTGGGAGGCCTGGCCTGCAGGAACAGAAGAGAGAACTTGTGTATCAAAATTCTTTCCCCTCTATTCAAAAAAGTACTAGGCACCATGACATACAAAGCAGGAAGAGGCCCATGCAGCTTCAACATTTTAAAGTGTTTTTCACAGTGCTTCCACTAGCACTGCCATTCAAGATGCTACAGAAATGCTGTACAGAGGTTTGTTTTTTTAATGCAGGTTTTGAGCTTCACCAGCTATTACTCCTCAATGTATTCTGTAACATCTTGAATGCAAGAACTAGCAGAAGTACTCGTATACAGGCAACTTCCCATTTATGTGGAGGCTATGTTCAAAAGCACCATGCATTCAAGTGAAACCGCGCATATTTGAAACACCACTGAAAATACCTGCAAGCACCCCATTCCGCCCCAGCCCCTTTTGTGACATTTTTGTGATTTTTTTGGTCACTTCCAGGTTTGGTGTGATGTACATGCACGCAGTCACATACATATTAGACATGCCTAAAACCATCTCTGCCTGCATTAAAAATACAAATACACCCGAGGTCTGAAGGCAGAGAAAGAAAAAGTATACACCAATAGTCTCACCCCAGCGATTGCCTGAGCTAATAACGTCTTCCCACACCCTGGTGGTCCATGCAAAAGAAATCCTCGAGGTGGAACAGCTCCTAAATAGTTGTATACTTCAGGATGACAGATATGTATCAGCATCTTGCACACTTCCTACAGTGAAAATGGGGAAAAAATGGTCCTATCTTACTTTTTGTAATAGTTAACAGTTTTCACATCCTCCCAGAATTCTGTGTTCTCCTGCCCTGTCACCATATGAGATCACACCCAACCAGTGAATGGATTCCGACGAATGCAAATAAGTAAATTCTGCATTATCTCATCTTTGCAAATGTTATTAACAGCACTATGTGTCTGTATCACAAGCGCAGAGATAGCACTTGGGTCAGAGCGCACCTTTCATTTTAAGACACGGGAGTTTTGAACCCTGAAGGTTGAAGATATGCTTGAAAGCCTGTGAACAATGCCTGGCGCAATCATAGCATTCCTAAGGTATCTAAGGCTAGTGCTTCAGTTTACTCTCCTACTGCTAGCAAAAGCAGAATCATGCAATAAAGCAAGTATAATTTAGTTTTTTACAGCTAAACTGGAGTTAGCTCAGAATAGAGTTTTAATTTCTTTCACTGTGAGGCAAAGCACTGATTCAGGATTTGTGGATTACAGCTTTTAAAAATAGCCTTACATCTAGATAATGCTGCATGAAACAACCCTCAGCATTATGTAGATGCTCATCTCTTTCACTGTATAAGTGATTTTCTTGACAACTTTTATCCAGTCAGAGGGAGGAATTCAATGTTGAGCTAAGGTGACTGTTCTCTTATGGCAAGCTTTTCAACTTGCCAGTCATAACAGCCCCTCCTCCTACCCTCTGGGTTTCTCCTGACCCACTCAAAGCCATTGCAGGGTTGAGGGAGAGCATTGTCTTTGCGCAGGGCTTCCACTGATGGGACTCATTAGTTGAATCCCGCCCAGAGAGTTTAGTTAACTCTAACCTTCAGAGTGTCATCATTGCCTCCTATATCCTCAAACTTCACGGAAGAAGTTCTCAGCTCGAAGCCTTTCTGTTTAACTGTAAGGAAAGATGGAGATATTACTAGGACAGTGAGAACACATTCTGCGAGGTATTCTCATCAAGTACATGGAAAGCACGGGAGGGGGGGGCAGATTAAGAAAAGTTTTGGACAGAACAAGGTATTACATTTACAAAAGAGCGAGAGGAATAAGCAGGGGCTTTCTTGTTTCTTTGTTTAAATATTCTTTAGTGCAATGTCTCTTACTCTTCTGTTTTCTCAAAGCAGATTCTATTTCTTCATCTACTTCTTGAGACTCGTTCCTCCTTTTACTTCTCTTCCTCTTGGGTTTCTCCAGAAAGGAAACGTCTTTTGAATCCTAGAGTACAAATAAGATTTTTCTATTTAGTCTGCTGACATTCTTTACCCAGTAAGCCACACCAAAAGCAGCAATTTTTTGTTTAAAAAAACCTTTAAACTCAATCAATAGAAAAATGAACTGGTAAGCCAAATGTACCCCAAGAAGGAAATGCCAATGAAATGCCCAGCGGAAGTTATTAAGTATGACATCATTTGCAAGCTTTAAAAAACGTAAAGTATTCATTTAGACTTTCCCTTTTCTAGCAAAAAATATAGCTGCACACAAGTTATTAGGGTTACCCCAACAGGGACAAAAAACAACACAAGCAGTAGTTTGGGCTTGACTAATCCCCCAGTTTTTAATAGCACCATCAACATACATTTAATGGGCTGCAATCTTAACCCCTGGGAAGAAAGCCCAATTGAATTCAGTATGACTTACTTCCATTAAAACACGGTTTGGATTGCACCAATAGCTGCACACATGCTACATAACACAAATAGCCTACGTACAATCACATTACACAACTGCATGATGAGGGCAGATAATACTTTTACTTAAGCATAATGTTCCTGTGACTGCCTCGCCTCCAAAAGGTTATTGTAGAGTTGGTAAAGGTTCAGAAAAGGTCAACCCAAATGATGAAAGGGATGCAGCAACTCCCCTATGAAGAAAGGATGCTACATTTGGGACTTTTAAGTTCAGAGACAAGGTGAGTAAGTGGAGACATGGTAGAAGTTGATATGCATGGTATGGAAGAAGTGCATGGAGATAGATTTTTTCTCACCCTCCCTCATAACACAAGATATGCCCAGACATCCAGGGAAAATGAAAGTTGGAAAATTCAGGAGAGATAAAAGCACTTCTTCATGCAGTGCATGGTGAAACTGTGATGCTCGCTCCCATGGAAGGCAGCAACGGTCACCAACCCAGATGGCTTCAAAAGAGGATTGAACAAATTCAGGGAGAAGAGGGCTATGAAAGGCTATTGGCCCTGATGGCAATGTTCTGCCTCCACAAGTAATGTATCTGAAGACCAATTGCTGAACTACAGGACGGGGGTGCTCGTGGGCTCAAATCCTACTTGCAGGTTTCACAAACCTTCCCTTTCTCTTTATCTACTTGATCTGCTTGATCTACTTCCTTTCAAGTGCCAAACCTTCTTAAAAACTATAAAAACTGCCGCCGATCGTTCTGGATTTGTGAGCAAGGCATTTCTGGTTTGTTTTATAACATGCCAACTACAGTCAATCTTTTATTAGCTATTTCCTGGTGGGTGACAAAATGTTGACTAACTTACCAGCTCTCTGTTTGGCTTAGATGCTGGGCCGCTTCCTTCCCTTTCTCTCTCTTTCTATCCCTTTCTCTCCCTGTTTCTCTCTTCTTCAGAATCGCAGCACAGCCAAACTATTATACCATACCTTGTGGGTTTAGCTGGCATGTTAAGAGTGTATAAGCTTATCCTTTCAGGGGGGAAAGCCAAGACACGGTCATTTAAGCGTACTTGTCTTGCAGGCTCAAAGTCACAAGCTCAAGGAACTTGTGAGTCCTAGTAACTCGTGAGGTGAGTCACTGAAAGGCCCTGAGAGCTGCCCTTAAGTCTGGCCACCTGCCAAAGTGAGGCTACTGATTGTCTGTAAACAGCTGGGGTGACAGTGACTAGATTAGAACGTTTTACACAAAATGATGTGATTAGACAAACCCAGTCTTATTGCATCACAAGGAAGGCTCGGGGGGGGGGGATGTTTAAACAATGCAAGCTAGATAAGGGTGTCTGGAAACCTGTGTAGTCCTATCGACCCCAATAACATTATAATTTGTCATAAAATAAACAAGATATTGTTTTACACATTATGTGCTGCTTTCTCACGCAACATGAGAAGAACAGGTTCTGGGCTAAGCAGCTGTAGATATAATGAGCAACTAATAACCTTAAACAACATTTTGCAAAAATCCTGTTGACTCCCCAGAACCTGATGTGCATGGTTTTTTTTTTTTATTAATTCTCTCATTCAAATAGGATGAGAATTGAGCAGAAGAGCTGTAAGAATAAAAACACTGATTTTCCATTGGATTAAGGAAGAGGGACCCTGAAACATCATATGACCATTCACATCTCATCTAGGCTGAGGACTACCTGGAACATGCGAGTTGTGGGAAGCAGACACAAAAAAAGTTATATGGTGTCGTCGTCCCAATAGCCTTGGGATGCATTTTACATGTGCCAACAGAGGGATTAAGGCCAAGAAAGTCTGGATGTGTGTCAAAAGTTAAACAATGGTGTTTTGTAGATGTGCAGCCAGCCATATACTAAGGCAAGGCTGAAAATAAAGAACAGGGCTTGTGCCAACACTATGACAAAACATAACAAGGAACTTGTTACTCAAAGCTATGCATCATCATACAATGCAACAAGATGTGTAAATGGTCTCAGTTTTGGTGAGGATATTCCCTCTCACTGCACACTCAGGAGAAAACAAATGGAACCAAAACCAGGCCACTGAGAAACAAGTGGGAAAAATCCCCGTGCTCAGATGAATCTTGCGGTATGCAGAAATACAGAACGTTCTTTTAAAAATAAACCAATGACTGAGCATGTTCACTGATCTCCAAAAGCCACTGAACTGTAAAATAATTTTTCATTCCCATGTGTTTTTGAAAACATCTGAAATGGGCTAAAAACAACGTTAGAACTGCCTTTAGCTGGCAACGGTCATACTAGTTTAGGAGTTTTCGTTTCTACAATAACGTTGCTTCCTAAAACTATTTTTATAGTACTTTTTAGATGTATGCTTTATTGTTATTGACCCTAGGTTTTCGTGATGGGACAGGAAAGATGGAAGAAATTCTCACTAATGTCAAGACATTACCTCAACCATCTGTTTAGAACCATCACTTTCTTCTGCACAAAGGTCGATAAAGAAGTTTTCCTCTTTCCTGTCTGGGGTTTTATCAATAAACCAGCCACCTTCTGAGATCCTGGTATCAGACGGTGCTTGAGTGGGAAGCCTATTCGATCCAGGCTTCTGTGAAGGAGTGCTGGACATTGTCTGCGAACTCTTGGGAGATGCTGGAAGAGAATCTGGATTTCCTTTCCGGTATAAGGTCAACAAAGATGAGTTCATGTGATTTGAGGGCTGAAAAATATAATATATATTTATAAAAGAATTAATGGAAGGTTATGATTTTTTTAAACCATAATTATTTTTACTAGTGTGCTATAGAATACATGTGCTACAGAATACATTATGCATAAAATACTGAACGGTACTTTATAAATATACCAGATCTGTAACCAACCCCTTGCCTCTTGCCTCAGGCAAGAGTTCCCCAGCAAGTAACTGTCTTCACAAATAACACTTATACATTTTAGTCACACATGCACTTCTTATTTCGGCCCAGGTGAAGGCAGACTTGGGACAAGCACATATGTAGTTGACTTTCACCCACCTTTTTAAAAAATAAATTTTATTAGAACATAAAGAAAAACACAACATTATCAAATATCTCCCCCCAAACTAAAACATTAAATATCTTAACAAAGACAAAATAGAAAAAAAAGAATAAGGAGAAAAAGAAAGTCTAGAAAGAAAAAGAAAGGCAAGAAGAAAATAATAAAAATAATAAGAAACAGAAAAAGGTCCGCTTCTCTATCTGCCAATTATATATAATTATTCAAAAAATCTGACATCTGCACTTCAGAAAATTTCTAGCTGTAAATAGTATCCAGCTTTTCCTCCTTCTGTAGGATATTTCCTGCAATCACCCTCCCAGACCTCCCACCCTAGTTTTATCACTCAGGAAGTCCATTATAACACTTCTTTAATTCATATATTTCTAATGTTCTGGATTAGTATTTTTCTGGCTCTCTGTGATGCCTTTCTCTTTAAGGGTTGCTTTCGCACACCTTTTCCAACATCAATTTGCAATGTGAGTGTCACAAGTCACACAAGCAGCAGTAGGTGGCACACCTTGACAGGAGCGTTATTGTTTGGATTATGGCAAAACCAGGTCTCCTGCTTCAATAGATAAGAGGCAAACCGGCCCAAGCCACTAGATGGCAGGAGCTACGTATGTATGATCATGCACTGTACCAGGAGTGGCGCTGTCCATCTCACGTAGTTGAAATACATAAAAAAATTGTCCAGTAGCACCATAGAGACCAACTAAGTTTGTTCTTGGTATAAGCTTTTGTGTGCACACACACTTCTTCAGATACATGGCTGAATCTCACGTAGGTTTAAAGAGAAGGCTGGCCACTAAACTATTCTTAGAACACATAGTAACAGATACACTTCATCAGAAAACAGTCCAAGACGGACACACTTACTGGGAGTCCTGTGTCAGTGTCCGAAGTATCCATGCAGCTTTCTGAATCACTTAGGAGAAAGAAAGGATGTTTTAACAACAATAAGTTTGACATTATTCTTTAAGACAGAGACCCTGTGGCCTTTCACATGCTGTTGGATGGCAACTACCATAATCCCTGACATAGGAGCCCTGCTAGATCAAACCAAAGGTCTATCTAGTCCAGCATTCCATTTCCTAAGATAAAGGGTAAAGGGACCCCTGACCATTCGGTCCAGTTGTGGCTGACTCTGGGGTTGCGGGGCTCATCTCGCTTTATTGGCCGAGGGAGCCGGCATACAGCTTCCAGGTCATGTGGCCAGCATGACTAAGCCGCTTCAGGCAAACCAGAGCAGCACACGGAAACGCCGTTTACCTTCCCGCCGCAGTGGTACCTATTTATCCACTTGCACTTTGATGTGCTTTCAAACTGCTAGGTTGGCAGGAGCAGGGACCGAGCAACGGGAGCTCACCCCGTCGCGGGGATTCCAACCGCCGACCTTCTGATCAGCAAGTCCTAGGCTCTGTGGTTTAACCCACAGCACCACCCGCGTCCCTATTCTGTTTCCTACATGATTTGTAATACTACCCATAGTTTGCTCGGAAACAGAAAGAGGGGTTAGTATCTGCTCTGCAGGAGAGAATTGCTCGACTATGGTTCCGAGATCATGCAGTGTTACATCTGACCTGGTCCAATTAATTTCCATGGCTTTATAAAACGTTCTTAACTCTTGGAGTTAAGTAATTTCAACTTACTCTTCCTCCCCTTTGTGTCTTGCTTTCTTCGCCAAATGTTCATCCTCTAGAGCGGCTAAATCTTCAGACTTCAGCTCATCATTGATTATCCCAAAAACTGTTGAAGAAAATTAAAAAACATAGATGAAAGAACAGAACCCCATAATCTCGTTTGGCAATAGTGAAACCAAAAAGAAGAAACACTTTGAACAGCACAATCCTATTTGCTTTTAATTAAGTCTCAATGAATTCAAAGCTCCTGAATAAGACCATAGTCTAAGTAAGTGTTAGATCTACCTAGGATCCACAAATCACAGTGAATCTGGCCTAGATCCATTTTGATGAGGAGCAAGCAGAATCTTAAGATACTTTTGGATTACCCACAACTACCTTTGATGCAATGATTTTTTATTATATTTTTTATTATATTTGTATACCACTCTTCATATGAAGATCACAGGACGGTTCACAACATAAAAATATAAAATGAGAAAACAAAATACATAATAAAACAAAAACAAACCAATAACCCCCCCCCAAATACATTTAAAAGGCAATAGAATCAGTCAAAGATCTGGTTATATAGAAACCTTTTCTCTTGTTACCTAAAGATATGCCATGAAGGCACTAGGAGAGCCTCACTGGGGAGAGCATTCCACAAATGGAGAGCAACCCCAGAAAATGTACATTCTTGTGTTGCCCACCCTCCTGACGTCTCATGGAGGCATATGAAGAAGATCCTCAGATTATGATCTCAGGATCTGGGTCAGTTCATATGGGGAAAGGCAGTCCATGAGGTATTGAGGCCATGAGCCATTTTAGATCTCAAAACCAGCACTTTGAATTGGGCCCAGAAACAAAGCAGCAGCCAGTGCAGTCAGGACAGGGTCAATGTAATATGCTCAAACAGTCTTGCCCTTGTAAACAACCTGGCCACTGAATTCTGCACCAGCTGAAGTTTCCAACTTTGTCTCCAGAGGCAGCACTACGTATAACCTGTCAGGAGTTCATCCTACAATCGAGTAGGACCCTGGCAGAGACACATGCCCAACTGGCATGTTCCCTCCCTCCTGGTCGATCGTTCGGGAGCTTCAAAAGCTTTCTTCAGCCCGAACATCACAGCGACCGATGCCAACCGACACCGGCACACTTAGGAATCCGCAGAGTTTGCACATCTTGCGTGACAGACCTCAGCAACTCAGCATTTTGGCTAATCTACTTTATTTACATATAAACACACATGGAGCACTGCAACATGGCTCCCTCTCTCTCTAGCATCAGACAGCAAAGGGAAAAAGAACAAAGGACAATAGTCCCACTTCATGTAACACAAATATCCTGTCTCCGTCACTTCCCACTCTGTGGAGTCAAAACATATACTGTCATGTGAAAGACAAACATCCCATGACTGCAATCATGGAGCAGGAATTCTAACATAACCTAGAGGTTACTGGAGCATAGACAGAAGTTAAGCTATTCCTGTCCAGATATGGGTGCAGCTGGGCTACCAGTTGAAGCTGATGGAAGATACTCCACACCACTGAGGTCATCTGAGCCTCAAGCAACAGCAAAGGATCTAGAAGTACCCCCAAGCTATGTACCCTCTTGTTCAGAGGAAGTGTAACCCCTTCAAGAGAGGGCAATCTCCCATCCATCTAGTCTAGGAAACTACCCAACAGCAGTGTCTCAGTCTTCTCTAGACTGAGCTTCAGTTTGTTGGCTCTCATCCAGCCCATTACCAAGGACTGAATTTTCACTTCAAGTTCAATATTAAAAAAGGACTCACCTTTCTCTACCTGTATTCTAAAGGCATTTCTTTTTCTTCGTCCATAATCAGCACTGGAAATCAATTTTATACATTAGTCTCAGGGAAGGCCTTCTTCAGCACATGTTGCATTTCCAGCAAAGACACATAATCTAACCATTGTAAGAAGGAAATTAGCCTTTGTGTGTTTGACCTGAATAACTCAGGATAACACACAGGGAAAGATTGGGACCAATATTTAACAAAAGTGGCCTGTTTTCCAAATTATAATTGACTTGCAATTCATGTGTACTTAACTTGCATGAATTCAGTTTTACAGTTTGGACAGGGGAAAGGAAGGGGGGAACATAAGCAATCTCACCCGCCATTGCACTCACCTCAGGAGAATTTGGAGGTGCAGGGAGAGTGTGTTTTGACTATATGCAATTTTTGCTTTACGCGCTAACCCCAGATCATAACCCCCATGTAAGTTGTGACCCAACTGTACATTCTTTATCAAATAACATATCATTCTTCAGTCTGCCATGGGTTCTACCATGGGAGACCCTTTAGACTCAACAAAACTGTGCACAGATGTAAGGTTCTCCTCATGAGAGAGAGATTGGCTCACCTTTTTCTTATCCCCAATCCAGCCTTTCTGTCCAGTATAAGTTACCCATTCTGCAGAGCACAAGTAACTTGCTGGCAGAGGGAGGATATGTAAATGGGCCCTAAGTCTGGGTGAGTCCTGAGCTCTCCTCTTTCAGCACAGCCCTGAAAAGGTGACTGGAACATTTTCTATTCTTTTTCCAACTAATGGAAATTATTTATTTTTCCAAATCTGGAACTATTGTTTGTCATGTCTAAAGTCTTTGACAGCAGAAACTGGAAAATGCTGGAAGCTTTTAAAAGAGGTCCCCGAGATTTCCCTATGGGCTTTCGTCTTGCGATGCAAGCCCATAGGGAAAATCGTCTAGCGAAGCGACGCAAAAACCGAAAAACCCTTTCGTCTTGCGGGTTTTTCGTCTTGCGGGGCACCACTGTATCTCAAGGTCACGCTGAGCCAGGAGAGATAAATTCGTGCGCTCAGCGAGCTGGTCATTCTCTCTGTTACTTTCGTTTCTACCTTACATGTTTGCAGATTTTTCTCTGAAGTATTTTTTTTGTAACGAAGCCTTTTTGCCTTTAGTAAGTTTTTCTTTTACTGATGGACCTTTAACTCTGCGTGTTTTATTACTACATTCACTACAAATATACACTTCTGAGACTCTGCTATTCATCAGGACACATCAGAGTTTCTAGGAATTTTAGGATCCAATCCATCATTGTTAGTGTTAAATATAGTTTAGACCAGGGGTCAGCTTACTTTTTCAGCAGGGGGCTGGTCCACTGACCCTCAGACCTTGTGGGGGGGCCGGACTATATTTTGGGGGATAATGAATGAATTCCTATGCCGCACAAATAACCCAGAGGTGCATTTTAAATAAAAGCACACATTCTACTCATGGAAAAACACCAGGCAGGCCCCACAAATAACCCAGAGATGCATTTTAAATAAAAGGGCACATTCTACTCATGTAAAAACACACTGATTCCCGGACCATCCATGGGCCGGATTTAGAAGGCGATTGGGCTGGATCTGGCCCCCGGGCCTTAGTTTGCCTACCCATGGTTTAGAGAAAAAAGCCAGGATAATAAACTGTAACTTGAAGTAGGCTTATTTTCCTAACACTGAGGCTGGACAAATGGTGATTAGACAAAATTAACTACTGTGGTTATTTGAAAATGGAAACAAAAGCTTCCAATCCCCATTCTCTGCTCCTCTATTGGCCCCATGGACCAGAGCACGCCAGGCACTCCTGTCTTTGAGGCTCATGTACATAATACTAAACTACACTTTATAGTTATGTATAAGCCCGGTCCTTGTGTTTATCATCAAGCAAGTGTAAGAATTCAATATCTTACCTGTATGTTTTCTGTAGCTCAGCAGCTAAAACTCCAATGTCAACATACTTGCCACATTTGTTACTCTTCAGGTACTGTTATTGATACAATTTTTTAAATATAAAAAAATAACTTTAGTACAGTATTTGCATACGTGATAGGTTTATGAAATTCAATTGTGGTGTTTTAGTTTTTAGACAAACATCAAATAAACAATTGCTCATTGTATGAAGGTTCTAGCACTGTTTTTTTACAAATGTGAATTGTGATATGTGAAGAGAACAGAATGGATTTATTTATTCACTCCTTCTCAGCTCAACCATTTGGAAGCCCATGGGCAAAAACCATGGCACAATACCTTCTACCATCAACATTTAACTCATCCATCTCACACTAAAGACCAACAGCCCAATCCTATGCTAGGCAAGGACATGCCTACCTGTTTCACTGCAGGTATAGCAATATGCCCCCTGATTTCATAGGAGGAGGATGTTCAATGTGATTAAAAATCCACTGAACTCGGCAGACATGATAAACACATCTAGGTTGCATGACTCCAAAATACACTCGAAAATCAATCCCGCCAGACACATTGGGACTTATTTCCAAACCGAAGATGGTAAGGATGGGGCTTTAAATTTATACCGCAGCTATATATTATTTCAGTTCAAGGTAAAAAAAAATCAACTTGGTCTGCAGAACAAAAACGTACGGACTTGATCGCCCAGTGCTGGATGTGCCAGACCTGGCTACGGCTGCTGGGTTGGCGTAGTGCGGCAAAAGCAATCTAAGTAGGCTCAGAGGCACGCTTTTCCTTGCCCAGGGTGCAAAAAGAAAGCCCAGGCGGCTCAGCTTAAGGGGAGTCCACCCCATAAGTGAAGGACCAAGGGAGAGAAACGAAGCGGTACCTGCTTAATCCGATGCTTCAGCCGAGGATCCCCTGCGGGGCTGCTTCCTCCGCGAATCCGCATGGCAGCTCCGCCGCCGCCGCCGCCGAATTCCGCCCCTCAAACGAAGCGGGAGCTCCGCCTCCCTCCGCCTCAGACTCCTTGAAGACCCCGGAAATCAGCCTCGCCTTGAGGCACGACGACCCCCTCGGGAAAGGGAAAGGCAGAGCCAAGAGGCGGGCTGGGATCCCCGTGCAGGCACTGCTTTAGACGCCTAACACCCACTCCACTCATGAAGGCCCAAATTGGCGTCACCCTCCGGTCTCACTCCTGATTCAAGCCCCCCGTTCCAACCCTTCCATTCCCGGCCCCTATGATACTTTCTAGCTTCAGCTCTCTCTCTACGGAAGCATTTCGTATCCCTTGGGTCCTGTGGGGGGGGAAAAACGCAGCCCGCCTGATGCCTTTGAACTCCATTTCCCATCATTCCTAGCTATCGTCGTCAACAGTCAGGGATGATGGGAGTTGCAGTCCAAAAAAAATAATATCTGGAGCGCCTCATGTTTGCCACACCTCTATTGAGCGACTGGATAAAGAGACTACAATTCCCAGCGTGCAATGCGGCAAAGCCGAGGGAGCTGGAGCTGTACGGTGGCTGCGAAGGGACGCGAGGGGTGTGGCGATATACGGTGGCTGGTGGGGCTCGCGCCGGAGGCGGCACTGTCAGTGGCGGGATGGAGTCGGTGGTGTTCATTTTCTCGCTCATTGACTGCTGCGCCCTGATCTTCCTCTCCGTTTATTTCGTATCCTCCGGTCTCTCTTTTTTGGCGGGCGGCCTGGGAAGAGGGAGGCTCGAGCGGGAGAGGCAGCCCTCCGTGGTCTGTGGGCGGGCGGGCTGGGAAGGACCGTTGGGGCGGCGAAGGGGCTCTGGGAGGCCGGGGGCGTCGGTGACCGTCGGCCGTGGGGGCCGTGAAGGTGCTGCTGCGGGAGAACGAAGAAAGAAGGGGCTCCTGGGAAGGAGACCGCGGGGAGGCAGCGAGGGGCTTTGGGGAGCGGCCTCGAGAATATGTTTAAGGGGAAGAAAAGTGGGGTGCGACTGTTTTAAACGCTGCCTTCAGGTGTTTGGGGCGAGAGGAAATGGAGGTGTGGCTAACGAGGGGTAAAAAGGAATGAATCCGCGGACCCTTGCACCTTCAGTCAGGGTTGGTATCCTGGCCCAGGCAAATGGGACATTAGTGCTGGCCTCTTACCCCTTTGGGTCCATTGGCCATGGAGAGCCTAGACTAGAAGGCACCACTGCTGGGCCCTGGCAGCCACCCAGTTTTGCTAAGCTATGGTACTAGCCATGGTGGTGGCCAAGGAGACATGGAGGTAATATGGCAGCATTTCCAGCAGAAATTTAAATGCACACGCAGTCTTCCTAACTGTGTAAAAACCCTGTTTTATTGTAGCTCTGTAAATTGTGGTATGGCGCTCAGGCAGTGCTTTTTGCGGATTGTTTTATATGGATAGGTTAAATTTTGCCTAGAACTCGCAACTTACAAATATATAAAATATTGAAAACTGTTATTGTTATCATGGCATTTTAGCTGTACGCCTCATGAGATATTTGAGAGTTCTGCTGGGGAGCCTGTTTATACTTAGGTTGCCACCCTAGTCCTAGATGTGTATACTTGGAAGTAAATTTCATGAATAGGAACTTATTCAGTCTCATGAATGGGAGCTTACTTCCAGGTATATGTGCCCTTTGTGTTATCATTCAGACTGTTGCAAGAATACTTCTGTGGTTGTTTTATGACTTCTTAGGTTACAAAGGCCTTAAACATGCCCTTCAGATTTTTTTTGAAGGCCAAAGTACGTACCTTAAGTGTGCCTGCTCCTAAGATTAACATTTAGATGTCTCTCATTTTCCAAGAAAATATTCATGCATTTTAGTTAAGAATTGTGTGATATCCTGAGTTTTTTTCTTAAATATCATGATGCTGCTGAAGATGTTGCTATGCTAAATGGTTGATTACATGACTAGTATTTCCTAACTAAAATTGCTTCCTTTTCATGCATCCATTATAAGTAAGGCATTATGGAGCACTGAACATGTCAGTATAATTATGCCCTGCTTCAGTTAAATTCACTGTATTAAGTGGCATACTTAGCTCTTACTTCTGTAGGTCACAACCTGTAGTTGGGTCTAAATTTCTAGCTCAAAAAATTATTGTAACAGCACAAAGAGGGTGTATCTGTCATGGGTTCAGTGTGATGCCATAGTAGCCTTGTGGCAAGAAACCATAGGTTTCTGTTTTATGTGAATTAACAGCTCACCCTTCCCTCCTTCCCTTTGCATGCCTCCAGGCAGGGGATCTGAAAGTTTTGCTTCTGAATTTCAACAACAGTTTCCAGTGCACAAAAGGGGATGGAAGGGAAGAGAGGGAGGAATGTGTAAGTCTTATTGTAGCTCATTCACATAAAGGAAAACCATGGGTTTTATTCAACTAAGTAGACTCAATAAAATTGATATGACTGAGATGGGTCCATTAATCTCAGTGGTTCTACTCTAAGTAAACTTAGTTGAATACAATCCCATGGTTTCCTGCAGCATATGAATGTGACCAGTGTGTGGTTGTACGCTTTTGTTACAGCAGCTATTCTGCCGTAAATGTTCAATATATAAAATAGTTGTACGATAACAGGAATGAACCCAAGCTGATAGAGAGGCGTTATCTATAGCTCTGCAATGAAGATGCAACTATTTTCTTTATTTAATTTTCTTTCTTGCCATTTATCATATGGTTCCAGGGCAGGTTACAATTTACAATTATAAAACAAAGAAAACAGTTAAAACCACGAAACAAGGAAAGTTTAAAAAGTGTAAAAAACAGTTCCTTATATAAAAACAGTTTAGAAAACCTGTCAGGCTCCTGCAGATTCCAGGTATAAGTGGAACCCTTTGTGGCCAAGCCACTGTTCAGCTATTGCTAAAGCTGCTGTGACCCAGCACAGTAGTTGCAACAATGGCCAGGGAAGCCTGCACTTAGTCTTGGGTGTGTGCGCTTAGTTTGGCACCTTAGGTTCTCTGCTTCTGCCTTATAACTATTATGATTGCTGTGGCCAGTCACGGTGGTTGTGTGGATACTGGGGCTTGCCCTAGCTAGGATGCCAAGTGTGTTGTAGCTTGGGGCTTGGCTGTGTGCACTGATGTTGTTAAGTCTATCAGCGTAACAGCTGGGTTGTGAATTCTGCTGTTACTAATCGATGAATCTTCTGAAATAGCCTCTTGCTTGTGAATGTTCTGCTTGTTCTGTAACCTTTGTTACATTAGTAGAATCCCTTGCAGTCAGATGTTTATATGAACTGTTTAGCTCTGTTGTAATACTCAGGAGTGGTGCAAGGCATTGATGGCTCTTGTGTCACAGGGTAGAGCGCTTCCAAAATCATAGTAATTCCTTATCTTGACCTTCAGATAATTACATTATCAGATTTGGAATGTGACTACATTAATGCTAGATCTTGCTGCTCAAAACTAAATAAAGTAAGTTTTTTTTCTTTTCTCTTTTTAAAGTGATGAGATTCTGAAATTCTTTTTAAAGTGATGAAATTCTGGAATTAGATTTAGAAGTGGTGTGGGGGGGCCTCATCTTATTAATATGAAATAATCAGGATTATGTAACGTTATCTACCGATAGAGTCCGTTCCACTGTCAAATATATTTTACTGTCAACCATTCCTCATAGGGTTTGGTTTTCAGACCTTTGATAATCTTGGTTGCCCTCCTTTGCACGTGTTCCAGCTTGTCAATATCTTACTTAAACTGTGGTGCCCAGAACTGGACACAGTATTCCAGGTGTGGTCTGACCAAGGCAGAATAGTACTGTTACTTCCCTTGATCTGGACACTATACTTCTGTTAATACAACCTAGAATAGCATTAGCTTTTTGTTGTTGTTGCATCACACTGTTGACTCACGTTCAGTTAGTGGTCTGCAATGACCTCTAGATCCTTTTTACATCTATAAAGTGGTACCTCGGGTTACAAACACTTTGGGTTACAGACTCGGAAGTAGTACCTCAGATTAAGAACTTTACCTCAGGATGAGAACAGAAATCGCATGCCGGTGGCGGGAGGTCCCATTAACTAAAGTGGTACCTCAGGTTAAGAACAGTTTCAGATTAAGAACAGACCTCTGGAATGAATTAAGTTTGTAACCAGAGGTACCACTGTACCTACAAGACAGGTGTCCCCCATCTTATATTTGTACACCTGATTCTTCCTGCCTAAGTGTAGAACCTGACATTTGTCCCTATTGAAACTTTTAAAAGATATCTGAAGGCAGGAGGTTTTTAATGTTTGATGTTTTTATTTTGTTTTTAGATATGCTATAAGCCGCCCAGAGTGCCTGGGGAAACTCACCCAGATGGGCAGGGTATAAATAATAAAATTATTATTATTTATTATTATTATTATTATTATTATTATTATTATTATTATTATTATTATTACGTTTGGGCCCAGTTCTCCTGGGCTGGGAAGAACTCCTGTCTGAAGACCTGGAGGGTATTATGCTGACAATACTGAGCTAGTTGGATCAGTCCTCTGACTCAATATAAGGCTTCCTGTGTTCCATAGCTCATCTTGTATACCCGCATTCTGCTACCTTCTTGCCCTTTGCAGGCCATTTCCTTTTCCTTGCCCAGACCTGGCCATTTGCAACTTCCCGCAAAGTATGCCTCTCTAGCCCATTCCTGTGTTTTTCCTCCTTGCTCTCCCCTTGTAGTATTGCCACTGCTTGCATCCCATGGCTCAGTCCCCTTTCCCACCTGGTTTCTCCTCTGCTCTTCAAATCCCTTTACAGTTTGTTTCCTGTTCAGTTGCATTAGTTCTGCAGTCAGGTTACCATCAATGGTTTTAAAGGATCCTTCTCATTAACGATTTGCCGAGGACTAGTATCCATTGCTAACAAATAGCAAAGATATGTGTGTTGTCAACGTCATCCTTTTTATGGCACAGTTTGGATTACTGTGTTTTAAGAATTTAAGAACATAATACATGCAGCCCTGCCCTTTTGGAAAGTCCTCTTCCCTCTGTGGAGCCCTCCCTAGAACTTTAGTCTTGGAGTTAAAGGCAAGCATTTATAATTTGTTCCTGTAGAGCAGAAACTTTTTCAGCAGGGGGCTGGTCCATTGTCTCTCAGACCTTGGGGGGGGGGCAGACTAGATTTTGAAAGGAAAAAAAAAGAATTCCTATGCCCCACAAATAACTCAGAGATGCATTTTAAATAAAAGGACACATTCTACTCATGTAAAAACACCAGGCAGGCCACACAAATAACCCAGAGATGCATTTTAAGTAAAAGGACACATTCTACTCATGTAAAAACACCAGGCAGGCCACACAAATAACCCAGAAATGCATTTTAATAAAAGGACACAGTCTACTCATGTAAAAACACGCTGATTCCCGGACCGTCCACAGTCCGGATTCAGAAGGCGATTGGGCCGGATCTGGTCCCTGGGCCGTAGTTTGCCTACCCTTGCTGTAGAGGGAACCTAGCAGACCATTCAGGTGCAAAAGTAAGTAGAAAGGAACATAGTAGTAATGCTGGTGTAAGTGGAATGTTACTGTTTGAGCTCAATATTAGGGGTTTCAGCAGAAAAAAATCATGCCAATGTTTGCTTTTGTGTGTGTGAGAGAGAGAGAGAGAGAGAGGGAGGGAGGGAGGGAGGGAGGGAGGGAGGGAGGGAGGGAGGGAGGGAGGGAGGGAGAAAAAGAAAGAAAGAAAGAAAGAAAGAAAGAAAGAAAGAAAGAAAGAAAGAAAGAAAGAAGCGCGCACTTGCAAAGTGATATAGATGCCTCAGAGTCTGGGCACACTTCTCCATTCTGCTTCTGAAATCTCAACAGTAGACCCTCCAAGTGTCCCTATTTTCCAGGGACAGTCTCAGATTTACAGAAGCTGTCCCAATTTCTGAACTTATCCTGGAATTTCCGGCTTTTCCTTAGAATATCCCTCTTTTCATTGGAGAAATGTTGGAAGATATGCAACAGGCTACGTGTTGAAGCCTGAGCTCAGCCAGAAGGCTTAGAAACATAAAAAATAAGATTAAGATCCTTGGAATGCTAAATTATGCACCTTTTTTTTTACAAATCCTGCACACAACTCTGGACTTGGATATGTTCCCAAATAGACCCAACTGCTTCTGTCTGCAGTACTTTTCTCAATGCTGCCTCTGAAGTGCACGGCTAGATCCTGAAAAGAAGTTTGGGCACTTTGACGGCATTGTGGTGTTTTTGTTTTTTGAAGTACTTGGAGTCATGTGAATTGTGCCAGTCTGTGATCAGTTGGCAGACTGATAATAGTGTTGACAGTGTACTTTTATCCCATTTGCTTGTACACTCCCACAGAGTATAAGTCTTTTATTTTTCTAAAAATTTCTCTTTTCCAGTGGGTGATCCCTGAATTGATTGGCCATACCATTGTCACTGTATTAATGCTTATTTCACTGCACTGGTTCATCTTCCTCCTCAATTTACCTGTAGCAACCTGGAATATATATAGGTAAGGGCCAGTTGGGTTGTTTGTGGGTCTTTATAACTGTTACCACTTATTGAAAAATGTGTTTCAGATGTGGAATGCTGTTATTGACTTGATGCCGATACTGTTCCTCCATTAGTCTGCCTTATTCCACAATTTATGAAATTCACCATCCTCAGCGGGAACAGCTTGAACCTCAGAGTTGTTTTCTCTACTCTCTTAACTTTTAAATCTATTGAGGTGTTTTGGTTTTCGTGAAGACTGATGTGACTTCTCTCCTTGAGGGCATTTGAAGGTTGGGGGCGGAAAGCTCACTAACTGCATCTTGGAGCTTCTTTATTCCAGTCCGAATAAAAAGATCCATGGGTTGAAGCAGGCCCTGGTGTTGTTTGTGCCTGCCTCCCTCATGATGATTGGAAAGTTTATTTTACAGGAAAATATATGGTGGGAATTTTTTCTATTACATAAAATTCTATACCTCCCCCATCATTGCTACTGTGGGCACTATCTACTGCGAAATAATCTATTGGTTTGTATAATTGCTTTCCCCTTGTGTTCTTCCATTATTATTGGCATTATGTAATAATGTCCTAAGTGATGCACATACTGAGCCACTAATTCCAATAGCTGTGGTGCTCTGCCAAGTGCTGCTGATAATAGTTGACACCACTGCTGGTAGAGTAACTATTTATAAGGCCTGAGCAGCTGTTTTTCCTCTAATATTGTGGTGAACTTAGCACATGGTTGGTTTTCTGTAGTTGGCTGCAGTGAGATTTGTTTGCAGCCAACTAGAGACAACCAACCATGCCCTGCTCCTCCTAACCTCTCGCTACCAAGGAAATATAATAAACAAATAGAAAGAGAACATACCCTAGTGACACTGACACAAAAACCCCACACATACACTAAGTATTTCCACCCTCCCCCCCTCTTCTCTTCTTCCTCAACTTTATTCTGTACACAACACTAATGTCTCACTTCAAATGTGAAAAAGATTCTGCAACCTGAAAAGAGACAATGCATGTACTTTCGTAAACCAAGAAAATCTTAAATTAAAAACACACACACAAAACCTAGCACATTAGGTCAAACATTCATGTTCCTCTTGATGACTTCTATGTGTGTATGAAACATTAGAGGGAAATTAACATAATAGATGGGAGATGGGGAATCTGTGGCCCTTGAGTTGTTATTGGACTCAAACTCCCAACAGCCCCAGTCCTCCCAGACAATGGACAGGGACAATAGGAGTTGTAGTCATAGCATCTAGAAGACAAGAGGTTTCCCATCCTTGACATAGCTGTTTTGGAGCAGAATTCCAGGTGTTGCTTTTGATCTTCTTCCACTTGATCATCTTAGATGCCCTTCTCAAAAGTGCCCTGGATGATGTGTGGTTGGTGGCCACAGGACAGAGGGCATTTTCAGTGGTTGTCCCCTGGCTGTGAATTACCTTCCTCAAAGAGACTCATCTGACACCTATATGGTTGTTTTGCTGCCAGAGCAAGACCTTTTCGTTTTTCCAAGCCTTTTGATCTGTCTTTGCCTGCAATATTTTTATTTTCTGTAACTACTCCTTTGCTGTATTCATACCTCTGTTGTTGAATTTTAAATAGCTTCATTAGCTTTTGTGGACTTATGCTTATTTAAACAATTATTCATGTCTCCCCAAAATAAAATATATCCAAATAAGTCTTGTAGGCATTGCTGTAGGTGCTCGGTTGTTAATTCATTTCTCTTTAAAAGAAAACCACTTGACCTTTTTGATGTCGAAATGAGTAACTTGCCTGTGCTTCCAGTAGAGAAGCTAAATGTGAAAGTGGTTTCTGAAGTACATTTACCATATCAAAGCTGGGGGTTTTTTTTTACTGTCTGTGAACCTATTTCGTACATTGATGCAGGTTTGTATGTGCTGATCACAAGAAAGTAAGCATTCATTTGGTTCCCTTTCCCATCCCCCTTCCCAGTAGAAAGCTGCTTGCATTGTACAGTTGATATTGACAAGTGGATTGCAGATCCATTATATGGTCTAAAATTTGGGTCAGAGAACATTTCAGCCAGCTCTCCCTCACACATAAATTGCTTGTGTGGATCTACTCCCATGAATAGTATAAAGTCAAAACAAGGTGATTTACGAAAGATCATAGCCCTTCTCTCTGTAAACAGGACGACTTGCCATGTTTTGTTTTTTCTAATTGCCGAGGGGGACACTGTGATCTCACAGAAGTCTCTCAGATAATGCTGTTCACATGAGTAGGTTCTGAGCATGAGCAGTTATTTGCAAGGGTCAAGTAGCTGAAGTAGCATCCAAATTAAATAGCATGGTTTCAACGCACACAGTGGAGAGAGAGCTTTCAACTGGTCATGTTCCTAAGCTCCTAACTAAATTCCTCCATGTTCCAAGTAAATATGTAACCCTGCATTTGCAGTATTCCAGTTTTCCAGATTGGGGGAGTTCCCAGGGTTCTCCCGAAAATGAATTTGTACCATATTTTGAAATGGTTGACAATATAAGCATTTCTTTGTCTACTGAAACTAATATTGTGCAAACGCTTTTTCCACAACTGTCCCCCTTTGCACAGTCTCAGTCTCCATATGCCCTCCTTCTTTCCAGTTGCACTGCTTCCATCTGCCCCCGCAAGTATTCAGGTTTCCATGTTCTCTGTCCCTTTTTCGTTTTGCTCTCCTGTTTGAGCCCTCTGATTATCTGCCTTCCAGCACATTACGTATTCTCTCTGGGACAAACCCTGCTTTTCCACCAGCCATCAATCCAGTTTTTTCTACAAAATCTGCTTCAAAACTTGTCTTGCCGCCGCTCTGCTTACCCAGATCCTTCTTCATGCTTTGATATATTTTGGTCCTTTCTATTAGCACACAGAGCTTGAATTGTGTCTCCTCTGTGCTGGAGTGCTGTTGGCATTACAACATTTTTTCCTTAATCCTTTTCAGGTACATTATGGTTCCTAGTGGAAACATGGGAGTATTTGACCCCACAGAGATCCATAATCGAGGGCAGCTGAAATCGCACATGAAGGAAGCCATGATTAAGCTTGGCTTTCATCTCCTTTGTTTTTTCATGTATCTTTACAGGTGAGTCTCAAGTCTTACAACTTGGAAAGAAGGCCAGCAGCATATTTAAAATACCTGCTGCCACACCAGCTCTGAACTTAATAGGGTTCATCTATCTGCTGTGCTGTTTAAGCTTTCTGCTACATTCACTATTCGTAATAGTGACCAAATGCTAGTTCTTCCTCTCTCCTCAAACCCCACACCCCCATTTATTTCTTTTTGTAAAAAAAAATACTAGTTGCATTTCAGTTTTGCTGCATGTTCCTATGCTCATGTGTTTTTCTGAGGGTATTTGGGAATATCTGACTGACACTGTTTGTAACTGGGTTTAGGCTTAGACTGGGAGCCCAGCACATCACGTGACCCTCTGGGATATCACACTACAGCTCATCCAGGAAAGAGATTCAAGACCTGGATATATCTAATGTAAAACAAACCAGAAAGGCACCTTGCATTGCTTTTGAAAACACATCCCCACATTTTACTGCTGACACATAACCCTCACAAAGCGACAGCAGAGGTTGTCACAACTTAAACTGATCTTGTGGTTCTCGTGTAAAAAGGCAAGTAAACAAGGGCATGGTTCCTTTGCGCTTCCTTAGCTATTCATAGCTCTTTATTTTTATACAAATCAATCAATGGATTCACCTGGTCATGTTTGTTGTATGGTGACTGGTTATCACAAAGATTTCCATCACTGCTGGCTTTTTCTTTGAGAGCCTCTGTGGGCGAAGTTTATTTGTGGCGACACTCACACTGTGCAATGAGGTGTGAGTCCACTCTTAACTTACACTTTCTGTTTGGATGCGGTATGTTTTGTTCATCCAGCTGGATATTTCTTTTCACTCTTGTGGCTTTACACAAAAACATCCTAGGAATTGTAGTTTAGCTGGGTGTTATCTGCTAAGAGATCCCTACTCTGTTTCCTGCTGCATCAGAAGTACAGTTCCCAAAGTTCTCTGGGAAGAGGGAATTAGTGTTTAATAAGTTGAAAGTCTGTAGTATACAGTGTTTGTCATCTTGTCCTGTATACCAGTGTTTCCCAACCGGTGTTCCGCGGCACACTGGTGTGCCGCGGAACGTTGCCTGGTGTGCCGTGGGAGGGAGGCGGGCGGCGAGAGGTGGGGCGGCGGCGGCAAGGAGAGGGCTCTCGCCGTCTGGCTGCCTGCGTGGCGCTGACGTCATGGGGTTGTAACGTCGAAAGAAACCCGGGAATCCAGGCTGCGGACAGCCAAACTTCGCCTTTTCTCTATGGCCAGCTTTCATCCTATCATATGCTAATACGTCTACGGTTGAAGCTGCGGAAGGGCGGAAGTTCCTGCGGGGAAGAACCGTCCGGTGAGCCCCGCGATCTTGGGAAGCTGAGTTCCCCCCTCGAGAACCGCCCCTCTCCCGCCGCCCTTCTTCTTCTCCGCTGCCCGCGTATGGTCCCGCCGCGTAGCATCCTCTCGGCGCCCAGAGCCCGGGGGGCTTCCTGCTTGCCATGGCGAGCGGCAGCAGCCTGGTGGCGGTAGCTGGCCTCGCAAAAGCTCCCGCCGCTGGAGGCCCCTTTGCGCCCGCCGGCCGGCTGTCGGCCGCCTGCTCCTGGGAGTGCCGGGCGGACCTGGTGGGAGTCCTGAGCCTCGTCCCGGAGGGGGAAACCGACCCCTGGGACCCCGCTGAACGGGTGAGGAAGGCGCCCGAGACTGGGGGGGGATACACACGCCCCAGGTCGCGGGCCTTCCTGTTCTCTGGAAGGAGCCCCGGGAGCCGTGGGAAGGAGGCGAGGGGCAGCCGAGACGGGGCCTCGAGGGGCTTGGCGGGGGGCTGCCCCTCTTCCAGACACCCCCCAACCCCCCAGAATGACCGCCAAATGCTGAACAAGCATCAAACAACCACAGAGGCTTCTGCGTCGTGACTCAGCGGGCAGAGTGTAGGTGTGTTTTTGCACGAAAAGGATCCCAGGCACATCAGTTCCGGGGTTTGATCCCTGCCTTGGAAACCTTGGAGAGCTCCTGCCCTCCAAGTGCAGACCCGCCGCTGTCAACTTTTTCCACATTGAACCCAAACACATTGCACTTGGGGGACCAGCTTCTTAAATCTTTGGCCATATAGTTTGCACGGTTGCACTTGGCACTGCGACCCAATTTGGATCAATTGGAAGACCAGTGGGTGTAGCAGCAGCCTGGCAAGAATAGGCTCTTGTCCTCATTCCACTTTTTCAATCCACCCTTCCCCCTCTGGGGTAGCTTTACTTGCTCTAGAACAGTGGTTCCCAACCTTTTTTTGGGCCATGCCCCACCTAAACATCTCTAAAATCCTGCCCCCCCCCATGACGTATAATTCTTATTATTCAAAAAGTGAATAAGTAAAAAGTGACCTTTCCCCATCTGGCATGGTGGTGTGCCTCGAGATTTTTTTCATGAAACAAGTGTGCCTCTGCCCAAAAAAGGTTGGGAAACACTGCTGTATACAATACTGCAGGCTCAGTTTTTGAGCAGTTCCTTGTTTCTGTTTAAATGTCTGCATTCAGGGCGCACCTTCAGAAGATTCCATATATAGAAGATTCCATATATGTAAATTGTCATATATTTTGATGTCATATATATATATATATATATATATATATATATATATATATATATATGACAAAAGTGTCCCATTCCTGCCCTAGAATATAGGCCCTGTTCCAAGGTGGTTATTCTGCATGTGTGGAATGGTTTTTGGAATAAATGCCATGTGCTCATAGATGGGAAGTAACACTATGTGGTGTTCACACCTTTCACTTACAGATCATTTCAGGCTGTGAGGTTGGGTTTCTGGACAGGTTTAAGTTATAAGGATTTTCTTTGAGAGTCCCAGAGATGGAAATCATTGGCCCATCTGTGCTGGGGATGTTGCAACCGATGATGAAAGTGGTCCTTGCCTTTATTTGAAGGCTTAAGAGCTAAATCCTTTTGAAACTGGGGGTGGTGAACTATTGACAAGACAGGCCTGTTTAAGACGCAGTCCTACATGCCACACCAGCTATGCATTATACATACCTTGTAAACTCTGGAATTTGTCTAGCACTAGACATGCCTTATAAAGCCTCGATATCAAGCAGCTTTAAACTTGAGGATATCCTGGACTAAAAGAGACTTGCTGTAGTAACGGCTAGCCTTGTACAATCACCTATGCTACCAGTTTGCATCACAATGCCTAGTTCTTCAGTAAGACCGGACTATGCAAATGAACCAAATGGAAACAACTTTGCCAATGTTTCTAGCATAATAAAGATGCAAGTTGCAGGGTGTGCGTTTAAGGTTATCTATTTAAAATTGTACCTTTAATATGTTTTCCTTCTTTCTGCAGTATGATCTTGGCGCTGATAAATGACTGAAGTCGAAGTAGAAGTGTTACAGTTGCCAAATTCTGAGTTGTCACTCACAGCTTTCAAGTAAACCTAGACCAGTGTCGTCATGCAGTATATTTTTTCCTCTTTGAACAAAAAATATTTTTGCTGTATTTTTTAACATAAAAAATATTTAAAAAACCAACATACTGAGTTTCTCGAACCGTTGATTTGTCCCTTCTTCAGTCGATTTTCCTATTATATCCAATTCATATTTTTCTCAAGAATGCCAGCTAGCCAATGAATGGAGTCAGATGATGGCACCAATGCCAGGATGTCACCATCAAGAATTGTTTTGTGAATTACCACTGTTACAAGTACATAATCATCACTTCCTGTATTTTACTGAATTTTATTTCTCTTGGACCTAACTTTTTTAAATCTTTCACTTCCTCACTCGTTTGTGTATCCACACACACTTAATGCAGTGATGGCCAAACTTGGCCCTCCAGCTGTTTTGGAACTACAATTCCCATCTTCCCTGACCGCTGGTCCTGTTAGCTAGGGATGATGGGAGTTGTAGTCCCAAAACAGCTGGAGAGCCAAGTCTGGTCACCACGGACTTAATGCATCCGATGGAGTGAAAACTTATACCATAATAAATGGTAGTTTTTATATGAGCTGTGGTAGTGTTGAAGTGCTGTTGATAAAGACCATTAGAGCTTGGCTAATCCCAATATATTACTGTGACATAAACCATTTCAACCCAAGAACTGCATTTGATGCTACCTATATGGGATATGGAGTGGCCTCTAAACACCTGCATTGTTTTTTGCTCTTACCCCATCTGGGGGGCCTGGAGTAGTTCCCTGTAAAATCAAATTTCCACCAGTACATTAACAAACTGCTATGGGTCATAGGGGATGTGTTTGTTTCTTCTTTTTTTTAAGAAGAGTTTGGATTTGATATCCCGCTTTATCACTACCCTAAGGAGTCTCAAAGCAGCTAATAATCTTCTTTTCCCTTCCTCCCCCACAACAAACACTCTGTGAGGTGAGGCTGAGAGACTTCAGAGAAGTGTGACTGGCCCAAGGTCACCCAGCAGCTGCATGTGGAGGAGCGGGGAATCGAACCCGGTTCCCCAGATTACGACTCCACCACTCTTAACCACTACACCACACTGGCTCTCAGGGGATGTATTGCTATATTGAGGCTGTGAAACTGCATCTGAAATACTGGAGCTATTTCTAAATGCATCTGGCCAAAAGACACAGGGTAGCAGGCTAAAAGAGAAGACCTGAAGCCTAGTAAAGTTGGCTATCAATCAAAGACTAGAATACTTAACAGCTTTTTGTCAACATTTCTACTGTAGTTGCCCTTGACATAGCAGGAGTTCCCTATGGTAGGATAAATTCAACCCTTTTCTCCTGGTTTTCTGTGTGAATCTTCCCTTTTAGAGATACTAATAACCATGTTGGAAGGGTGTAAAGGAGAGGATTAAATAGCCCAATCCATCTTCCTCATGCCCAAAGCTGCTGTTGGTTTGGTCATGATGGCTTATTGTGACTCATGTCAAGGTAGCTTCATGAAATGCTACAGGATCAGGCAGTCTTGGCTCATTTACGGATGGTATTTTAATCTGATCACTAATAGGAGCAGGAAGTGTCCTCTTTCATCAGGCTTCTGCAGTTGAAGCTGGTTCTTGGTAATTAAGGGCTGCTTCTAAGAAAACACATCTCACAATCCTTACCTACTTTAAATATGCCTTAAGGGCTTACATCAGTCTGTTTGGCTCATTTCAACACCACTCTAGCCTAAACCACTTAAATTTTTTAGATTAGTTTTTAAAATGGATTATGCACCTTTAGGAGCTATTCTCCACCTAAACTGTTAATTGCATTGTTATCTGGCTTGCTATAGAGATGGAGTTTACTCCCTATCCTGCGCCTGATTTTCCTTGGTTTAGAATCAGGTATAATTTTTCCTCCTATTAGAAGACAGAGCAAAACACATTTTTGTCTTGTTCTGCAGGTGGTTCCCTCAACTGCTCTCGCAATAGTTTCACTAACTGGCTTGGTACGTATTGCTCCCCTTCTGCTACTGGTCACATAGCACACAGGTGGCATATACAGTGGTACCTCGGGTTAAGTACTTAATTTGTTCCGGAGGTCCGTTCTTAACCTGAAACTGTTCTTAACCTGAAGCACCACTTTAGCTAATGGGGCCTCCTGCTGCCGCCGAAGCATGATTTCTGTTCTCATCCTGAAGCAAAGTTCTTAACCTGAAGCACTATTTCTGGGTTAGCGGAGTCTGTAACCTGAAGCGTATGTAACCCAAGGTACCACTCTATAGGTTAGTCTATAGTATAGTTAGAGGTTAAAGTAGTTTCTAGAGAGCTAGGCACACTTATTCTTCGAAAATGCATGGAAATATCTACCTTCCTTTGGTGCAACTTAAAAAAAGGTCAAGGGAGGCGCACGTATCCTTCAGTAGCTTGCTGTATACATACTTGATGCAAGAGTATCCCTGTAAGAAGTGCAAGTTGTTGCAGCTGAAGCAACCTTTACTATATACTAGTGGCCACCCTTTGAGTGTCACTCCAGGTTACAGAGAGGCAGTCTGGGGAAAATATATAGAGTGGAACCTTAGTATTCAAACGTAATCCATTCTGGAAGCCGGTTCAACTTCTGAAACATTCGAAAACCGAGAAAGGGCTGGCTGCAAAGTCAATGGGAAAAAATGAAAAATGCACCTCGGAATTATTATTATTATTTGTACCCCGCCCATTTGGCTGGGTTTCCCCAGCCACTCTGGGTGGCTTCCAACAGAGATTAAAAATACATTAAAACATCAATCATTAAAAACTTCCCTAAACAGGGCTGCCTTCAGATGTCTTCTAAACGTCAGGTAGTAGTTTATCTCTTTGACATCTGATGATAGCAGTTCAACTTCCGAGGTGCGTTCGAAGACGGAAGCATTCACTTCCAGGTTTTCGGCATTCGGCTTCTGAAATGTTTGACAGCCAAGACGTTCGAAAACCGAGGTTTGACTGTACACATATACCAGCTGTGGGGGTCATTTAGTTTATAATGCAGCCCAGGACAACGTATGATCCTCCAAGCTGAATATAGCCCTGTGCATAAACAGCCTGGCCTTGAGGCCCATCTGTGGTTATAAAGCAGGAATGGCTGTCAAGCCATAACGGATGGCTGCTAAGCTGTTTTTCTGCTCTGTGGATCACTCTTGTAAACTTGCTCTTATGCAATGAGCAAGAGTAGCACTGGAGGATTAACTATCATAGCCTAAAGCCCGGGGCCTGCTGCTCCTGCATAAAAAGACCACAAATGCTCATGGGATATACCAGGGTTGGCCAGAAATAGCACTGAAGCTTAGAAAGCTAAGAACTATTCAAGTCCAGTTATTCATTCTGTTTATTGAATTGGAAAGAAAGGGAATACAAATATTTGTTAAGTGCTGTGCACCGACATGGAAAAGTGTATTTTTTTTTAAACCCCAATAAAAACAAAAACCAGTAATTAATGTAGTTTGAATGAACATTTTAAAAGATATGTTTAATATACTACATATTTATAAAATAAGGTGTTCTGTAAATAATTAGTAAAACAAGTGAAAATAAATATGGAGACCCAAAGTTCTTATGTTTTAATGTAATATAGTAAAGAAACTTTAAACTACTTAATATAATTCAAGAGGAGTAACAAAAATCCAGAAAGTTTAAGAACGCAATCCTTTGAAACATTTAATATCAGTCCATAGCAAATAGTCATTACATACCAAAAGCTCTAAGTGTTAACTAGTTCCACCACAACTCCATATAAATCTTGACAATTTAGAAATTTGAGAATAAAAGTTCTTTTCTTGATCTCTACAGCTTGGTTTGTAAGTACACACATGCTTTGAGGATCCGTTTCTTCCTCATACATTTTCAAGGAGCCGACAACTTTTTCCATCTGTGCCGAGAAGTGTTAAGAATTAAATCTAGTACATTTATCCTAACAATGAAACACTTAAAAGATGGAGCACACTGAATTTCAAATTTATAAAAATATATTGGTATTAACCAAAATCTTAAAGTTAGAGGACACTTCACATACACACAACATGACTTAAAGTATGCAGTAAAACATGACATGTACCTAGAACAGTTGGTTCCATGACAGTTTGTGTTTCACGCACACACATTCATACCACACGCACACACACACTTTGCTGAATCCGGATCATCCAAAGTCAGCAAACAGGAAATGGGGTTCTAGTTTGTGTTCCAGCAACTAGAGCAGCTACTGCAGACAACACTGCACAAGTCAAGTCCACCCTGTTCAAAAAGTGTCAAAGTGTTTCCAAAATTCTACTAATTGTCAAATGAGCGGTTTGTTCTATGGCAGCTGAAAATGGACTCAAGCCAATGCAATATACATTTTAACCATATATAGGATTGATACTCCAGTTTTAACAGTTCATTTGAAATGCATCAAATTGAGGCAACATGTGCTTTGGGGGTCTTGACAAAGGGCACCAAGTTTTACTGAAAATTGGTTCTCTTCCCCTTCTGATCCTACCCCAAAATTAGAAACTAGACATTCTTCTGCTGTTAACTAAAATAAAAATAAAAATTACAAGAACTCTCCCAATGTCTCTTTTGCCAGCACAGGACTGGTTTAAGAAAACATTTTAACTTAAAGCCATTTTTCCCTTTGGGGTGGGAATTTATTTTTTTAATTAAGATGGCACTAAACACCTAGTATTAAATTACATTCAACAGTATCTGCTCGGAAGCCAGAATGAGACTATTGGCAAAAGTTGGGTAGCTTTCACTGGTGACTTCATATCAAAACTTGTATTATGATCCCCTAATTTTAAAACTAAAAACTTAAATGAGGGAACTAAGCCACACATTTACAAGGCAATTTTAAGGGCTATGTAAAAACTGTTTCTTCTTTTGTGCTCCTACTTTTAAAATCACTTACCTGATCTGAGAAGCACTGTGGCAAGATACTGTAGTGATTTATAGCCAGTGTGCATATTTTGGAGTTGATGGGTACAAAACCTAAGGCATTTTTTTTTGCAAACTACTGTATCCTCTTTCCCACTCATTGCCTTCTGCTCATGGTAAGATATGGCCAGTAATCAGTGATTGCTCTAGCCTAGAGTAGAAATGCCTTCGTCATATATAAAAAAGAATGTTGAGATAAGCCTATTCCTTGACTTCTCCCCTAACAACAGTGACACTCTAGGGTTCTTTTTTTATCTGAAATGCTGACGTGCTTTTCAATCCAGATATCAATTTAGGCTGCTCAACTATTGAAGATGTCTCACAAGAAATCCTAGCATTGTTATTGCAGTTAAAAGTTTGCTTCCAGACAGATCTTGACTTTATTTGGTTCAGTTGTATGTCAAGAAGCAGAAATTAAAACCACCTCAATCTGAAGAGCTTCCTCTTAAAGTTGCATGGTCTGTATTATGCAACTGAATTTAGAAATGGCATTCTCAAAACACATGCTTCGCGTTCAGCTCCACACTCAAGTGCTTTTTTATTAAAAAAAAAATCCAAGACCTCTTTCATAAGAGGTGAGGAAGCATAAGCAATAGTGTGTCCATTTAATTTCGCTCTTAATTTGGTTTCCTGCTGGTGTTATGCGTTTCAAAGAAAAGGAAACAAATTGGTCCTTTTTTTTCCACCACAACAGCGTCCTTGCAGGAAGTCTTAACTACAAGCATCAGATTGAATAACCTATAGAAATCTAGTAGCACCAAATCAAACTGATTTTAGTGCACACTTCATAATTCACTTCCAATTTCCCTTCCAATCTCCTAGGGTAGTTTTGAGTTTGCAAGCAGCACCACCAGCACCATATCAAATACAGCTGTGAATTCTTAAAGATTCAGAATGAGGGTATCTGCAAAAGTAAGATTTTATACAGGCTCAGAGGGGAGACTACAAAAATGTTCCAATTACAAAAACAAACCTTAATGTCAAATGAACAGAATACATGTCAATGGACAATTGTAATAAATGTAAGGTAAAATTACATATAAAAAGCTGCAACAGAACAGCTTAAATGTATTAAAGACTGGATGTAAATTTCTTTGCTGCTCCTAAATCCATGAGAATGCAAGGCAGCGGCATTCTGTTGTTTAAAGATTTCTCTGTAAACCTGGTCTGCACATACATTTTAAGCTAATTGGATAATTGTAATAGTGTTGTGTGCTTATTCAGAGACAATCAAACTTAAACAACTGAATTACTACATTGATTGGAATACCACTTGTTCCAGTCTGGAGGTATTTAAAGAAATTCAATCATGAATCTCTGATCAAATTAGAAGGCTCTGAAGGAAAACTGTTGCAAGTCTGAGTTAAGGGATACATGCCAAGTGCAATGGCAATAACTCATATTCCTTATCACAGAATCTGTGCCTAAAAAAACACAACATGCACAAGGGAGCAAATTTCCTTCTAGTCCTGTGTCTTTCCTAATGTTAAGACCTTTTTCCACCTGTAGCTTCTATTTTAGCTGGTACTACAAGGATGTGTTAACTGTTCTTTTATTATGAGTTGCTTTCTTTTCTGTTCTTTTTAAACGTAAGGATGGCCCTAAGTGCATTTTCACCCTTTAAGTATAAGAGAAATTCTGAAACCAACTAACTATGTCAAACACCTGGTTAGTTCTCTGAGTTTTAGTATGTATTCTCTGCACAAATATAGTTAACAGCACCTACTCAGAAACAGTTCCTGGAGAAAGAACGATCTGGAAAGTTTGTACAAGGTATGTATTTAATTCACAGCAGACAGTCAACTCACTGATTTATTTATTTTTAAGATAATGCTATAAAGTACTATTCTCATTTTAGGTCTTTACTATGTTTTAAATAAGAACCATTGCACATTAAGGCCAATTTAGAATTTTCATTTATTAAATTTCAGAAATTACATTGTAATGGTTTAGTTGGCGGTTCTGAAAGTTCTCAAATTCTTTTATGTTGGTAAACAAAGTTTCCTTTTAAAATAATACTTTATATAGCCTGTGTAAAACTGTTGCCAGCCAAATGGTCTTACACAACACTCCAGAGGAGCACCAATTATACTGCATTTACTTGTAGATGACACTTTTTAAGCTGGTTTCAATTCCAAATGTATACAAATGAAGTCATTTTAATGCTATAAATTATTTATTTTTCTTTCTTAAAAAAGAAGATTGTGCTGTTAACCCACTTACAGGGCAACAAGCTAGGTGAAAAGTACAAAACCTTTTGTCAAGTGTGATACTGAAGAGTGCTTTTCATGTCATTCACTGGTTTAAACATCTGGGTTTAGATATACTGTGCAACGGGCAAGGCTTAGAATCCATGAACCAAGCTGCAAAGATCTCAAGCTAAATAAGGCGGAGAGACTCAGAGAAAGAAGAGAAGGAAAGACTTTCCTATCCAACATGTACTCTTCAGACTAAAGCACTCTTTCTATCAAGCCTTCTAAACTGTTAAATAAAAGGTTTCCAAACAAGCATTTAAACTTCATTACACAGAAGAAGAGCAACAATAACAGTAGTCTGCCTGACAAAATGGCAGAAGGGAAAATGTATATACGGAGTTCAATGGTTAGCCTGAATGTAGCACAGTTCTTCACAACCGATGGGGGGTTACTTCAACATGGTGTCCAACAACGTTCTAACGACGTGCTTCATCTCAACTGTTTACTATGAAGCAAGGTGGTAAAATGTTTGGCCCCAGTTGGGCTTCAGAAATGGTTCTTTTTTTTCATGACGAGCATGTCTGTCCAGCTATCAATCATGTTTGTTTGCACCAAATCCCAAGCCATTTAAAATACGACTAAATTTAAGTTAAACAGAAGTCGTCTGCTCCAAATTCACCATCAACTATCCATGCTACTGCATTCCTCTAAGGGCGGGGGAGAGGGAGATGGAATGTAAAAAGAAAAGAAAAAATAAGAAATATCTTTAAAATCATAGTTCACCTCAGCCACAATATACACATGTATCTTCAGATTTACAAAAGACATACACACAAACTCATTTAGGGCAACCCAACCCAACTGAGCAACCCAACTCTGGGAGGTACAGAAGTCATTTCTAATACAGGGCCAGTGGGAAGAGGGGCTTTTTGTGCAAAAGAGACTTCCTTGATTGAGCTAAAACTTCCCCTGCAGGAGCAGACAGCTGCCAGAACACAAATTTAACAGTGTGATAAAGTAATTAAGAGGTTGAGAAAAGTTGTAGTAAAACCCATTTTAGACACTGAGATGGAAGGAATAAGAACTGGTACATGGGGCTTTAATTTTTCCTAAGATTACTTTGCCAGCAACTTCAGGAAATGTATTCTAAAGCAGAATAAAGCAAGCATTTCTAAAAGAATGGAAAATATTTTGCAGACTGGAAGCCCAATTAAAATTTTGATACATGGTTAAGAAAATAACATTGTTTTTGCTCACACCATGGTGCAATGTATTGGCTTACACCTATAGACACAAAAACTTCTACAGCCTTGCATATTAGAATGTGTATACATCTAACAAATGCCTGTTTGCTAAGAACTTGTTTACTACAGTCTAGTTTTCATATATGATGGTATCTCTTTTTATGCTGCCTCAGCTTTGCGAAAAAAGGGCATCTTGACAGAGCAATGGAAAAATTAGTCCTGGCTTGGGCTAATACCGAGATAGGACTTTTGCATTTCAGAGATATCAACTGGAATTAATTCAAAACCTGCAGAACCACTGGCAGTAAAAGGTTCCAGGTGATACCTAAGAAGCAGTCAAGAATTGAAGCTCAGGTTTGTCTCAGCTATTGAAGCTCTCTCCTCATGTAACAGATACAGCTTCAATTAACAAAATGAGCAAGATACCCTTTCATTTCAAAGCAAAGAAACAGCTACATCATCAGTTTCAATTGATCTTTATTCTAGTTTGCTAGGGTCCAGATTTCTTTTCATTTCATGCCAACTAAAAAAAAATTAACTACCAGGTTCAGTAACATTAAAATAGCTTGCTGCAGCTTCTAACGGTTCACACAAGGTGTCTCCATCTGATTTTTGGCAATCCCCTGCCTCTCTGTGCAGCCCTTCCACTAACTCTGCAATCCATATTGTTCAAGTTGCTTCCTTTGACTCTCAAGAGACTTTTTAGGGGGCACAGGGAGAGGAGATAATAAAATTCATTATGTGTGTGACCCAATATTATTATTTATTATTATTATTAGTAGTAGTAGTAATATCCCACATTTTTTCCAGACCTGTACTCAAAGCAGCTTACAGATAAAATGCAGAAACTCCACACCATACTTCAGTAACTTATCTCCTCTGTCATTTACTCTCAAGTCTCATTCTCTACCTACTCTTCCTTGAGGTTTCTTTCTTGGTTCCCTGGGCTATATTGCACCTCACTTATCATTCTTGTCTTTGTGCTCCTTGTCCCTTAACTTAACTTCTTCCCAGTCCTTAGGCATCTTGTGAGAGGTTATAGTTCAAGCCAACAGGTACTACCACCCTGTTCTGAACTTTTTGGAGTTTCACAAGGTAGCAGACTCTTCAAAAGGAGGGACTAATACACAGTATGATGTGAATTTGACCAAAGTCCCCTTTACCCAGTCCTAACTATTTACAGTAATAATAACTGAGGCAGCCAATTCCTCATACACTGTGGTGTACAGCTTAATTCTGAACCAAGGCTGGGGAGACCCTGGTTCAAATCCACTCTAAACAATTAAACATGCTGGGTGACTCCAGCCTGTCTTTAACTTCCAGCCTATCCTATCTTACAGATCTATTGTAAGGACCAAAAGCTTGAGGGGGGCGGGGGAGCGAAGAATACTATTTATGCTGCCTTGAGCTCCTTGAAGGAAAGGTGGGATATAAATAAAAAAAATCCCAAAATAAACCGCATATAGTCAAAACACATTTGGTTCCATGGTGAGTGGAGTGGGATTGCCAACACTGCTTCCCCGACCCCGACCCACAATCTCTTTCCTGCTCCATTTTTATTATTTTGCCAAGTGTGTAAAGCTGAATGCTCACAAATTAAATGTGCATCGGTTGTGAGTTACCTGATCACAAGTAAGTAAGTGCAGCTTACCAAATTCCTCTTCCATAAAAATTAGATTTGATTTACCTTCAATATCCTGGTTGTCTACAAAAGGTGCTGGTCCCCATATTCTAACAGTGCCATCGTCAGAGGCGCTGGCCATCATGGATGGAATCTGTGGGTTCCAGCTCACACAGTTGACTGTGCGTGTGTGCCCCGTCAGCTCCGCAATTGGCAGCTCGCTACGTTTGTGCCAAATATATACTTTGTGATCTAAGATGAGACAGGAGGGAAGAAACATGAAGCATCCCAAAATTTAAAACATGTTCTGGCACTTATCCATGTATTAACTGTTTCCATGTTAAAATTTCATGTTATGTCCAAGAACTGATATCTGCTCAGTAATGCATCCAACAGCTTCAAGAATCTTCTTTTATGGCATTTAGAATCCTGTATTTAAACTAACAACAAGCACTGATCTTCTCTGCAAGTTGAAAATATTTGTAGGTAACTGGAACATAATACAGCTTTAAGTAGGCTTCATATTATCCAAGTAAGAATGCGAGTGGTTTGGGTGTTAACTCCTTACCCTAGCCTTCTACATGCATCAAGACTGGAATCAAGCTCTGGTCTCTCACACTTCCTCCATATTCTTTCTGTCCCCCCTCCACCTCTACAGGTGGTATGGGCAACTTCCAAAAAGAACACAGCTATTTCAATGTGGGATCCCATCTATAACTGGATATTAAAATCCCTTTCTGTAACTGGTTCAATATGTAGGGCTATGAAAACTATGTATTCGATTAACTGCAGGAAACTCTTTATTCACTGATTAACTGCAGGAAACTCTTTATTCACTGATTAACTTTTGCCTAAGAACAGAGAATGAAGGGGGCAAACTGCAGGGCCCAGTCTTCATCTTTCCAAATGTGCAGGTAAGGGAGAGGGAGGAGCAACAACCACAGAGTTGCTTTTAAGTATCTTATCCTATCTGAAAAATTCTATCAATGAAGGCAACAAACTCCATTTCAAAGGCTCCAAAACATCCATGGGTGTATTGTTACAGAACAACATATCCACATTAAAAGTGTACAATCTGAACAGGAGCAATGTGACATGAGACAACTTTGCGCCGATTGCTGGACTGCACCCATCTAAACTGTAGATTATACAGAGATGGCTGCAGATCAGATGTACAACTCTCTGCACTACTGAAAAACCACAAGTCACAATGACTACCAAAAAGAGAGAATTCTGCTAAATATTAATATTCCATAGAAGCAAACTTGACTTGGAGTTAAATACTTGATAAGGCAGAAGCAATTACATGAAGAACACCAGGTACTACAAGAGTTATTTTAAAAGTTTTAGAAGTTAAACTACAATGTTTGAAAACTAAAATATGACAGTCCATTTCCAAAAGTACTCACTTATTTCCCAACCCCTGCTGTGACCTACTTGCTAAAGTATTTTATAGAAGTGCTGTCTGTATCATTAAAAAAATCAAATTACCATGACATCTAAATGGTATCAAAGACTCCTACTTGTACAAATTTCCATTTTTAACCTACCAATTTCAAACTATACTGTATAAGCTTCAAGTCATCACACATTCACTGTAAGGCTGCAACACACAGCACTTGCTCATAGAAAGATACTTCCCCCTCTACTTTATGGATGTTTATGTGCACATGAGTTAGATGTGAATTTTACTCCCAGGGAAGACCCTTTGATGTTTGGGGCTGGTAGGTGGAAAGCCTACCTAGCTGAGAACATACCTTTACACTTAAGAGCTTATGACATTTAAATCTGTTACTTTTTTTTGTACATAGAGACTTTCACAGCAGCCATATTTGCAACAATTCAGTGCAAAGAGGCAACAGCCTCAGGCAGTCGGAATCTAAATTAGGTGCCATCAGCTTCAACTACAGCTGGGTAGTTTTTAGACACTGAAAATGAAAAAAATAAAAAGCTTTTCTAAGTTGACCTGGATAAATTAAATTCACATTCATGTCAAACAAACAATAGGCTGTAACTAAGTGATTTGTTTATGCAATCCTGTGTGGTGTACTGAAAAACTGATATACCAGGGAGTTAATACAGTTGATTAGACATTCCTGGGGCCAGAAATTATGTGGAAGGGGAAGGGGATTAATGCATGCAATAGGAGTGGCACAATTACATACAATGGCAATACAGTTAAGATACAAGGCATCAATAAACAGGCTGTTCTCAGGTGAAAAATTCACCAGTTAGCGGTAAAGAAGAAACACTGTTTCAAAATACTTTATTGCAGAGCCCAACTAGAACTGACCTCCTAGTCAGACCAAAACCACCTTCTCCTAAAGTTTCTATAAGCTACAGGACAGGAGTACTGTTGTCCACACTGTATATACCACCATACTATTACCCTCACAGAGAGTAAGCTCCTTAATGCCTAGAAAAGCTGTCAAACAGGCCACTCACAGAACCAGCAATAGAAAACGCTAAGATGACAGTCAGGTTGCTGATAGCCAAAGTTACTGAACATGCTAGGTCTGCTACAGGATATGAAACTTGTTTCTTTCACTGTAATTAGTAATTATCCTTGAGATGTCAGAACTCATCTGGATTTACATAAGCACACCTACCTTTGGAAAAACAAGCCTACATCAAATAAAAATTGTATCCCTGTACACCACGCTCATTCTACCAAGACTACAGCTGTTGCCATAAACAATAGCCTCGTACATTCAACCTCCTGTGCTACTAGATGATTTTTCTTCTTTCATCAACAAATCATTTTTATGGAAATAACTTTTTATATGGATCAGCTTGGTCACTGTGAGAACTGGATTAGATAGGCCTTTGGTCTGATCCAGCAAGACTCTTCTGATGTTTGTGTGAATTGTTGCTAGCATATTTACCTTACTTGTTAAGTAGAATACTACATCATTCCCCTATGTTGGAAGAATGTCCTTGAAATATATATAACACACAGAAACAGATCTTAAAAGCAAGAGTTACCTTCACTGCCACTAGCGATGAAGTCTTCATTATGGCCTCCAAAACATGAGTGAATCGTGTAAAAACCTTGTGTAACACCTTGGTACTTTCTCACTAAAACTCTGTCTTGCAAGTCCCATAAATGAACTCCCTGAGAACAAAGAGAAGGGTGGAGATAATGTAACATTACACAAACAAATTCAGAACAGAAAAAGCAATCCATTTTATGTGCACAAACAATGGTTTATACCCCAAAGTTACATGAGCAGAGGGTCACTTGCTCAATAGAGATTTCTTGCCTACTCCTCTTCACTGCAGATTGCCTGCATCTCCAGACAGCCTCTGCCTGGCATTGAGGGACCTGCAGAAAAGGCTCCTGAAGCTCAAGTGGGAAAGAGATGCAGTGTGTACAAGCAAATTCCCATTTACACAAGTGGCTTCAGGAGGATACGGAGGTTGTGATATGCTACGCTAATGGGCACTTGTTTCCCTTCTGCCTCCCAGAAAAATAGACTTTAAAATCTGGGAGGAAAGGGGGTGAGAACATGTGCTTGTACAGTTTCCATGGCAATGCAATGGAGAATGTAGGCAGGACTTTCCTTCTCATTTTTGAGTATGAAAGGCATAAAGCGAAAGGCCAACTGGACCACTTACCTGAGTTGCTACGTTTAACAAAGCTAACCGGCCATTTTTCGAAATCGTAAAAGACATAATTGGATGATCTTCTTGTACTCTGAAAAATAACAGAACACAGAAGATGAGAGTCATGACTTTGTATTCAAAATTAGCATTTCTACCCAATTTAACTGGTCTCATTATACGGAGCCTTGCAGACACATAAGGCCCAATCACATCTACACCGTTTGCCTATTTAGGGCCTAAAAAGGGGGGGGGACCCAGTTTTAAAGCAGGTGTATGAACAAGACACCATATGGAATTTTAAGGCATCTCAACTCAGTTTCAGTATTTGACAAAGTGTACAATGATCTGTTTATGTAGCACAACATGAAGAAGAGATAGTTACATGTTTCTGTCTGTAAGGTCCTCAAAGTTATAGCCCCGAATTCGCTGGTGTGTGTCTGATGCCAACACAGTCTTCCCGTCACTCAAGCACCACAGGCATTGCACTCTCACTCCTTCCCAGGAGTCAAGGAGATTACCATCTAAATCCTAGACAGGAAATGCATGCAGTGAAATAATGAGAAAGGTTGCCTTCATTTAAAGCCAATTGTAACATGAAAAATCTGGGTTATAAAAGCAGTTAGCAGTATGTAAGTATGTGCTGCAGACAAGGGAAAATATATTCCAAGACAAAGGTGGTGAACCTGCAGTCCATATCTGGCAGACTTCAGAGCCCCTTAACAATTTGACTGCTAATTTGGTTTTCTATATACAGTGGTACCTCAGTTTTAAAATGTCTCTGTTGACAACATTTCGGTTTTCGAATGCCGAAACGCTTCAGTTTTTGAACACGCCTCGAAAGTTGTACATGCCACGTAACTTCCGTATTTAGTTTTCAAACGTTTTGGAACTCCAGTTTTCTGGAACGGATTACATTCAAAATCCAAGGTACCACTGTATCTTCATCTAAAAACTTCCCTTTTTTAAAAGGCAGTGCTGTAGACTTCCAACACACTAGTTTCAATCTCTCCACCTAGTCCAGCATAACAACAGGGGTACAGATCTTTCCCTGAATTTTTCTTTTGGCTTTTTTTTTATACTTTGCAGAAGGATCCTTTCTTGTTTTACCAAAAACCTAATATGTCTTACCAAAACCTAATAAACGATGGCACCACACATGAGCAAGAAGGGGATCTTCTCAAAGAGGCTTTATTTTTGCTTCAGATAAATATGCTTAGTATTTCACAGGAAGAAAAACACTCAGCAAATTCCAAATGGTAGGTTTCTACAACAGGTTATACTTGCGAGGCTTTTTACTGTGAAAAGAAACCCTTACAAAATATATTCTAGTACAGCTATACACAGCTACCCACGCAGAACATAGAACCACAGAGACAGCATTAAGTGCAAAGTCTACAAGAAACTGATGGCACTTTGCATTGTAAAAACAGTACTTACACACTGATAGAACTGTCCACGCTGCCCTCCAGTCACAAAACGTTTTCCATCTGGATTCCAGGCCACACTTGTTAAACTATCTTCATGAGACTGACTCATCTTTGTCCTCAGCTCCCCTGTCTGTAGGTGAAGAAGTATAAAGTAAAGCCAATGAAAAATTTGCTTAAGAAAGCAAATTTCTAACATTTACTTAAATTTTTAACCTGCTTCATAAATTCAGGGCAGCTTACAAATAAAGAATAGAGACACTAAAATAAACATACATACATACATACATACATACATACATACATACATACAGTGGAGGCTGCCACCCCTGCTCACACTCTTATCGGCAGCCACATGAACAAAGGGTGGTCCGATAAAGGACTCCGGGGGGCGTGGCCCTGTCCGAAGCCTATGGAGGTGTGGGCCAAAGGCACGCCCCAGAGCGGTGACCCGGGGGAGCTCCTAGTCGACGTGCCTCGGCAGGAGACTCCCCTGATATAGTGTTAACCCTTCCCTGTGTCTCCAGCAAATGGGCTGAAGCCGGATAGTCGTTAGGACCAATGCCTAAGCCAATGCCTCTCATTCCTGAATTCAATAAAGTTGTGGTCTAATTCGCCCATTTAACCTTAAATTATGGTGTCTTGTGTCTTTATTTATCCTGGTGGGGGGCGGGAACTCGCCACGCAACACTATTGATTAAGACACTCTATCAACGAACTTCATATTAATAACCCTTACTTGTACATTCCAGAGCCAAAGCTCAGAGCAGTCATCTGGACCACAGGCAACAAGGTAGTTGTCATCTGGACTCCAAGCAATGTAGGAAACACCATATGCATGGCCTTCCAGTGTCTTGAGCAGTTTTAGCTGGTGTGTATCCTTTAAAAAAGACAATATTGCAACAATGGCTATCTGGGTTGTTACTGAGATCTACCTGCAGTTTTAAGCAGTTGTCTTTGATGCCTAATCTATCGCTGCCTCCTCCCAAAACAGTTTAGGAAACCAACATACCAAGGGCTTGTTTACCAGTTCCACCTTACCTCAGGGAAGACACACACTCATTTTCTGCCTACTTGACAGAAGTGTAGGAAAGGCTGTACCAGGGCAAACCAAGAAAGGAGGTACACAGGAAGCCATACAAAGCAACACAGAACCGCCTCCCCATTCTGGTTTAACAACATTCTTGGAAACCAACTAATGAAAAGCAAAATACTTTCAAACACAGATCGACATTAGGGCGATAAGCAGAAGTACTAGTGAAAGGAAGGCTATGGACCAGCAAATGTAAACCTTGGGCATAATAACCGTTTGCACCTTTTGCTCCTCAAAGATTTTTGCCTAGTTTTTGTATGTTCTAGGGCTGGGTGATGTTAGGTTTTCAATACTGTGATGTATCACTAGCCAAGCAGCGCAGTTTGGCGATAAACCACAATGTTGAAACAAGATGCATGGGCACCAACCGGCAAGGCACGGGGTGAAACTGCCTCAGCTGTCAACAGCGGGAGCTGAGTCGCTTTCACTCCAGCATCTCGCAGGCTGGGACCAGCTGCATTAGAGAGGCTCCTGCCCCCAGCTGAGCAAGCCCCCATGTCCCTGCTGGTTGCGCGCAAGCAGCAGGGACCTCAGAGCACCTTTCTGAGGCTCCTGGCGCTGGCTTTGGGTACAGGCGAGCTACCCCGCTCGCTCGCCCCCCACTCCCCAAAGACGGACCAGGCGGCGTCAGCCAAGCCCACAGAGACTATCAGGACTGGAATTGTACAATGCCATTCTATGCATGATTACTTAGAGGCAAGCGACAATACAGTGATTGTGGTGGCCTCTAACTTAGGTAGCTTTAAAAGGGAGTTAAAGATATATATTCTATTAATTTGTATACCAATAGTCACAAAGGCTACATGCAGCCTCAGATTCAGAGGTGGTATACCTCTTTGTACCAGTTACTGAAAAGTAACAACAGAAGAGGGTATTATCTTCTTGCATTGCTTGTGGGCTTCCTAAAGGCACCTAACTAGTCACTGTTGAAAACAAAAGGCAGGATCTGATGGATTCTTGGTCTGGTATGCATAGATTTCAGTCTAGGTAATGTAATTCAGATTTTGGAAGGAGCTACTATTTAGTCCAGTGGCGGAGAATCCTTCAGATCAGGGTTTCCCAAAGTTGGGTCTCCAGCTATTTTTGGACTACAACTCCCATCAGGACTAGAGGTCAGGGATGATGGGAAATGTAATCCAAAAGCAGCTCGAGGCCCAAGTTTGGGAAACACTGCTTCAGATGTTGCTGGACTCAACTTCCATCAGCTCCAGCCAGCATGGACAATAGTTAGAGATGATGGGAGTCTGAGTCCAGCAACACTATCCAACATTTCAGTCAAATAACCATTCATCAACAGGCTTCATCAATTAAGTTATACAGAGTGCAAAAAGCAGAGACAAAGTAAAAAGGGAATGTTGACATTTTAGGAGAATTTCAGAAGACACAAAAGGAACTACATTACGGGGAAGAACAACACATCTATCCAAGACCACTGACAAGTCTCACCATGCAAGACACTTACTGACTTTTAAGATTACAACAGACTGACTGAGATAGGTATCTCCTATTTTAAACAAGCTTTATTTCCAATACAACCCCGCTCCAGGAAACTAATCACAGTATTGGTTGAACTGAGCAGAACATAGCCTAAAATACAAAACTGATGCAAACAGAAATACACCAAGGCATTTAGGAAATAAAGTAATGCACTAAAAATTAAAGCTTAATGACTAAGGAGTGATGTGCCAAATTTTATGCTTGTGTGTCAGAAGATTCTGGTGCACAAATTTACAAACTTACTGGATCAACCTGCCATATAATAACAGTTGTATCCTTAGATCCTGTTGCTAGTTTAGTGCCGTCATTTGAGAATTTACAGAACCACACTTCATTACAGTGTTCTGTAAGTATCTGCTGTGTGTAACATGGGAACTGTTTCCTAAAAATACAAGCAAAGAAAGGATTATACAGTAGAATCATAGTCATTTTACTTGCGCTAATACATATCCCAATAAAGTATGGATTCGAGAGTAGGATTTTACAAATATACAATATGAAACTTCTTGTTGCTATAGCACCTTAGTTTTTGAAGCTGTCATGCTGGCTCCTATTTGCATGATGACCAGGTATCAGTCATGAACCAAATAAACATGCAGCTAGCTGCATGCATTTAAAGAGCCTTTGGGTCAAACAGCAGCCTCCAGTGGTGCAAAGCAAACTGGACGCTAAATTGATTAGACTTTCAAAAGCAGTTTGCAATATCACATGAGGGTCTGCTCGACACCAAACTCTTGTATATGTCTAAAAGGAGCTCTTTGGCTCATGGCATTGCAAACAGGGCCCCAACCCTGACTAGGCATTTGAATGCTAGTTAGGAATTGCTACCCAATATTTTATGGTGATTTTTAGGAATTGAGGGAAAGGATTCTTAAAAAGTAAGAACCAAGGATGTAAGGGACAAGCAACAAATCCTAAATTGTTATTTATTTTATTTATTTATTTAAAAAAATACATAGTGCTGTGTCATAAAAAATTTCACAGCAGTTTACATCAATATAAAACCAAACAATAAAATCATAACAAGTTAAAAACAAGCATCAATAGGCCATTGTGTGGTGTGTGTGGGTGTGGGTGTATTCCTAATTGCCTACATAGGTCTGGAAAAATAGAAAAGTTTTCTGCAGGCATTTAAAAGTTGGAACAGAAGGGAGCTGATTGAATGTCTATTGACAGGGTGTTCCACAGGGCTGAACTCATGTCATTAAAGGCTATCATTCAGTCTGATACTGGAACCTATTATTGCAATCCTGCACATAACTAGTCTGCTTAGATCTCAGAGTTCAGTGGGTTTTAACACAATAACTGTGTAGAATGGCAGTCCAAGCTACCAAATATATTGAATCCCATGCACACTTATCATTAAGTAAGCCCTGCTGAACTGAACAGAGCTTGCTTCTGAATAGATGTGCTTAGGATTGCAATTAGGACTGAAGCCAAGACCATCAGCAGTAAGTTCTGAAACTGAAAAAACTGCCAGAGATTTGAAAATATTTTGATTATTTTAGGATCCTTACATTTAGATTTACTGCTATATAAAGACTACTTCTCTGTTCATATTGTTAACATGTTTCTAAATTGATCAAGGACTTACACAAGCGTTCCAAACACCTCCTAACATTGCAAAAATACAACATTCTTAACAAGTCAGCTGCCTAAGAAAATTGCTCTTTAAAGCCTTCATAAGAGAGTAAAAATTATTTAAAGGAATGTTGTTACATTAAAAGATATTTCCATTCTCATTAAAATGGAGCAGTTTTCTTACCTACTGCAAACATGGTCTATCAGCAGTGATACAGAATCTAGATTATTATCTAGTTTGGTATTGTGATAGAGGCACCGGTCCCGTTGGAGTTCCACAGCCTGACGCAGTAAATTCTGCAGACGCCTTGGGGGGAGCATCACTGATGGTGGTAGGTAAGCTTCATAAAATTAAAGAGAGTATTTCAGAGCAATCGTATAAGAAACAGCATGTAAGAAATCTGGTATTCACATACAGGCCAGTATCAGATCTAATTTAAGCTAAAAATTACCCATAACTTTGGGACATTAATAAAATCCTCTCACATTGACCTTAACTCAACCTTTGCTGTTGCAAAGAAGCACAAGATTGTTTAAATGCCAATAAAATTATTAAGAAAATGCTAGTTACTACAAGTCAGTTCCTAAACTCTATCACACAGCGCCATGGTATCTTATTAGGTGTCATCGATATGGAAGTAAAACACAGATAATAGCAGAGTACATTATACTTTGATTTTATGAGACACTTAAGTCACCATTATGCAGAATTATGCTATCCTAATTACAGCTAACAATTCTTAACCATTGCATTTCCCCCTTCATAAATTTCCCCCTTAAAAGTAGGTCTCCCTAACCTGCTACCCTTACTATGTTTTGACCTACAAATCCCATCAACCTCAGCCAGGAAGGATCCAACACATATGACAGGCACCCAGTTAGGGAAGGAAGATTGAAATATACTAGATAAACAGATGAGCAAACATTGTATGCCCAGTGGAAACTAAGTTTTTTCTTACTCTGGAGTTTGTCCAAAAGTCTAGATCTGGAAGTTGTGCCTTTCCCTTCCCATTCTGCTTTTGCACGCAGGTCTTCTGCATGACTACACATCAGATATCTGTTTGTATATAAAAGAGAAACACATGAGATTACATATTTCGGAAATATTGACCTTCCCCAACTGCAACAGCATTTGAACCAAAAGAGCACATTTATTCTTCTCTGGAGCAAGAAAAAGGGAGATGGACTTAGCAGAAAAGCTATTAACACCAGACTTTATGTTAAGTCTATATGGCTTAAACTTCTGCTATACGGCTTTAACTTCTGCACTGTTTAGTAAAGCTCTAATATATATATATATTTTTTAAGGAATTTAGCATATCTAATTAAAGACGCTGCTCAAGTATGCAGTTGGTGGGAAGGAAGCAGAGCCATGAGAATTCAAAGGCATGTTCCTGAAACTGCTTTTAAAAACTGTTTGACAGGACTTCCCTTATATAGATCAATGAAAAAATCCCACGGAGTTCAACTTCCAGCACCAATCAGTAACTGATCAGTTCAGATGTTCTGTCTACACAACTGATCAGTCTGTGTTCTCGTACACACATTTTCCCCTTGAATCTCCTTGAGAAATGTCAGGATGTGAAGATAAAAGCACATTAAAATCTCAGAATGCAAATGATTAAAGATTTTTACTAAGTAAAAATGCAATTCTATTTAGTAAGAATATATTAATTTCACATTTAATTTAGAAATAATGTGAGAGTTCTGAAAGGAGGCATCCAGGAACGTCTTCTTTCTATAGGAGTTTTCCCAGGTGGAAGTTTACTTTAATAAAGACTAGTGGAACCTGCAACAAAACACTGCAGTGCTGAGTACTCCTATACACAGTTCATGACATGCTCCCCATCCCGCCCCAGTTTTCTGTTTCTTTCACCTCATCAATTAGCATTTTGTGCAGACTGAGCATGCTCAGTCCTCAGAGAGCTGTTTGAATGTTTCACCTTTCGTTTAGAGAAAATAAGTTTCTTTGACACTTCTGCAAATATGGACGTTCCTCTCAGCCTCTTGTATGTGGGAGATGCCATTTCAGTTATGCAAGGATCAATACTTGGATAATAAGTTTACTATTGAGATATATTCAACAATGTAGAATCATATCCTTTTGGCATGCCTCTGCTTCAGGAATCCCAGAAAACACTAGCACTGGTGTAAAACAGGTAGTAGGATCTTATGCAATTCAAGTCAAAAGTTATTTAGTTCAATGGGATTTACTCTTGAGTAAACATGTGATTGCAACCCTAAGTACTTACCCACTGAGAATGTGAATGCGCTCTGTGTTGTATTTCAGTGGTGTCAACTCACAACGCAGAACTTGAAGTGCCTCCAGAACCTTACCATCCTCAAGATACTCTAGGTACTTTTGCTGCAGCAGCAAAAACTTCATCCTCTGACATGACAGAAAGCAGCAGGTCAGGTGGGGAGAAAAGGATGACTGAAATTTCAGAAAACATTTGAGCCTAAACAAGGGAGTATACACCATTCCAATTTGCCTTTTCAATACATTTGCTCTCATGACATAGGAATGCTTTGAACAGCCTTTTAGCATTTGCAAGACACACTGATTTGTGCTGTTTATTATAAGTCATCAAGCTGCAAGAATACACACTTGATGGAACCCCAAATTATCTTCTCAATCTTCCTCCAGTTTCCTATACCAAGTACCCGTAGTCTCAAGCAATCCTATTAAGCTAGGGATGGGAATCCCGCCCCCTGATATCACTCTAGGTACAATGACACTACAGAACACCAGGCCAGTAGGGATCTGCCCAGAAACTAGATTTATACAGAGCATGTAGGACCTCCAAATATATTACATGCAAAAGCAAACATTGCTTGTCTGCAAAACAAAGCACAGACCAGGCTTAACTTGATGTATATATTTTGGTCTTCATGGAAAGCAAAGATTATCTACTCTCTACATTCAGAACTCACTTAGCAGGCATGTCCATGGGAAATATATGCACCTTCATTGGCAATGTTACCTTCATATATTTTAAAAATTGGACCTCTCATTGATAGCCATGACCAACATAACAAATTCATGAATTTAAGGTAAGGGGGAAGGAAGGAGAAAAATATTTGGCACAGATTATCGAAAGCTCAAGTGGCAGTAGTATATTATTCGTAGCATGGCATGGCAATGTATTGTGCCTGTCTCTCACCTGGTGGCAAACAATGTCCTCCCCCATGCCCCAAAAAAGCCTCAGCTCAGAAGAACTGCTGAATTATACTTTTGACCCAGGGGCAAGGAGTGGGGAACATGAGGCATGAGGGACAAAGGAGTTTATTCTGTTACGTATACTTAGGCTTTGATACCAGGAGTGATAAGCATCAATTTTTGAATATCTGTTTGTGTTTTAAGTTGTTGGAAACAATTCATTACAGTTTCTTGTTCTTTTTATTCAAACTTCCATTATTTAAAGAAATTTATACATCATTAGATTGTAAGAAAATCTCTAAGTGGTTTACAAAAACATATACAATGAAACATCAAAATAGAAAACAGTTAGGAACAGGTATTTTAAAACATTCAGAAGATTATAAAAATCAATAGTAGTTAGAAAAAAAAATGTAACTTCTACATGTCTGGATGGGCCTGTCTAAACAAGAATGGTTTTTATTTTTTAAGCAGGCGCCAAAAAGACTATAGTGAAGGCGTCTGCCTGATGTCAATAGAGAGGGAACTCCAAATGGTAAGTGCTATCATACTAAAAGATCAATTTTTTCTAAGTGTGGAATGAGTATTATGTGGCACCAGTTAACACTGCCAGTTCTGCAGACTGAAGAGATATGAGTGCATATATGGGTTAGGCAAGTAAACTGGTCCCAAACTGTTAAGGGCATTATATACTAATGGCAATGCTTTGAAGGTGACCTAGTAGCTGGATCCAGAACCACTCCCAAACTGCATACCTGTTCCTTCAGAGGAGTGTAATCCCATTTAAGTTGCGTTGGTTCCCCCTGTGAGAAAAGTGACGTAACAAATATAATACATTTTCCAGACATGGGACCCACTCACTCACATTGTCTGTCTTACAAGGATACAAGCTCAGCATATTTTTTGTCATCTATACCACCATTGCATCCAGGTACCAGACACAGCCTCTCTTGATTCAGATGTTATGGAGAAATAGAGCCAGGTATCATCAGTGCAATGAAAAGCACCTTGCCCTAAAACTTTTGACCGCTCCCAGCAGCTTCATGTATATATTAGTGTACCTGGGGATCAAAAAGCACTCTCCCAGTACTACTCTCTGGACCTGGTCCCATAGGTTGGACCAGAATCACTGTGACACAGTGCCCCCGATTCCCAATCCATAGAGCTGGTCCATGACGATACCATAATCAATGGTACTGAAAGCCATGGAGATATCAAGAAACAGCAGCAAGATTGCACCTAGATTGAAACGAATTTAAATAATCTCCATCATCCAAGAATGCTTGCAGCTGCCCCACCACAACTCTCGCAACTATATTCCCCAAGAAAGGGTTATTTGCAACTAGTTGATAGTTCTTCCAGTCCAAGGGATCCAGGGCTGGTTCCTTTAGGAGAGGCTGTACCACTGCCTCTTTTAAGGCAAAAGGCAACACTTCCTTATATGCAACAAAGTATTAACCATGCTCTGGACCCAAGCAGTCAAACTTCCTCTGCTAGGTTTAATAAGCCAGGTGGGACAGGGGTCAAAAAGGCACAGGGGTCAGGCGTATAGCTGCAAGCACTTTATCCATGTCCTCTGACTGCATAAGCTGAAACCAATCCCACAACACATCACTGACAGTGCTACTGGATACTTCATCTGGAACTGCAATAATTGCACAGTCAAGGTCACTCTGAAGTTGAGCGACTTTATCCTCAAAACGTGCAGCCAGTTGGTCAAAGTAGGTACGTGAATGATTTTATCTCGTGATTTCATAGCAAGACCAGGGCTCCAACAGGATCACCAGTTTTCTCTGCTGGAACCCATCAAGTTCCATCCATCTCCAAGGGAGGGCCATCCAAATGGGCCCACCACCCTAACGGAGGAATGTGCCACTACTATTCCAGGCTTCATCATTAGCTGGTGAAATGCATTGCAAGGGAGTGCACTGATCCCCACTATCTTTGGGTCTATGGACCGCCATAAAGCTGTATGTGTAAACAAACTATCTCCAGTTCAGCCCTCACATCATGTGGGGTAAAGACTACATCAAGGGTGTGCCTTTCCCAATGAGTTTGACTACTGAGTATTTGAGACAGCTCCATGGTTGTCATGAAGGCTTTGAAGATCTGAGCCAGTCCAACAGCCGCCTCTGAATGGATACTAAAGTTATGCAGGACTAATGTCCTGCAATCCACCAACACCATCATACCACAGATCACCTTGTTTTGGGATGCCACTGGTTGACAGATCAGCAACATCCCCAGTCTGTCTCTCTGGCCCAGTGGTAGGCAACCTAAGGCCCAGGGGCCGGATGTGGCCCAATCGCCTTCTCAATCCAGCCCAGGAATCAGCATGTTTTTACATGAGTAGAATGTGTGCTTTTATTTAAAATGCATCTCTGGGTTATTTGTGGGGCATAGGAATTTGTTCATTTCCCCCCCTCCAAAATACAGTCCGGCCCCCCACAAGGTCTGAGGGACAGTGGACCGGCCCACAGCTGAAAAAAGTTGCTGACCCCTGCTCTGGCCCAACACTAAGTACATAACCTTTAAGCCTATCTCAAGATAAAGATGTTTTCTGGTAAAGGAAATCATGCTTCTATGAACAATAGCAACACCTTCCTCAATCCTCAGCTCTATCGTGCTGCTGTACTGAGTACCCAGGTGGGGATAGCTGAATTGAATGGGGGAGCTTGTTGGCCATGACTCAAGTCTTGGTAATGCATTCAAGCCATCCCTTGATTATCCATGATCAAGTTGTGGATGAACATGGCCTTATTAATGATGGACCTGGCATATAAGAACAGCACCACCACACCAGAAGGCTCTACAAACCAAACTCCTAGGTCTCCATCCCAGAATGTGGTCAGCCACTCCACTACAACTATACCTTCCCCTGCCAAACACCATTTCTGAAACTGGGACAATATCTTTGTAACTCCCTATTACCTCCCCCCCCAACACCTTCTAGCACTACCATCCAATATCACACTATACAGCTTTGAGGTTAGGGCTACAGGTAATAAACAAAGGCCCAGCTGAAGGCATATTCTACTGTTAAATGAAAGACAGTAATTTCACCATCTCTCTCTTTGGCTCTCAGGGGGAACCCACCAAGCCAAACCTCCACTCTCCCAGGCTCTCACCCTGGGTAGTGGTCACATGCCTGTCTCCCACAGTGCACGGCCTACAATTTCATATCCTGATTGACAGGAGATACCCCCTCCCCTCAGTGATAACCTAAAGGGGAGAGAGATTCCTTTTATGTCCATTTGGGGACAACCGCACCACATGTGGCAAGAATCTGCCACAATAAGGCAGGCTAAGAACCACCCCCTAGCTGCATGCACTCAGCCAGCAATCAAGCAGTACTACTCACTGCAATCAGTACAAACACTCTCTTACCTGCGGGCAGATATGTAACAGGACAAACAAAATGATGAAGGCAAAACTCCCCCTCCCTCTCTCTGTCTTGCTGTCTGGGAGAAAAACCAGAAAGGGCCAGCCAGTCCCTCTTTGCTTAGTCTTCCTGTAGGTCTGCTCACCTATTGTAGTAGTAGTAGTAGTAGTAGTAGTAGTAGTAGTAGTAATAATAATAATAATTTATTTCTACCTCGCCCATCTGGATGGGTTTCCCCAGCCACTCTGGGTGGCTTCCAACAAAAGATTAAAAATACATTAAAACATCAGTCATTAAAAACTTCCCTAAATCCTTCAGATTGTCAAGTGATTGTGATATACTCACAGGAAGATTGCATGCTTATTTTTATGATATACTAACATAAAAAGGAATTATCAGTATTTCAATAATTCAATGAAACAAAGCAGAATTTAACTATTAAGCCAACAATGTAATTTGCTATTATTCTTTCTATTTACAAAGCCACCAATTGTATCCTACTAGCAACTAATTATTTTAAAAATGAAATGGTGACCTCAGTTTTTACTTCAAACCTGCAAGAATCATAATGACCCCAGATTAAAGACAATTGCATATTTGATCAATGCTAACTAATGTCATCCTTACTTTGGCAGCCCATAAACTTATGATCATTTGCCTTTCAACTCCCACATTGTTTACACTATGGCCCTTGATGATGAAACTGCAGAACTTTATGCAAGAGTTTTGTTTAGTTCCTGAATCAGTAAAAACAAAAAGGCTCCACCTTACATACTTTGTTGTGTTAACATCACCAGACACATAACCTTTACATTAAAAACAAAACATCCCACTGTTTGCTTTATGTCTTATGTGTATCACAGTGAGAAAAATACAGAATCAGTTTATTCTAAAGACAGAAGGGTTCCTTCTATTCAAGGAACAGCTGGTGATATAAAGAGTTAAACTTCTCATGTACAAGTTAAACCATAACATATGGCATAGGTTCTTGAATGTATGGGCATTTAGGCTAACATACATATGCCGTATTGCTGAAAATCAAATATACACACCGTTAAAATGAAAGGGAACACCCACTTCAAGAACCACCATCATGCAGACTCTCAAACTCCAAACCACTTCTTCCCTTAAAACTGAACTAATTATTTCAGCCACATGGACAAAAATAAGGGTATATTCTGAATCAGGATCCATAGCATTAGATCCTATTTCAATGTCAAAGCTCAATCTTGGAAATGTAAATACCCACAGAGCATGTACACAAATAACCAGCCTCCTTATGTCTGGTATCAAGTGGAGTATCTTTCATGTTTAGAGGTGTCTAGGTATGACAACCAGACAGGTTTGACACCCCATTTTAGAATATTCATTAAAAATGTCCCCTTCAACAGTGCAGGCTTGCTTTCTACCACTGGTAAATCACAGGTAGGCTTGGTGTGTGTGTGTGTGTGTGTGTGTGTGTGTGTGAGAGAGAGAGAGAGAGAGAGAGAGAGAGAGAGAGATAAAACACACACACACACACACACACACACACACACACACACACACTGCATTGTCCTTTACCTTACACTCAGTCTCCTATCATCCTTTTATAATATTGAAGTAATTTTTCAAGATACTATTCCTGCCTCCATAAAGTCAAATTCAATCCAAGCAGATATCCTTTCCTTTAAGATACTCACTGAAATGTGTAATATCTAATTTTTGCACACCCCTAGCATTTCAGAACACCACAAAAGAGACAACAGATTGTGGACTGCTGTTCTTTGCTGTTTTGTTATCTTGTCATTGCTTGTTCTGTGGTTTTATTTTATGATTTCAATGTAACCAGTACTTGTTTTGACTGTGACTTTTTTTTACTAAATAAACTACAGAAGAAAGGGAAGGAAATGGAGGAATGTCACAATTAAAACAAGTACAAAGTAAACAGGGGAGGAATATGCAATTATTGCAGCGACATGTACAAATGATCTCATTTATCAAGGTGGAAATGGGGGCGCAGCAGCACAACACAAGGGAGCAAAGTCCAAGACTGAGACAAGGCCTGATATGTGATTCAAACTCAAGACAGCGGAGGGTGCAATGGGGAGGGGGGAGAAAGTCACAAAATGAGAAAGGCTTAAAACAGTATAGGCTGCTAGGATTCTAACCACAAAGTTTGAAGTTAGAGAATACATAGACAAATGAAGTGCAAGAGGTAAGATAGAATTCTTTTTTAAAAAGCAAAACAAATAAAACTGATTAGAAGGAAAGATTTTATATGCAAACGTAAGGCATCTTCACACTGATTAATTGCTAAAAATTACACCCATAACCCTCTTGTATGAAAGAGAACAAATCAGAAGTCAGTTTTAACACAAAAAGTCATATAAAATGGATTTTATCATTGTACAAGCTATGAACCATGAATATTTTTAGATTAATGAGAGTTGCAACATTTATTGTTTCAATTAGTAGGAGAAATTGACAGGCAGATTTTGATAGACTAAAAAGTGTCCTGGTTAACATTTTTTTAAAAAAATCTGATTTTTAATTTTTTTAAAAAATATTACTGCTACATAAAATGTGTGCATCACCTTAAAAAAATGCACCTGCTTTAGAACTATTGTGTTTTTTCTCATATGCAGATTTAATTAATTGCTCAATCAACACTTAAAATTAACTAAGATTTCTTTAATGAGATCACAGCTGTAGCACCAGCAAAGGTCTAGTATAGTTTGCTTCCCAACACATGGAAACAACATTGCACTCCCTAGCTACTGGCAGTTCTTATTTTTTTAAAAATCCAGATACCTGATCTGCCATTGAATGTTTTTGCTTCGTATCCTTGCATGTCCTGAGAGTAAGCCAAACAGAAATCTTTTAATTCCACTATTGATCTCCTGTCTCTGGGCAGTAATAAATTCTGGACCACGTGTACTGGCTCCAAATACATTCCCAGGACCAATGTAAACGGTTGGCTTTAACCTTCAAAGCCTTACACTGCTTGCTGAACACCTCATCTCATATGAGCTACCCAGACTCAGAGATCAGCTTCAGAGGCCTTTCTCAGAGTGCACCTTCCCTTAGACATTCAGAGAGTGGCAAGTGCTAACCCCCCAAAGAGACAAACCAGGTGCCGACATTAACATCTTATATCCTAAATATTTGATTCTTAACAAATATTGCCATTATTGAAAAGGAATTATTTAGTACACGTTTTTGAAGGTGGGGGTTTTATCACTGTACTGAAAACCATCATATAATAATAATAAATAATAATATTTTTTTATTTATATCCCCCCTCCCCAGCCGAAGCCGGGCTCAGGGCAGCTAACAACAATAAAATAATACAACATTCTAGAATCATTTCATTATAAAATTAATTCAAATCAAATTAATGGCAAATTATGTTCATTTGCAGTGTTTTAGTTTATTACTTTGTTTATTGTTCATGTATTTCTGAATTGTATTATTTCTTTTTCTCCTTAAGACTCTTTGTACAAGGCAAGGAATCATTAATATTCCAGTGGTGAAAAAGTAATGGCAATTATGCAAACAGAAGTTTTGAATTTGGCTTTGTGCCCATATAAAAGTGTTTATTTACAAACATATGTATAAAGCAAGCCATTTGTGTGTATGTTACCGTATTTTTCGCCCTATAGGACGCACTTTTCCCCCTTAAAAAATGAAGGGGCGCGCTGAGCTCCGCACGCCCCAAGCTTCGGGATTAGCGCAGCGCTCCGCTCGCCGTGGGAGAGCTGCGGGGCTCTCCCAGGGCTAGCAGAGACCTTGTCGGCACCCAGAAGCTTGGGGCACGCTGAGCTCCGCACGCCCAAGCTTCAGGATTAGCGCAGAGCACCTGGGGGGGGGAAAATAATTCCCCCCTTTATTTTTCCCCAAAAAAACTAGGTGCATCCTATGGGCTGGTGCGTCCTATGGGGCGAAAAATGCGGTAAGTCAGGAAATACAGTGGATGCTCGGGTTGTGAACGTGATCTGTGCAGGATGCACGTTCGCAACCCGCAGCGGTGCGTCTGCGCACACATGGGTTGCGATTCGGCGCGTCTGCACATGCGCGACTGCCAAAACCTGGAAGTAACCCGGTACTTCCAGGTCTTGGCAGGTCCGAAACCCCCAAAAAAGCAACCTGAAGCGTCTGTAACCCGAGGTATGACTGTATCTGAATTTCTATGAGGAAAGAGAAACTTGATTTCATTATATAAATTCAAATTCATCAGCTGACTCATGGGAAGGCCTCATATGGTTGCATTCCAAAGGGACAGCCAGTGGCTAATGTCATCACACAGCTCACTCTACAACTCCCTACCTCTGACTGACTCCTGTGTGAGTCGAAGGGCATTTGTTCTGGTTCTTCAAACTGGAATGATACAGTTGTCACTAACTGTATCCTCTCCCCCATTTCCTTTGCTGGCAGAAAGAGCTCCACCCTTCATTCCAGAACAGTAGAGTCTCTCTTCAAAAATTAAACATCCTTGATTAACCTGGTTAAAATGATTCCACATACACAATATACATGCACTTGTGTGAATTCAGAAGTGATTATTCAAAATTGAATACAGGTGCCCTCCCATTTAGACATGATCAACTCACACGCAACTGCATCATAGACACACGGCACTGGGAAATAAATAATCTGATTCAAACCTGGAAATGGTGGGAGAGAGATGGAAAGTCCTCGTGGCTCGCAAGGAGACCCTCCCTGGAGCCTGGTGCAGGACATCAATGGAACAGAGGAAACCTCGAAGAGACTGGAAATGCAGCAGGGCTTTGTTTAGGCTCCTCAGGCTCCCCTCCTAACAGCTGATGTGTGCAGTAGTGCAGCCACCGCCTTTCCATGCATCCTTCAGCTGGCCCCAGAGATACAGTACAGTCATACCTCAGGTTGAGCGCTTTCGGGTTGCGCTCTGCGGCAACCCAGAAGTAACGGAGTGCATTACTTCTGGGTTTCACCGCTCGCGCATGCGCAGACGTTCAAAATGACATCACGTGCATGCGCGGAAGTGGCAAAACGTGACCCGCGCACGCATGCACGCCATCGTGTCTTACGTTCCATTCAGGATGCGAACGTGGCTCCGGAACAGATCCCGTTCGCATCCCGAGGTACCACTGTATTTTCCTGGAATTTTATTTCAAATAGTTTAGTTACAGATTTACAGGTACCTCGCCCCATACCATCTACAGAAATATGATTACCATTCCAGACTGGGTATTATTTAATATGGTTATGTTTTATTTGCCCTGCCTTTAGTTAGATATATTACTGAATTCTGTAAATTGCCTATGGTTCCCTAATAATTGAGAAACTAATAATTTTTTAAAATATGGATACATATCAACCATTTTTAAAGCCTTGTGTACACTGAATAGCGTGCTGTCAGGGCCTAAAGATGCCTATAGGTTCCCAGGGAATTTTTAAAACTTGTTCTGTAAGCATGAATCAGAAAGAGGTATGTGCCAAATGGTACGCATACTTTTAAAATTATCTCTTGGCAATTACAACTTTAGTCTCTAAAAAGAAGAAGAAGAAGAGCTTGGATTTGATATCTCGCCTTTAACTCCCTTTAAGGAGTCTCAAAGCGGCTAACATTCTCCTTTCCCTTCCTCCCCCACAACAAACACTCTGTGAGGTGAGTGGGGCTGAGAGACTTCAAAGTAATGTGACTGGCCCAAGGTCACCCAGCAGCTGCATGCGGAGGAGCGGAGACGCGAACCCGGTTCCCCAGATTACGAGACCATCGCTCTTAACTACTACACCACACTTCAGCCTGTAAATAGTTACATAGAATAATAGAATTACCGAGTTGGAAGGGACTCTGGGGGTCATCTACTCCAACCCCGAGCAATGCAGGAATCTCAACTAAAGCATCCATGAACAAGTGTCAAATCAAGGTTGAAACAAATGAAATGCATACAAGGACAACACAGCCCCCCTTTAGTCCACATGTGCTAAGTAACCTTCTACAGCAGGGATAGCCAATGTGGTGCTCTCCAGATGTTATTAGAGGCCATCAGTTCAGAATAGCATGGCCAATCGTCAGGGAAGATGGAGACTGCAATACACCAACATCTGAAGGGTACCATGTTGACCCTCAAGATGTTACCCTTTCTAGAATAAGGAATTTTAAAATGTAGGCTTTATCCCACAGCACACAGAAACCCTGTTTTTCAAAATTAAGACAAACACCTCCCACATCCAAAGCTCAACTTCAAAACAGGAATACAAAACTCAAACTCTCATGAAGATTTCAGCAATAAAACAGAAATTGGTGCTCTTATTGCAGGCCCTCAAATAAAAATAACCTGGAGGAAGTGGAAACAGCCAATAATATTCCCATTTCAAAATCTGATGGCAGGTGAGGCATGAAAGTGCATGCCTCCCCAATATTCATTATAATTATAGCCATTCATCAAGGAAGTAAAAAGTCTGGAAAGAATGAGGGTAATCCAACCTAATATGCCACTGCATTTGTCGGCACACCCATTACAGAATCTCTCCCAATACTGTCACCATGCACAGGAAGCAGCATATGTCAAGGGTCAGAAACCTGTGGCTGTCCCAATGACTTCTCTTCTAGTGTAGTTCACTTCACTTCACACTCGAAGACTATAGAACATGAAGAATAGCCGCTACAATAATGTGTAAATGAGCAAGCAGCACAGGACTTATGTCGCCACCTAAATTTGGCTTGGAACTAGTCTCCTACATCCCTGAAACACACTATACCCTATATACACTTGGAGACTGTTCAGCATTGATTACAAGTTTATTAGTTTTATACACAATAAAGCACAATGTCTTTCAGAAGAAATTATTTAATTTACGATAATTATTAAATTATATCTGAAAGATTATTAATGGTGGATTGGAATAGAATTAAGATATTATCAATATTGTATCAGTAACATCTTAATATAAGAATGATGCATTTTCTATTTTGTTATTGCAATCCAATTAATAGATTTGTATCAAAGTAGTATAACTGAATATCCAAATCAGGCATAGACTCATGAGGTGGCTATGGGCAAGTAGTAGTTATCCATGTTAAATCCACAGATAGCAATGATCAACCTCAGGGGCATATATGCTAAATAATATACGATACTTAATACAACATTGAAAATGATGAACACAGATGGCTACTTTACCCCTTTTCTGCCATGCCATATCCATCAAGTAGCATCCAAGTAAGTCATATTCAGAATAGTCTGAATATGTTAGTCTGAGTCAATAATTTCAATGGTCTACATATTGGATTAATCCTGTTTCCAACAGCAAAATAGGATTTAAAACAAAATATTAAAATAACTATTCAGAGAAACAGAGGAAGTTATTAAACTTCAGATAATATTTTCTATCACTAGAAGATGTACTGGGGCATATATATAGGTGACTAGATATAGACCCATGATCATCCTAGCTGATTAATTCTAGATTCTTGATCCATGTATTGCCCTCTCTGCAGTCTTCCTTTTCAAAGTCATTTGTTGAACAGGTGGTCACTGAGCTAATCCAAAAAGACAAATGGAAAGAGCTATCATTTTTTCTGGAGTCTCTCCCAATCCACCATTCAGCCTGGGTATGACAAACACTAGAGTGAATGATAAGCACTGCTTTGCTTAGAGATCAAGAGGAGAAATGGAACCCCATCAATCTTGTTAGTCCTTTCTGTAGCCTTTGATACCAAGTGATCACTGCTGACATGACTATGGGGTCTGATTAGTGCTGTGATGCTGCTCAAGTGTTCCATTTTCTTTTCATTTTTATAAGAACATGTAAGAAGGTGAAAGGACTATTAATTATCCCCTTAGAAGCTTTCCAAGTAGCCTCCTGCAAGGTAACTGGGCAAATTGATTTGAATACACGATGTCACAGGTTATGAACATCAGCCAATTCATGGGCACCCCACTCAAAACCTGCAATCTGAAAACACACACAGAGAGTAGTATACATCTAAATACCAGATACTTTGAATGTTTAGCAGGAGGACGACTGCTGTATTCATTCTCACTATTATACTGTCCAGGGAGTTCTGGCTGGCAACTGTTAGAAATAGGATGTTGGCCTGATTGCTTGCTCTGGGATGGCTCTCTTCATGATACTGGATGTTAGCAAGCCAAATGAAAAAGAATCTACACAAAGCTGTAATGACCACCGTTGGCAGATAGTACAAATGAGGTGGTGTGGAGAAGAAGGAGAGACACACTTCACTGACAACAATTCAGTCTCCCTTGGTCACTTAAGTCTACAGCCTGGATAGCTTTTAGAATTTTAAACTGTAAGCTGCCTAGAGGCCTACTAGTGAAGAGAGGGTAATAAATATTATTATTAATAATAATATCTATGTTGGCCTTTAGAGCCCCAATAAATGTACCTGTATGTTTGAATTCCATTGTATAATAAATACATTCACACATTTTTGGCGTCAACCTAAAAAGTGGAAGATATGAAGTAAACCCTAGTAACTTCTGGCATAATTTACTAAACATTTAAGACTGCTGTGCTACGTGCACTTACTTTGAGAAAGTTCTATTGAACTCAAAAGGACTTATTTCTAAAGAACCACCCACAGAATCAGGCTGCAGAGCCCTAAGCAGCTTGACCCAATATAACTGCAATATAAAATTTTCCCAATCTCACATGAGATTGTTAGCTTGAAAGGTCAAGCTATTAACCATCATGATACCTTATTGTTTATTATCAGATTTGTTTGCATATACAGGGGATTTCTCTGTAATTGCTCTAATTTAGGATTCCTTTCCTGAAGATCTACTATCGCCCAGCCCTAAACATCTTTTGAAAATATTGTGAGTGTATACATGTAGCACCTATGCATGTGCATGTGCGTGCGCACACACAGGCTCTGATGCTAACTTTGCTTGCAGGAGGAGTTCATACTTCATCATTCATTTTTCTTTTATATTTTGAAATATATAATCTATAGTCTTCTAGATGAGGTGTGTACAAATTTAATATAGGAGAAAAAGAATACAGCTCCTAAATACTGCTTTTTAAATAAAGTTTACTATACATCTTCCCATATTAATTCTTATTTTGATTCACCAGCAATTATATAGTAGGACTGTTCAAAGAAAGGTCCAGCTCGAAAACACATTCCAAATTCATAGATTCTTTTATCAACGTTTTGAGGTACCTGGAGCATCTCTCCCATTTGTAAGTTATATGCTTCTCATAGTTATTTCATATTTCAATTTATTGTGAAAGCTTAGCTGTCAGAACAAATAAGCAACACAGAAGTTGTATTCAAAAGGAAAAGTGATGGCACAATGTAAAATAAAAATGTGTCATCATGAAAGCAATATACTATATATTATCAAAAAAGACCATAACGTTGTCTAACTGCAGCATTTGCTAAAACAGCTACTTTAGCAGTTTCACCCCTGTTGCCTGCATCTAGCAGATACATAGTTTTAAATTGGATTTACCAAACTATAATCCAAATATAAAGACTTAGTCATGTATATCTTTTGGGTCTTCTATTACAAAGAAACACCTATGGTGAGAAGTATTCCACCCCTTAACTTCTCTCTCTCTCGTCTTAACACCTATGGATTCCCCCCCCCCAAAAAAGACCCATAAAATATCACCAGAGGCATCAGTTGAAATCCCAATAAATTAAATGTCTTTCTGTTGTGTGTTCTAATGAGAAACCAGTTGTTCAAAATATAAAGGCAAACACCTATTTTCTAGGAAAAATACTCTGGTTTTCATTCTCAGAAATCTGAAGGGGACAAAGGTACTACAGTACAGGTCTTTTAATTAAAAAAATAAAAATGTATTAATGTATTTCTTATTCATTTTATCTACATTTGTACATAAATGGAAATACCAGCCTCTCCCAATTACTTCAATACACTCTCCCAAAATTGCTTTTTTGATATATTAATGGTGAAAACACTCCTTGCTCCAATAAATGTAATACTCAAAAGAATGCCAGTCCACTTCTATGCAATGTCCTCAATAAAAGCACAAGATTTTACCTCAATTTATATTCACCTCAGTTACATTATTTATTCCTACACAACTCTTGCACTTTATAGCATTTGTTTGTTCTGTTTGGTTATATTATCTAAGTGCTATCATATTATCAGCTGTCCATTCTTAAAGTAACACAGCTCTACTTGTCTGAGAGGAAAAGTTTATGCATGATTAGACTTTGATTTGATTAAAAAGAACAAGATACAAATACTTTCAGGCAGCAACTGAAGTTTAACAAAACATCTGTTTTTCCATACTTCATTTCCTGTCTGATGGGGGAAGGGAAGAGAGAACAGGAAAATATCCTTTTGACAACAAATAAATCAACCAGAAGAAAGCTAAACCAACATCAACCAATTCCTCACTGTTTTCATAGTCACTTTTGTAGTAATGCTGTATTTTCCACTTGAATAAGAGGAAAAATACACCACTATAATGACAGGGCAGCTGAATGTATGAAAAAAATCAGGGTTGCATCCAACTGAACCATACTCTGAGGGAAAGCCCCTGAAATCAAAGTACTTACATTACATTACTAATTTGAATTTATTTGAATGGGTCTACTCAGAGTATGACTTAGATGCATGCAACCCTCAGTACAGAAGAGTTTGGGTGATAGGAGTGGTTAAGAGAGTATTTCATGCTTCTCGTAAACACAATACATTGTCTCCCTTATTTTGTGTGTGTGCGCACACAATTGTTTTAGTTCCAATGTATAAATTTGAGCTATATCATCTCAATGAAATGATCAGAAGACGGCCTTGTTTTAATTAAACAGAAAACTACAGAGAATGACCCAAGTTCTAGACAGCTACATAAATGCAAAAGTCAGCTGAAAAGAGTACTGTTTGCTGTCAGTCATTGCATTTCACTAATGTTTATTCAAATATGCCACTTCACAGAGACCATATATCATCCCCTGAAAGGCATACTCAGAACAATTTCACTCAAGAACAGATTAAAGAGTTGAACACAAAAATGTATACATTTCTCATCAGTGACTTACAAGAGATACTTATATATCTATGCCCACATTGCTGCAGGATGTTCAAATACACTCATGACATGAGAGAGACATGACACTTTAATTTTTTTAGGCTTTTCATTACAAATATCAGGTAGGCTGGTGTATATACTTATTTTATTAAGACACATGTGTACCCCAACACAAATCTGGGGGGAGAGGGAGGCATAGTATTACTACAAATAAACTAAACTATATCAAACAATTCAAAATCTCTCTTACCACAATTGCATGAGGAGAGTGCACTAAAGGCTTGAGTTCATTCAGGTCGTTCTCAGCCTACAAGTAGCAGTTTTTAAAATAGAAAGGGAGAGAAAAAAAGAGATAAACCAAGGATTATGAACAGCACCAACCAACAAATCTGCAACTCAGACCTATGGAAGCTTATTCAAAGTTAAATCTCACTAAGTTCAATGGATTTACTCTCAAGTAACTGTGTATAGGATTGCAGTTCTAGTGATAATTAGGCAGTTGCATGCCTCTTCCATTACCTTATCCCATTCTCCTTCCATGACATGATTGCGGAATTTGGTAGCAGAAGGATGTTCTAAACGACATCCTGACTCTTGCATTAGAAGATCAACAGTCTGGCTGCAGGAGAGAGGTACAGTATTTTAAAAAAAGCTGACCAGTCTTATTCTTACAGTGAAGCCATCCATGTAGCCATAAATCCAAAATATTGTTTTTAAAAATATGTTCCACCTTAAGAAAAATAAGATGCTGGAATGTGTTCTAATGAATTCCAGCAAACAAACTTGTGCCCTCAGATCCACAAGTTACATATGGAGTATAAACTTCACAAATACAAAGTTATTTTTCCTCAACTATTTTGATGATCAAGAAAAACATGGCTCCATAAAAACACACTGTTTTAGCATGTTATTCATATGAAAACACAAACATTGACATTAGATTATAATGTGATTAGAACTACCTATAGCAACTGGAATTTTGTTGATGCAGCGAGAACAGTGTTATTCCCTACCAATATATCATCTGCCTTCAAGTCAGTTGTCCATTAGGCTGGGATCTTAATAAAATAGACTTCCTATAACCTACAACCCTCCCCTTCACATTTTAAACTAAAAATAGCGCATTTACTATGGTGTAGTCTATGAACAGTCACGAGTTGTCACCTGCTGCTGTAAACTTGCCCTATTTCAGTGGTGTGCTTGTTTCAAGCACCGAGTTAATTAAAACCAATCCATTCCCACAATAACACAAGCTCTTGGCATACAAGGGGCCATAATTTTCCTATAGTACATATTCCTACACATCCACATCTCAATATTCTCTAGCTGCTGTTATATTGTACTATTGTTAAGTTTGTTTTGTTAATCCAACTGCTGATGTCCTGCATTTATTTGCTTTTCACCCTCCCCCACCCCAGCTGCATGCCTATTACTCAGCTCAAAGTACTGCAGTGCTGCAAGCAACAGAAGAGTCAACACATTTGACATTAATTTTCTGAAGTACTTACACACAGAGTATATTCAAAGACTACATTAGACATAGTTATATCCAAATTACATTTTAAACATACTGTTCATTTTAACACCTAGCCAACGACAGAGACTGTACAAACATAAGTATTTTGATATACTGGTTTGCTTTTTTAACTCAACATACTTGTTTTAAGACTATAGACAAAGATTTCCGTACACTGTTGTGTTGAAAATGCTATTTTATCTGTACCATCTTTGCACCAATTCACCTTTATTACTATGTTCTTGGGCCTTGGTACTGTCATAGTTGACAGAAGAATCTACCTGTTCTCCGAGTAGGAAGTCCACACAGGACTAGGCCTGAAAAAATAGGCCCCAGTTTCACTGCCTTCATCCCTTCATTCCCTGGATTTATCTTCTCTCCCCCCATCTCTCTCTTTGATATTAAACTGCGACAGAATAATCTGTGACAAAAAGTGCCCCTCCTTGGGATAAATATGGGCCAAGGCAGCCACACAAAAGTGTTGGATTCTCTCCCTTGGGCATATAATGTGCCCTAAAATAAACAAGTCGGCCATGGCTATTATTCTCATCAGCACAAACCCTCGTCTATTCTGTATCCTCCTCCCCCCCTTTCAAAGATTTGGATGGAAATAAAAAATAAAAAGGCATTTTACAAGAGCAATACCCCCGACCCCACCCCAAGAGCTGGGTCTCCCTCAAACGTGAGCCTCGCAGTGACTCAAAAGGGGGGGGGGAGCACAAACAACAACGAGAAAGCCAAAGCCAAAACAGAGGTTTCTGGAGATGGGGTCAGCCAAAACGGTGTGTATGTGAAATTTCGGGCCCACTTCCGCACCCCACAGAAGACTCCGCGCCCCACATAGCGCTGAGTTGGGAAGGGCATTAATGGAGACTGTCGTCCTCAGCTTGCCCCACTTACTTGAGGCCCAGCCCGTGGAGGTGCTGCCCGATGAGCCGGATCACGTCCTCGTCGGACTGCGAGAGCCGCTTCTTCTTCTTCAGGGCGCTGCCGCCGACCCCGACGCCGCTGCCTCCCCCCATCTCGACGGCGGACCCCCCGGGGGCCGAAACCCCGTTGTTGACACTCGGCCCGCCGCCGCCGCCGCCACCCCCGCCGTTGTTGTTGTTGGCCGACGGCAGAAGCCCGTTGGCGTGAGCGAGCTGCTCCCCGGCGCTCGAGCCCGAAGAGGCCTCGCCGTTTTGGGCGCTGAGGCAGCCCAGCTCCGGACCCTGCGACGATGACGGCGGCGGCGGCGGCGGCTGTTGTTGTTGCTGCTGCTGTTGCTGCTGACCCCCTCCTGCCCCGTTGGCCTGCATGGCGCTGCTGCTGCTACTGCTGCCGCCGCCGCTGGCTCTGAGGGGGTTGGCAGCAGGGGGGGCGAGCCCGGCGGAGAGCGAGGGGGACGGGGACGAGGTGAGGCCTGCTCTGCCCGCGGAAGCCCCGGGCTCTCCTGCTCCCTCCGCCGCCGCCGCCGCCGCCGGGGAGGCCCGCGCTTTCTTCCGCGGTGGCGGGGAGGCTCCGCCGGTGTCCGAGTCGGAGGAGGAGGAAGCGGAGGCCAGAGTTTCCTCGCCGAGAGCGGCCGTGGTGGGAAGCCGGGGGGGGGGGAGTGAGGAAGGGGAGGCGGGGGTGGGAGTGGGGTGGGGGAGGTGGCGGGGGTGAGGAGCGGGGTGGGGGGGAAGAGCCCTGGTCCCTCTTCCTCGAGGCCCCTCAGACAGCAGCGGCCGCCGCCGCCCGCTCTAGGGTCCCTCCAGCTAACGCTGCCCGAAGCCCACCGCCTGGCAGCCCCAGGCGCCCGGCCCACTCCTCTCCACTAGCCCGCTGGGTTTGTGGCTTCTCTGCCTAGCTGCAGCCTAATGGAGTCCGGGCCGGGACGTCACAGGAAATTCCTATACTGCCCCCTACACTCACTTCCGCCGCCGCCTGGGGTAGGCTCTGGGGGTGCAGAGTGCAGAGGGGGCAGCCTAGGGCCAGTGGCGTGAGGGGCTCCGGCTGGCCTCCACAGCACCACCCGCTGGGCGGGCACAGACCCTGCTCGGGGTGGCTGAGGTGGGCGCTTTGTCACCGCACCTGACTGTTTGCGTGAGGCTGGCTGGCTTGTTATGCTTCCACCTTGCTTATCTCATATGCCCATATAGGGCAAGGCTGGAGGTATATGTAAATATATACACACCTCCTCGTTTCCCCGTGCTCTGAAATGGCACACATAAACGGGAACTAGCATGTTGATGTGCTCCGAAAACATTGTTCTATAGTTACCAATTACTTCTCTTTTTTTTGAAGTGAGTTGAATCTTTGTATTCGAAACAGCAAAAGAGCCTTGTGGCTGATGTGTTCGTCTTTAAGGCGCCGCAAGACTAATAGGGCTACTGTTAAACATTTTGTGAATCTGAGTTTGGCCTCATTGAGGGGCAGAATTACAATATGAGTAGGAAAATATTACCCCTAAACATTTTTAAGGGGAAAAAAGCAGTGGATGATAGATAGATGGATATACCTTTAACATCAAAGTAACAGGTGTTTGTAAGAAACACAAACATATTTGTATAAAGTGTTTTCAGACTAAGAAAATATCCCTCCCCCTTGTTTTTGTGCCCCTACCCTTAGGTAGAACTTCAATATTATTTCCCCACACAATAGAGTAGGAGTGGCAAGCCCTGCCTTACCGCAGGAATTACAGCCTTTCCCATTTGATGGGGGAAAATGGGGCTCTGGTGTTAGAGGGCAGTTGTGTATAGCCTTTGAATAACAAAATATACATAATATCTCTCTCTCTCTCTCTCTTTCTATATATATATATATGTACTCCCCCCCTTAAGAGCAGGTGTTAGCTTTAGTACTGCCTTCCATTAAAAATACTAAATGTTGTAAAATGCATTAAAATGAAAAGTATTTCAAGGGCAACAGAACACTGAGGGAGGGAGTAAACCCCATGACAGCCCAGTCACTATCCAGTAGATGCTTGTGGCTCTCATGCCAATATATTCCACGCAGCACTAACAATCACAAAAGGATATACTGTGGGCAGGAGCTGTGTTTTTCTCAGTGACAAAATATTGTAGCTTGACGTATGGAGAAATATTGCAGCTTGATGTATGGATCTTACTGGTTTTGCAGAAATACACACAGTGAATGAATAACAACTGCTTATTGATAGTGCTAAAAACTGTCTCGAAAGGACCCAACTACAACTGGGTCTGCCTTTGCATTAGGCATCTTGTAACTAACCCTTGCCATTCCCTAACTACAACTATACCTATGTAACTCAGGGTAACAATTCATGCATCTAATTATATGGACTCCAGTTCACAAAAACTTGTGCCATAATAAATTTGTTTTTAAGTCTTGAAGGTGCCACAATAATCTTTATGGTCTTTGGCCTGATAATGCTGGTGACTGGTAATTCAGATATGAAGCTTCTCTAAATGATGCTGACCTCCCAACTGCACCAGGTGAGTCTTGTTTAGTTACCATCTTTTTGGAAGTGACATCAGAATACATTTATGCTACTCCTTCTCAACAAAAATCCTATGGTACTTTTTACAAGGCATGGGTGTTGGCCTTGTGCCATGCCTAATTCCAATTTATAAAATATAATTATCCAAGCATCCTACCTAAATAGTACCATGAATACAATGCTATTTCTCACTTCCTGCCATTATATTGTTGTGTAATGTCACTGAGTAACAATGAACAGCCAATGTATATACATAATGAACAATAATTACATTCAAAATGCCTATGGTCTCTCACTATAAATTGTTATTATTATTTATCAAATTTCTATACCACCCTTCATCCAAAGATCAGAGTGTGGTTTACAACAGAAAAACACATAAATACGTACCACAATGACAAACAAAAATAATAACTCAAGACACAGCATTATTATTTGTTAAAGTTCTTATTTATTAAAATTTATCATATATTAAATTTATTATTATTAAAATATTATTGATTTAATTTCTAGACCACCCATAAATGCTATGAAGCAGCAACTTCCCCTCCCCCTTCAGGTAACAGCAGACATTTAGGCTGCAATTCTAATGGTATTTACCTCAGTATATATCTTTATATTGCACTGGTAGAGCACTTCACTCACAACTATCAAACAGAGGTAAAAATGTACAGTATAAAGGTTAATATTGAAACATTGTTTAGCTAAAGCATGCCACTACTCCTCACTGAAGGGGCTTACTGTGCCCGTTGTTGTTAAATACACATTTGTTACTATACCACTTATGTCCTGCTAAATTAACCTAATCCATTTTCTTCATAAAATATTAGAGGGATATTTATTGCGGTTGATGGTGGGGAAGACCCTGCAGTTTCAGGTGTTCAAATGCTGATACTTCTCCACTTTTCAGTTTTTCATGCAAAAATGTGTATCTTACTAGAGAGGAAAACATTTTGAGTGACTGGTGCATACGGAATGTAATATTGACTCTTTCCTGGCTGTTGTCTCATCCCTCCTTCACTATCAGAGCGTCTTCCCTTCTTTTAGGGGTGTGGCAAGGTTAAAGTTGCACTATCACTTCAGGCCAGTGAGTGACTAAAAAGTAAGTTGAATGTGGCAAATGTGCTGAGAATGACACAATTTTTTCCTAACTGCAGCATAAAAATATGCTCTTTCAAGATTTGTAGAGATGTGACCAGAATAAAGGACTTTATTGTACTTGATCACATAACTTTCAACAAGGAAGATGTTCACAGTTTCTCTAAAACAGGGGTGAGCACCTTCTTTTCTGTTTAAGTCACTGGGTAAGAACAGCGGGTGGCACTGTGGGTTAAACCACAGAGACTAGGGCTTGCTGATCAGAAGGTTGGCAGTTCAAATCCCCGCGATGGGGTGAGCTCCCATTGCTTGGTCCCTGCTCCTGCCAACCTAGCAGTTCAAAAGCACATCAAAGTGCAAGTAGATAAATAGGTACCGCTTCGGTGGGAAGATAAACAGCATTTCCGTGCGCTGCTCTGGTTCTCCAGAAGCGGCTTAGTCATGCTGGCCACATGACCCGGAAGCTGTACACGGCTCCCTTGGCCAATAAAGCAAGATGAGCGCCGCAACCCCAGAGTCGGCCACGACTGGACCTAATGGTCAGGGGTCCCTTCACCTTTTAAGAACATATCTCTGTATTCCTAGTCACATTCCACTACTTTCAAATATAGTCAATCTGTAACCGAATCTGTTTGAGGAATTTAACCTCTTAAACAGAAATGTTTAGGGTTAGAATTCTTTCCAATATATTTTTTTAAATATTCAAATATTGTGGTTTTGTCAGTGAAATGCTCTTGCGTGCACTCTCTCTGTGTGTGTTACACTACAGCTTTCCTTTCAAAACTAGTTTCAGTTAATGTTTGTTACTCACATATACCAATATTGGATCAGACCTGTTGCTTAGAATAGCAATCATCAAAGACACTTTTTTAAAAAAAGATTTAATTTTAAAGACAAGAAAGTGTGCCTCACTCTTTGGTATGATGCACAAACTAGTCGTTAATGCTGCAACATGTAAGGTGTTAATTAGATCCAATTATAACCTGAGTAGCCTGCCCTGGCATTACAGTGCATCCTGGCACTCCTTTAAATTTTTATTCGCCTATGAACTGGGATTGTCATGGTTCCCTGGATTCATATAGAAAATACAATTGTAAATCTGGAAGTTTTGTCTGATAAGCATCAATTGAGAACAACTTTTTTGGTTTCTATGATTACAGTACCATCAGGGCTATTTTTCTAGAAGAAGAGGTGCCGGAATTCACCATGAACGCCTCCCTTGTTCTTTTAGAATGACAATGGTGCCCCCTGAGAGGTGCTGAAACTGAGTTCCCATGAGTTCCAGCTGAAAAAAAAGCCCTGAGTACCATATAGCTAATTTTCAAAATAGGTATCTTATAAGTTAAAAATGGTACACCGTAGAAATGAGAAGAACTAAGAAGCTCCATAGGTTTGATTCTAATTTCTCCCTCTCTCTCTCACTCACTCACTCACTCACTCACTCACACACACACACACTTTGGTTTCCAAACGTTTTGGAAGTTGAACGGACTTCTGGAACAGATTCCGTTTGATATCCAAGGTACAACTGTACTCTTGTTTGATGCATCAGAGTGTTGGACTAGGGCCTGGGAGGCCAGGGTTCAAATGTCCATTCACCCATGAAGAGCACTTGGTGATTTTGGACCTGTCACTGTCTGTTAGCCTAACCTATTTATTACTATATATTTTATTTTTATAATTTTTAAAATAATTTGTCATAGCTAAAAATTGGCTGCTGTTTCTTTAACGCTAAAAGAACTAAGTCAGCATGAGTCAGCGGCCTACAATGACTCATGCAACCTTTCACCATATTGTACCTGAGGACAGAGGTGCCTGGCGTTCTCTGGTCCATGGGGTCACGAAGAGTCGGACACGACTAAACGACTAAACAACAACAACAACAACATATAGAGTGGTCAATGTTAGTGTTTGGTGTGGGTTGGTTGAAAGCTGGTTGCGTTTGGTGTGTGTAAAAGCTGTTGGTCGTGTCTGAAGAAGAAGACTTTTTAAGAATAAAAGCAGCAATACTCAACAATAATACTCTTTCTCAAAGACTCTTTTGTGCCAACTAAGGTCTGAGGACTAGGCAAAGGAGTAAAAAAGAGGTCAGAACCTTTTTCTTTTTCAAACACTGATATACAGTGGTACCTCAAGTTACATACGCTTCAGGTTACATACGCTTCAGGTTACAGACCTAACCCAGAAATATTGCTTCAGGTTAAGAACTTTGCTTCAGGATGAGAACAGAAATCGTGCTCCGGCGGCGCGGCAGCAGCAGGAGGCCCCATTAGCTAAAGTGGTGCTTCAGGTTAAGAACAGTTTCAGGTTAAGTATGGACCTCCGGAACAAATTAAGTACTTAACCTGAGGTACCACTGTAATTGACTATAGATTTGATGCCTGTCATAAGAAATGGATGGTGCTGTTGAAGGGGGGAGGGGATACAAAGGAAATAATAGAAGGATGAAAGCAGGAGCAGAAAATTATAAATGCAGTGGAGTTAGAAACATGTCAGCAGGAGAAACAGCCATGAGAATCATGACACATTGCCACCGACACAAGCCTCCAGCTCAACTTCATTATCCATCCACTACCATCTTATTGTGCATTTGCTGTGTGTCGTTATACTGAATATGCATGATACAAAATGGTGCTCAGGATGGTAATGCTTTGGTTCAAATTGGTCATATGTAACCTTAAAAACCAGCCTCTTTCCAAAATAGATTGAAAATCAGCATCCAGTGATGAACAAGTGGCAGTGGAAGTTTAGTATACGACATTATAGTTGTTGTTGTTGGCCCCCCTCTGTCTCAAAAGAGAATGGAGTGTGCCTCCAGGGGTGAAATCAAACCAGTCTGTTAGTGGCACCAAAGTGACCTCCCAGGGTCTCAAGCCTGGGCAATGTGTATAGAGGTCCTGGGATACCCAGACGACGACCCCCTCTCAACCTCACCATTGTCTATCAACACATGTTAATGTTGACCATCTTTTCTGAATATTGGCATTCCTCATGCATGGTACTGCTTATAGGATGTACACTGATGATGATGATGATGATGATGATTATGATGATGATGATGATGATAATAATAATAATAATAATAATAATAATAATAATAATTTATACCCCGCCCATCTGGCTGGGCTTCCCCAGCCACTCTGGGCGGCTTCCAAAAAAATAATAAAATACTGTAATACATGAATGAATGTGGGTGATCTTATCTTGGTGATAGGCAACATTCACTGATATATCTCTGACCTTCTGGACTTTTCTGGAGAAAAAATAAATCTGAGAGAACATTCACATGACTGAAAACGAGAGTCCATGAATGTTAGCACTGAACTCTCCAGGGTTATATTCAGAAACGTGGGTGTATTGCACCAAGCACATCTGCTGTGTATCATTTGCTCTGGTTTGGTGTACTTTGAGTGCTGTTGCTTATGTAGCCAAAGAGTGGCACTAACCATGCACAAAGGGGAATGTGTCAGCAGACTTGGGGGAAGCCCAAGGTCATACACAGACACACACAGAGGGCCAGATTTAGGTTTGATGTGGCCCTAAGCTACTGAAGGTAATGGGGCCCTTTATAGGTCTAGCTGTCCTTTGTCAACAACAAATTGTCACTTTTTTGTACTGAATATATCCTATATGGTAATTTATGGAGCTAATAGGTATCTAAAGCCATTTGCACATATCAAAATATGTATTTTATGAAAGTAATTGTTGAACTGAAATAGAGTTAAGAAGTATATTAGTAGTGAAATACAATTAAGAAGAAGTATATTAATAGTGAAATAATTATTAAGGTCTAACTTAAAATGATTTTTTATTCATAACAAACTTAATAATGCAAACACACTGGCATTTGGCAATAACAAAAGTTCCTTTAGAAACACAATTTACAAAGACTCATAATCTAGTCTTTAGAAACTTGCTATAACATGAAATAATAATTGTAGGTTTTATTTTATTTGTTTTTTATCTTATATTTTGGAAATGTACATCCAATTTTTTCCCCTTTAAATTTTTTTGGGGGCCCCAAGAGAGTGAGGCGCTAAGCTATAGATTGTTTAGCTTATATGTAAATCCGGCACTGCACACACACACACTCTATATATCTATATCTATATCTATATCTATATCTATATCTATGACACACATATATATATCGGAATACCCTAAGGGGGAGAGGAAACCCATCCTTTTCCTACACTTTACAATACGGAGGTAATATTATTATTATTATTATTATTATTTGTACCCCTCTCATCTGGCTGGGTTTCACCAGCCACTCTGGGCGGCTTCCAACAGAAAACTAAAATACAAGACCTATTAAATATTAAAAGCTGCCCTAAACAGGGCTGCCATCAGATGTCTTCTAAAAGTCTGGTAGTTGTTTTTCTCTTTGACATCTGTTGGGAGGGCGTTCCACAGGGCAAGTGCCTCTACCGAGAAGGCCTTCTGCCTGGTTCCCTGTAACTTGGCTTCTTGAAGCGAGGGAACGGCCAGAAGACCCTCGGCGCTGGACCTCAGTGTCTGGGCAAAACGATGGGGGTGGAGACGCTCCTTCAGGTATACTGGATCAAGGCCGTTTAGGGCTTTAAGGTCAGCACCAACAATTTGAACTGTGCTCGGAAACATACTGGGAGCCAATGTAGGTCTTTCAAGACCAGTGTTATGTGGTCTCGGCAGCCGCTCCCAGTCACCAGTCTTGCTGCTACATTCTGGATTAGTTGTAGTTTCCAGGTCACCTTCAAAGGTAGCCCCACATAGAGCGCATTGCAGTAGTCCAAGCGAGAGATAAATAGAGCATGCACCACTCTGGCGAGACAGTCCACGGGCAAATAGGGTCTCAGCCTGGGTATCAGATGGAGCTGGTAAACAGCTGCCCTGGACACAGAATTAACCCGCGCCTCCATGGACAGCTGTGAGTCCAAAATGACTCCCAGGCTGCGCACCTGGTCCTTCAGGGGCACAGTTACCCCATTCAGGACCAGGGAATCCCCCACACGTGTCCTTCTCCTGTCCCCCAGAAACAGTACTTCTGTCTTGTCAGGATTCAGCCTCAATCTGTTATCCACCATCCATCCTCCAACCGCCTCTAGACACTCACACAGGACCTTCACTGCCTTCACTGGTTCTGATTTGAGGGAGAGGTAGAGCTGGGTATCATCCGCATACTGATGAACACCCAGCCCAAACCCCCTGATGATCTCTTCCAGCAGCTGCATGTAGATGTTGAAAAGCATGGGGGAGAGGACAGAACCCTGAAGCACCCCACAAGTGAGAGCCCAGGGGTCTGAACACTCATCCCCCCCCCACTTTCTGAACACGGCCCAGGATGAAGGAGCGGAACCACTGTTAACGTATATCCCTAACTAGGTTTTTTAAAAAACAATCAAGTAGTATATAATTTTTTATGAAATAAAAAAATAAAACAGATACTGCTCATATAAGCTTACTTTGTGGGCAGTTTGAGGTTTGGACTAGCATTATCCTTAATGCTTGAACTTCCCTGTTAACTCTACTTATATTTATACAGATGGATTTAGGCCCATTGCTTGGCCAAATGTTAATGACACACACACAGACTTCAGTAGAAACTGCATGCAGCTGAGTGGCTCACATTTGGAGCATCAACACAGAATGGGGCAGAAAGAAAGCAACACAAATATTTTGACTGAAGTGTCTTAGAAAAGCAATTTTAAATCATGGACACCTAGGTTCTGAAAATGGTGTTGCCTGTATTGGTGTGAGTGATGGGGGTCCCGTGGCACAAATTTCATTTGGTCCCAGTGCAAAGGAAAAGAGCTAAAATCTTCTCGCTTACTATAATGTCCAAACAAGATGAGATGGGGAAGAAGAATGATCGGTTTTTAAGGATCAGTTACAGATAGGTAGCCATGTTGGTCTGCCATAGTCAAAACAAAAAAAATTCCTTCCAGTAGCACCTTAAAGACCAACTAAGTTAGTTCTTGGTATGAGCTTTCGTGTGCATGCACACTTCTTCAGATACACTGCTTCCATTTCATGCGGCTCAATGTGGTGCCTTCCATAGTTCCAGTTACAGATAGGTAGCCGTGTTGGTCTGCCATAGTCAAAACAAAAAAAATTCCTTCCAGTAGCACCTTAAAGGCCAACTAAGTTAGTTCTTGGTATGAGCTTTCATGTGCATGCACACTTCTTCAGATACACTGCTTCCAATGGGAAAGATTGAGGGCACAAGGAGAAGGAGATGACAGAGGACGAGATGGTTGGACAGTGTTCTCGAAGCTACAAACATGAGTCTAACCAAACTGTGGGAGGCAGTGGAAGACAGGAGTGCCTGGTGTGCTCTGGTTCATGGGGTCACGAAGAGTCGGACACGACTAAACGACTAAACAACAATGCTTAATTGATCATAAAACTTGAGACCCGCAGTATTACTTAATTCCTTGCCATGCAAGATGTGTCAGTTGCAGATTTTCTCCTTTGCGTTCTCCACTGTGTAAATCTATTTTCCAGACAAACATCTTCACTAGATCAAAAGTTAGTCTCATTCACACAATAAACTATATATTGGTCATTCACAAAAGAGAAGCTAAAAGCACCTCTTTTAAAGCTGTGAGAGTTGGTAAAATCTTAATAATGTGTAGAATGTACTGTTGGAAATTATGACACCTAGTGGTCTTTCGCAGAATATGCCTAATTCAGAAATTTCCACTTTTGGAAGTATGATTTGAATTATATATATATATATATATATATATATATATATATATATATATATATATATATATATAAAGTTTGAAGATTCTCTGTCTTATATACAGTGCTTTTTTAAAAAAATGTTTAGGGGTACTCTCACTTTGACTCAAGAAAACCACCATTTTATAGTTCAAATTGGGAAAAATAAATACAGTAAATGGACAAAAGTGCAAAGATTCACAAAATGTTTAGGGGTATGCGTACCCCTGCATCCCCGCAGAAAAAAGCACTGCTTATATAGATGATTATTAGAAAGATAATCTTTTTGCTTTCCATAAAACGTAACTGATTTTGTGGTAGTGAAATAATACATGTGTTTTAGCATATACTGTATACATCAAAGCATTTGTGTTAATATTCCTTGTGCAAGAGAACACACTACATTGTAATCCTATATATCAGGAGTGAAGAACTTCAGATCCTCTGTTTGGCCCCGGGGACTCTTCCCAACCACACCCCATATAATTTATTCCCTTTCAGAAGTTATTAATAATAATAATAACAACAACAACAACAGTAACAATAAACAACTTTTATTTGTATCCCGCCCTCTTTAGCGAAAACCGGGCTCAGGGTGGCTAACATCAAATATATACCGGTAACATTAGTATAAAATCAAACAATAATTATATTACCTCCTAAAAAGAAGTCAGGATCAAATTTAAATCTAATTAGATGGCTTTCCACAGGATTAGGGTTGGAAACAGTAAATGTTCATCAGGCCCAACTGTTTACACTGTTCTTATATGGGCCTGTGAGAATGCTGGGAGGCCTCTTTTATACTAGTTCTTATACAAAAAGAGAAGGGGAGTCAGGCTGAGCCCTGACCAAAGGCCTAGCGAACAACTCCATCTTTCAGGCCCTGTGGAAAGATGTCAAATCCTGCAGGGCCCTGATCTCTTGTGGCAGAGCGTTCCACCAGGCCTCGGCCTTGGTCGAGGCCAGCCTAATCTCCCTGGGGCCTGGGACCCCCAAGCTGTTATTATTTGCAGACTGTAAGGTCCTCCGTGGGGCATACCAGGAGAGGCAGTCCCATAGGTACGAGGGTCCTAGGCCATATAGGGCTTTAAAGGTTAAAACCAGACCTTAAACCTGATCCTGTACTGCACCAGGAGCCAGTGCAGCTGATATAGCACTGTATGAATGTGATCCCGGGGCGAAGCCCCGTAAGGAGTCTCACCGCGGCATTCTGCACCTGCTGAAGTTTCTGCGTCAGCTTCAAGGGCAGCCCCACATAGAGTGAGTTACAATAATCAAGCCTGGAGGTGACCGTCCGGTGGATCACAGTGGCGAGATCAGGGCGAGAGAGGTAAGGGACCAACTGCTTAGTACGGCGGAGATGGGAAAATGGCGCCTTTGTTGTAGCTGCAACCTGTGCCTCCATAGAAAGGGAGGCGTTGATTACACCCAAACTCTTGTCAGAAGGCGCTGGCACTAATTGCGCCGCCGCAAGAGATGGGCATTGGCCCCACAACCCCATACCATCCCAACCCAGCCAAAGGATCTTTGTCTTCGAAGGATTTAGCTTCAACCAGCTCCCACGCAACCATCCAGACACAGCTTCCAAACATCTGATCAGTGGGGGGGGGGGGAGTCAGGATGGCCATCCATCAGCAGATAGAGTTGGGTGTCATCAGTGTACTGATGGCAGACCAAATCAAAACTCTGGACAAGCTGGGTGAGAGGGTGCATAAAGATGTTAAAAAGCATCGAGGAGAGAATTGCACCCTGCAGCACTCCGCACACCAAGGAGTGCTGCGACGAGAGCTCCTGCCCTAACGCCACCCTCTGTCCCCGACTAGAAAGGAAAGAGTGCAGCCATTGTAGGACTGTGCCCTGAATCCCCACGTCGGCAAGGCGGTTGTCCAGAAATTCATGATCGACCGTGTCGAAGGCTGCTGACAGGTCTAAAAGGACCAGCAGCCCTGACCCGCCTTGATCTATCTGTCTACAGAGATCATCTGTTATGGTGACCAGAGCCTTCTTGGTCCCATAACCAAGATGGAAGCAGGACTAGAATGGATCCAAAGCTGATGTTTCATCCAGGAATCCACCAAGCTGTTTAGCAACCACTCTCTCAATCACCTTACCCAGGTACGAAAGGTTTGAAACTGGGTGGTAATTGGATAGCTCTAAAGGATCTAATGATTTTTTTTAAGAGAGGCACCACTGCCTCCTTCAACTCCCCAGGCAATGTCCCGTGCCAAGGAACAAATTGATGATATCACCCAGGGGGACCTGCACCTCGTCTGGGCACGCTCTAATCAGCCAGGACAGGCATGGGTCAAGAGGGCAAGTGGTGGACTTTCCAGCTTGGAGGAGTCTGTCCACATCAGCTGAGAGTATCCGATTGAAGTGGTCCAATACTGGACCCGAAGACAGTCAAGGGGCCTCCAGTTCCACTGTATCCAAATTGAATGAACATGTGGGATCACATACACTATCCCTGCCCCCTAGAGTACATGTATTCTTTTGGAAGTCTGCACCCTATAGGACTCTATGCAGTACATGGAATCAGATCCCCTGCTTTTTATTGCATAGATCGTTCCCTAGGTGCCTATACATGTGTAAACCTCTACTTCCTATGCAGACTTTCAAATGAATGCATGTGGGTTAAGGTTGGGGTATGCTTCCATGCTCCTATTTCACACACACACACACACACACACACACACAGAGAGAGAGAGAGAGAGAGAGAGAGAGAGATTTTTTCATTCACTGAGTTAGTTCAAAGATTCAGTCAAGTCCAACATTTTATTTCTCTACCTGGGGCTACCTTTGAAGGTGACTCGGAAACTACAATGAATCCAGAATGCGGCAGCTAGACTGGTGACTGGGAGCGGCCGCCGAGACCATATAACACCAGTCTTGAAAGACCTACATTGGCTCCCAGTATGTTTCCGAGCACAATTCAAAGTGTTGGTGCTGACCTTTAAAGCCCTAAACAGCCTCGGTCCAGTATACCTGAAGAAGCGTCTCCACCCCCATCATTCTGCCCGGACGCTGAGGTCCAGCGCCGAGGGCCTTCTGGCGGTTCCCTCATTGCGAGAAGCAAAGCTACAGGGAACCAGGCAGAGGGCCTTCTCGGTAGTGGCGCCCGCCCTGTAGAACGCCCTTCCAGCAGACGTCAAAGCGATAAACTACTACCTGACATTCAGAAGACATCTTAAGACATCAGGGAAGTTTTTAACGTGTGATATTTTACTGTATTTTTTGTTTTTATGGAAGCCGCCCAGAGTGGCTGGGGAGGCCCAGCCAGATGGGCGGGGAATAAATAATAAATAATAATTATTATTATTATTATTATTATTATTATTATTATTATTATTATTATTATTATTATTATTATTATTATTTCCCAATCCATAACTTTTGGGCCCTAGCAGAAAATAACTTCTAAGGATCAGGGCTCCCTCCCCAGCTGGAACTCAGTTCTGACACCTTTCGGGTGGGCCCCATAGCCTTTATAAGAGAACAAGAGAGGTGTTCATGGTGAGTTCCGGCACCTCTTTTTCTAGAAAAATAGCACTGAGCATGTGTAAACCTAACAATAAAGGTAAAAGTAAAGGGACCTCTGACCATTAGGTCCAGTCGTGGCCGACTCTGGGGTTGCGGCGCTCATCTCGCTTTATTGGCTGAGGGAGCCGGCATACAGCTTCCGGGTCATGTGGCCAGCATGCACTTCTGGCACACGGAAACGCCGTTTATCTTCCCGCCGGAGCAGTACCTATTTATCTACTTGCACTTTGACGTGCTCTCGAACTGCTAGGTTGGCAGGAGCAGGGACTGAGCAACAGGAGCTCACCCCGTCACGGGGATTCGAACCGCTGACCTTCTGATCGGCAAGTCCTAGTCTCTGGTTTAACCCACAGCACCACCTGTGTCCCCAAACCTAACTATAGGTAGTCCTAATTCGAATCATTTGGATTTTTCTTTTGAAGGGACAATTTTTAATGGACCTGGAGGAGCAGGCAGGAAGACAGCAAAAGAGGGCAAAGCAGTGATAATTTGTGGCAATTTATTCCTACGTGCCAAATGTTTCCTAAGTTTTTCAACGGGTTGTTTTGTGCAGTTAGAAATATTTAGTGCACCTTTTCTGTTAGTCAATGCTCCCATAGTTAAAAAGGACAGCAGGGGGCACCAAATCTGCATAATTCTTCTGAAATTATTTCTTTTTTTAAAAAAAACACTATAGTTTTAAGCAAATGCTGAATGGCAAAAGTATTGTTGCTTGGGTTCTTGGAACAGATACCTGCAAATTTCCTTTGTAAAAAAAAACACACTGCAGTTTAAGCAGATAAACTGGGAGAAAATATGAACATTTATCTAAAAAAAATAATCTCAACATTCAATCTTCTTCGTTTAAATAATAGGAGGAAATTAACAGGTGTTTAAGTTGATGGAACCTATCTTTCAGATATTTGAGGTCTGAAGATTATGAAACTGGATTTGTCAAACAAACCTGACCAGGCCAGTGTTTTCTTGGTGGTTCTGATGGTGCACCCAGGGAGTAAAACCAATCCTGCCAGGTAGTAAACTGCCATACTTCCTGTTTAGTCCACCCAGCCTGAAGCAGGATATCTCAGGCTGTACTGTAGTGTGGATACCGCCAAGACTCCAAGGAACAAGAGCTAAAGAACCACTCTTCAGGGACCCCAGGCGAAAGAAGCTAAATTACACAGCCACCGTGACCCCAGAGGTCCAAGGAACTGGCTTAGAACCCAGGTTAAATTCAAATAAACACCTCAAAATGAAGAGGTATTGTAATGGTTCTAGGGGTTGCTCGTGCGTAAATCGTCGCCACACCTGGCTGGGCTACCTGGGTGAACCCTTTCTGTCTGGACAGCCACTCACCCGTGGCTGTCTCAATCGCTGGCAGAATCTGTCAGTGGGCGTTTCTTGAACTTCTTCCAGCAAAGAGGTTCTTTGACGTCAAGTCTCCTCCTACTCTCCCTGCGCGGAAGTCTTCTGCGCGGGGAGGGTGTGGGCAGCGGAGTACCCGTGCTCTCCCCGCTGGTCTCCGGTGAAGAGTCCTGGAGCCTCCTCGCCGATTACCTCATCTGCCCCCCTTCTCCACTGGTGCTACGCTGATTTCCTTCCCCAGCAGATGGGCTGCCTCTCTCCCTACTGGGACCCTCTCCGGCATCCCTCTGGAGCCTTCCCTCCGCCTCTGGCTCCGATGGCAGTTCCCTGACAGGTATATATATAGTATAAATAATATGTACCGTAATTAAAATAGCTGCATAGCATAAAACCTGTCTACCAACCAGGAAAAACAAGGAAAGAAACACTGTTCCGAATATAGGACCATTTGGGAAATCACAAAGCAACAACAAAAAAATAAAGTTAACCTTGTTTAGCACATTACCAGCAAATCCATGACCCCATAGAGATGTAACGCTGGTATTAGTCAGGAAGGTAAAGACACAGGTAAGGCAGCTCATACCGGGCATATGAGTAACATACTCTTTTGCTTAGTAACCAACTGGAATTTCCCCAGCCAATCGGAAGATGTCTAAGCTGTAACTTTCTAGAGCTGAGAGTTAGGGTGTATGTATGTGTGACTCCACAGCTGTGGATTTTTCCCCAATTAGCAGATTGGCCATCTTCAGCCTCGAATTCCTGGCGCAGGCAAGATAACACAGGTGCAATTAATGAGAGTGCTAACAACTAGCAGAGAGAAAAATGTCTAATCTCCTGACTGAACCAACATTTGTGGACAAGGCCTTTAAAGAAATTTATAGAAAATAATAAAATCCTAATTTAGGTTAAGTTCTGTCTTCCTTTATTATTTTCCTCCTACAAATAGTGCAGATTTGTGTAAATGTCTTATATGTCTTTTTTATATATTTTTTAAAATAATATTTATTAAAGTTTTAAAGGTTACAAAAAGAAAAAATAGAAAAGACCATAATAAACAAAAAACAAAACAACACATCACAATAAGGAAAAAGAAAAGAAAAAAAAGAAAAAGAAAAAGAAGAAAACAGAAAAATAAAAACAATTAAAAAACACAGTGAATCTTCCCATAACTTATCTTTCATTTGCTTGTTTCCTTGACCTCCTCACACCTCCCTTTTTTGTATTCTAGTTCGGTTAGCTATTTCAGCAAATCCTTTCCAAGTTCTTAATTTTGGGATCTAACAGTTCTGTTTCCAATTTTGATTTTTCCACTTGGAAGCCAATCCCCCCCCCTTAAGAATGGATACGTTTGATCTTCTTGCAGTCCATGGGACTCTCAAGAGTCTCCTCCAGCACCATAATTCAAAAGCATCAATTCTTCGGCGATCAGCCTTCTTGATGGTCCAGCTCTCACTTCCATATATCACTACTGGGAAAACCATGGCTTTAACTATACGGACCTTTGTTGGCAAGGTGATGTCTCTGCTTTTTAAGATGCTGTCTAGGTTTGTCATCGCTTTTCTCCCAAGAAGGGTCTTTTAATTTCGTGACTGCTGTCACCATCTGCAGTGATCATGGAGCCCAAGAAAGTAAAATCTCTCACTGCCTCCATTTCTTCCCCTTCTATTTGCCAGGAGGTGATGGGCCCAGTGGCCATGATCTTCGTTTCTTTGATATTGAGCTTCAGGCCATATTTTGCGCTCTCTTCTTTCACCCTCATTAAAAGGTTCTCTAATTCCTCCTCACTTTCTGCCATCAAGGTTGTGTCATCTGCATATCTGAGGTTGTTGATATTTCTTCCAGCGATCTTAATTCCGGCATGGGATTCATCCAGCCCAGCCTTTCGCATGATGACCCCACTTAGAGTTGCACATTTACTGATACGCTTTAATGAAACCTTCAGATAGCAAGGACAATCTTAAAAGAGACATTCCCTCTGGTTTGTGAGAGAAGGCGGGACAGCTATTCTAAGATCCAGAGATACTTTCATATTCTAAAAAACACAGCAAGTTTGCTTTTTACAGTTTTATGCTGTGCAATTGTAATGCAAAATTTTGCAATTCGTCAACTAAATGATAATTACATATTTTTAAAAGTGAAATACTAGGTCGGGTGGTGGGGAGAGTACTCATCAACAACACAACATTTGGGGAAGAGAGATTTAAGCTACCTTCCCAAACTGCCACTAGTACCAATGGGAATTGCTTCCCATTTTAATTATGTGGTGAGGCGGATTTTTATTGACATCAAATCCGAGGAGGAAAGTTCTCCATCCCACATGCTACAGTGCTGATGGCTAATGCTTCCCCTATATCTGGTACTTTTTAAAAAACCATGGCCTTGTTAATAATTTTATTAACGTAATGTGTAAAGGTAAAGGTAAAGGTACCCCTGCCCGTACGGGCCAGTCTTGACAGACTCTGGGGTTGTGCGCCCATCTCACTTAAGAGGCCAGGGGCCAGCGCTGTCCGCAGACACTTCCGGGTCACGTGGCCAGCGTGACATCGCTGCTCTGGCGAGCCAGAGCCGCACATGGAAACGCCGTTTACCTTCCCGCTGGTAAGCGGTCCCTATTTATCTACTTGCACCCGGAGGTGCTTTCGAACTGCTAGGTTGGCAGGCGCTGGGACCGAGCAGCGGGAGCGCACCCCGCCGCAGGGATTCGAACTGCCGACCTTTCGATTGGCAAGTCCTAGGCGCTGAGGCTTTAACCCACAGCGCCACCTGCGTCCCAACGTAATGTGTAGTTAGGTTTTAAGTACAATCCTGTATATGTCTAATCGTATATGGCTCAGTATACCTGAAGGAGTGTCTCCACCCTCATCGTTTGGCCCGGACACTGAGGTCCAGTGCCGAGGGCCTTCTGACGGTTCCCTCACTGCGAGAAATGAGGTTACAGGGAACCAGGCAGAGGGCCTTCTCGGTAGTGGCACCTGCCCTGTAGAACACTCTCCCATCAGATGTCAAGGAAATAAACAACTATCTGACTTTTAGAAGACATGTGAAGGCAGCCCTGTTTAGGGAAGCTTTTAATGTCTGATGTTTTATCACTTTTTAATTATTTATTGTCATTAATTCTGTTGGGAGCTGCCCAGAGTGGCTGGAGAAACCCAGGCAGATGGGCAGGGTGTAAATCAATTATTATTATTATTATTATTATTATTATTATTATTATTATTATTAATTAACACTATTGCGTTCAGGTAAGCGTGTACAGGATTTCAGCTGGGTAAGATTGCAATCCTACAAAATTTTTAATAGTGAGTAAGCCGTATTGAACACAGGTGCACAGGATTGCACCTCAGTTTCTTTTAGTGGATAACCATGGTATTTAAGAGTATAGAGACAAAAGTCCCATGAAAATATGTCCAAAACAGTCCTTGGGTTTAATTCCAAATAAACTTGTTCCAATTCACCATTTCCTGGCTTCTTTTTCTGTACCACTTTCACAGGGAATTGTAGATGCTAGTTCTGTTTGGAAATCAAAATTGATCATGGCATTATGTCAGCAACAAATTGAAATAATTTAGTCATTGCAGCCTAGCAGCTGGGGATTCATTTGTTTCGACTCCCTTTGAAAGCAGAAAATTGAGATTTTGCATTTTCTACTTCAGGTACTTCAGCTTTTACCATACAAAAACCCCCCAACAAATTCTGACAATTGCTTGAGCAATTACAAAATTAGTCATTCCTGTACATATACCCAAACTTTTGAATGACATTCTCTTGGCCAGGGTTTCCCCCTTAAATTAAAATGTTGGGTTGTGGGCTCCCCACCACCACTCCATTTTCAGGGATGATATATCTACTAATGCAGTGGGACCTCCACTACCTCTTCTTGCCGCATTCCATAAATATCTCCTCTAGAGGGTCCCCCAATCCTCTGGAGCAGAATTTGAAGGTGCACAGGTGGCTTCAGGGCGCAGAAGAGGACTGTTCTGTTGTGCAAGCGGAAGTCTCTTGTGTCGGAACAGCAGTGTTGGATAGAACGCAGTATTTGTGGCTATGCATATAAATCATCATGTGCAAATTTAATGCAAATTTGTTTCATGGTCCTGCACCCTGAGTCTTTAAATACCTAGCGAAGCACCTGCTACTATTGTAGGAGAATTCTATAAGCTTTCCTTTCCAGTCTGGTACATCTTCTGTTGTTTAAAAGGACCAGACATACTGTACAATTGATCCCACCTTTATTAAATGCTATCTTTGTTCCAACTGTTATGTCAAACAGTACAAATGAAAAAACTAGAACATTTTTATGTAACAACAGCAGGAACTGACACATAAGCAAAAGTCGAAGCAGTTGAGGCAGAAATGTTTTGTTCCATCACAGTTCTTAACAACTAATAGCAATTAATAATTATTGGTTACATGAATGTAATGTGCTGAAGAGTAGCAGACACGGAGTTGTGCTCGATTGTTTTCCCATTTGATGCTCAGGAAGTTGTCATGGGCCACTGAATGCAGAAGAACCTAGAAATCTGAGTTTAAATTCTGCTGGGAATATTTACCAGGAACTGAGAGAAAGGTGAGGCCTGGCATGTGCAGGGACATGAGGCATGTCTGTGGGCATAAATGGGTGCATACCGCAGTGGTGACACAGGTCCATTTAGACTGGCAGCAGCTCTCCAGGGTTCCATGCAGGAGAATCTCCCAGCCCTAACTGGAGATGTTGGGGATTGTTTCTGGGATCTTCTGGATCCAAAGCAGATGTTCTACTGTTGGACTAGTGGCTTTACCTAGATGACATCCAAGTTCCCTTCCAACTGCATAATTCTATGATTCCCTTTGTGTGCCCTGTTCCATTGAGAGCAGGCGGGGCCAATATTGTGACCGTGTTCTTTTCCAAGTTGCAAGAGCCAGCTGTGCTGGGATTCCCTTATGGTATAGGGCACGGGTGTCAAACACAAGGCCCGCAGGCCGAATCCGGCCCGCCAGACCTCATCATGTGGCCCATGTAGCTGCCGCCGGCCGCCAGCCTTCACCTTTTATTCTCACTTTTTTTTTTTGATACAAGAAAGCCGCCTCTTCAGCGCATGCACGGCAGCCTACAAGCCAGAGAACGTCTGCCCTCTAGCGGTGCCAGCCGTTCTACACAGGAAACCTCCACTTTACATGCATTCAGGAAACCTCTACTTGTTTTTATATTGAGCGCTTGCCATCCTGTGATGTGGCAGATCCAACGGCTGCCTGAACCCTTCTCTCCTGTACTGTAAGTCCTACAGATACAACCGGCCCTTTGAGGGTGACCAAACTGCTGATGTGGCCCCCGATGAATTTGAGTTAGACACCCCTGGTATAGGGCCTCCTGCTGCCCCTACCCCCACAGTGCTCTGGCCAGATCAGGGAGTGGGGCATGGTTGCAAGTGGCTAGCATCTGGCACAGAATTGTTAGCAAGGAGATAGCTTGTCCCTTAAAATCTCAGTGTGAGGGGCTCAGAAATTATCTCCTAAAACTAAGAAAGCTTGATTGTAATTTTTTCTTTCAAGATAAAATCAATATTATTTTGATTTGTTGTCGTGGGCTCCTCAAAGGTGTGGGGCCCTTAGGCCAGTACCTACACTGCCTATTCGGCAATCCGGTACTGCTTGAGACTCAAGACACAAACACCAAACTCCCCTCCAACAATTGGCCATGTCAGGATGGAGTACCCCACATAAGCAAGGGAAGGATAAACATTTGCTGCAAAGTAGAATTGCCTCGTGTGTCTTCCCCACTCCTTTGTGCTATGTTATTACTATGTCGTATCTCAACTGCGGCGGTTTCGCTACAAAAAGGTTGCAAAACTACTGCAAAACCTTGGCACCAGTTTGGAGTGAATCAGAGCATGATGGGTTTGGGGGTGTTAACAACGACCCCTGGTTTGATGTATCAGTTATTCAGGTTTAGGGCTGTTACAGAACTATTACACAGCTTTGGCACCTGTTTGGACGAGAGCCCAAATTTTGGGTTTTTTAGTTAATGAAGCCCTCAGGGTATGCAAGTGGACTGGGTGCTTCTGTCAGGGTGCATGAGTCAGATGCAAAGAGGGATGGGAGCGGAGGCAACAAGTCCTCCTGGGTTGGCCTATTGACTGTGGCCTTTGAGATGTCTTGGGTCTCCATCTCCTATCTTCCATTACATGTGCTGGCTGGGAGCGGTTGTGCTGGTCCCGGGGGTAAGGTACCGTGGGTGTAAGCAGAGTCCACACGAAGAGGGGCGAGGTCCGAGGCGGAGAGCCAGGCGGGGAACAGGAACGCTGGAACAGGAGGTTGAGCAGGGAACAGGAACACCGGATGAACAGAAACAGGAGGCCGAGCAGGGAACAGGAGCACCGGGTGGTCAGGAACAGGAGGCCGAGCAGGGAACAGGAGCACCGGATGGTCAGGAACAGGAGGCCGAGCAGGGAACAGGAGCACCGGATGGGCAGGAACAGGAAGCCGAGCAGGGATCAGGAACACAGGAAGGTCCGAAGCCAACAACGACGTTGCTCCCGCAACCTGGGGCCGGGCTGACTGGGCTTTTATCCTCTTCTAAGGCCGGGGGCGGTCCCGGCCCCCAGGAGCCCCGCCCCCTCTGGCCTTAAGGCGAGCACTCCTCCTGGGGGCAACCAGTTCCCTTCGCCTCTCTGCCCTAAGCCTCTGCAGATCAGGAGAGGCCGAAGGGTTACTGGGCCCTGGAGGAGGCTCACCTGTGGCCACTGAGTCGTCAAGCCCCTCTGGGGCCAGAAGGGCTTCACCTGGGGCCAGCTCCTGATGCTCTGCCACAAGGTGCAGGCTCTTCAGCATCTAGGCCTTGCCCCAGTTCAGCCGGCCCTGGAGGCGGGGACTCCTGTGCAGGCCGGGATTCCTCTGGTTCATCCTCTGAATCGGAATCCCAGGCCATCACAGCGGTCCAACAACATCTGGAGGGTCATAACATGTGGCCAGCATGACTAAATTGCTTCTGGTGCAATGGAACACCATGATGGAAACCAGAGCACATGGAAACACCGTTTACCTTCCCACTACCTATTTATCTACTTGTACTGGCATGCTTTCGAACTGCTAGGCTGGGACAGAGCAGCGGGAGCTCACCCTGTTGCAGGGATCCAAACCGCTGACCTTCTGATCTGCAAGCCCAAGAGGCTCAGCGCCATCACATCCCATAGTAGTAATGCTAAGCAGTAGCTGGGTCAGTAGAACTTCATTCTAAATAGTCAAGACAGTGGAAAGGCTATCATTATGCGGCTCTAGGTAGTATGCAATTCAAATCACCACATCTATATGTGTATGTGACATTTCTGCAAGCAGTGGCATTTTATTGACTATTCATGTTTCTCAGGTTGACAAGTATCATTATCTTCATTTAGGTAATGAATAATTATGATTTTATTTAGTACTTCCATTTCTCCAGAAATTACATTTCACCTATCTCCCAATCAACACTTCCTTGAGAATTCTGAGTGGTATGATGGCTTCAGGAAACTATTTAATACAGTGGTACCTCGGGTTACATACGCTTCAGGTTACATACGCTTCAGGTTATAGACTCCGCTAACCCAGAAATATTACCTCGGGTTAAGAACTTTGCTTCAGGATGAGAACAGAAATTGTGCAGCGGCAGCGTGGTGGCAGCAGGAGGCCCCATTAGCTAAAGTGGTGCTTCAGGTTAAGAACAGTTTCAGGTTAAGAACAGACCTCCAGAACGAATTAAGTTCTTAACCCGAAGTACCACTGTACTGGAGGAGAATGGCTTAAGAAATGATTACACACCTATGGCTGCTGTGTCCAGGGCTGGCCCTTCTATTAGGCAGAGTGAGGTGGCAGCCTCAGGTGGCAGATGCTGTGGGACAGTGGCAGCAGTCCTCTGGCTGCTCCTTCTAAGCTCCGTAGTTGTAGCCATCTGTTGGAGGACACAGCTTGTGTGCCATGCAGCCAGCCCATCACTCCAAGACAAACTACTGTGTTCAGATGTAGTGGAAGACATGATCTCATTGTCATTATTGCAGTAAGATTCAACTGCCATTTTCAGTGGCTTCTGTACATAGAATGTCACCTCAGGCAGCAAAATGTCTTCAGCCAGAGCATCTGCAGGACTTTTTCAGGGGAAGGTGAAGCAAAACCCTGGAAGTGGGGAGCAGGCTAGATTCTAAGAATAAAAATAAAGAGAATAATAGTCCCTGTACATGCTCCTGCCAACCTAGCAGTTCGAAAGCATGTCAAAGTGCAAGTAGATAAATAGGTACAATTTCGGCAGGAAGGTAAACAGTGTTTCCGTGTGCTGCTCTGGTTCACCAGAAGCGGCTTAGTCATGCTGGCCACATGACCCGGAAGCTGTACGCCAGCTCCCTTGACCAATAAAGCGAGATGAGCACCGCAACCCCAGAGTCGGTCACGACTGGACCTAATGGTCAGGGGTCCCTTTACCTTTACCTAGTCCCTGTACATTTGCCTCATATCTCAGGATCTCCCGAATCTATGAACTTACCCTTTAAAAAGAAAAGAAAGCCGGGAATCTGGGGATTATAGTTCATGGGCGAGGGGCAACTGTCCCCCATGCCCCACCTCTCACCATGGATGCCTATGGGCCAGCCAAGGTTCTGTCATGAAAGTAGGAACTAGTCTATAAAAAGCAGTGAAATCTTAATTATGAGAACAACCTGATAAGATCTATTTTCAAAATAAAATACAAATAAAATGGGGAAACCCACATTGCATGTAGGGAACAGGTGGCTTACTTCTTTATAATATAATACTCACAGTAAGTATTTTAGCCCCTTTCAGAGAAAGTCTGAATTTATTTATTATAATTCTCTAATGTAGGTAGTTTTGAGTGGTGTCACTAAAATAGCTTTTGACTCACCTGGTCTTTAATGTACTTCAGAAAAAAGCAAAACAGAAAACTCAAATCCTCTCATTTTTTTCCTTTTAAAAATGTAATTTTAGTCCTTGTACAAATTACATTCCAGGCAACACCACAGATCAACATTAGGCAGAATAATGTGCTGAAGACGAACCAGTTATTCTAAGGCAAGAGATTTGAAGACTACAGCTTTTGTCTGTTTTTCTTCTTTCTGCAAGGTGAAAACTAGACAGTTTTTATTTCAAGCTGTTTACACCAATTTAGAACAATGCTTAATTAAATGCAGAAGAATATGCAAATGCAAAAGCCATGTTTTTGAAATCTAACCTTTTCATCCAACAACAAAGGTTGGTAATGCCATATGTGCATCAAAGCTGCAACTTGTGGATTTTCTGAATAAATGTATTTGTAATTGTTATATGTAAGTGATTCAGTGCTATTACATATGCAACAGCTCGTGAATGCTCTCACAAGTTGAAAAAGTGCTCAAAACCAGAGTAATTGATTTGGAGGACCCTTCTGTTATCTTGTTGGTTAACTGAGTGGTTAGCCAACCTGGTGCCCTTCAGATCAGTCCCACCAAGCATGGCCAATTGTCAGGGAGTCTAACAACATCTGGAGATATCATGTAGGCTATTCCTGGCCTGTGAAATAACAGCACAAATTTAGATTTGAGCTACAACACTGGATATTCCTTGGATAACCGGAAGCAAAGACCCAAGAATATGTGTTGTTTGAGTGACATGGACAGCCAGGTCAAACCAATCAGTTGTGTATTGATTGCCCAATTTGGTTGCTGATGTTTCCTTCATACTGACTCTCTCTGAGTGTACTATGCATGGGTAAAAAAAATGAGTAGAGGTGTAAGGTGCCAGGAATGATTGAGAGGGCCCCCAGCATACCTTTCTGGAGGGGAAGGGCTGCAGGCTGGCCTCCTGTCTGCTGCAATTTAGCATCTGGGTTCTAGATATGGGGTGCATGTAACAAGACAATTAATAATGGAGATCTGTGACCCTGTCTGAAAAGAGAGAGCTTTGTTTCTATTACCCATGCATCTAGTAACTTCCTTTGGGGGGGGGGGCTACTGAATTGTGTTGCATGTGGGACTGCCTTGAAGACGGTCCAGAATATTCACTTAGTTCAGAATATGGCTGTAATGCTGCTAATAGGGACTGGATGATGTAAACGTATCATGCCAGTTCTTTGCTACCTTCACGGAACCATTTCCAGACCCAGTTCAAGGTGTTGGTTTTGACCTTTAAGGTTCTTCATGACTTGAAGAGGGTACCTGAAAGACCATCTCTCTCTTTCAGGGTAACTGAAATACCATCTCTCTCCATATCAACCTACCTTGACTTTGAGATCTTATTCTGAGGCTCTGGTAAGTGAGGTGCGATAGATGGCTACAGGACAGAGGACCTTTTAAGTGGTGGGCCATCAGTTGTCAAATGCCCTCTCCATAAAGGTTCGCCTGGCACTTTTTCATTTTGCAGGCCTTTCTATCTGTTTTTGCTTTCAGCTGCTTTTGTTTTCTGTGACTGTTTTTATGTGCTGATCTTTTTCCCCACGCTCGTTATAGTAGTTACTGAATCTTAAATTTCTTCTCACAAGCCATCCTTAGAACTCTTTTTATAAATATTGTAAGTAAGCAAGCAAGCAAATAACAAAGTGAGAGAGAAAGCAGCAGTACAACAAACCACAACAGCGAGAGAATTGTTAAAAGAAGCTAAACTCCTGATAATAGAGGAATGCCTTCATTGCCCCAGAATGACAAAGACCCTGTCAACATGTCCGGGACATCTGAGCCTCTCAAGCAGGCATCCCCAAACTTGGCCCTCCAGATGTTTTGGGACTACAACTCCCATCATCCCTGACCACTGCTCCTGTTAGCTAGGGATGATGGGAGTTGTAGTCCCAAAACATCTGGAGGGCTGAGTTTGCTTATGCCTGCTCTCAAGGCGGAGGAAAATGCCGCAAGGTCTCAGATCAAGTGTGAGGAACTTTTGGTCCTCCAGATGTTGGAACTAAAACTCCCATCATCTCTGGCCATTGGCTATGCTTGCTGGGGATGATGAGAGTTGTAGTTGAGCAACATCTGGAGGGCCACAGGTTCCCCATACCTGCCTCAGATGATGAATGTAGTGGGCAGGCAGACTCATGGGGGGAAGATGATACTCCTAATACTAACCTGGCCCCATGCTATTTATCTAATGACCCTCATCTTTCATTGTACCTGAACATTTGAAATTAATTTTCTGGTGCTAGTCTTCAGCTTAGACAGGGAAAGTAGTGGTCCAACCTAAAATCAGTTCAGGTTCCATCGTTCACCATGTATACCTGTGCATGCTGGCATAAACCATAGTGGTGGTTGTCAGCTGCTTCTTTTATCTCAACATTTGTGCTAGGATATCAGTCTACAATTCTGCCATGGCATCATTACCTTAGTTTAACATAATATGTCCGATTAGGTGGAAGTAGCTGTAGATACAGCCAGTGCTTAGAAATGATTGGGGGGTTTTAAAAAAGAAATTGTGTACCATTGCAAGGACATTATTGTGTGGAGAAAGGAAACAAATATGAATAGCAAAAACACTTTAAGAATCAATTTGCACTACAGTGCTGCAGACTTCTCATCCACGTTCTGTGTATTCTTATTGTAGAGCAGCTTCAGAACAAAATGTTTTTTTTACAGATTATCCACAAACCATCTGCTGTCACCCCCCCCCATCCATATTAATGTGGATGATAAACATTCAGGTGTTGGAGGAAATGTAATACAATACTGTACAAATGACAGTGACTGTTTCTTCAAAGATATTGTTTTGCAGTCTAAAATGTACTGGGTTATTGAGAAATAATTTAATTTCCACATTTGTAGGAAGAAAGGGCTTTTGGATGTAAAAAGGCAAACAGACCAAATAATGTTACTGTATTCAGCACATTCCAGCATAACTGTGAAGCCTATTATAATTTGCAATTGTTTTGCTCCAGTTAATGAAATCTAGTTAATGTGTTGTACTGAATGATCATTAATAGCACTGCTTCTAGCAAATAATTTCAGGCTAGTTTATTAATTTTTTAGCCTTGCTGCTGGATTTTTTTTTTTTAAATACTGTCATCCCCATAAGGCAAGAAAAGAAAAGAAAAAGCAGCAGCATACCTACTAAAAATAAAACTTCCTCATATGAATTAAAAAATATATTATTTGCAAGTATGCCTTTTATCAAGGTTGTCTTATTTCAAAAAGTAAAAACCAGGACAATCCAAAAATTGTTGAGCTTTTTAAAGGAATACCTGTTTTATGGAATGTACCTTAGAAATAATCTTGCCACTGAAAGGTGGCATAAAAACATTCCTTAAATTAAAATTAAGATGCATAAATAAAATAAACTTCATTTTTAAAAAAAAACACCTCTGCAAATAAAGGTCTGGAGTGCAGATCTTGGTAAGGTTGTGGTCAGATTTGGAGCTTAGCTTTGCACCAGGCTACAACGGCGATCTGATTCTGGTACAGATAAGCCGGGGGGGGGGGGGGACTTGTCAATGGAAGGAGACCTGATCACAGATGGGTTGAAGATCAGGCAAGATCAGACTGCAAGCCAGAGCCAAGGTAATAAATGATCTATAAAGCCCTAAATGGCCTTGGCCCTGTACGTGGGTGGCGCTGTGATCTAAACCACTAAGCCTCTTGGGCTTGCCGATCAGAAGGTCGGTGGTTTGAATCCTCGCAATGGAGTGAGCTCCCGTTGCTCTGTCCCAGCTCCTGCCAACCTAGCAGTTCGAAAGCACGTCAGTGCAAGTAGATAAATAGGTACTGCTGTGGCAGGAAGGTAAACGGTATTTCCGTGCGCTCTGGTTTCCATCATGGTGTTCCATTGCACCAAAAGCGGTTTAGTCATGCTGGCCACAGGACCTGGAAAGCTGTCTGTGGACAAACACCTGCTGGCTCCCTCGGCCTGAAAACGAGATGAACGGCGCAATCCCATAGTCGCCTTTGACTGGACTTAACCCGCCCTGTGGGACAACCTCCCAGCAGATGTAACAGAGATACATGGTGTTTTATAGTTTTATTGTGTTTTAATATTTTGTTGGGAGCCACCCAGCGTGGCTGGGGCAACCCAGTCAGATGGGCAGGGTAACAAATAAAATAACAACAACAACAACTGAGGAGATGACTTGGAAGAGAAGTGGGTGTTTTTTTAAGGACTTGAAGTGTCTTCAGTTGTATTGTGAGGTCACTGATGGTCCTCAGCCATGGAAGGTGTCCCTGCAGTCTAGCACAGTAAAGCACATTCAGCCACTGAACTCTGCTGGTGAGGGAGAAGAAAACCAAGGCATGTGGCAATGGGTGGCAGTAGCTGCCAGTAGGTTGCTGGGCACTATAGTAGTCCTATTTGAGCAGAGCAGCAAGAATTTTAAATTTCAGCAGTGGCTCACTAAAAAGTTTGATTTCTGCTGCAGGAAACACAAGCATTGCAAACATATCCTGGGCATGGAAAATGATTAGTTATATCTCTGGACCTTGTTCAGTTTTGAAGGACGTTGACTCAAGAACATGTTGACTCTGACAAAAGTATATCAACTTATGAATGGTTGGGGGTAAAGAAATAGGAATCAGATACTTATTGGATACTTGCAGAAATAACAAAAATACTGGGAAAACCTATTTAAAAATATCTCTCATTGTCAATGTAAACCAATAAATATACAGAAAGAGAACCTACACAATTGACATTGACATAAAAACCCCACGTACGTACCAAGTTGACAAAACGACAAGAGTTTACCTCCCACCCTCCACTCCTGCCTTTGGATATCATATTGCTTTACATTTTACTTTGAACGTTACCAAAATATTATAACCTGATCAAGAAAAAAAATGAGAGACATTGCACGTTCTTTGTGCTTCATGAAAATCTTTAATATTTTTTTTAAAGCATTGTTGGGTATTTCAACTTTCAAATAAAAGAGGAATAATAATAATAATACAAGAATTGTTGGGTATATTCAGCGGGGACAACCAAGGCTTATTTTACAAGCATTTAATTGGTTACTGGCAGCAAGATTATTGATAGCTAGAAACTGTAAAGTTCAAAAACTGAGAGACTTTTGTAGCAGACTGGTGGCCATTCATCTAGCACACGAACAAAGACTACAGGACAAACTGTGCCTGCCATATTCCATAATATATGGTTGGGTTGACATTTTCCTTTAAATTGATATTAGCAGCTTTCAGTCTCTTTCCACTTCAGTGCTTGTATGAAATTTGCTATTATTGTCTACATTTGAACTATGCCTTCAGGTTGGGGAAAAGCAGGGTGAGGGGGATGTTAAGTTTGTCTTCTTTTCAACAAAACTGCTTCTGGCACAACAAAACACTGTGACGGAACCCAGAGTGCACGGAAACGCCATTTACCTTCCTGCCACAGCAGTACCTATTTATCTACTTGCACTGGAATGCTTTTGAACTGCTAGGTTGGCAGGAGCTGGGACAGAGCAATGGGAGCTCACTCCGCTACAGGGATTCAAACTGCCGACCTTCTGATCAGCAAGCCCAAGAGGGCCTGTGATTTGGACCACAGCGCCACCCACGGAATAGGGATGACCATCTTAAGGGTCTGCAATAATTCTAATAGTATTGTGAGCAGTTAACGGATATGATTTTTCTTCTATTTTTTTAGCAAAGACATTTATGCTGGTTGGTCCATCACCACATCCCTACTGCAATATAGTCCTCTGCAGTTCACAGGTTAATAACTTAAAGCAGGCATAGGCAAACGGGGCCCTCCAGGTGTTTGGGGACTACAACTCCCATGATCCCTAGCTAACAGGACCAGTGGTCAGGGATGATGGGAACTGCGGTCCCAAAACATCTGGAGGGCCCAGTTTGCCTATGCCTGATGTAAAGCATAAATCTGTCCGGCCATTTTGTGTTTGCTTTTAGGTACAAAATGGTGGCCTTCTGTTCGGTGACTGTTTTTGCTGGGAATTCAGAAAGGTCAACCCAGGATACTGAAATGCAAGGAAGGGGTTTGGAAATCTAGTTACTTGTCCCCAATTTCCTGTTTCTTTTTTCCCACTAACAGTGTTCAGTCACTGACTTGCACACTCCTGCACTTCTGGTTGGCTAGAACATTGGATTGGTGAGTTAAAATAGTGTTTGCAGGTGAAGCAGAGCAAGCAGAGGAAAGAGAGATATACAAATCAGAAGAAGGAAGTTACAAAAGTGAACTAAAACAAGAAGCAAGAAGGCTGGAAGCAGAGCTGTCAGTGAGCTGAAAGAAAGGAATGGCTTTATTGCCAGAACTTTATTGCTAGGGTAGGGGGGAGTATTTTGGGGAGAGTCAGAGCTTAGTAACTGAGCACCCGCTTTGCATGCAAAGTCCCAGGTTTGATCCCATGCATTTCCAGGTAAGGATGGGAAAGACTGGGATGGATGGCCCAATGGTCTGTCTCAGCGTAAGGCAGCTTCCTGTATGTTATGTCTTGGCTAAAGTAGAGAAATGGTAGACATATATCAGTAATGATTACATTAATATAATGAATAAGGTTTAGGTGCATTCCCCAACATATGTTATTTTCCTAATAGCTGTTATGGCTAACTATTAAGCTCTTCTGAAATCTGTTTCCTCCCCTATAAATATTACACTAACTGTATATAGCCCCTATAAATATTACACTAACTCTTTCAAAACTATTAGTAAAAAAAACCCTACATTTAAAATTTGGTCTGATCTAATAATTTTCACCCCAGGCCTAGAGAGAGCCCTCTTGGTCAGTAATGGAAGTCCGTAAGAGATAAAGCTGTCATGGAGGATAAAGTGCTGTTCAGCAGAGGCAGGCTGGAAAAATAAAGACAACCACTTCACTGTGGGTAGGACCACAGGAAATTAAGGGTCAATCAGGGGCTAAGGCCATGTACACCTTAGGGTATTGAAATGCAGCAAGGGCGTCCCAGCTCCCCGCTGCTGTGTTTCAAGTCGCATTTCATATATATAATTTTAATTAAATTTTCTGTTTTACAATTTAAAGTAGTCATTTTTACATCCTTAAGATATCAATGACTTCCCTTCTTCTCTTTCCATGGTTCATTTTATATATCATAAATCCCTGCATATTTTACAGAAACTATACCATTCAGTATTCCATTATTACATCCATCATAACTTATTTACACTGTTGAATTTATCTTAATGCTGCCAGCGTTTTCAGCTGTACACAGTGATTTCCCATATATTCAATAAATGTTTTCCAATCTTCTCTAAATATATGTTCTTATTGTTCTTCCAAGTTCCTTTTTATGTTGCTGTTGACACCAGAGAGGGGGTGAGGATACCTTCCCCAGATGCCCATTACCTGATTTGTTTCCCCTCACTGACCTCCAATTCACTGAAGTTGTCCTCTGCACATGTACAACGGCTGCCTGAAATGTACGCACCTCACATTGACCATCACTTCCATTTTCTAAATATCTGGAAGCTAGTTTAAGGGAAAGAGCATTTCTCAAGAAGCTGCGGGATACCTGTGGATTGTGGCTAATGTCGTGTGTATTTGGTTTCAGACGCCAATGGTGGTACAATCGTACCTCAGGTTAAGAACTTAATTCGTTCTGGAGGTCCATTTTTAACCTAAAACTGTTCTTAACCTGAGGTACCACTTTAGCTAATGGGGCCTCCCTCTGCCACTGCACGATTTCTGTTCTCATCCTGAAGCAAAGTTCTTAACCCAAGGTTTCTGGGTTAGCGGAGTCTGTAACCTGAAGTGTCTGTAACCTGAGGTACCACTGTAGTGTGTTGGAGTAAGCAGTAATGTGCACACAGCCTAATTTAGCTGATTTGTCAGCTTTTCCTCTCTCCCAGGTTGTAGGCTCCAGTGCACACAGTCATGGGTATAAATAAGTTTTTCCTTTTGCAGTGTAGCCTGACAGTTCTGGGTAGCTGGAGAGAAGTAATTCTTCTTGTTCACAACTGCACATCATTTACTACCTTAAATCTCTGCCACATCATCTAGTTGCCTTTCCCGATTCCCCCTGTTCCAGCAGTTTGCAGTGGAGGGGAGATGGGGCAACCTTTAGCCCTCCAGATAAAAGCTACCTTATATTGAATGAGGCCATTGCACCACCTAGCTCAGTATTGTCTACACAGACTGGCAGCAACTCTCCCAGATTTGAGACATGGAGTCTTTCCCAGTTCTACTTGGAGATGCTAGGATTGAATCTGGGGCTTTTGCAGGCAAAGCAGAACCACTGAGCTGCCACATCCCCCCAACTCCCACCAGTCCCTGCTGGCATGGCCAGTGGTCGTGGATGGTGAGAACTGTAGTCCAACAACATTTGCAGGACCACAGATTTTCTCTCGGTGTTCTCATGGGCTTTGAAGTTGCAATGTGTCCACCCCCCCATGCCACCTTTCTCAAATGAAGCCTGGGGTGAGTTGCGTGGGTGGGAAATATGGGCTTTTCAGCCACAGCTCTATGGACGGCGAAGGCGATTTGGCACTGCCCACCACCACCACGAGGTCAGCTGGGCATAGATCAGCAGTGGGGCACCGGGAGGCGACCAGAAAGAGGACTTGCCTGGGCGGCCACGTGGTTTCCTCGGGGCTTTCGACAACTCGGGAGTGCGTGTGTGTGTGCGTGCGTGCACAAGTTGGAGGGGGAAAGCGAGGAGGAAGCTGCGATGCGGGAGGAGCCCACAGAAAGTCCCCTCCTCGCCGGCTCGTTTGTGCTGCTGGAGGTGCGAGGCAGGAGCGAGATCCGTATGTATGAGTGTGTGTTTGTGTGAGAGAGTCCAAGATCCTTGTATCCAGAAGCAGCAGCAGGTGGACTCTCTTTATTCCCCGCTTCAAGACAAGCAGCTGCTGCAACCGGCTAAGGGAAGGAGGACTCTTCCCCCCCCCCCGTCGACTATGGAGAGAAGGCGGCGGGGATGCGACTGAATCTTCGCCGCGGGTCTGAGGAACAAAGGAACTCCTGCTGAAGGAGGAGAAGAAGCGAAGGAGCCCCAGGCGCGTTGCTTCCCCGCCACAGAACCGCTTCCAGGCAGAAAGAGAGAGAGAAAGAAAAACCCATCTCCTTAGCGCGAGAACCAAGATCGAGGGACGCTTCCATCCCGCTCCCTTTCTGTCCAGGTCCTTTCTTTTATGGGCGCAGCGAAACCCGGAGCTCCGAAGAAATCCGCCTCCACTAACCATGGCACTTTCTGGGGTGCGCCGGGAACTTGGGCTTGGCATCCCCGGGGTGCTCGCCGCTTGCCGGACCTCCTTTTTTCAGCACCTTCTCTTCATCCGGAATGACTTTTCCGCCTAGCCCACTTTGACTCGAGTTTGTGTGTGTGAGGGAGAACGGGGCACTTGCGCTCTCCGCCTTCCCGGGAGCCGGCGAGCTTTTTCCAGCCAGAGTGGCCGTCCTGAAGGCTTCAAAAGCTGCTGGGTGCCTGCTGAGGGGCTGGTTTCCCGCGCAGGGTGGGAGTTTTCTGAAGTGAGCTTGTGGCGGCCTCCCGAGAGGAAGGAGCTCTTCCCGCCTCGAGTTCCCGAGGAGGCGCCTTCCTGCCCGGGCTGAGTGCATGCGCGCCAGTCCCACCAGGCTCCTCTTGCTCCCGCCATGGCCTTCACGTTTGCTGCCTTTTGCTACATGCTCTCCTTGGTCCTGTGTGCCGCCCTCATCTTCTTCGCTATTTGGCATGTGAGTAGCTCTTTCCCGCAAATCCTCCCCCTACACTCCCTCCCTCTCTCTTTCTCTTTCTCTCTCTCTCACACACACAAATTCTACTTTCCACCATTTCCAGTCACCTCTTCTCTTTAAACAACCTTACATTCGAAGCAAATTCTTCCATAGCTCTCAACTTTCCCCTTTTCTTGCGAGGAATCCTATTCGGAATAAGGGAATTTCCCTTAAAAAAAGGGAAACGTTGACAGCTATGAATTCTTCCCCTCAAAGAATTCAGGGCATTGCGGTTTACCCTTCGCACAGTTTCAGTTCCCAGCAACCCTTAGCGAACTACAGTGCCCAGAGTTCTTCGAGGGACGAAAATGTGCTCCAGTTGAGTTTTGAAGGTATGCTGCACATGCAAGCCTTATTCTTGTTCCTCATAGATAGTTCACACTTGTGTCAACCTGGTGCCTTCTGGAAATCCCATCTACCGTCAGCCCCGGCCAATGTTGCCGATGGCCAGGGGCAATGGAAGTTGTAGTCCAAAAATTTCCAGAAGAAGGCTGGTTTGTGCAAGACATGCTTATCCCTTCATGACTAGAACATCTGGGAGAGCAAAGGCTACAGCTTTTAACATCACCTCATGGGCAATGCTTTTCAATGGGGACAACTGACACATCCAGGTGCTGGTTGTCAGGGGCGTACAAAAGCTCCCACCCCCCATTTCCAGTGACTGGATGCAAGGGGTAGTGGAATTACACAGGCTAGCTGCATCCCCAAATGAACTGTGGTACCCAAGTATGTCCCCTACCCCCAGACCACTTGAACATTGGTGATGGTCTTGGTGGACCACTTAATGATTCTTCTGCCTGCTGTAGCAATTGTAATGTGCTATGCTAGATACTGAATGATATACAATATAAGAAATAAAAGAAGTAATTAAAATACAGTTAAAGTCAATGTGAATATTTAATGCAGACATGCCATAGACCACCTGAATGATGCTCACGGACCACTGGGTCCAGATCCAGGAAAAAGGCAGGATATAAATAAATATAATAATAACCCTTGCCCTAATGGGTGTTCATTGAGTCAGCATGAAGGCGACTTGCATTTGCACAGATATATGCCCATAGATATCATACGTGAATGGGAATCCTGGCCAGTTACAATTCCGATTTGTATGGAGAGGACCCGTATGCAGCTACCTGTATGTATATGCACGTCCTTCACACTGGTGCTAGAAGTACGGCTGACAGGGAATGTGGCAAACGTTTGTCGGTGTGGCTACCAGGTGTAACCTTGTTGCACCCCACCTTCATTCTTTGAATCTGAAGACTTACTGTCACTAATCAGGTGTAGACAAATTAAGTGATCTTATTTGTGAACGACACATTTATCAGGTTTATTTTCAGCCCCTGCCTCACGAGTTCGGCTTTTCCCAGTGGCTAAAAAGTTGTATACTTTGCCAGACAAGTTACTCAGCTACTTGGTAGAAAGTCAGGAGCAGTCCACAAAATATGTCACACATTTGAAAGGAGGTGTGTGGAGGGAGGGTTGGGGAAACAACTTGTCAAATTGCCTTACTGATAGGATTTTATGATGATCAAGTCAGGAGAGCCATTATGGTGTAGTTAGGGAGTAGGACTGTGAAGATCTGGTTCAAGTCCCCACTAAGCCATGAAGTTCACAAGGTGACCTTGGGCAATCCACTATCTCTCATCATATTTCACAGGGTATATGTGATGATAATATGGGGAAAAGAAGAGAGTTGCGTATGTTATCCTTGTTCCTTGGAAGAAGGGTCAGATATGAACGTAGCAAATAATAAATGCTACATTCCTCCTCCTTGAAATTTCCACCCACAACATGGGCTTTCCTCTTGTTGTACTAAGCATCAGATACTAGTAGTATTCATTAACAATCTTCACTTGATATCACCTGCAGCTCCATCTCTGTGCCAGAGTGTGCTATAGTCAAATGGATACGCTAGACAAGATTCAGAAAAACTAGATATAAGTGTTCAATGGGTAACAAAACAAAATTAGACAAGGTATGTTTTGTTCAGACTGGTTTTCAGCCTGCTCCTCCATCTGGAAAACCATCTTTTTATATAGCTGATTCATGGGTAGTTAAATTAGATTTTTAAAAAATGTTTTGGGAAATAGTTATCTTTATCAAGCAGATTCACTTAGATGAGTACCACCTTCTCAAATCCAGGGGTGGGGATGCATAATATTTCCTGAATGTAAGGACCCAAATTTGTTAGGGTGCTTGTTTTGACAACCAGGACATCAGAAACCCTTATCCACCATCTGAAAACATAGCTATGTACATATTCAAAACATGTTGTTCTTGATGGTCAGGTAAGCAGAAATTTGCTCTTGGGAATCTTCTACCTGAAAGCACAGATGCATAGATGCCACCTTTTGATGGGATGCTGTCCTTGAGGTCCAGGTCTTCAGAATATCCTCTTGCCTATAAGGGATGAAGTAGATGAGTCCTTGGAGATCCATAATTGCATCTCTTGTCTCTTTTAATTTCTTTCAACAGCAGCCCTAATGAGGGAAGTATCAGCTGGAGGGGGGAATTTAGATGAGCAAAATGATGGGCAGGAGGATTAAGTCCCATCCCTCAACACTGTCATCCTGATCTAATCCCCCCTGGCTTCTTTTGGAATAAATTAAAAAGAGATAGAAGATCGAATCACAGAACTCTAAAGTCTTGTCAGGTTGGGCCCTCAGAGTCTGTTATCTAAAGACACAGGTATCAACATTTGATGGAAGTACTGTTTTTGATAGGTCATCAGAAATTCTTGCCCATCAGAATCTCCTATTTAAACAGCTATTTATCATAAATAAGATGAGATGCTTTTTAAAAATAGCACTTCTAAATATACATTTCTCTCAGTACACTTAGTACATTAGCCACTCATACAGAGCTCTACAGGTTTGGCTGGTATTGGTAGCCGAAGATGTGGCTGTTAAGCCCTTACTCTCCCCTGGTCATTAACCTTGCATTGCACCTCTTAAAGGGCAGTCCCCTGCTCCCCTCTGTTTGGTGCAAGAAAGAATAGCCAGGTTATTGATTTAGCTGCTTCATTGGCAACACAAATCCCAAAGTTGTTTTTGTTAGCTACTTTGAACATACCTGTTTGAGAAGGAAAGTGTGGGTTATAAATGTTGCAATGAATGTACGAACAAACAAACAAACAAACAAACAAACAAACAAACAAATAGATAAAATAAGTCCTCTGGCCTTCCTTCCTACCTTGAAGCTGGGGAGGTGGATGGAATCACTGCATATATGTTGAGGTGATCCCAGCCTACTCCTACAGCTCCAAGGAAGGCTATTGGCTTCTCCTGATCAGCAGATGATGTCATGACATTCACCATAGTGAATGGAAGTCTGTCCCATGATTGCCTGGCACATTGCTGTCATTTGCAGTACTGAATGAATCACTGAACAACAACAGGGGTTAATAAAACAACATGGACAATGTTATTTTATTTAGTTATTGGTCTGAAATGTGACCCCACAATGCCTCTCTAATTGCATTGATATGGATTGTAGTTATTGACTCATGAGGCAATCTGCACATGGTCAGTTGGTGTTGATATTTCCACACATGGTCAAGTTTTGTTCACATTTACAGGATTTTGCCACTGCATTTAAGTAAGGTTCTGGTGCTATGCTTTGATGAATCCTGGCTTAAGTGAAATCTCTTTATATATTCACATGATTCAATTTTATGGGAAATTCTGGTTCCATTTGGTAAGTGGCTTACGCGAAAATGCTTGTCATTGAGTTTATGGAGTGAGAAAGTGCATATTTGTGTTAGTGAGGAAACCATGGCATTCCGTACTTATTCTAGGTTTCTTTTAATGGGGATGATCAGCTATTTTCTTGGTTTGGTAGTGGTCTGCTTGCTATTTTCCTTCTTGTATGCTAGATCAGGGTAGATCGACATGTTCGGGGGGCCCTTGACATGTTGGACTGCACCCTTGCTAGTTGGTCATGCTTGCTGGGGCTGATGGGAGCTGAGTCCAGCAACATTTGGAGGGCACCATGCTAGCTGCCCCTGTGATACACAGAGAACATATTGGTAGTTAAGTTTAATACACTCTGCTTAGGACCTGTGTATTCTTTCATATAAGAGTTTATTGTGTCCTGGTTGTCAGACACTATGCCTCAAGAAACTTGGGTACCTGTGTTAAGAGAATTTTGACAAAGGTAGAAGATTCTGATAAGTATGAGCTGTTGTTGGCTTGGTTGGCAAAAGCAGGACAATCAAATATTGATATTCGTGTAGAAGATTGACTAGTGTTTGTCTTTGACTCAACCTAGAGAAGAATATACTCATATTTTACATTTTAATGTATTTTTATTTACATCAGTAAATACAGATATAGTAGTTATGCAAAGCTTTGGTGTCTGGGCTGGATGAAATAGTCCATGCCTACTAGATGCTGAATGTACATCTTTGTTGTTATTAGATATCCACAGCAACATGTGTCAGTGAAATGCCCATATCACGCCAGACAGAAGTTTGCTGCCGCTGCTATGTATAGACTGCATTCTATGTCATTAGGAACACAGTCTGTTAGGAGGATTGTATGTATGAGATAGAATTGTAGAAATGTAGAGTTGGAAAGGACTTCAAGCGTCATCTAGCCCAACTCCCTGCAATGCAGGAATCTCAACTAAAGCATCTACGACAGATGGCCATCCAAACTCTGCTTAAAAACCTCCAAGGAAAGAGACTCCACCACCTCCCTAGGGAGTCCATTCCACTGTCAAATAGCTCTTACCGTCAGAAACTTCTTCCTGATTGTGAGTCAGAATCTCCTTTCTCATAAGCTGAAGCCATTGGTTTGGGTTCTACCCTCCAGAGCAGAAGAAAACAAGCTTGCTCCATCTTCCATGTGACAGCTCATTAGATCTTTGTAATCAATAAGTAATTTCTCCCACACCCTATGTCCAGGGATTCCAGACTGCAGGGCAAAAGGGTCCAAGTTAGAACCAAAGCTCCATACACACTACAGTTTTAGTGCTATCCAACACCATTACAGATTTTTCTCAATAAAATACTTCCTGACAATTTTTAGTGCTATTCAGATGTAAAATAGTGCATTACGTTCTGATCATCTTTTCCCCAAGTTGAGATTTGTCTTGTCCACATTTTCTGAAATGCATTGACACTGATTTTCACCTATCTTTCAGCACTTTCACCCTTAAAAGATGAAGATATAAAAAACACACTTACACACCCACTTAATTCCCCCCCCCCTGTCAAAGCAGCTCAGGGAATTTGAAGGGCAAGAGAGCTCTGACTCCCTCAGCCACTGAGGTTTTCTTTGCAATTAAGCAAGTAACTATAACAACTGCCTGCTTGCAAATGCCACCACAACAGTATCTGTGGAGATGAAAGCAGGAGGCAAAGGAAAAGAAGAGGCACTCAGCACCACGGAGATAGGCACCGGGGGTGGAGAAGCTGAAAGAGAACTGTAAGGCTATGTCTCTGGAAGGCTGTGCTCTTACCACTAGGCACTCACCTGCCTTGATCTCCACTTCAGTCACATGTCCCTCTCTAAAACACTGTGTACATTTAAAACAACAACAACCCAATGTGTGAGCTGATCTCTCTTGCAAAAACATAGATCATCTTCAAAAACTGTTCTTTTTCAGATTTGATCATCTGTTTAGTTAGGACTTGTTAAAAAGTTTTCGCAGGAAATATGAGAGGTGTGAAATGGAAGACAAATATGCTACTTCCTATCCATATTTGCAGTTGGAATCATTCTGGACTTCATTCTGCAAGACCTCCGGTACCCTCTGCCCCTGTTTCTCATGTGGAGAGTTGTACATATCTCTGTGCATGGCACTTGCTAATACAATGCACTATTTTAAAATACTTTTTAAAGGGGTCTTCTAGCCAAAGGGGTTTTTTGAGCACTGGGTGCACAGATTCAAACTGCCTAAAAGAAGCAGAAATGATCAGGACCAGTGCAAGTTCAATAGTCCAAAGAATCCCTTTAGTGCAAAAGCCTTAGTTGACACCTATTTTTAAAGGTACCTCTTATCTCCACTTCAAGGTTAACATCACCATGTGAAATCAGCCACGGGGAAGCTGCTGAGGGGCACAGCTTCTTAGTTCTTAATCAATAGCAAAGATGAAAGGAACTGAAAATATGATTGCCTAAATCGATGCAACCAGATTGATCCTTTCAGTTTCTTTCTATTGCCAAATTTTCAATTGTGTCTAGCTAACAAAAATATGTTTCAAAACGGATTTTAAAAATCTCACATGAGCTGCAATTGAGCACAGTAAAGTATGTTTTACTTCAGCTAAAGTGCACACCATTCTTTTCAGTTCTCTTTGCTGACTTCATAGATATTAAACTGCTTTTAAAGTATGTTGCCATGCAACTGTTTTCACTAGTGCTTTTCAGTGGTAGCTCAGATAACCTCTTAACACAAATAATTTTTAAATTGCTATATACTTTGAAACTCATTGAGTCAAATCTGTTTTGCAATAAAGAATAAAAGAGAAAAACCCTCTTCACTTTAACCAGGGTGTCTATAATACAAGCCAATATGGGGAGGAAGGAACATAATACAATGCATAAAACATGCATCTGAAGGAATAAAATTGTGGTTATGGTAAATGGTTAATTAAATGTGGGAGAACCAGTGATGTGCTCTCTCTTGTTCTTCAGCAGTTGAGAAATAATGTGAAAATGTAATTGGCCTCATTTTTTTAACCACTACCTCATTTTGAAGAGATAGCAGGCAATTACAAAACTTTAAAATACTTTTTTTAAAAAGAGCAAACACTTTGTGATATTATCAAAGCTGGTGTAGTGTAATGGCTAAGAGACTGAGCTATGAGTTAGCAAGTCCCTGGTCTGAATAGTGCTTCCGCCATAAACTCATTAGGTGGCCTTAAGCAAACAGAATGACCATAAGCTTGGGAAGGGTTATAGCTCAGTGGAAGAGCATCTGTCTGGGATGCAGATGGCCCTGAGTTCAATCCCCAGCATCTCCAGATAGGTCTTGGAGAGGCCCCAGTCTAAAACCAGGGAGAGTCACGGCCAATCAGTGTAGGCAGTCCTGAGCCAGATGGAATCCATAGAAAAGAGCTTCCTACGTTCCTAAGCCACTGTCTCTCAACTTCTACCCCCACCTGCAATATGTGTGATAATAATGCTGATTTACCGTTACTTACCATACTTAAGGCAAGCATTTATAGTCTTACATGTTGCTGTTGGTACACACATTGCATTGTTCGTAGGGTGTTTTAAGTGTACATCTAAAATGTAAAGTGTGAATGTTGCAAATATGTGATTCAAGCAGGTATGGCTAAGGCTGGGAGAGACTTGGATTTGCCCCTGTGTGTAGTATGTGCATTGGCCCTAGCCGTTCCATTTGACTCACATCTATTCTGCCACAGTGATATGCAACATATGCCACAGCAGGATGCGGAGGTATAGTTTAGCATGATTATAAGAGTCATGGCAGAGGCTAGTTGAGAATCAGATAGACTCACCAACAGCAATCTAGCTTTTACCCAGGTTGCTGTCTTCCATCCAAGACTCTCATCAACCTCCCCACTACTCCTTTCTCTCACCGAGGAGGAACCCTAACCATGAGACAGTTCAACCCCTGCAAGAGGCACTCTGAAAAAGAACAACAATCTTGGAGGAAGGAAACGGCATCACAGTCCTGACGCTCCTTGCCTTAGTGGTGCTAGTTTTTCAGTTCTTTGGCTGGATTGCAGTCATCACCACCAGCTGGTTTCTTCCTCCACAGTTCTGCTCCAGTAAGATGACTCTCAGGGTTGGCAGGGTTATCAAGGAGTGAGGAGGTGTTCTCCTCTCTCCCCACCATCCCTTGCTGGGTGAGGCATAACTTGAACATCATAATAACCCTCTTCTTGAATTTCCTCTGCAGTACTTCCTAATTTGATTTCATTCCATGTACCCCAGCTTCTTCCAAAATCTCTACTCAAGGCCCATCTTCCACCTCTACTTGTTTCAGCATCCTCTGTTGCACATAATTGCTTTATTTTGTTGTACATATTTCTGATCCCTCTTGTTCAACCTGCTGACATCCCCTTCCTATGCACCCATCATAGTCAGGTCAGGGCCCCCACAAAGCCACAACAAGCTCTGTTTCTGTACAGGAACAGCTCTGTGTTTACTCCTATAGGCCTCACGATGTCCAGAAAATTGTGTGGGGAGTTCTAAAGAGCTAGGTTTGGGTTTTGTTAAAGCAGAGCAGCATAAGATGTTAAAAACAAACTTAAATGAAGTTTTAAATTTATTTATTTATTTAAACAAACCTTCCACTGCTTTGCTTCAACAACAATTCAGAGCTCTTCAGTGCTCTGGAGGCAACATTTTTGACACCCTGATTTCTTGCAAAAGCCATGGATCCAAAGTGCAGAAATGACACAAGGCTTCATGGGGGCCCTGATCTGACTTGGAGGGATTTATTAACATTATGGTTCAACTCTGAAGAGGGGGGAAACCCCTGAGTCATCCCGCTGCCTCATTTTTTGGCCCCTACACAGAGCCGATGCACACTGCTAGTATCTTTACCAACTTTCTAGCTTACTCCACCTCCCTACATTGGCACTATTGTTCTGCAAATAATCGTTAGTACTTAGCAGTCAGAAGCCTTTTAATCATTTGAACAACAACTTCAGCTAGAGCAACGCGTTTCAAAATACTGGCTATATGGAGGACTGATTATAAATCATTAATTGCTTCTCTTTTACATCATCTATGCAGTACAGCCACAAAGGGCTGGTGAAGTTACCATGGGTCTAAGCGATCCTTCCGTTTCACGTGCTAATTCAGCGGCATATATGGGTTTTGAGAATAATAGCCATTAAAACCACCAAGAATTAATAGTGTTCTGTAAGTGGAAGAACACAGGAGCATATCACTCCCACACAAATTTCCGCTACCTTTAAAAATTGCAAAGTGGGAGAGGAAAATGTTAATCCTTAAAAACCTGTATTCTTACAATCAGAAAATAAATTCACAGTTAATTGGATTTATAATTTGCTCCCCCACCTGTTGTGCCTAGACAGTGTGGGGGCAGAGAGATCTTTTTTCAAAGAGTAATCAAGGCTGCACCACATGTACTGCTGTATCTATAGCCGTAAGTGGAAAGTTGGAAGATCTTAGATTTGTAGGGTCTTTTCTGCCCTCCAGAAAATGAGGTCCTGGTGGATATTTCTTGGGAGGCTGAGTGAGAGCATTGTAAGCAGCAACATCAAAAAGGACCACTCTCATGTTTAGCTTGTTGTTGTTGTTTAGTCGTTTAGTCGTGTCCGACTCTTCGTGACCCCATGGACCAGAGAACCCCATGGACCAGAGAACGCTTGTGGCCTACTAAAAGCTCCCAATCTATTTAACATTTAGCCATTCTGAATTTGCACATCTGGATCTTCTTACGTAAATGAGGACTTTACATTTGTCTCAGTTGACATTTACTTTTTTAGTTTTGACCCAGTTCTCCATTTTGTCATATGATCTAGAACAGGGGCTGCCCAACTTTTCATACCAAGTGGGCCGCAAGAGTACTTCACCACAGAACCCGTGGGTTGCACGCACACTGCTTTGTTGTGCAAGGGCGGGGGAATGAGGCCAAAATTTTATGTCCTTGCAGCCCTTGCACTGCCTTCCCAAAGCCAGCTAATTGAGCCCCTGGGCTTTGGGAAGGATGTGTGAGAATCTTAGAGCCCTCCCACCTCCTTCCTAAAGCTGGGAAAGCACCAACAAGGCTTTGGGGGTGAGGCGGGAGGACTCTAGGACCCTGCCAGAGCCCTCACACCTCCTTCCAGAGCCTCATTTAGCCAGCTTTGGGAAGGCAGCACGAGGGCAGGGTGTGCGCGCATCAAATGTAGTTGAGGGCTGCCAAAAAAGGCCTTGAGGGCCACATGCGGCCCTCGTGCCATGAGTTGGACCACCCTGATCTAGAATCTTTTTTTTCTGTCTTCTAAGCTATTAGCTGTGTCACCACTTTGGTGCCCCCTGCAAATTTGATAAGCACCTTCTCTACTCCTTTTTCAAGACAAGTTGTACAGATAATAAAGAACACTGGGCCTTGACAGAGTCCTGCGTCATCCCACTTATCACTTCCTTCCAGCTGTTGATTAGCATTCCTTGAGTACGGTCGTCCATCCCCCAGATATAAATTCACCTTACAATACTGTTGCGTGTAAGAAAGTAAAACTCTAAGAAAGTAAAAGCCTGAAAGAAAGTAAAACTCGTTAAAAAGAAGTCTCTTTTTAATGGCCAGGCCATGGTCTGAAGCAGTGGTGTTTAGAAGGGTGGCACAGAGAAAGTGGGGTTGTTCACCTGCCTTCCTGACTGTGAATGTTGCTTCTGGTTCCTGAGAGGGGTGAGGTGTAGGGTTCTCTTTGTGATGTGTTCTTTATTTGCCTGCACCACACTGAGTTCCCCATGTCTCACCACTCCCTCTCAGGAACCAACAGCATCACCCAGGGCTTGTCCACATTTGTGCTTGCCCCCTGTTTTCTAGCCACAGGTCTTTTCGTTTACTCTGCCACTTTCTCTGGGAAAACCTGCCGTTTACTGCTGAATTGGAACAAACATCAATCTACAGAAAACCAAACTGACATTCAATATGATTCAGAGGTAAACAGTGGGTTTTCCTGGGAAAAGAAGCAGGACAACTGAAAAATCCCTCGGATCTGTGCCTAGAATGCATGGGAGAAGCACAAGTGTGGAGGAGCCCCCAATGAAGGTAAGTGAACAAGCACACTGTGCTGGTCCCGAGGGTTAACCGTGCGGCATGGTCCGAGTCCAGTCAGAGGTAGAGGGTGCGGTATGGAGGCTGTCTGTCAAAGCTGAAGCTGGGTTCAAGGCAGGGAGTCGGGTGAGGTCAAGAACTCTGGCAGAAGTGCAGGACAGGGTGCAGGCAGGAATAGGCTACCAAAAATGTTGCCCCCGCAACCTGGGACTGGTTGGCTTTTATCTGCCCCGAGGCATAGGGCAGCCCCGGTCCACAGGTGACTCGCCTCTCCTGGCCTGGAGGCGAGCACTCCTGCTGCAGGAACTTAGTTCCCTCTGCCTCTGTGCCCTGAGGCTCTGCAGCTCAGGAGAGGCTGGAGGGTTACCAGACCCAGAGGCAACCTCAGCTTCCCCTGACGGGGCTGAGAGTGGAGCACCTGCAGGCAATGGGTCCTCCATCACTTCAGGAGCCAGAGCAGACTCAGCTGGTGCCTGCACCTGAGGATCCAGCACAGGTGAGGACCCTTCAGCCTCAAGCCCCAGCCCCGGCTCAGCTGGTTCTGGAGGCGGGGACTCCTGTGCAGGCTGGGATTCCTCAGGTTCAGCCTCCGAGTCCGAATCTCAGGCCATCACACACACACTTTCTTTTGTTGTAGGATAATTGCTGCTGAGATAAAAATTTATGAATCTCAAGTTGTGCATGTCCAAATCTCTGCAAAGTTATGCTTTCCTAATCTAAACAAACAACTAACCTTAATTCAGAGATAATTAGGAAAGCAACAACCAACAATCTGGTAAATAGAAACATTTGGTAGGTTGCAGCCCCTGCTGTGACTGTAGAGACTGATATGGGAGAGACATGTTTTGTTGCAGCTGGGGCATCTGGAGGCATCGGGTGCTGGTGCTGCAGATGCACCATGGCGTATCTTCTCTCTCTGCTCCTCCAGCAGCCATTCCTCCTCTGGTCACTGCTATAGAGGCACAACCTGACTGTCTCCAAAGGCACATTCCTCCATTGTTTCCTGAGACAGATGGATGCCAACCAAATAGAAAGCAATATTAATTACCCACAGAGGATAATTTGCTGAAGAAAACTATGCCAATATGCTTTTTTATGATTGAGACAGCAGTTGACTGTTGGAGGAACCATTCGTTCTAAAATTTTATTTGTCTGGGATTTTATGGGCATAATTCTGTTTGTTGGTGTTATGATTGCAATGCTGAAATGACCTAAAATAAATAGTTACATTACATATTAATTACACTATTTTTTTCTTAAAATAGACTATGTTACTCCTGATAATAAATTTTACTTTTTTATTTTGCCACAAAATTAAAACAAGGAGCAGTATTAAAATCTGACCAGGATTTGGTGATGATGGGGGAGCCAAATAACTTTGGTCCAGTTGATTTTTGTCACTATTGAACAGGCTGGATGCATATACAGTGGTGCCTTGGTTCTCGAACTTGATCCATTGCAGGAGTCTGTTCGACTCTTGAAACAGTTCAAAAACCGAGGCACGGCTTCCGATTGACTGCAGGAGCTTCCTGCAGTAAAGTGGAAGCTGTGATGGACCTTCGGCTTCCAAAAAACGTTCACAAATCGGAACACTCACTTCCGGGTTTGCGGTGTTCGGGAGCCAAAACATACAAGTACCAAGGCATTTCAGAACCAAGGTACAACTGCATGTCATTTTCCTACACAGAGATATTTATAACGCAGAAAAATACGTAAGCACTGAAATTCTCATGTGAAGTCCAGCATAACCTCCACAGTACAACCATTGTACTTTACATGTTATAGTTTTCTTATTAGCTCTGCCTAAGAATCAGTAACCATATCCGTAAGGGTAGCTGTGTTACAGTGCTTTATCCTGTACATGTTTGCTCAGCAGCAAGTTCCATCAGGTATAGTAGGTATAGGATTTCAGCCTTATTTTGCAGGCTAAAACAAAGACCCTAGTGGCACCTCAAAGACTTAACAAATTTATTACTAAGAAACTTGTGTGGTTCACCTTGGAAGCATCTTTTAACATAAGCCGGTTACCATCATCTGCTCACAAGCAGTTCCAGATGTTCCAAATGTCTTTGTATCTTCATCACCACCGAAGCATGAATTTTCCTGTGGAGTCTCATGTGCTCTTTTATTGCAGAGAACTTGTGTAATGTGACTTGAACACCAGCCAGCACTTCTTCTTTTGGAGCGTTTGTGGTCTTGAACACAGTGAAAATGTGCTAACTTCTAGATTGCTTACCCTCAAAAAGTTACTAAAAAAAAAATAGATAGATATTTAATATGCATGGCAGATTTACTTGCAGTTAGATTTTCAGTCTATAGGGTTGTGTAGGGCGCATTTGTTTGCAAGCAAGGCTCCAGCTTTTTGTTTGTCCCTTGTTGTTCTTCTCAGTTATTACTGTACGTGTATTTCATTTTATATTTGAACGAGTGTGCATTGTGAAGGGTGTCATGCAAGAGGAGTGACAATAAGTAAGCCAACTCTTAAGTCTGGTGTACTTTCCCTCTGTTCTTGGGATGCGTTGGAAGAAACAGAAGGGCTTTGGATCCGGAGAGTCCTAAGCTATCCATCATCTACCCTGCTAAATGCCATTTTCACCATTGCCTCTATTGGAACACCAGCAACAGTGCATGGAATGTGATGAATGGGGAGGTTTCTGAGGGTAGTTCTTCTTTTGCACCCACAGGCCCCAGTAGGTAGGGACTGAAATCTTACAACGCTGAGGCCAGAGTGTTGCATCTTAACTAAATCATACAAAGTTTGCTCATATTCGAGGCTTTTGCTGAATGGGAAAATTATGACTAAATTGGCACTCAGTCTGTATAGGCTCTATTTTGAGTCTATAGCATAACTTGGAACAGCTTGCCCTTTAGGATTCTTTGATAATGGATGTGATATACAAGTGGGCGCCTTGTGACTTTGTTTCCTTTGGACTAAGCTGTTTGGATCCTGTGAAGTTAAATTTCCTCCTATCCATTTTAAATGTCAAACTTCTCTTGCGTTGTGAGTCAGCCGGTAAAGATCTGAATGTTAACTTCCCAGGCATTGTTCTAACTCCGCAATCATATGGTATCCAGTTAAGAACGCCGACTAAGTAGTAGAGGACCACACTCTGCAATGAATGCCCCTGCCTGCTATATTTTCCCCAGCTTAATGAAATTTTAAAGCCCATTTAGTACTTGCAGAAAGTGCCAGATTGTCAGCTGCGAAGACTAAAGTCCTTTGCTTGCCCGTAAAATGGATTCAGATGGGCACCAGTGGAACGTGATTACTTGCCTATATCTGCTTCAACCTTGAATTGTCCTTAGTATGACCCAGTAATTGAGGGTGGAAGCACAGTTGGGGGAGCAATAAATCCCAGTTTGTGTCACATTCAAAGCCAAGCTGTCACCTTTATGCACATCTTTATTTGGTGCTTTGGTAAAGAACTGAATAAGCAGGCTGAGTCAGGGCAGGACAACCTTTTTCACACTGAGGACCAAATGTAGCAGCAGGTAGCCAGTTGGGGGCTGCAGTGAGTCCTAGACTAGCAATGTGTGGAACTATTCACACACACACAGTTATGGTAACCTGAGAAGCCTGTTGTCATTTCTGGCAAGTTCATCTTGGCTATGAACTGACAAAGTCTTCAACATCAGCTACACCTGGAATCCAAATAATTTATTTGCAGGGAATAAAGAGGAGAAGGGGAAGGGGAAATAACTACAACTTGCTTGGAAAAGCCTGTGGAGTGTGCTATACTGAGGCTATTTTCATATTTTTTTCCAGAAAATGCACGAATTCTTCTTTCTTGTTCCTTTTCACCAGAGGAGAATGCACTGCTGGGGTCTTCAGTAGGAGTGGGAGGCTTTGGGTGCTAATCTATGGCAACCATATTTTAGCAGCTACAGTGGAACCTCGGGTTACGTACCATCCTCCTTACAAACGCTTTGGGTAATGAGCTCCGCTAACCTGGAAGTAGATGCTCCTGGTTGTGAACTTTGCACCAGGATGCGAGCGGAAGTTGCACGTCGGTGGCATGGCGGCAGCGGGAGGCCCCATTAGTGAAAGCGCGGCTCATGTTAAGAACAGTTTGAGGTTAAGAACGGACCTCCAGAACAAATTAAGTTTGTAACTGAAGGTACCACTGACCTTTGCCTTGTTACTTCTGCAACCGCTGCTGTGAGTGCGACTCACTTCTCCCCTTCTTAACTCAAAGGAAAGAGGGGACAACCCTGTGCACAACACATTGGGTTCGCCAGTTTTGTGTAAGCTGCTCATGGTGAAACAAGTGCATCAATAGCTGGCATGTCCTTTATCTCTCGTCTCATAGCGGTTGTTGGATTATTGAAAGAGAAAGAGGTAGGAGAGCTTTCTGAAGTGGTTCTGTCCTGGAGGGGCTGTACTATGTGATATTTCTGAGTAAGTGACAGACAAAGGCATATCATGTTAGTACAGTATCCGTTTTTCTTTTCTTTTTTTAAACAAGCATTTTGACTCTGGCACTGTAAGTGATAGGAGATTTAGGTAGAGCAGACAAGCTAATCACTGTACAGGAGATATTCTTAGGCATTTGACAGACTAAAAGATTTAATCAAGCTGCATTAAGCAAGCTAGCCACTTGACAGAGTGTAGGGCAAGCTACCATCACGTTACATAGAATTTTTGAAATATTAAATTCAAAGATGCTGCTTCCTCTAAAAAGGAAAAAGCTGTTTTGTATCACAGCAGCACAAAGCTTTATGATGAGGGAGTGGGCAACAAAATTCAAATATAGAGGAAACTGCCGGAAAAAAGCTGTTTTATCTCAGAAGCACAAAGCTGTGTAATAAGGAGAGTAGGCAACAAAATTGGCCCATGCCTGGAGATAACTGTGGCTCTCTTGCTTATACATATCCTGAGATTTTTGCTTTTTCCTGTTGAACAAAGTCCCCCTCTTCCCCCAATTCTTCTGCTTTCCCATCTGTTACCCTTTGCTTAAAGTTACACTGTGAATGTCCTTTATTTTCCTGGTTTCCCAGCTTTCTATAGATTGGTTATTGCTAGTGTTTCAGCCATGCAGAAGGTTCTTCATCGCATCCTGTTGAGAAATGTAACCACAGCTTATTTGCTTCTTCTTCCTTGAAATATGCCTACCTGACATGTAAAGCGAATTTGTGTCTATAACAGAAAAATGATGATATTAAACAGGGTGTCAGGGAACTGCCATCAGAACCAGGAGTGGAGGTAAGGCTCTCCAGCGATGCCGGAGAAGGGCCCAGCAGGGAGAGAGCAAACTCATCTACTGAGGAAGGAAATCAGCATGACACCAGGAAGAAAGGGGAGCAGGGGAGGGCTTCGGAGAGATGTCTCCAGGACTCTTCCATAGAAACTAGCGGGGAGAGCACAGGTCCTCCGCTGGCCACGCCCACCCTGCGCAGAAGACTTCCGCGCAGGAAGGCTAGGCGGAGACTTGGCGTCAAAGAACTTTTATGCTGGAAGAGGTTCAGGAAACGCCCACTGACGGATTCTGCCAGTGACTGACACAGCCGTGGAGTAAGGGCTGTGCAGCCAGGGAAAGGTTTAACCAGGCAACTTTGCCAAGAGTAGAGGCAACTTACGCACAAGCAATCCCAATTCCCATTACACAGGGACATATTGGGTGTAGGTGGGACAGTTGCAAAGGATCTGAACTATATAGAGAAAAGACTATTGGGAAAGAAAGTTTGATTCCACTCCAGCAGGGTCATTAACCAGTTTCTTTACGCAGAGAAGATGAAGACAATTGCTCCAATCCAGAAGGGAGATCTGCCTACAGATACCAAGCACACATATGGGTGTGTGCGCACCTTTCTACTTCATGATATCTACCAGGGGACAATTGAACTGGCTGGATACGGCTGTTGATGTGGATCCCCACATTAACATGTGATGATTTGCCATGACTAGAGGTGGATGGGGTCCAGTACATTGGAACCAGGAAAGACTGGAGACATACAATAGTTTTGAAGAGCTGGAAGTGATTTGAGAGACCTTCCCTTCCAGTGCCGTACATGTGCACTTCTTTTGTCCCACTGTTGCCTCTGGCAGGGTTTGCTAGTTTAAAGACCAATCCCAAGCCCCGGCAAGGGCTGTTTGTCAGGGGTAGGGTTGCCATACGTCCAGAATTTCCTGGACATAGCCGGGATTCGGCTTTCGGAAAGGGTGCATGGGCAGAAATCGCTAAAATGTCTGGGAAAATCTGGACGTATGGGAACCCATAATGGAAGTGTAGATTTTGGCAAATCTCCTTAAAAATAGCTGTAAAACTTCTTTTTCCTTCTTTTTTTTTGATATTTTGCAAAAACCCAACCAAACAAAACAAAACCAAAAAAACCTACAACTTTTCTGTCCAGATTTTCACTTTTTGAAATATGGCAACCCTAGTCAGAGGCAAAAATGAGATGAGTGCAGTGTTTTCTTTTTCAAACTGCTGGAAGTTCTCTGGAGGATGAGGTGTGGGGGGGGGGACCCTGCTGAACTATTATGTTGTCCAGCCTATGTTTTACATTTGAATTACAGATATGTAATTCAATTGTGAAAACCATCTAGAATAAACTAAATTCAAGCAAATGGATACAACAGGAGAGTGCTTTTAATATACAGTATACTGTACATATTAAAAACAACCCTTCCCTTCTATAAAAAAAACTAGAAGTCCTGAAATCCTGAAATTTAATTAATTAATAAAAATACAGCAGCAAACATTCTCTGGTTGTGATCCAGCGATTCAGTCCTGTGCACATAAGTAGTAATGGTAGCACCCCCCCTTCCATTTAATTTGAAAATAGGTCACCAATTACCAGTATTTTTAGACAACTCTTGGAGGAAAAAATATGATTTTTTTCCCTTTGGGAATTCTAAAGTGACTGGTAATGTTGGTTGTGCTAGGCTATATTAAGGTTTTTTGTGGGGTTTTTAAAAAAAATTCTCATCTATTTTTAGTTTTATGTCTTAGACACTAATTGCTCCTTACCCAAAATTCAGCAAATGCTCCCAAGAGGGACTAGGAGCCGAATGTTGCCCCGAGGTCTTTGGAGAGAAGCTGGGCAGCCCTGAAGCTTGCTTAAGCCATCTGTGGGGAGCTTCCTAACTGAAGTAGCCAATAGTAGAGGCAAAGGCTTTCATTTCAGAATCTGAAATGCCTTCATGTTCCCTTTAGCATCTAGTGAGCCATTAGAGAAAAACACTTTTGTGCTAGTTGCCTCAGTGTTCATTGCAAATTATAAGTCAGAATCCTCTCCTATAAGCAGAATTCCACCCGCCGATACTTCATTTGCTTAAAGCAGGAAATAGAGGGAGGAAACACCAGGCAATTTGAGCACTCTGTGTGGGATAAGAAGAGCTGAATCTAACAATTGCTGGTGCATTACTCAGACCTGGGACTTGCTACTACCACAACATTTTGTGTGGGACTTAATGCCATGGCATTTGTTTTGTATGTATTGTGGACTTGGCAAACACAGTTGCATTTACATCTTGCCTTTGCTCCAAGGAGCTCAAGGTGAAGTACGTAATCTCCCCAGTTTCTGTCCCCACAACCACCCTGTGTAGTTGGTTAGACAGAGAGGCTGTTTGGATATCAGAATCGGAGTCCAGCTAAAGCCAGATCATGCTTAGATGTAGGAATGGGATTCCTCTCCACCATTCCCGTCAGGGACTGGCAGGGCTCTGAGGAGTGGGTGCAAGAGGTAACAGGGCCAGAGGCTAGTCCGGGGGAAGCAGGTAGCCATTTATGGGGTTTTGTGCTTCCCTCGGGGCAGGAGCCAGAGCTGGAGGATGAGGAGGGGTCTGAGCAGTCAGTGGAGAAAGGACAGGACGTTCCAGGAGCTGAGGCAGAGACAGTGTCTGAAAGGATGGGGCCCTCTGTCCCCTTCCTCACTGTCACCCAAGACCAGTAGGGTCTTGAAGAGGCAGGCACAGTGACAACTTCCATGCCAAAGTCACAAGTTGCTTGAGCTTGCACCATCAGGTGAGGGTTCTTAATTTTGGGGGGTGTAGGCACAGTCATGCCGTTGCTTATAGGAACACAAGCCCAGCTTGTGTAGCTCCTCAGCTACCAGAAGCACGTGTGTGCCTGTTTAGTGTGCCTCAAGAGCTACAGTAAGTTTGTGCATGTCAAGAAAACATTAAACTACTGTGCAAGGGCTGGGGCTGGTGAAAGTTGCACCATTGCTGGGAGCATGGCAATGATCTGGGGGAGTATATCACATGGCATAAGTGTCCTCCTTCACTGTGCCATCTCATCTGTCCCAGCTATGACACCACTGTGTTTCCCCTGTTCATCTTGCTTCTATTTCTTGATTGTACAGCTATGTCAATGGATAGTTCTGCCATTGTATCTGGGATGTCAAGGCAGTAGTGTATTGGGGCTGCTGGTGTGTTGGGGCTTTTGTGAAATCCTATAGCCCTCAGTTGACATCAGTTTGTAAGCACCCCGGTAAACCCTCACGCTGACCTGTGCTGATGCTTACAAATTGAGCGTAGGATTGTACCCTTAGATGCTTAAATTACACCACCACAGAGAAGTTAAGCCTATCAATAGCTACCAGTCATGATGCTTATATGCTACCTGCAGAACCAGAGGCAGGAGGCCTCTGAATACTGTGGAATGATAGCAAGAGGAACTGGATGCAAGAAACTGGATGCCAGCTATAGGCTTTAGGTCTGATCCAGCAGAGTTCTTATATTTCTTATGATATATAATGGATGCTAAATTGCTAGTGTACCAGGCATGTAACAGTTAAGTTCTTTATGAGAACAGCAAGAAACTAAACAACCAGTGCTGTGCTGAAGAACGGGCTAATCTACCCATCTGGCTAATGGAAGGATGACTGTTTCTGAGATTAGGGAGCCTGCTGGGTTTTAAAGGCAGGTAGTTAAAAAAAGAGAGAGGAAAAGATCATTGATAGAGTTTGGCTGTAGTTCTGTTACGGTATAATGCTGCTGGAGTTCTGCATACAGTCTGGCTCTAAAGCAAAATGCACAGCTAAATAAAATAATTTTGCCAATATTTAAAGTTTATTGATCTAATCTGCCCCTGTTGGGTTGCATTAGGAATTAATATTTAAAAATGTAACTTTCATTGTGAACATTTGCTTTCAAATTGTAATCTCATATACAATTCATTTTCTGTATACATGCACAAAATTGCTAAATTAATTGCATAGATGTGTGGAGACTTTGTCCCTTCATTGTGAAGGGACTTCTATCACTCAGTTGGGCCAAACTCTAAATCTATCCACTGTATGTTAGGGGGACAATTTCTACACTCATTGTGGTAAGTAGCTATTGGTCTCCTCAATGTATGATATTATAGATGTCTTAACTGTTTTGAATATAGAATGACGGACTCTATAATTTAAAAGAAGGGGAGGTACTCTTTGTGCTGCAATTGGCATTAATGGACATTGGATGCAGAATCAATTGCAGACAATTACAGTAATGAAATCTATTTGTTTTGATACTAATTGTGCTTTGGATACAACATGGACTTATCATCAACATATAGTATATAGCATGTATCTATTTATGCATTATATTAACTAACTCAATAAGAAGGCAAATGATGCCTCTCACAGTGTTCTTTCTATTAAATATAAGCTTATTTTTTCATATCATGATATTTAGAATATCACATTGGGTGCTAGCGCTAGATTTGCCTCCCCCTTCAGATTTTAAGAACTACTTCCATCTTCTCTTCCTTTTTGTGTCATCTTCCTCTCTTTCCATGCACTCAGTCTAAACAAAGTGATAACCATTCAGTCTCACTTTAAGAAAAGAACAAATTGCAGGAAAAGAACCCATTTGGCTGCTTGTATAAAATGATTCATGGACATAAAGCTCTATGTAATTTTGATTTGATAAGTGGAACATTATGGAGTGATTGCTCACTTCTGACTATCTCAGAGGATTAAGCATCACACCTGCTCTATCTATGTAAATTCCAATAGGACTGAGACTTCGATGCACAGAAAGAGATTACAGCTGTATCAAACATCCCCTCTTAGGCTGGCACCAAAGGGAGACTGAGGTTGGAAGCTTGCTTATCACTAGCCTTCCTTATCTCTTGGGCTAAAGCTAGGCTTTATTTCTTTCCCAGGCTGAAGATGAAATCCCTGCTGCATTTCAATAATAATAATAATAATAATAATAATAATAATAATAATAGAAATGAAGCTAAGATTTGATAGTACAGTACTGTAAGTTCAGCTTCAAATCAACCAGTGGTTTGTTCTTGTTTTTTAGGGGGGGTGTGAGTTACACATTGAGTTAGGCACCCCTTTCAAATATGCCAGGTCACAATCAAGAGATTGTCTTTGACCCTTTAAAAGCTACCAACAAGTTTCTATTGCCCATTCCTTTTCTGGTCCTCATTAGCCTCCCTTCCCTGGCTGCTGCATCAGGCAAGCAGAAAAGGCAAATTAAAGGACAAAGGAAGATGAAACAGGATGGAGAAACCAATGGGTGCAAGTCTTTTGCTTTAATTGGTAGCTTTAAAGCAGGGGTGGCAACCTGTGGCTTCCAGATGTTGTATCCATAGGAACATGGGAAGCTGCCTTCAGCCAAGTCAGACCATTGGTCCATCTAGGTCAGTACTGTCTACATTAGGGCAGCCCAACTTTTCTTTCCAAGTAGACTGCAAGAAGACTTGGAACCCATGGGCCACACACTACCGTGTCTGGGTGTGGTGGTTTAAGGCCAACATTTGATACCCCACAGCTCTTGCACTGCCTTCCAAAAGTTAGATAAGTGAGGCATAGGGCTTTGGGAAGGAGGCACAATGCTCTGGCAGCATCCTAGAGCTCTGCCACCTCCCTCCCCAAAACTTGGAAAGCACTAAATAGTCTTTGGGAAGGCAGTGCAAGGGCTTGAGATGCCAAATGTTGCCAAGGACTGCCAAAAAAGGCCTTGAGGGCCACAAGTGGATCTCAGGCCATGCGTTGGAAAAAACCCCTCACCCTGATCCACTTTGACTGGCAGTGGCTCTCCAGGGTTTCAGATAGAGGTCATTCTAGCCCTTCCTGGTGAGGTCAGTGACTGAATCTGGGATCTGAGCTGTGGCCCTGCTCCAACTCCAGTCAGTCCTAGCTGGCACATTCAGTGACCAGGAATGCTGTGGGCTATATTTCCTTCAATATCTGGAGGAGGAGGAGGAAGAAGAAGAAGCCACCCATCTGACTGGGTTGTTCCAGCCACTTTGGACGGCTCCAAGCAAAGTATTAAAAGAACAATAAAACCTCAAAACACATCTTGAATGTGACCTGACAATCTTACTAACTTCCATTCTCCACAAATAAAGTTCATTAAATCAGATTCGTGTAAACAGTCTGTAGATGAACTGATGCACTGGACAAAATAAACCTGTTGAAGGGCAAGGAATCCCATAAATGGGTGGAAGCATAAATGTGATTTGTGAACTGCCAATTAGTGCCAGTAGCAGTTTTCCTTTTGTGGCAAACGAGCTTGGAGGGTGATTTTCAGTAGAATTTCAGTGTGGGGGGAAATGCTAAGCTCCATCTCCCTGCATGCTGCAGTTCTGATTGCCCCCCGCCCCCAAACTGCTATTTAGATCCGTGAAATCCAATCATATAGTTCTTGAAATGTTTAGCCTGGCATTGATGATGGGTGGTTTGGTAGCTTCCTGTTGCTGTGGTTACTGTCATTAGAACAAGATGAACATGTGAAACTGCCTCAAACAGAGGATGATCATTGGTCCATCTAGTCCAGTGTTGAATACTCATAACTGATGGAGGCTGTCTGGTCTCCTTCCCAGCTCTGATACGAGAGGTTTTTTTATTTGGAAACTGAGTCTGGGATGTGGTGTGTGCAAAGCAGGTGTACTTCCTGTGAGATAACCAGCCTCATATAACCAACAGTCTTAACTCTAATTAATGCATGAAGGAGTTAATACCATAGAGTAAGCTGTCCTGCCAGGCTTAGTGAGATCACTTCCCCTCACCTTGGGAGGAACTAGGTAATCAGGCCTATCATTCTTGCCCAGTCTACCTGAAAACCTCAGTGTGTGAAGAAGCTTGAGCTGATTGCTCCAGCTCAGAGTGCATGGCCCTCACAAGCCACTCTTGAGTTCCTATACCAATAGTTTATTTCACCAACTTGTAACTAAGCCAAGTTTTACTGCCTGTACAACTTTTTCTGAATGCTGTATGGAAAAGCACATGAATCGGATCTTCAGAGAGTTTGAAAGTAAACCATTTTTAACTTACCAATCGTGTGGTCTTTCTCTATGCTCAGGGAAGAGGGAAACTTTGGAATTCATTTTAAAGGGCATATTTTAAAAATCTAACAGACTATATTTCCACGCTTTACTTTGTTCCATGTTTTGTGATTTTAAATCCCTGCTAAGGTTCTCTTGCCAAAGAGTACTTGCCCCAAACCTGGTTCTTGGCATCCAGGAATTCTCCTTTCTGTGCCATATTTTTGCTCCTGTACCAACACTTCCACTGAGCTAGAGACCCTGCCAAAGATGCAACCTCTTCTCTAACAGGTAGGAAGACTTCGGGATTTGAAGTCACAACCCTACAGCCCACCTGATGAGAAAAAGTGTGAGGCTTATAAATCAATGAGTCTTAATGGACAAAAACCAGATACTGGTAGTACAGATATAAGAAAGCTGTTCTTTGTGATCACATATTCAGAATATCCCTATATTTAGTCATAAACTCTGAAGAATAGGATGTCTTAATTTCTCACCCCAACCCCTCAAAGGAAAACCAGACATATGTGAAAACAGCAAAGAATGTTATGGATGAGAGTCTAGTTCATCACTTGTAAGATACAGCTGATAAAGTGGACTCCGGACCCCAAATGCTTATGCCATCATATATATTGCTAGTCTTTAAAGTGTCAGATCTCTTTGTTGTATTTGCTAACGTAGTCACCTTTCTGGGAATAAATATATATGATGACACTTTGGGGAGAAATACAATTTTCGGTGTGTTGTGCCCTAGCGGTGAAAATGCTGTAGAAATGTTGGCAATAAGAAATAAAATCTACTTGCAGCTTGCCATAGTTAGCTCTGTCTTTTCACACTGCTTTGGCTTTCCCTTTGTTGCACAGACTGAAACCTTTTTATCGTGGAATTCCAGATGGATTCCAATGCCACCAAACTGCAAACTTATCCAAAATGGACAGATACTCACTATGCTGTTCAGCTGTAATTGGCACTCTTGCGGACAGTCTCTGCAGGAAATGGAATCAGCATGGCTGCATACACTCTAATCTGTCTTAAAGGGAATATATTTTATCCTTCCAGCTGCCTTTCTTTATAGCGATCCTTGTGGTGGGCAGCCACACTGAACTCGTTCTGCCTCTTCACTGGATGAATAGGACAACCATTGTCCTTTTACCCCATTTAGTTTTAGTGACTATAATTTACAATATAAAGACACTTTAGCTCCAAAGCATTCATTAGCATCTTATTCCTTTAGCTAAATCAATTTTCGTCCATTCTGGGCTTTCCAGTGCACTTAGTTTTGCATTCTTTAAATGTTCCTTTGTCCGTCCAAAATCACATTGATCAAACCGGACAACAGAGGCGATGCAAACAACATTACTTTCAGAACCCTTTGATATGAATAACACAACCAACACATCCAACACAAAGATATTCCTCTCAGAACCCAGAAACACAAGTCCCTAAAACACAGGTCCTCGGTTGACGCCACTTGAACAAGCCCAAACAATTTTCTATTTCTTTTCAAGGGAATGGAAATCAAATGAAGCACAGCCTCTTGCTCATCTCATACCTTCTGTATTCAAAGCTGTCATTGTCTAGAAGAATATGTACATCTATAAATACCTCCCCAGTTGTTGTTCTGTTGAAATAGGCAATGGAACTACAGAATCATAGAACTGTATGTCACAAAGATGCTTAATCTGGAGCCTCATTCTACATGGACATGCAACTGGTGTTAAGGAGTGGGGTGTGAAGTCCGTGTGGTCAGTATGTTCATAAATCAAGGCAAAATCTGCACATTACATGGAAATGTGTTTGTTGCCAGCACAAAGAAAAATGAATTTCCTCTCAGAGAAAAATGAATTTTGGAAAGGACCTGTTTTGAGTGAAATGATGGCTGACAAGGAGGGTGCTTGTTCCTTTCTCCACCAGTCTTTTTTAAAAAAATAATATTTATTGGAGTTTCAAAAAAATTACAAAAATAAAGAAAAGAAAAAGAAAAACAGAAAATACAAAATACAGAAAAATAAAAACAATTAAAAACAAGTCCATCTTTCCATGTCTTGTCTTTCATTTGCTTGTTTCCTTGACCTCCTCACAGCTCCCTTTTTTGTATTCTAGTTCAATTAGTTACCGTATTTCAGCAAATACTTTCCATCTTTGTTTTTATCTTACTGATTTATCTTAATATATTGTAACTTTACATTCTGACCTGTTGACAATCCATTTTTACTTAATCCTTTAAAACATTACTGCTAAAACCACATAACTTCATTCCAGCATCCTTCTAACATTCCTTAATTTTACAATGTTTCTGTAGATGGTCTTTTACTTTCTCCACCAGCCTTTCCTCCCATTCCATAGAGTTTTCCCCACTGCTTACCCCCCAAGGGTTGTGAAAAGCAAGAAAATAAGCATTTGGATGAAAAAAGCAGGTTGGAGTTCTGGAGCAGGAATAAAAGCTAGTGTGGAAAGCGTTAAGTGGCCACTGTCTATTCACCACATTTTCTTGCTAAAAAGGTCCCTTCCAAACGTGCTTTTCTTCAGAAACAATGGTCATTGAGGCTGTTTTACATGGATTTGCATGGCATATGTAATTTGCCCCTTAAGGCCAAACTAGTATGAAAGTAGAAGTCATAGGGAAGCCTGAGCAGCCTGGCAGGGTGAAGTTGGGGTGGTAGGGAGAGGGAAAGTTTACTTCTTTCCCTCCTATGGTGTTGATAAAATCACCCCTCCAAAGCTGCTGTTTGCATTTCTAAGGGGAGCCTCCATTTTGGCGCCAATGCAAACTGCCCTTAAAATTCGGACAGCAGCTTCAGGAAAGCAATATTATAGTTTGTACATTGCCTTGAGATACATATGTGGGAGGTCATTAATGATAATAGAGGGTGAAATTCAACATTGCGCTAAGACCATATCAGTTTGCCGGGTGGAACGATCCTCTTCCCCTGCACACTGTTCTGCAGGTTCTCATGATACCTCCCTTGCACAGGTCTTGCACGAATGGGGCTCATTAGGGCAACCCTGCTCATTTTGTTTTTGCCAGGACCAGTGCAGGGAGAGAAAGAGTTAAACTCCCCCTTCTCTGCCCAGCCCTGAAGCTGGTCATGCTTCCACAGCTATTTACACAGCTAAAAGCCTATGTACATTAATTTCCGTTACAAAATTAATGTCACACCTCATTTGGCCCTGAGTCTCCCATTCTATGAGCAGAATAAAAAGTTCTTGCAAGAGGGGACCAGCAACTAGGATTTGCAGTGTCTTATACAGCACAGCTATAGTAGACAAGAGCTAAGGTTTAGATGGGAAGCTTCCTTCAAGTGCATCTTTTGAGCACTCAGCTGGAATGTGCTGGTAGCTGTTGGCGAAGGTGGTTTGGACTTGGAGCTGAATGAAACTTAACTTTTGTATCACGTAGTTAAATATGCAAAGAATGGTTGCCTCCAAGTCAGAGCTCTTTAGTGTTGCTGTGGCATTGTTTTCCCGCAATTAGCTGGAAATTGAATTAAAATAGAGGGTCCACACAGTACTTAATACATTGCTGTATTGTCATCAGTCCTGGAGGCTAGCTTTGTGGCAGGTTGCAGCTGGGGTCTAATTCTGACACTGGTAGGTAAGAAGCAAATGAGTCAGAGGCAGGGGATGTGATCTCTGGCAGGCTGCAGCTGAGGTACGTTATCAGCTAAGCTGGTTACAGTATTTAAAATCTACTTTCAGGAGTAGAAACAAAGGGCAGGGTTCAACTAATCAGGCCCATAAGCGGAAGATGAGTGCAAAGAATTCCACTTGTGCAATGCGACTTCTTCCCCTCTCACCCCCCTACACTCCCCAAATTGACTGTTGGGTCTTGGGGGGTGGGAAGTTCCCCAGAACAATGCTCTTTCCGTCTGGCAAACTGGGATGGTTGTCCTGACAGAACGATCAGCATAGCACTTTGTCGAATTTCTCCCAGAACTGTTTTTTTGCAGTCATTTGACTCTTATTTTAAAAGAATGCCTGAGCTGTTGTCAGGAGGAATTAAATGATAAGAGCAAATCCTCTTTATTGATGATATCTGAGTTTAAATCACGTCACTTCTTATTTCTGTTTCAAAAACTGTGCTGCCTTGGCGTGGCATCTTTAATCTAGAGACTAATAATGTGGCTTGCGAAGGAGATACTGTACACACACACACACACACACACACACACACACACACACACTTTCTAGTTAAACTTTTCTGCATATGGCCAATAGTAACAGAACAGCTGTCATATACCAACCACTTTAACTCCTCCCCCCTGATGAGTGCTTCTGTATGCCAAGCCTTCGTTGCCTTTATATCACATGGTATCATTGATGTAAATGATTACCAGCTTCAGAGATCTCAGTGGCACCACCTTCTGGTGGTGGCTTCTGCAACAGTGGTGGCAATGACTCCCAGGGCAACAATAGTGGCTTTCCCACATAATACCCATGCCTAGTTTGGTGCTGATATCTCCCAAGGTAGCAGAACCTATGCCAGAAAATTGAAGTCACACCAAAGTAATGCTTTGGTCTACCATCTTGAGTCAAAATGGCACCCAGCATCTAAACAGCGCTGAAGTCCTCCAGCCCCACCTTGGGAATCCTCATGCTGGGGTTCGTGATGATATCTAGTGGTGTCTGAACCTATGCCAGAAAATGGGCAAAAGTCAAATGAAAATGACATTTCAGTTTGTCCATTTGATTCAAAATGCTGTCCAGCATCCAACTCAGGAACCCTCATGCCAGGTTTGATGATGATATTTCAAGAGGTGGCCAAAACTATAAAGAAGAAGAGTTTGGATTTGATATCCTGCTTTATCACTACCTGAAGGAGTCTCAGCGGCTAACATTTTCCTTTCCTTTCCTCCCCCACAACAAACACTCTGTGAGGTGAGTGGGGCTGAGAGACTTCAAAGAAGTGTGACTAGCCCAAGGTCACCCAGCAGCTGCATGTGGAGGAGCGGAGACGCGAACCCGGTTCACCAGGTTACGAGTCTACCACTCTACACGACACTGGCTCAGGCTGACAGCTAGTCAGACTGACAAACCACTTACCAAAATATGTATTAGATGTGCTTGTGTACATTTTTGTAAACAACTTTGGGAAGCATTGCATTTTAAAAATATAATTTTTTCTTAAATAAAATAAGAAAATACTTAGAATTAAAGTATTTTGCATTTTTCAAAAAGCAATTTAATAGCAGTAGATTCAGGGTATTATTGAATGAAGAGCCCAACGTGAATCACTATTTAATATGACCTCAGCAAAACAAGATGCCATATTGTGTGGTCCCATATGTTACTCATACTTCTTTAAAAACGGGGATATTAGGTGATTCAGAATTTGCAATATGCTACAGATATAGCGAACAGGAAAAATGCTGTTAATGAAGGAAAGCACTTTCTTTGGCCAAGTTTTGAAAACAACTTTCATACTCATGAGACAAAAATGAAATAAAAGATCATATGAAACACAAAGAAGGGAATTAACCTCTCTGAGCCACTCCAGAAGGATACTGTGGTCAATGGTATCAAAAGTCGCCAAAAAAATTCTTTTTGTTGCTCCCCTATATCTGACAAATGTAATGAACCAGGGTGATCAAGGCAGTTTCAGCACCATGACCAGGCCTGAAAACAGACTGAAATGCATCCAGATATTCAATTTCCTCTAACGAAACCTGGATCTGTACCTTCACCACCATATTCAGCACCTTGCCCCAAAAGAGACTGTTAGCCATTGGATGATAATTGGTTAACACTTGTAGGTCCAAGAAGGTCCACTTAAGGAGGAATAACAAGATAGCTAGCTGTTGGCACATTCCCACATAATTATTGGCACATTCTAGAAACTGAATGTTAAAGCAAAGTATCTGCATTTGTGAAAGTTAGGAGTTAGGGCCAAACTAAAAATGATATTTTTAGGGCCCATTTAAAGAACAGAATGCATTCACCAGAATTCGTTCTTTAGGTGAGCGTTCGCATAATGAGTCCATGATTTACATTATTTCCTATGGAAATATTTCTAATGTGGGATTTGTCCGATCCCTCCCCCAACCTCCCTGGTGTCTTCCTAAAATGATTGCAGCCAATCAGCAAAAGAGAGACAAAGGGGGGAGGGAAACCTGATTTATCCAATCTCTCCTGCTTCCTGATTCATCTGATCTCACTCCCCCTCCACTCTGTGGTTTCTGCCCGGAAAGGGATGCTACTGATCAGCAAGGCACAAGCAAACAAGGAAGTAAGAAAGTTGACTGCCCAGATATTTAATTCTTTATGTGCAGATAAGTGGATTTTTATGATAGTGAGGATGTGGATAGTGGGGCCTGAGTGTATGAGGGGAAGCTGGATCACCTGCTGCGTGTGATACCAATGAAAGCTCTCCCATTAGCCCCTGGAAGTGAGCTCACATAAGTGCCAGGAGCTTCTTGGGATTAAAAGACCCTTGGGAATGATTTTCATCAAAACCACTGTAGGAGGCAAGAATGAAACCCCCACCAAACACCATTGCTCTGATCCAGCTTGCCCGCCCCCAGCACCTATTTAAACTGGAGGGGGGGAGATGTTCAGGTTAATTTTCCTTACATACAATTATCATCTGTCAACTTCGTCCTGTCCTAGGTCAACTCGAGACTTCCAGGGGAGGCTGGGTTGGAGGAATGTTACTTACTGAATGGGCAGGGATACACCCAAACGAATATGACAAGGAAGGCAAAGCACAGCCTGTCAGGACCCTGGACAGATCCTGGCTGGAATTCGTCTAAGAAGAGCTGTTGTCTGACCAGCATGAAGGCCTGTCTGGCCTGGACTGGCTGTTAACTTCATTCCCTTTAGGAGCTATCTGTGGTCCTTAAAGGGCCAGTGCATGATTCTTCAGCCACTGAGTCTTAAAGCACAGGTACAGCAGTGTACACTCCATTGGGGCTGCCCTCTGAGTCTGAAGAGTCAGTAATACCACATCCTCTGATCTGGAAGGTCTTGGAGTGGAGGATGATGGTTCTCTAGGCAATGCCTCCTTCCCTTCTAAGTCTTCCTCAAAGCCAGGTGCAGGATAGAGGCCAGAGAACCTAACATATTTTGGCCCATAATATGTCCACTCAGGTTGCTGGGGTACATTCTTTGGAGCTTTGCTCTCTGTCTGAAGCTAGATTTGATTCTCACATTGTTTGTTAAGAACACTGAGATTAATAGTCATGTAGAAAAGGTAGTGTAAGTGTGGCTGCATAAAGATAGATATTGATCTGAACACACACTTCAGGAAGTTGACACGAGTATTAATATTTGGAATATGTATCTGGGTGGCAGAACACACCTCCCAATAGATCACTCCAGTTTGTCTACGTGTAAGAATCTTCATGTACAATAGCACAGAGAAAAATAATGAGAAAAGCCTTTTAAAGATAAAAATGCCTCAGTATCGCCAAGAGCTAATGACATGACAGACCAGTTAGCCTCTGAAACTAGAATGGGGAACCTGTGGCACTCCAGTTTTTGGGTTTATTTTTTTTGCTGGACTACAGTTCCCATATTTGGCCATGCTTTCTAGGGCTGATGGTAATTAAAGTCCAACAACATTTGGAGGGTCACAGGCTCTCCATCCCTATTCTATGGCACTAACACACATTAGATCGTTTTGCTGCTACTGAGTAACACAGTTGCTCTTCTGGTTTGTCTGTGGGATGAAAGTACTTGGGACCTGGGAAGGTGCCCATGGTTTTGATCTCTCAGATATGGAAGTTCGAACAACTGCCATTCTCACATTTTTGTACAACAAATTCACGCCAAGTAGCCTGACTATGCACAGATGACACAAGTGCCAGTTGTCTTGGAGATAATCTGGATTGAATCTATTATAATTGAAAGGATGGATTTTCTCCATAGTAGGAGAGGATAAATTAATTGGGGGGGGGGGGGAACCTGTTTGCAAGTAATGTAATTTCAGTGTTTGAAAAATTTCTTTTGCAGATAATTGCATTTGATGAGTTAAAGACAGACTTCAAGAGCCCTATAGATCAGTGCAACCCAGCACATGCGGTGAGTTCTGTTCTGTTATTTTATAGTAATTTAGTTTTGATAGTAATGCTAAACTGTCAACAGAAATATAGATTTGAATCAGGATTGCCTAAAAGTGAAATTTATTTTAATATGTAAACAGAGTGAGTCTTGATATAATTATTTCTGATTCAGAAATGAGGGGTGTTGGAATGGAAAAAGGCACATACCAGGGGTTGACTCACATAACTGAAAATCGGCTTTTGAAGGGCAAAGTCAGTACGCATTACATATAGCTTGTCATGTGGCGAAGTGGTCAGTTGGTCATCTGGCCACTCTCATCATATGGACATGTTGACTCCCTGTGGGTAATTACCCGTATTTTTCGCTCTATAACACGCACCCGACCATAGCACGCACGTAGTTTTTAGAGGAGGAAAATCCATAGGCATGCCACCCGTAGGCATTCCCTCCATAACACGCACAGACATTTCCGCTTACTTTTTAGGAGGAAAAAAGTGAGTGTTATGGTGCAAAAAATACGGTATATGAGTGAAAATACATTTTAGTTGCATTGCTCATGGAGAGATTGTTGCTCCATTGCTCCACCATAATGGCTGTGACAAAGCTACGGTACCCCATCCCCAGAAATCCTGACAGTGGGCCTAATGAGAGGTTAGAGGATGGTTTCCCACTATGTGAAGGAGCCTTGTCCTCACATGCTCCTCTTTCCCTCTCCTATTGCATGCCAGAAGAGGAAATCAAAAGCATCCTCTTGAGTTTTAAACAAACCACAGTGCTTTGTTTTATGTTCAGAGTCTATGAACTGTGTTTTGTTTAAACTTGAATTAATGAACAAGCCTCAGAAACAGTAGCTTAATCCTGACTTGTGTGAGCTTTTACAGATTTTAAAGAAACCCCGTCTCCACGTTGGGACCTAACCAGAGAATACTGGTTTAAAAGTGGAAAGAGATGCTTCCAATTTCCTCTGGAGCAATTCCAATTTCCTTTGGAGCATATGAGAAGAAGGGAGAGCAGGAGGGAGTATGCAAGCTTGAGACTTGCCATGGCTTATTTACATAGCGGGGAATCTACATTTTCCATAACATCTGAAACAGCTGTATATGGAGGCAAAGCGGTGAAGATTGTGGATATATGAAGTTTCCTCACATCAAGTTAGGCTATGGTCTGTTTATCCCAGCACTGACTGGTGGCAACTCCAAAGGTTCCAGGAATATCATCTCTCCAAAAGATAGGCTTGAAAAACAGCTATGTGAGCCTATGGCCCATAGTTAAATGACTAAAAGACCGATTGTAGATGCTGCACTGCTTAAGTCTGTTAACCTTTAATAACTACCCTGTTATTTCCAAGGGGAATGTAGAATTTAAATTCCCCTTGATGCCTGGCTGTAGCCAGCGCCTCATCCTAGGGAATCGTTTTCCCTTTTAAGAATTTCAAGCTCTACAGCAGAGAAGTTATCTCTCTCCAAAGCTGCATGACTGTGTATGCCCACCACTCATGACTGCTGTAGGAATTCATGTCCATTTTCGCCTAGAGAAGCAGATCGAAGTCTCACAGTGTAAGAGGGAGATAGCCACTGTAGCAAATCAAATTAAACTTGCTTATGAGATGAGAGAATTTGTCTCTGATGTAATAGCTGATATATTCCATAGGTGAAAGGCACAGTAACCATGTTTACCTAAATAGAACCTGAAGGGAAGGCGGAGGGGTTTTTCCAACGTCTTTGAAAACCGGTGAAGCATGTTGAGCAGTGAAATGAATAAATAAAACACACACACAAGGCAAGTGGCAATGTTTGCTTAGCCAAGCTGAAATGCCAAGCTTAAACTGGAAGACTAGAGAGGGCTTCCTTAAACTTTTTGGGGAAAGCTCAGGTCTGCCAATGTTCATCATCATGGTTACACTTAAAGCAGCAATTACTTGTTGAATGTCTCTGGCCATAAAGGAAAAAAAGTGTGTCTACACAGTGCTGACTCAGACACCCCTTGCCTTCACTGCCATCATGCACTGCCCATTTGTAAGGATGTGGATCCACTTTACCCTACAGAGGAAGCAACTTCTGCTACACCATGGCAGATGGAAGAATGAACACAGACCTTAACTAAAGTGACCGAATTTACTAGATCTGAGGTTGAATCTGCTTCCTGGTGACATCCGAATCATGTTGGTGGATAATGCAATACAATGGTTTGTATCCAAAGAAGTCGTCCCATTTGCATAAGGACTTCTGCATGTGCAATGGAATCAACAAAGCAATCATTTTATTTGTCCCCTTCCTCTCTTCCCCTACGCACTTCCCAAATCTGTTCTGGGGATTCCTTCAACCCGGGGAGCACACATGGGGAGAGGAAAGGAAAAGGAAAAGGAAGTTCCACTGTGCAAGCAGATATCCTTGCATGAATGGGATGACTTCCTTAGACAAAACATTACATCTTGAAGTAGTGGGCACAGATTTTATTACCACTAATTAATTACTAATGAAGCTCTACCCAAGTCAAATGCTTTTCAGCCATTACTGGGTTGTAGAGTCAACACAGGTACAGTGTTGTCTTCAAGGATACACCAATTCACCATAATTCTTCGCATAATGAGGATGAACTGCAGTGGGGAGCTTTTTGTGTCCAAAGCAGCTCCCCATGTGATTGAGACTTATAGAAAATCAGTTTTCAACTGCATAGGGAGCCTCCATGGGTACCAAAGTCTCCTCATTGCAGAAGTTAATCCTCATCGTGTCAAAAGAATTTGTGTGACCTCATGGGCATTAACCCCAATACATGTGCACTCCCTCTTCATCACAGTACCGCTTGGGTTGAGTTTACTCCATTTGGAGGTAGTTTCCTTGATTCATGGGTGTCTTAAATTGTACCCTTTCACCTTCCCTTTCTCTCTCTTTTCTTTGACAGAGAGAGCGATTGAGAAATATTGAACGAATCTGCTTTCTTTTGCGAAAGGTAGGAATTAACCCACGTCGGCTGTGGGCTTTGGGCTGTTCAAAGGGATCTGAGCCATCGTATCGGTGTTGCTAGAAATAGCACTGGACCTTTCCTAAGGTTCCTCCTCCAGCAAGGAGGCAATAACGGCAGAATGGAAATTGAAACTGATGTGACCTTTGAAGGAAGGAAGGAAGCTAATTAGGAGGGACTTCCAATCAGTCAATAATATTCTAAAAAGAAATGAACTTTTCAGAACATCATTGGCTTCACTTTATTAGCCTCATTTTTTTAAGGAAGCAGACGACTTTAGGAGGCATAATTTGGAACCTGACATACAACCTTAAATCTTTGTTCCTATGCTTTCTTCTATAACTATGCAACAGTAATCTGATAAATGGCATACCTTTTATTGTGAGCCTTTTATTATGATTTTCAAACATTTGAAAGGGAAAACTGAGCACTTCTTTTAAGGGTCTTGGGAAAGCATTTGCTGCTTTCTCTTTACATAACTTTTTGAGCAATAAACGATCTTCTGTTAATTCTCTAGTGAGGTTACCTGCACAGTGGCTCTCACAGCAACCCCACACCTTGAGTGCTATGGGAAACAACAGTCTCACACTGGTGTTGTCAACAGCAAACTCATTACAAGTGGATATCCTATATATGCGGTTGCTCACCTTTAAACACCTATGTATTCATGTCTGGAACTGGCTGGCTCAGTCAGGTCCTTAAATGTGCATGACATTGACATATTATTCACTTGCTCCTGGAAACACTGCAGGTGTTCTTCTTGTGTTCTTTGTTTTCGAGGGAAGGACAATAGCTCATCATAAAAGCATTGAGTTGGAAGAGACCCCGAGGATCATCTAGCCCAACTCCCTGCAATATAGGAATCTTTTTCCCAACGTAAGGATCAAACCCACGACCCTGAGGTTGATTCTCATGCTTACCAATCGAGCTATCACAGCTCACTGATGGGAGCACTTGGAATGAAGCTTTGCATTCAAAGGGCCCCAGGGTGAAACTCTGTTGTTTCTGTGTATGGCTAGAAAAGAGGCCTATCTGAAGCCCTGGAGAAACACTGTTGATCTATATAGGCAGTGCTGAGCTTGATGGATCAGTGATCTGTCTGAGTATAAGGCAGCTTCCTATCTTCTCTTTGCTCCGAGATACTAACACTACTGCTGTCCTGGAAATAGTTTCATTGTGTTACTTGCTAAGTCAGCATCCTTCTAGTTTCCAAGCCGTGCCCCAGTTTTTGTAATGTAAAGCAACAGACAGTGGTAATTTTATTAATATATGTGTGTTGCCTGGAGATGTCTTGCCCACACTGGTATTTAATTTTTATTGAGCCTAAGCATCCTTGCTAACAGCAGAAGCAGTACCTTTCCGTTAATTACATCCTCCACATACCACACACTCTAGGGAACAGGTTACTTTCCATACTCTTAAATTGTTTGTTAATACAGTCCCTTTTCCAGAGGTCTTCGGGGAAATGCTGCTTTTAATTGGGATATGTGCTTTAGGGAAAAAGGAAAACAAGATAATTCAACAGAAAGGCAGTACTCACGGTAGACAACTGCTTACAGTAGCTTTCTCTGGATAGCAATTCTGGGGTATTCAAGGTTAGCGGCAGAGCTTTGGGGAGCAATTAGAACACTAAACTAGTTTATGAATAAAGTAAAATGTTGGGGAAGATGGATGCAATTGTTAAGGCACACTTCAGGTATGCAGCCTCATTATTATATTGCTTTGTGTGGCCTTGGATAGTGCAGTATGTTGTGTGCATTTTCTGCTTCCTAAAGCGTTCTCCTGAAATAACTCACTTGAATGAAAAACAAAATCTGTTAGGCACTTTTCTTTTTTCTTTTTTTTTTAAAGAGTTGGGCTAATGAAAGATTTCACCTTAAGGTCTTTTTGTGAAAATGATTGGTTCAACCCATGACAATTTTTAAAGTTTGTGGGACTATTACTGTTGGTTTTGGTACAACTGGGCTCCATGATTAGAGCACAAACCACCTTATGGGAGAACATAATCCAGTTGTTGGGCAGGAGCTATCAGCTGAAGACCAATGTTCTATACAGCAACTACTGTACAACCTTTTACCCAACTGTTTAAGGCTCTTCCTTCTATATTAAAAATCTAGCATCTTTGCCTGAAAGTGTGTTAGTGATTTATTTAAACAGTTAGAGGATCAATCTACATTACAAACTTAAAAAATGCATGCAGAAAATTGTTATGGCAGTCATGTCACTGATGTTCATACTAGTTTGGTTTACAAATTTTCTGTGATGAAAGACCCCTAAATGTACACTGCTCTGTTACTGGTTAGAGGTAGGGATGAGGGGAAGAAAACAATTTAAGTTTGTATTTAAAGGCAAATTCACACTTATTAAAACAATATTCAACCTGAAATAAAGCTACCCTTCGAAATTTACGGTTATCTGAAATTTGCAAGGCTGTTCTCTGGTCAAGTAATGTATTCAAAAATGTGTGCATTAAAGTGCGCATATAAATGCATATATTTGTGAAAATAACATACAGAAATGCATTGTGTTAAGGGAAACTGCATTTAAAATATTGTATAGTTGGAGAAATTCACATGAAAATGCTGATGAATATTCATGAGAACTTAAAAACAACCCCCCAAAATAATAGAAAACTGGAAAATGAGAAACTGAGAGAAAATGTATTTGACATATTCACCCATTCCTAGCGACTAGCATGATGGCTATATGCAGCTTATCACTTGCTAAAAATCAGCAAAGGGAGAAGGTTGCTGCCTTCATGTCTTGCTTGTAGGGTTCTCAGAGGAATCTTCTTGGCTTCTGTGGTCAACAGAATTTTGGACCAGATGGGCCTTTGGTTTTACGTTCTTAGAAAACGAGCAGCTGAGCTGGTCTTAAAGCCACAAATAGAATTTATAGTCCTTCCTTGATTACCTCTGTAAATCATTGTTGTTGCTGCTGACTAACTTAGGTCAACCTGCTTCTTAATTTAGAAAGGGCTGAATAGGAATTGTAAAATTTTACTGACTAGTCACATTAGATGGCAAGAACTCCCGCATAACTGACTGTACTGTTGATACTTATTTGGAGGCTAAGGTTCTCCATGCTCTTTATGTGTGTGGTTAGATGGGACTAGCAATGTAAGGACCCCTCCAGGTGTCTTTTGTATTGCACATTTATTGTGGTTTGTTCTTATGGGGCAATCACAGGCAATCCCACTTTCAATACTATTTGTGCCTTCAAAAGTTTCCAATCAGTGCATATCCTGTAACTTCCTTCTGAAATGCCACAACTTTTCATATCACAAATATTTGGGGTGTGTGTGTCCTGCTTTTGTGGTTCTGTTGCCCTTCAGATAGCAATGATGAGGTAGCTTCAGGGGACGCATCGCAGAACAACTAATGAAACTGAATAAAGACACCTTTATTGCACTAATGAGTCAGTAACAGGTTTCAGGATATACCTGCAGTTATAATACCAGTCTGGAAGGGTCCTAATACTCAGTATTCTTACTCAGAAGTAATTCCTCCAGACTTCAGAGAGTTCTACTTCTGTGTAACTATATTTATTTAAAAGTGCACCCGGTCCTATTTGAAAGCCTCTGGGTTCGCAATATGTTTAGAAATACACTGAAAATACCATAAATTTAAAAATAATTGGGCAGGAAACTGATCTGCTTAATCTCAAAGACAAAGGCTTTGTCCCACCCTCTGCAGAGGCTTTTGGGGGAAGGAGGACAAGCTTGCCTTCTACTCACACAATATTGGATATGATCCTGTGCTTTTGACAAATGCTCCTGTGCTTTCCTATGAGGAATGGTGGATGGAGTTGCATATATTTAGCCTGGATAAGAGGAGATGGAGAGGAGTTATGATAGCCGTCTTCCAGTATCTAAAGGGCTGTCACATGGAAGATGGAGCAAGCTTGTTTTCTCCTGCTCTGGAACGTAGGACTCAAACCAATGGCTTCAAGTTGCAGGAAAAGAGATTCCAACCAAACATCAGAAAGAACTTTCTGACAGTAAGAGCAGTTCAATGGTGGAATGGTTTCTCTCGGGAGGTTGTGGACTCTCCTTCCTTGGAGGTTTTTAAGCAGAGGTTGAATGACCATCTGTCATGGATGCTTCAGCTGAGATTCACGCATTGCAGGGGGTTGGACTAGACCCGTGGTCCTTCCCAACTCTCCCTATTCGGTGATTCTATGTGGAACAAGTTTTCCTTGTGCTCCCAGTTTCACTCTTATACCTGCCCTGGATTATCATCTAGTAGAAATGAAGCTATTTGAAGTCCTGGCAGTAGGAAGATGCATTCTGGCAATTTTACTGAACAGAGTGCAGGAGATATTCTTAGGTTTGATGAATTACCCCATGACAAAAAACATAATGAGAACAGAAAATGGCCCACCATGGGTCCCTTCCATTGACAGTGATTGTAACAGAGATGGAGTGAGTGCACTTTGCCTGCAACCATTAGAGTCCAAAGATGGCTGCCTTGTTAGCGGCTTTTCACTCCCTGCAATCTTTCTTACAGCGGATAATGCTTTCCCCATTCAGACCTCCTCTATATCATGACACTGCTGAGTCTGACTCATTGGATGGGCCACAGGAAACCTGTAGAAGGCTCCTCCAACAGTGTGATTAGTAGCAAAATCCGCGTCAAGAGGCAACAGAGATGAATTGTGAAGACTTACTAGCACTTGTAAAAAAAAAAAGCAACCCTTTGCAGCGGTTCTTCAGGCAATCGCTCAATTCATATTTTAATAGCTTAAATGTCCTATGAGACAATGGCACAGATAGCATGGCCTGGCAAACTCTGCTTGAGACAAAGTGAGAGCTATATTTAGGGTTTCTATTTAAGCCACTTGCTGTGCTGCTAACTATGCAAGACTTGTAAATAGTTCTAATTTTTTTTAAAATAAAAAAGGAAATTAATGGGCAGTTAAAAAGAAACAAACCACCTTGATTTGGTATGTTTTATATTTTTGATTATAACAAGAAAACTAAAAGAGGCAATCGCCCCCACATCATAGCTGTCAACGTTTCCCTTTTTTAAAGGGAAATTCCCTTATTCCAAATAGGATTCCTCGCAAGAAAAGGAAAGTTGACAGCTATGTCCCACATTGTATTATCAATTGCAAGAAACTAAAGTAAAACTGTAAGGATGATAATAAGTTCACACATATAAAATAGAGATGGATTCCTGAAGAATACTAGAAATTAATATTCATTTTACTCAGTTGCAAACCCACCTGTCTTCCATCATGGAACCTGAGGCAGCAGGTATGTGGTTCCCAGGTGGTTCCCATCCAGGCACTGACCAGACCTTGACCTGCTTAGCTGCATCATGCGTCCAGGCTGCCAGTATGACAGTAGTATTTGTCAGGTGGTGCAGGATTTGCCTAGATGCCATCTGCATTTGCCAGAAAGGGATACCAAGCAGTCAAGATACCAAGCTTGTGGTGTGGTCAGGTTCTTAGAAATCCTAGCTGCATGAATTAGTTGTCCTAATCCTATGGTACCTTGTGTTTATGATGGATGGAGGGTTACACTTTCCAGTATGCAGCAATTTCCACTCTGGAGGCAGAGAGGAAACTGGAGAACAGGTACTCCTAAAGCGCATTTGTTGATCTTCAGTGGAAATGTTGGATACGCTTTAAAAACTAATTTAAAACGTAATGCCGGTAAAGCATCTTACGTTTCTTTCACAGCAATTTTACAAAACAATAATTAAGAAGGGTTAAACCTCAAGAGGATTCATATTTTTCTAAAATACAACTGTAAATTGTAATATAATATATTGATGTTATAATAGAAACAATATAAGGATATATTATACTGTTGTTCATTATAAAGGAAAATAAATGTATATGTAAGAGCTCTGCCAATGATATAAATATCAATGTAATTTTTACCCATACCATGGTCTCATGCTTAACTTGCTCCAGGCAAACCACAAGCTATAACCAAGGTTTGTTTGCAGCTTGTGGTTTGTCTGGAAGAAACAAACCATGAACCCGGGTTCAGAAAATACACTAAGCCACACAGCAGTAGGAACAAAGTGGCTGCAATCTCTTCTTCGGAATCCCGTGCTTACATGCTCCAGCTAAGCCACGGTTTGGTTTAGCATAAAGTGCAAACTGACTAGCTGTAAGAAATTTGCTCTAGTCTCCCAGCAACTACTTGAATATCCCAGAATAGACAGACTGGTGGTGAAAGCACTACAGCACTGCAAATAACTTATCTTTTGCCCCCCCTCCTTCCAGGTGCTAAATGAAATATGAAAATAGAGCATATCCCTGGAGTGTTGCTGTTCCAGGTGTGAGACCTGAATCCTGACAGCAAGTCTCTTAATGATGGCCCAGATAATATCCCTTGTTTTCTTCCTGTTTATTTTTCTTCCTGTATTGTGAGTTCATACTTTGCTGTTTTGGTCTGTTTGCCCTAGAAATAACTTGAGAACATATTGCAAGCTATAGGAAGATAAGCAGACAGTTTTTTAGGTTTTTTTAAGTGTTGGAAAGGTGTGTTTTTCTTTAAAAAAAACTGCTCTGGGAAAAACACAACAGTTCAGCTATAAGCAAAAGAACCAGAATATTTCTGCTTAGTTTCACTTCAGTTTTCTTCTTGGTTACACATTTAAAGAGTGTGTGAATGGTGTTCAATTTATGGTGGCTTTCTTAAACTTTGAAATTATTATTATTATCTGTATAGCCGCAGGTCTCAGGGTGCTTCTTTGTGTAATAACACAAAGAGCATACTGCTCTTTGCCTTCATCATCTTGTAATAAGAAGCAAATTGCCTCTGAATATGGAGGCTCCATTCTTGGTGGCAGACCTATTCTGTGCTAATGGCCCTCACAACAGACATATCAATAAGACATTCAGACTCTGATGAGAAGGTGAAAATATCAGATTTTCATGGTAATATAGCATAGATAAAGAATGTTTGAGTACCTTGGACATCTTCTGGGGATCAAAACCGGGAAAAGGGGGGGGGGAGAGAATTTTGGAACGTAAAGGGTGTATAACTATAAGTTGTTCTTTCTTATTCGCTTTGTAATTATTATAAAAATTGGGAAATTTGTGGAAGGGAACTTGGGTCGACCTTAGAAAAGGGTGTAATGATGTGCATTGTGGCTTAGTCTAAGTATATAAGTAAAATTTTTAAGTTTATAAGTTAAGTATATATAAGTTTATAAGTTAAGTATATAAGTTAAATTTATAAGAACTTGCTGAACTAACTACTGGAATTGGAATACAAGAAGGGGAGGTGTGGGGAAGTCAGGGGAAAAGGTTAAGAAATTAAGGATTTGAAATTATACATGTTTGTCTCTATATGTGTATGTCTGTATTGTGTATTGTGTGTGTCTATATAAACTGTGTAAAACCCAATAAAAAATTATTAAAAAAAAAGAATGTTTGAGTACCTGTGTCCCATATAGGGTGCTTTTTGATCAACTAGAAACATCTAAGGATACTGCCTTTACCCACTTACCGGGGAGTAAGCCCTATTGGACTCAATGGAAGTTATTTTTGAGTAGACATGCATCCAGTTGCTTGTAAATCAGTTAAAAATTGCTTTCAAGCTCATCTTGAGGGCCATGAGGGCTAGCAACCTACTTCTCTTAAAATGAAAACTGAGATTCCCTGAAAACTAAGTTCTGTGAGTTTTGCTCTTTACTGTACTTGTCTAGAACATGTCCTGTCCTGGCTGTAAGCAAAAATAAAATCCAATAAATCCAAAACAATTATAGCAAGCTGAAGCATCTTGCCTCCATTACAGTGCAACCCTATACAAGCCTACTCAAAAGTAAGCCCCAATGATTTCATTGGGAATGACTCTCAGGTTAGTGTGCATAGATTTGCAGCCTTAGTCAGAAACAGATGAGCTTGAATTTTTACCAAGAAGACAGAATGAAGTCTTGTTGCTTATTGAGAAAGTTGGACTAGATGCCCCTTGAAACACTTCCAGATTGCCTATGATTCTGGGTGAACTCTGAACTCAAGTCCTGAAGACAAGTTCTATTAAGGCATTGTTTCTGTTCCTCACATTTTTATCACCGAGAACAAAAATTCTATTTGGGCTAAAAATACACTGAGTACAAAACTTCTAGCTAGTTCATGGAAATCCTTTCCCCTTTAATCTTTCACGAATCATTTATTTTTGGACTATTTCTGTAAGGTGTCCCTCACTTGTCAGAGGAGAAATGGAGCAATTTGCTGTTTATGTAAACTGCAGAGCTGTTGCAAGGTTGCACAAGTCACTGAAAAGAGGTGGTCTCTCTTTTCCTGCCCCTATGATATGGCTGAGGCATCGTGGAATGCTCTCGCCAGAGAGACTCACCTGGCTCCATCGTTACATATCTTTAGGTGCCAGGCAAAAACATTCCTCTTCTTCCAGGCCTTTGGATAATTAAACAATCTATGGCCTTTTAAACTGCGGGCGGGCAGGGGGCAGGCAGGCAGGTGTTGTCTTTGTCTGTTACAATGGTATGTATTCTTGTGTTTTTATATTGTAAACTACCCTGTGATCCTCAGATGCAGGGTGGTATAATAATAATAATAATAATAATAATAATAATAATAATAATAATAATAATTGGTTGAGAAATCAGAGAGAGGAGCTGAGGGAAGTCATGGGAGGGAGGGAGGGAGGGAGGGAGGGAGGGAGGGAGGGTTGGGGAGGTGGGAGGGGGAAAATGGGGGGGAAGAATAAGAATAATAATAATGGTGGCAGACAAGAGAGGTGGAGGGGAATAAAGTGCTTTTGAAAGGCTTTGGAGAAATCAGCTTACAGAAGCTTCTTCCATATCATTTCGCTTGCAACCAGTTCCTTTCCCACATCCAAAAATTAATCTCATTGCCAGCAAAAAGTGTTTGCAGTCATACCTTGGTTCTCAAATGCCTTGTGACTCAAACATTTTGGCTCCCAAAAGCTGCAAACCCCGAAGTGAGTGTTGCGGTTTGCGAACGTTTTTTGGAAGTTGAACGTCCGAAGTTGCTTCTGATTGAGTGCAGGGAGCTCCTGCAGCCAATCAGAAGCACGCCTTGGTTTTTGAATGTTTTCGGAAGTCGAACGGACTTCTGGAACGGATTCTGTTTGAGAACCAAGGTACGACTGTACTTCACAAAGTATGAATCAAGGTTCCTTTTGCCTTGAGTATATCTCTTGTGAAACAACAAGCATCACCTTGGAGAAGACTTTGTGCTTCTCTGCACCTTTTCCAACAGGGAGTGGGCAGTGTGGTGTAATAGAGCAAGTGATAGACTAAGGCAGGTAGGGAACACTGGCCCTGGGGGCTGAATGTGGCCCTCAAAGTTCCCCCATTAAGCCATTGACAATCACCCGAGGCTACACCCCATACTGGTCCTGTTTCACACCCTCCTTGAGTATTTTTTGCCTGGCTGGAATGTGTTTTTGATCTCTAATGTATGCCTCCTGCTTGCCTAGATGGAGGAAAGAGAGGAATGTTTGAGTGTGTGTAGAAACTAGTCTACTGTACATAGCTAACAATTGCATGCATTGCTCTAAACCAGTGGTATTCAACCAGTGTGCCATGGCACCCTGGGGTGCCTTGAATGATGGTCAGGGGTGCTGTGAGCAACACTGGCCTCTCTCCCTCTTTCCTTCCCTCCCTGCTTGGCCCTCTCGCATATCTGCGTCCCAAAGGCTTACATGGCTGTTGGTTTCAGCAGCTCTGGCTACAAGTTCCCCAGGCGAATGATGCCTCTGGAGCTGGCTAGGGGGTGCTTCCCAGGCCCCTGTGGGGCAGTGTGAGGAGGCACCTCTCTTTCAGGCAGGGGGAGCAGCTCAGAGACCAGGGGGAGCAGCAGTGTCTGCCCGGAGGACTCTCAAGGTGAGGGGAGAGGAGAGGATGCTGAGGGAACATTCCACAAGGGAGGGTTTTTGAAAAGGAGTGAGGGTCTGCCGGCTCTGGGCCAGCAGGGGGATACTGTAAATAGATTTCACTCAGGTCCACATATGCAAATAAGGAATTGAAAGTGACGTTCAGTGATTGGATAGTTACAGAAAGTTGTTACTGTTGCGTTGTAGTGGACCTCTATATAAGCAGGCTGGCTGAACCCTTCAGTTCAGTTCTGTTCTGGCCTGTGAATAAACAAGAGCTGTCTGAAGAATTGCTGTGTCGTCTGATATGTTCACCCACAACTTAACAGTCATGGGAGCCATGGAATCAAAAGGTTGAAAACCTCTGCTCTAAACACCTTTGCCTCTGGCCCCACCCACCATTGCAATGTGGCCATTAAAAGGTTACCTAGAAGAGAAGGAGGCCCTCAAACGTTCCTTGAATTTGGTAAGGAGAGTTGCCCCGTCTCAGTTAGAAATGGCAAAATAATATACTGTATAATAATTTCCAACAAGTTGGTTAGAGGTTGTTGGGAGCCTATGGTACTTTCTGACAAGAGATAGCGAGAAGGTGCTAGCGATTTCCTGCGAAGTGGTAATTTGTGACAGTTCTTTACTGGCAAAAATGTAATTATACCCTATGCTGTTGTGGAGAGAAAATGCAATAATGATGGGAATTGTTTCTTTTCAAATAATTTGACTGATTCTCTGTACAACTAAAGAGATAAATAAAGTAATTACTTGTAAATTACATGCATTAGAAAAGTTAACCTAGCTTGTGGCTGATTAAAAAAAAATATTAAAGACATATTTCAGAGACGTTTGGTGCAATCATCATCACTATTATCTAGTTTTATAGCACTTACTTGGCAGTTGTGTGTCCTTGTGAACCTGGTTTGGTCCGAAGTTCATGCAAAGATGTCACAATCTGCAAGCTTTAGTTCTTAGCATCACATCAAAGAGATGGGTCTCAAACAGATCACTTTCAGCAGGGAAATAGGCATTAATTAAAGCTAAGCTTAGTGGTAACGCTTTTGCTGCCTTGCAAGGAATTATAATGTGACTACTCAGATGGAATGGATTTCAGATGTGGAAATGAAAATCCATCCTTTTTTCTGTTCTGGACACTTAATATCTCCATATTTTAAGAATATATTTTGAGGTGGTCCAGTAAGCTAGGAGCACCATAGTGAGAATGGGAGCAGCAGAGATGGAAGTGCTGAGATATCTGTGAAGGACAGAGAACAGCTGTGAAGTGTGTATGTGGGGGTAGAATGGAGAATATGAGTACAGAAAGACTTTGGTATGGAGCAGGCATCCCCAACCTCGCTCTCCAACTGTTTTGGGACTACAATTCCCACCATCCCTGGCCACTGGTCCTGTTAGGTAGGGATGATGGGAGTTGTAGTCCCAAAACAGCTGGAGGCCCAAGTTTGGGGATGCCTGGTATGGAGGAATATAAAGTAGAGGAAGGTATCTGAAAGATGGGGGTACAGGGAGATCTGTCTGGTAAATAAACAGACAAACTGGAATAGCAGTAGAGGTGGTGCTGATGGGTCAGTGCTACTGAAAGAGAAGAGGGAATGAGAAATAGGGCTGCAGTGCAAAATAATCTGTATGGAAATAAAGGGTAATTTAGGATTGCTGATATGTGTACATGCAAATAGAGAAGGCAATGAAGTGGAGCCGAGGGAGAGAAAAGTGTGAGAGTTAACCAGGAGAATTCAGAGGGCTATGTAGTCATGCAGAAAGGGAAGGGCGGGTGGAGTTGGGTGGAGCTGAGGATTCACTCCCTCAACACCCTCATTGCTGCCACTTACCTTGGTGGCGCAGGGTAGCGGCCAGGTCAGAGCCATGTGCATTCCTTCCAATGCATCCTCACAGCCGCAACCTTACTACCAGTGTGGTGTAGTGGTTAAGAGCGGTGGACTCATAATCTGGTGAACCGGGTTTACGTCCCCGCTCCTCCACATGCAGCTGGTGGGTGACCTTGGGCTAGTCACACTTCTTTGAAGTCTCTCAGCCCCACTCACCTCACAGAGTGTTTGTTGTGGGGGAGGAAGGGAAAGGAGAATGTTAGCCCCTTTGAGACTCCTTCTGGCAGTGATAAAACGGGATATCAAATCCAAACCCGTCTTTTTCGTCTGCCCTGCCCTATCCAGGTAAGCTATAGTAATGTGGGTGTCAGGAGGGCAGCTCTGTTGCTCTACCCTACTACACCAGCCATTACTAGAGCTAGAGCTGTAGCTTGAGCTATTGAGCTATAGATCTAGAGCTATAGATATATTTGCTTGTCTATTCAGAAGTAAATCCCATTGAGTTTAGTGGGTCACACTCAGTTAAGTACTTAACTGAAATATAGCTGTATGCTGTGCTGTAATATTGAAGTTCTTCTGTGTGGCTGTGATTCATCAAAGCAGTAGCGTTTCTTTATGCATGTAGCCAAGACCATCCCAAAGCTTTGTGGCAGGAATAGCAGTGGTTTGAAAACCTATATAAAATAAACAAAACAAATGCAAAATATTCCAATTCCCATTCAGCTTAGGCTCCCAAAAAATACCTCTCACCCAAAAAATTACACCGCTACTAAAAATGCTTCGGTTTGGCTCTGGCAAATCTCTTAAAAAAAAATCTGTTTGGCAGACACTGAGCACCCCCTCCCCCAATAACAATACTAGTTGAATGCAATGCATGGGTGCAATTTTAAATAAGTGCACTTTGTTGATTTTAAAGGTTACTTAGGGACGCGGGTGGCGCTGTGGGTTAAAGCCTCAGCGCCTAGGGCTTGCCGATCGAAAGGTCGGCGGTTCGAATCCCCGCAGCGGGGTGCGCTCCCGTCGTTTGGTCCCAGCGCCTGCCAACCTAGCAGTTCGAAAGCACCCTTGGGTGCAAGTAGATAAATAGGGACCGCTTACTGGTGGGAAGGTAAACGGCGTTCCGTGTGCTGCGCTGGTGCTGGCTCACCAGCTGCAGCTTCGTCACACTGGCCACGTGACCCGGAAGTGTCTTCGGACAATGCTGGCCCTGGCCTCTTAAGTGAGATGGGCGCACAACCCCAGAGTCTGTCAAGACTGGCCCGTACGGGCAGGGGTACCTTTACCTTTACCTTTAGGGACCTTAGTGGGAAGCCTTTCTTAACTATACAGCAGTTAATAAACTTCATGGATAAAAATCAGGTTCCGTGCCTTAAATTCTGTCTGAAAAACAAATCAGTGCTGATGATGGAGTACTAGTGCAAAATGTTTCCAGCAACTATTCCCCTATTCAGTAGGTAGTTAATACATTTTGGCACCACACATAGAGTATTTAACTGGAAGAATCCATTTTGAAAAAAAGGGTCCAGTGGAACTTGGATCTGTTATCTTGAAACTGCTGCCAAGAATTGTCTGTGAAAGCCATGTTTTCTTTTAAGCATGCCCACCATATATGGGGAAAGGTCCCTCTTTCCTTCGATGGATATCCCATCTCTTAACATTGATATAGGTGAAGATGGTCCACATTTGTTTTTTAGTCTCTATTTGCTGTGGTGGTTGTAGGTTTGTTTTAATAGTGCACATGCAGTGTTCCCAAGCATTTTAAGGTCTATAACATAAGAAGGGAGCTGCCACCATGTGCATCCCAGCTGGGTGCTTATTCCAATTCAGTGCACACATTTTTAAAGTCCTGCTACTTGCTTGTATCATCCGGTTTCTTTTGCTTCCCCTTGCTTGCTCTAAACCTATCCTGCTTGTGGTCTATAGCTTGCAATTAGCACCACTTAATAGCTGTTAAATAGGGTAATTGGCTGTTATCCTCACAGAGGTGTTCCTTTAGCAGCTGATATTTCTCAATGAGCCCCAGCTAACAGTCCTTCAGCTCTAAGAGGAAACCCAAAGTGAAATTCAATTATTTCCTTGCTCTGAAAATCATGGTTCCTTCCTGTCCTGTAAGGATTTTTCATGGGCTGGGGGATAAAATTTCACATTATCTGTTTTAGTAAGCAATGTAGAACAAATCACAGCAGATCACAGATTTCCACAGGGATATTTTGTAGACATTTTCACTTTCCAGAAAGAGATGATGAAGACTTAAAATGTCGTTCACTAATTGGCTTGTCCTCCTGCAGTGCTACCATATGTGAATAGAAAGAGTTGAAATGCCAACTAAAAAAATAGCTGAGGAAATTGATGGTCCATAGATGGTCTGAGGGAGGTTATTACTCATTTTCTGCTGACTCTTAAGATGGCATTCACATGCCTTCTTCGAGATTGGCTCAAGAAGTGGGTCTGAGCCTTATTGGGAAAGCTGGGTTTCATTTTCTTGGGATCTCATGATGGTAATGACGGTAAAGAAGCTGGATTTATTTGCCACCATCACTGCTTTTTATGTTAGATATGGTTGTATGTTCTTTACCTGGGTTCAGTCATACATAGTACCAGATATGTGCCACTTGTGCTCCACAATTTTAAAAGCCTGCAAACATCCAGTTCTGCCTCACTGCACCCCACCCGTTTTGGTGCTGATTTTGTGATGTTTTCAGGTCACTTCCAGGTTCAGCGTGTGATGCCCATGTGTGCAGTCATGCACATATTGAACCCACATAAATGGGGTGTCCCCTCCCCGTATATAGGTTTGTTTCCGTCTGGCTTTTTTTGGTCTGATGTTTTCAAGTCACTTCTGGGTTTGGCGCCTTGTGCGATCGCGCATCAATCAGACACATGTCAGTTGGTTTTTGCCTGTATAATGTTTGAATTAGCTCTTAGAGGCAGGCTTCAGAGGTCTCTGAGAGAAAGAGGAGTCTGAAGATTAGCTTTTAAAAATGCTCTTTAATGCCCTCACCATTTGTCTGATGTGTGGAATATACTACTGGAAGGCCACTTGTGACAGACTGTAGGATTTGCTACACACAACACTTCCATGTGAGGCTAAGTCAGGTCATACATTGTTTATCCAAACATTAATGGTTGGCCAGCAGCCCAGGTTCCCTCATGCTAAGTGCTTGTGTCTCAGACATAAACTAATGCTGTGCGCACTGCAAAGTATGGAAATCTATCTTGACATAACTGGGTAAGGGATCAGGCCCTGTCAGGCCGGAGCTCTAGGCAGTGGTCTGATCTGACCCACGAGCCAAGAATTGCACCAGGAGATCAGAGTCAAGAGACGAAGCCAGCAGCTGAGACCAGTGTGTAAACTGGGACCAAAAGACAAACCAGGAAGGATTAAGGATCCAATCAATAACTTTCCTGTTTGTCTACTCCACTGCTGTTTTGTTTACCATGTTCTCCCATCTCTCCTATCTAGTGAAACTAACAAGGTAGCATTGCCAATTTTCACCAATGTCTGGTCCCTTGTATCTGGTGGAAACTGATAAAGTCAGGGGAAGTCATTGACCTTTTTTTTCAGCATTTCCCCTACTCTGCTTCTTCGAAAGGGCCTGAATAGTTGCACCAGCACAAGTAGTAATACTTGAATTTAACACAACAGTGAAACTAATGAGGCATCAATAGAACGGACAAGGTTTTTTTCTAATTTCACAGAGTTAAGAGAGGGTTGACAGTGAGGGAAATAGTAGATGAGAGCAGCTTGGAAAAGGAGAGGAAACTGGGTAACACGCAACACATGTTAATTGTGGCCATACACAATTGTGCAGCAGCACAAATAGATGCCTTCATCTGCTCCAGCTGCAACAAAACATGTCTCTCCTGCGTTGGGCAACTGCCCAACAATTTGTCTTCATCCCCAAAGGTACACTCCTCCATTGTCTTCCGAGACAGACAGATGCCATCAACATACACACAGAGAATGAATGAATGTGTGCATACAGAGAAAAATTTAAATGTGAAAAAATGCTTACAACACAGGCAGGTTGGAGTGCATTTGCAAATTCACTTTTACTATCCATTACTACAATTGGCCAATAGTTGATTTCTGTCTTTCATGGACAACATGGGAAGAGGATATGGAACGCATTCTGCTTCAAATCTGTTCCTCAGGCTCTGATACAGACTTCCCACACTATATTCTGTCTGTGGGCTAAATACTTTTTCTGTCTGTAGGCTAAATACTTAGTACTGAATTTTAAGTCCCTCTGATAGTCTTTTTTTTGCTAAAGGCTGTGGTATAAATGCCTCAAGTAAATAAATGCAAAGTTGGCATACCATGTACTTTATGCTAGAATTTTGCAACTATATTATAGATACCAGTTCTGCTTTGGAATTTTGTTAAGGTCTCAAAAAGTATTACTTTTTACCGAGAAAAGGAGTAATATTTAATTTCTGCCTTCTCCAGATATCCACCTCATTCTTGTACAGGAAACTGTAAATGTTGAAAACTTCCTAATTATTCATTCTCAAGCACATGCATACACCAATGACTTGTCAGTCTCCCACACAAAGCACAGCAGATAATCTTGGATTTTTCCCCCAGGTACTTTTCAAATGGCTAAATAACTTCTTAGTACAAGTAGAGGAAGGCGTAGGCTGGTTCCAGGAATTCTCTTGCTCAGGATCCCACGAATCATTGTCTTTCATCACCCAAGTAGGCCTTGGCGGATGGTGTAGCAGAGTGAGATTTGTAGGTGTGGCTCATTTTCTGGCAAGGTGGTTTCAACAACAACAACAACGAGTTATTATATCCAACAACTGTACAATCTTTTCTGTTTTCTTTTCCCCATTCCCAGCTAGTATTGCCAGAATATTCGATCCATAGTCTTTTCTGTATAATGTTTCTGTGTGCTCAAGAATGGCTGACCCTTGGCTTGAATATTCCTCTGCTTTTCTATCACTTCTGGAGGTAAGTCATATTCCTGCTTGGAAGTTCATTGTTTCCCTTGCTGCATCTGTCACTTCCAGAGAAGCTTAGATAGGCTAGTTTTAGCCTTTTGGTTTTAGTAATCCAGGAGGCTTTGAAGGCAGACTAGATTCTCCTGATATTTCCCCCTTTTCTCTCCTTTAGAACAATAATCACACAAACAGTCTTGTAACAGGTAAAAATTTGTCCACTCGGAGTACTTGTTGAAGAGTAACAGATACAGCAGCTTTGTTCAGGCAGGCTTAAAATGGTATTTCAATTACAAAGACATACTTAAGTCTAGCTTAAAATGGAGTCTGAGCTTGGAGCTCATACTTAGGTTGCCTACCCCGATGTGGAACATCTGCTAAGGCCCAGGGGCTGGATACGGCCCAATAGCCTTCTCAATCCGGCCCGCAGATGGTATTGGAATCAGCGTGTTTTTACATTATTAGAATGTGTCCTTTTATTTAAAATGCATCTCTGGGTTATTTGTGGGGCTTGGGAATTTGTTCATTTCCCGCCCCCTCAATATAGTCCAGCTCACCGCATGGTCTGAGGGACGGGAGACCGGCCCATGGCTGAAAAAGGTTGCTAACCCCTGTTTTACATTGTTGGCAGAGCAGAAAGAGGAAGAGAACGTGGCCTGGCAGGCAGGATAGCTACGCCCTCCCTGTGTCAGGGCACAGGGAGCGTGTCTCTCACAGAGTCCTCTCTAGCAAACTTACAGGAAAACTCTGTCAGCTTCAGCTCCTATCATGTGCCTATCTAGCAAAACATGAATTTATGGCTTGACTGCCTTTTTATGGTTTGACTGCCTTTTAAATATCCCACAGCCCCTAGCTTCTCATGACAAATGGCTTGTGTATAGGCTTTTCCTTCACCAGGTGTTCCTTTTCTTTTTCAGGTATTTCCACTGTCCAGCAGACAGTACGGAACTAGCATATGACCCTCCTGCAGTAATGAATGCAGACACCTTGATCTACTGCCAAAGAGAGGCCTGGTGTAAACTAGCTTTCTATCTCCTCTCGTTCTTCTACTATCTTTACTGGTAAGCTTGGTCTCACTCCCCTCAAGGAGACTGGTAAAGACCTTAGAGGAAAGGTGGGCAAATCTTGGTGCTCCAGAGGTTGTTTGAGTACAGCTCTCATTGTTCATCTTGGAGGCCCACATCCCTGTCTTAGAGGGTGGATTGGAGGGCCACTGATTTCCCCACACCTGCTTTAGAGGGTAGAGTGATTGTGGGTGGACAGAGGCTAGGGAAGATTTATAGTTATTGCAACTAAGAACAACACTTAACAAAGAACAGGCAGGGTAAAACTGTTTGCTGAGGCTTTTGGGTTCTTTGGTCAAACCTCTGATACTCTATTAAGGTGTAGCGCAACAATAAATGAGTAACTATTTTGTGTTGCCGTCTATACATTTTAACATTTTCTTCCTTCCCTGGTACACATCTTGTGCCAATTTCTGCTCCTATTTTTGAGTCATCACAGAGTGACACGCACAGAGTACTGTAAAACCACTGGGCACACCCAAGTGACCATAATTGAAGGAAGCTAGCAATTTTCAGGGTGTGTTTGTAAGTGAGGGATTTCCAGTACTTTGAGATATATATATATATATATATATATATATGGAAACTGATGGTGTGGAGATTCCCCACCCCCACCCCGGCTGCAGATAGAAGAGCTAATGAAAGACCATTAGAACATTAGAACAACTTCCTAGCCAATTATTCATGAAGGTATTCCTTCATTTTCTTGGGCACATTTAGGATCTAGCCAATGCAGCTTTGAAGTGCCATAAAGGAGGTGGGGCAGTGTTTCTGAGGCTGCATACACACTTCCTTGTTAATCTGCACCCACCACTGGTTAGGGAAATGTTGTACACATGATCTTAACCACAATCTATATCTATCCTGTATCTGCCCTGCTTGCTTCTTATGAAATACTGCATTTTGATGCATTTTCCCTCACCCAACTAGCTCTGATCCAAATTAAGAAAAAGAATAACCTAGTTAAGATTTTAAGATGGCAACGTGTACACAGCCTAAGAAGCTGCTTTTGCCCCTTAATCCATTGCACTGCCGCAGCCCTACCTTAGTTGTGTGCCACCAGACTTAACACACTTCTTTTGTGAGCTGTTAATACATCAGGATGTGTGCTCATGCTTCATTACCTGGAGAAAGCTACCATGTATAAAAGCAGCAAAACACTTTTCTGGCAACAATACCTTTTATAGATTATATAATCTGCCATTAACCTCCGCAGACTGTTTATAAGTAAAATCAATTTGGAAAGAGTACAGTGAATAAAGTAAACTGCTGACTGTTCTGAAATGGGGACATAGGAGGGTGTTTGGCAATGCAAGGAGGACCGAATTCAAGGAACAGGAAGTGGAATGGCAGAACACTGCCCAGATTGCTAATAGATTGAGAGAAGAACCATGCTACCTGTCGGAGAGGCTGAACCAGAGGTGATGGCAACAGATCCATGTGTTCTAAACATGTATCTGCTCCAAACATATAGAAAATAGAGAGCACAATCAGTTTTTAAACAGCAGGAGGAGTGAATGGTTGCAGAGCACAGGTTCCTTCCCTCCCCTGCCACACAATAAGTTATTTTCCACCTCAACCAGGCTGGTGTCCCTTTTGATGCTAAGACCAGACCCATCTCCTACTGAAACGTTCCTCTATGGACCTGTCTGAAGGTACGTGATTTAGCAATCTTGTGAAGCAACTTGGGTCTGGGTTTGGTCAGTTGGGACGCCACCTCAGAACACCATGTATGTTGTCCTGAGCTCCAACTGTGATGTTTTAATATAAAATAGGGTTTTATAAAGTATAAAAACAAAAAACTGCACACAGAGGTCTGCTCATGTCTAATTTGGCTGCAGCTGGAGCATATCAGTGTGTTTCCTTAGAAGTGTTCTACAAAGCAATAGTCTTTAATTAGGTGTGAGTTTGTGTGTATTTAAAAGGACTCCACTGTTTAGCTATGACCAGAATTACATTATTTATGGCTCTTTTCCAAAGAAAAAACCCCCTCTCATTAATCTTCATTTTTATTGCATCGCAAGGAAAAGGGCGGGGGAGGGGGAAAGCAGCAACATTTAAATAGAAATCCTGCCCGTACTTCAGGGAATTGCCGGCAGAAATTTCAAAGATCAAACACATCATTGCAAAAGGTTTCTTCTTAGTATCAGACAAAGCAGAATTTCAGGCATGTCTTGGAAATCACTGCGGAAACGGTAAAAATAATAATATCCTGCATGTTTTCCCATTCTCCTTATAAATCCATCATAATTTGGATATAATATGGAGTTGCCAAAAGGAGCATGTTTCACATACAGAGCAAGGATGGAAATGGGACTTCGGAGTCAGCATAAGGGGAAAGGGTTAGGAAGCTAAACTAGGTGCTGCAATATTCAAAGGGATCTTTTCATACTGTACCTTTTCTCTTTATATACAGCATGATCTACTCTTTAGTGACTTCCTAATTTAAAGAAGGCGTTAAAGACTGGAAACTACAAAGGGTAGAGATTAAAGACAAGCTGGTCTGCAGTCATGCTTGCTATATGAAGCACCACAAAGAAATGGAAGCTTTGAACCCAACCACCATACTGGATATAAACAGGGGGGATATCATTAGAAGAAGTTGAAAAATTTGAAAGTAATAGAGGAATGAACAAACTGCTTCTCCTGCTTACCATTCTGTGTTTTACATCCTTTGGGATTTCCAATTCCCCAGCATGAACAAAACAAATACGACTATTGAATATGGCTTCATCTGCATGTGGCGGGAGCAAAAGATTCTGTCATATTACTTTATCATAGAACTGCAACTCCCAAAAGGAGGAAGATTTGTTCCTTACCCCTTTTTCCACAGAGGGGCTTGTAAAGCAAGATGGCTGCCTACAAAAACTGACCAAGAAGATTGCTGTGAAGTTTTGATGTGTGATTCTCTGCTCCCAGAGTATAATCAGTTGCTGGACCCAAGCTGGGAAGTACCTGGCTAAATTGCTCTTTGCAATTCACATGACTGAGGAAGAAAAGATGCATCTTGTCAATTAGAACACATTGGCAGAAACATGTTCAAATTATGCACCCAGCCATTCTCACTTAAAGGCTTTTCTTGCGGTTGATCCTCCAGTGATTTATAGTAGCATGTCCAAGCAATGCTGAACCAATTCAGATACGGTAAAGTCAATAGTACTAGTCCGTTTTTTATGATGACACAATTATGTCAAGAATCCTATATAGTATAATATTTCCTCTACTGGAGGAAAAATACTAATAACACACGAAGGAATGGTGTGGCAGAATGTTCTGCAATACAGACTGCAAAAGGACCACATTACTTTAGTCTGCAGTCTTGTCATGTGGTTTTAGGTGTATGGTGCAAGAGAACCTGAAGTTAATGGGACTATTCACCCCCCACAAGCATATTGAATAGATGTTGTAGAGCATAGTAATAAATGGTGATTATTATTAATTTTTGTATACAAGATTTCTAATTTCATCTGAGATATCGTGCTAATTTGGTTGGCCAATATGGGCTGTATGTGTCTGCTGTATGTCTGCTACATACACACATTTCTTATATATATTTTATTTATTTAACAAAATTTGTAGACTACTTAATCGCTAAAACCTCTATGCACACATGTTTTTTATGTGTCTCCAAGAGTGTAGACTTCATGCTATTGTCTTTAAAGTTGTAATCCCTAACACTTTACTAGGGATTAAATCCCACTGAACTCAGTGGAACTTACTTCTAATATGCTTAAGGGTGCTCTGTATGGAATAGATTTTCATTTTGTTCTTTAGTTTTTTGAACTACAATTCTTTGGCATAAACTATAATCTAATTTGTTACCCAAGATGTGCACCCTTACATTTAAAAAAATACAATTAAGGCGGGTCAGAAAAAAGGGGCAACTTCTTCAGTCTTCTGCCTTGCACTGTTGCTGTCGCCAGTATGCCAAGCTAAAAATCTCAACAGGGTGCTGCTGCTTGCCCTGAAAGGAAGGAGAGACTGCAGTAAATAACCTGGTGGTGGAAGTCGCTCTTTTCCCATGATTTCAATGAAGAGGAGATAGACTAACAGCACAGTCCTATGCATGTTTATTCAGACTATGAGTTTAGTTGGTCTTACTCAGGTAAGTGGGTATATGGTTGCAGCCTAAGGGTTTCAGATGAGTGTTTATTGTGGGATCAATACTTCTCATGCATGCAGGTTTTATGCAGCATCCATATAACTCTGTTAGTATCAAAAATCCCCCCTGTCATTTTTAATGTAGATTTCTGGAAGAAATTTGATTAAATGACCCATTTGTAGTATCTTAAAGGTCTGTTTGCAATTTTAAGCCTGTACCTGGAACCACCATAAATCTGCAATACTGTGCACGCTTACTCGGGAGCAAATGTCACATCCCCAAAATAAACATGCATAGGATTATGCTGTACAGCTAAATGTGAATGGTGAGCCAACTCCCATTGGATCAGGTAGAAATTGGAAAGCCGTCCCCTTGACCTCAGTGAGGTGGTAGCAATAGAAACTTAGCTCATTCAGAATATTTTGCTTTGGTTAAAGATAAAAAGCAATTGATTGAATCCCAGTACATACTATTGGCTTGAAACTCTGAAATGTTGGTGCAGCTACCATATGAGGTCCCCCTTAGGTCCCTCCACAAGTCTGCTGTATGCAACCATCACCCAGTTGACTAAAACTTCATCTTTCTGTTGTAAATCACTGCAAAGTTGAGTTAGCAGTATGGCAACAATTGCCTTGGTAAGGTAGCTTCTCTAGTAAGTTTATTAAACAAGGCAATAATCAGAATCTTCTTTTGGGGGCAGCTTGAAGTAAAATAATAACAATATTTTCTTAAAATACATTTTGTTGTTGTGAATGATACACATACACTGAATGGGTAGCTCTTTCTGTGAATGGTTGGATCAATAGCTGAATAGTGCCTCACAAAATGCCACACACACCTTCGAATAAACTCCACAGAATTAAACGGGACTTACTTCTGAGTAGATATGCATAAAATTGCACTGTTGGGCTGCAGTCTTGTACCCTGGAAGTAAACCCTGCTGAACTCAGTGGGCCTTACTTCTGAGCACATGCATATAGGATTGCACTGTTAGTGTATCCATCTGGTTTGGAGGGAAGGTGGGGAACAGGTTATGCCTGGCTGAAAATAAGGGTGGGACCCAGGTGTGATTTCTAGCCTGGGTCATGCACTTCCTACTTTTATGTTCATAAAAAAATAAATGATTGTGAGCTGCTTCTAATCTGCATTCTCTTGCAGATGCAAGTCCACTGAAGTGCTACACTGAGCAAATTTCCAAAGAGCTTGGATTAACGACTATGTACTCACATTATGAGTGAAATAGCAAACCGCCTTGGCCTTGCATCAGCTTTCATACATTTCTTTAGTTGCAAGGCTGGAAGCAGCCCCTCCAATGGAATGCTGTTCCCCATTCTTCTAGCCTTACTCTGTACTTCATTTAGTCACAGTAATTGCACTGATCATGAATAAAATGTCATTGTTCTGACTGGTTTGATTCCCAATACATCAAATTGATGCAGGAAATAGAATCCTTTCCCTGCTAACAATTAGCTGCGTTTGCTGTAAAACTTTTTGAGTGGCTTCCTGCTGCACAGTGAGTAATAGACAAGTGTGAAAAGTATGTCAAAAGGAGGCATTTCCTTAGCTCTCTGTAGTCTCTCTACTCCCCACTTGCATGCTGAGTAGAGAGAGGAGCTACAAAAAATTCAACAGCAATAGGTATGTGCATCTGCCCAGGCAAACACCTGACTAGCAGGATATGTTTGTACGTGTACTGAAATCAAGAAACTTTGCACCACGAACAGTATATAGAACCTGGACTGCCTCCACAATTTTCTTTTTCTGGATTTTGAGTTCAAAAGTGAGACTTTGGCTTGCCTCAGACCTTGTGTGTTTCCAGCAAACACTGTCATTTAAGAAGATGCATGTGTACATTGTCATTTGAGGCATTTGCACATTTGTGGGTTTTGCTGTGCAAGTACACTTTATACAACAGACCTTGATATTATTGCAGGCTGTGTCCTCCTATTAACATTTCAATTAATTGTACTGCAATTCATAGCTACAAAAAACTATTTTCCTCCATCCTATGCTGCTTGAACAGTTTCACCAGATCAATATTGTAGTCCCATTCTCTTCCTAAACACACTGGGTCTGCTCTGTGTGTGAATTCTTGATCTGATATAGATAGATATAGATAGATAGATAGATAGATAGATAGATAGATAGATAGATAGATGATAGATACTTCACTAAGGCTGAAGTCATTTTGCCTGGAGATGTTGAGTTGGCATCCATCTGTCTTGAGAAACAATGGAGTACACCTCTGGGATTGAAGTCAAACTGCTGGAGAATCACAGTGCCTGCTGTGGCTGCAGAGGCTCTTAACTGCTGCCTCCCTCCTGGTTTTTACTGTGTTAGCAGCACCAAAGTGACCTTTCTAGGGCACATTGCTGGGCAGTGCATATGGAGGTCCTGGGCTGTCCAGATGACAAGACTCCTCTCTCTTGGCCTCACCATCTGCCCCCTCATTTCCCTCTACAGCACATGCAGAAACCTCCTTCTTGACCCTTGTACCCACCATTAGCCTTGCTCGCTCAATCCACTGGTGTCTGACTTTGCATGCAGGTGAAGTCCCTAACTTGCCAAGGTTTGACACCCACTGGTTACCCTTGTCTGGTTTAGCCATCCAGTTGAAACCATTTCCCAGTGTGTGGCTGCTGCATGCTGAAAGCTTCTAGGAGCCACAAGTGAGAGCTAAGTGCAGGGTGGGGGCCAAAGGTGAACAAACTACCCCTCTCCTAACATCCCATGCACCCCCATAGAATTCAATAGGACTTACAGTATATCTGAGTAGACATGGTTAGAATTGCAGGCTAAGATTGGAAGTCTCTGCAAATTCACCTGGTGGTAATCCCCATTGAAAACTGGGATTTATTTCAAAGCTGCTGCTGTGCTATCCAGAGCCAAGTCATGGTTTGATGTGGCAGTTTGTTAATCCCTGGCCTCATGGTTCTCCCCCAGATGAACCACAAGCCACAAAGCTTAGCAACAACTTGTAGTTTGTCAGGACCAAATTAATGTCAGACTGGATCTGGATTGTAACCTCTCCCCGCCCTTTTTTTTTACAGGTCTTAAGTGTAAAACATGGATCCTGTTATGTGCCAAGTTACAGGAATTCAAGTTGCATGACTTTTCTGAGTTCTTTCAGCTACTATCAGCATCCTTCTGATTCAGGCCTGTCTTTTATAGTTTTTTCAATATGAGAACAAGCCTTGGCAATTTCTTATAAAAGAAGGGTGTCTGTTTTTCAACAGCTAGCATAATTGATCACAATAGTGTGGGTTAACTGGAGAAAACTGAAAGCAAGTGTGAAGCCAATAAAAAACAATCTTAGATTATTTGAACTAGAAATCAACTTAAAATATGTATGTAATAAAAATGTTTATTGGCCAACTGTGAATCAAGAGGGGCAGAGTCTTCTTCAGAATCGTGGGTGGTGATACCTCACGCAAGAGTAATGTCTGGGTGGGGCGTGTTTGTTGAGCAAAGCCCAAAATCCCACTTGGCGTGCCTAAATCCTTGGGCACATTTAAAGTTGCATTTTGGATTCTGCTCTGTCAACATAAATAGCAGGAAAATGGATTGTGTGACACCGTTCCTGCGCAAAAGAAAATAAAGATTTTCTCTCATCAAACTGTTACTATTACACAATTTGCTTTAGTGTATAGGATTTATAGGACTGCTGCCATGATCAGATAGCTAACATCTTGTTTTCATAATGTTTTGTTTCCAGAGTCAATGCAATCATCTTGCTAGCTTGCTAGCTAAACACATTTATTTGAGAAAGGACATAGTTATGGCTTCTTAGGTGCCAAGGAACATCTTGTTGCATTTAATCTTGAGCAGATTAACATCAACTTTGTCATCTTCAGTCCTCTGCTCATTTAAGACAGAGGCTCTTCACCTCTCAAGTCCACGTAAGGATGTTAAATATGATCACTCATAATAACTCTTTTCAATTATCTATAGCAACTCTGAATCAGATTTGGACTGGAGAAGCCATGGTGAGTGGGTGTTCAGCCTTTCACCAGAACCATTTGTTGGACTACTTGATTGGACTTATCTCTTGCCTTTCTGCCAAGGTGCTCAAGGCAGCTGACAAGTGTAAAATACTAAAAAAGAATTGTGACAATATACAGAACAGCAAAGTTCTCCTGGGAGCTGAATGCATAAGTGGCCTGGGTGTCATCAGCATTTTGATGGCACTGTCCTACAAATCTCCTAATGTCCACTCCCTTTTTCAGATCTTATTGTATAGCGTTACATTTGCACCAGTGTTAATGCTAACAGAGCATTGAAAGGCAAACCCCTCTCCCATCTAGCAGGGAGAGATCATCCTTGGCCCAAACCCTCAAAGCAACTGACTGAGAGGAATGTGATTTCCATGGTTTCAGTCTGCCAAATAGCTGTGGCTGACATGAGAAGGGGAAACAGGGCAGGGGCACACACTGCATGCTCTCTCTCTCTCTCTCTCTCTCTCTCTCTCTCTCTCTCTCCTCCCTTCTTGTGTTTGAATTTCTCCATCCCCCTTTCAGATCAAGTCAAGGCATAGCGATACATATGCCCCGTTGTTAATGCTAACTTGGCCAACTTCAAACCCTGGTTGGTAACTGGTTTAAAGCTAACCACTGTTACAGAACAATCCTGACCATGGCTACTCAGAAGTAAGTCATACTGTATTTAATTCAATGGGGCTTGCTCCCAGGTAAGTATGATTAGGACTACACCCTTAGTGTTACTGTTGGCTGATAGCAGCACCATGGTTCCAAAGGGGGAGGGAAGGGGAAGGGGATCTCTCGGCAGGAGACGGGGAGGAAGGAAAGGAAAGGAGATTACAAGCCTGTGGTCTGCTCTTGATTATGCTCTTGATTATGGCGAGGAGATTAGGAATGTTACACCCACATGAAGTCTTTGTTATGAAATGTAGCCCTTTCTGTAGTGTTTCTGGAATATGTAACAGCATATAGATTTCACTTTATACCTTGATCAGGTTACTTCAGCCTTATGTGTCCCTGTGTTTCCCATTTGTAATAAGCTGAGATAATAACATTGCACCCACAGGTGTAAAAGCATTATGAAATTAACTTAAAGATGTCATAAAACTTAAGAGCTATGTTAATATTCCATTTCAAAAACATTGTCTAGCTTCAGAATAATAGTGTGTGTTTTTAAGGTTAGTGTGTCTCATGTTACACCAGGAAAGTTTCCTTAGCAGCATAAGTCTTTAAAATTGTAATATAGAATTATCTAGGCTTTAAGGAGCTGGGAGTTCTTATTAGCGTGGAAGGCAGGCCTTCTTTCAGGTTCACTTCAGGTCTGCAGCATTTTGAATGAAAGAAAAGGTGTTTTATTAGCAATCAAAGCAATTCATAGTTCCAGAGCATCTGATGTGCACCGGTGTGCTGTGTAGGAGTATTTTAGTTCTGACTGTGTGGTAATTATCCAAACTGAGCCTGAGCTGACAGGCAGCATTCAGAACTATCTAGTTTTATTGAAATTCATAATGTGAGAAGGGGGCAGAATCCAGTTAGGTAGGCAGACAGTGAGGCTTGTACCGAGGTTGATACAATGGCATCCTTTGCTTTGAAACTGGAGCAAATCTATCCTGCTATGCTGGCTATGAGAGGCAATTTCATTAGAAAAGTTCTGTCAAAAAGTAGAAGTGTAGGCATGTCTCTGTTCAGTTGTTTCTACAGTATCTAAAATGCTTCTGCAATGCCCTATGACAGAGGCAGCCAACATGAAGCCCTAAAGAACTACAACTCCCATCCTTCCATGCTAGCTGGGGCTGATGGGAGCTGCAGTCTAACAGTGTCTGGAGGGCACCATGTTGGTTGCCCCTGCCCTATAAACATACTGTGCCAATCTCTATGCTTAGTAATGCCATGACCCAGAAGGGAACTGGTGGTTCCCTTCTGGCGGTTCCCTCACTGCAAGAAGCCAAGTTACAGGGAACCAGGCAGAGGGCCTTCTCGGTAGTGGTGCCCTCCCTGTGGAACGCCCTCCCACCAGATGTCAAAGAGAAAAACAACTACCAGACTTTTAGAAAAGATCTGAAGGCAGCCCTGTTTAGGGAAGCTTTTAATGTTTGATGTATTGCAGTATTTTAATATTTTTTTTGGAAGCCACCCAGAGTAGCTGGGGAAGCTCAGCCAGATGGGCGGGGTATAAATAATAAATTATTATTATTATTATTATTATTATTATTATTATTATTATTACTTTAAGCAGTGACCTAGCCTCACACACGGGGGGAAGGGAAGCAGCTGCATCAGGGTGCCAACTGTGGAGGTACTGGCTAGGGCACTTTACAGTTCTTTGGCTCTTCGGCAAGGGGTGGGTGAGGGTGGCAGTCAGAGCCAAGGAGTACATAAGTGGAGATTTGGCGCAACTGAAAATAGTGTGCGCTTCCATTCAAGGAGTGAATGGGATCTGCTCAACCTGGCATGTCTCCATGCCAAGACAAAAGTATGGCAGGTTGTTATCTGAGAAACGTTGTTTGCAGATGACACTTACTTGACATCATTCAGCCTGGACACTGAGGTCCAGCTCCAAGGGCCTTCTGGCAGTTCCCTCATTGCGAGAAGTGAGGTTACAGGGAACCAGACAGAGGGCCTTCTTGGTAGTGGCGTCTGACCTGTGGAACACCCTCCCTTCAGATGTCAAGGAAATAAGCAGCTATCCTATCTTTAAAAGACATCTGAAGGCAGCCGTTTAGGGAAGTTTTTAATATTTAATGCTGTATTGTTTTTAACACTCGATTGGGAGCCGCCCAGAGTGGCTGGGGAAACTCAGCCAGATGGGCGGGGTATAAATAATAAATTATTACTATTATTATTATTATTATTATTATTATTATTATTATTATTATTATTATTATTTGACAGCACAATCCGAGGAAGCTCCACAGAGTATCATAAACTGTTTTGCCCAAGCCTGCAGGGATTTGTTTGGAGGTTTTAGCAGGGGAGTGCAGCTATCATATAGTCTTGACCGAATAATGGTACACTCCTTCTATCTGGGATGGACATCCTCTTCCACCAAGTGCGCAGCTTTGGGAGCGATAAGGGAGGGAGGGGACACCTGCCTAGCCAGACAGATCCGCCAAGTCAACCCTGGCGGTCAATGGGGTGACATGTCACAGCTAGATCCCCCTCACATTTTAATGAAATATTGGATCCTGATTTAGATAGAAATAACGGGTAAAACCTCAGCGTCTAGGACTTGCCGATTGTATGGTCAGCAGTTCGAATCCCCGCGGCGGGGTGAGTTCCCGTCGTTCAGTCCCAGCTGCTGCCCACCTAGCAGTTCGAAAGTACCCTTAAGTGCAAGTAGATAAATAGGTACTGCTTTATAGCGGGAAGGTAAAAGGCGTTTCCGTGTGCTATATTGGTGCTGGCTCGCCAGAGCAGCTTCGTCACGCTGGCCACGTGACCCGGAAGTGTCTCCAGACAGCGCTGGCCCCCAGCCTCTTAAGTGAGATGGGCGCACAACCCTAGAGTCGGATACGACTGGCCCGTACGGGCAGGGGTACCTTTACCTTTAACACCGATAAGGAAGAAAACATCTTTAGCCAGGCAAACGCTTAGACAATATATGCAATAATTTAATCTGATAGAACCATGGCCAACCAAAAGAGATTACACATTTCTGTCAGCCCTACACCATAATTTCTTTAGATTGGATTATTTTTTAACCTCATCCTCACTGTACCATCAAATTCAAGATTGTAGTATTGACATCAGTTATGTATCTTATCATAACGCAGTTATACTGAAACGTGAATTTCATAAATTGACTAAAGTAGGGAGGAAATGGTACTTCGATGTCTCCCTACTTAATGATAAGGAATTTACACAACAAATGTGGGCAGAGGCTGTACAATACTTTGAACTGGATGCTGAGACGTATATTTGAATGGGGAAACATACAAACATATACAGATACCAAAACTTCAGTTGTATGATGAGATACCTGATAAAGGCATCTTATCAACAATATTTAACCAAGCTTATATCACAGTTATTCCCAAATCAAATAAGGATCACACAAAATGTGTGACTATATCTTTGATGTTGATACAAAAAAATTACTAGCAAACAGAATCCAACAGGTAATTGCGGCGGTAATCGAGAGGGATCAGACCAGCTTTATAAAAACAAGACAGGCTGCAGATAACATTAGATTAGGATTAGGATTAGACATTAGATTAGTGTTAGATTTGGTTTATTTAAATAAAAAGATCAGTTTGTAGATCCTGTATAGGTCTCTACATCCATAGCAGGTGCTGTAACTCTCCAGCTGTTGGACTTTACCCCCGATGCTGCAATCTTCCGTTGTCTCTTGAGACACATGGATGTGAACAAATGAATAGATAAATACTACACACACTTCAAAACCAATAGTGCAGCTCTGCCATAGCAGCCCCTAAACAAGTTAAAAATGCTTTATTTAAAATATCTGTAAAAACCACCCAGTTCCCAAGCCATTATGCCACATCTGTTTCTGATGACTGATGCTGTAACCGTAGCAACAGCAGCAGCACCATCACTCCATGCTAGACATTGTGGAACTAGACATTGTAGTAAATGCATGGCTGTCACTGGGAATAGTGCTGCATATTTCATTCCTTTCATCCACATGTCTAGTTCAGGGTTGCCAACATGGTGCCCTCCAAGTTTTGTTGTCCCTGACCATTGACAATACTGACTGGGGCTGATGGGTGCTGTAGTCCATCAACATCCGGACTACAGTGTCCTGATGTCATGTGCATTATTTACTTCTGTCATTCACTGCCTCTGGCAGGGGGCATAGCAAATACACAGTATCATGATATCAGGTTCTAGGTGGCGAAACCAGCTGCTGTTTTTGGTAGTAGCCAACTGTGTATTATAACATAAAGCCTAGTCTCATCACAAGCTGATTCCTGACTAGATCCCAATATGATAATTCATAACTGTACTGTCAAAGCAATTCCCCATCCTTGACAGCACAGGAGCTGATGGGAAGAAATTCTTAGTTTATGCAGAATGAGGGTAATTCTCTGATTTAAGCTAAGCCGGTTAATATGCTTGCAAATCTATTTCTGGATGAATCTTTGCATAGCTAATTTAGCACTTGAAAAGCAATATCATATCTGAAGTACCAAAAAAGCAATCTTTGCTTACAAAGTAACCAAGACAATTGAATTCAGACCAACAGAAGCAGTTTCCAACAGTGCACTCATTTCCATGTGAATGCTCCCTTGAGAACTCTTACATTCCAGGTTCAATGGCAACATTAATTGATATATTAATTGCATGAACATATATATACCACGAGAGTGGAGGTAAAATGTAAAACTGAAGCTAGCCAATCATATGGTCAGTGTTAGAAAGATTAGAATCTATACTAGTGATTTTAAAATGTTCTTGAGATGATGACAAATAGTGCTCATTATAGGTATCACTTATGTTGAAGGATTTCCCCCCTGATTTTCTAATCAGGGATGCTGGCAAGATAATAGTACAGTACTAAATCTATAAAAGAAAACATCCAGGCATCCTAACCACACTTAGTGGCACTTCCAGGTAAGCCCATCTGCCAGTAGGATGTGCCCTGGTGCCCGGCAGGCCACATGGGCCCCAACCGCTGCCTGGGTATGCCAGGTGCTGACACTGGCCCTGGATAAAATCAAAAGGCTTGCCTGCAGCCCACCCTCAGCGCTCAAGACTCAGTGCCTAAACAAGAGGAAGAACAAGCAACTAGTAGGTTCTCTGAGTGGAGAAGACAGATCATGCTATTGGATGACAAAACAAAGGTGGAACTGCTCAAAACCTGTTTTGCCTCTGTCTTCACCCAAATGGAAAGCAGTACCTAACCTGCTGATAACAGAGTAGATGATGCAAAAGGAAGATGTAGCTCAAGATAGGAAAACAGGTAGTAAGGGAACATCTAGTGACTTTAAATTAATTCAGATCTCCAGGGCCTGATGAGCTGCACCCAATGATGCTAAAGGAGCTTGTAGATGTAACCTCAGAGCTTCTATCTATAATCTTTCAGAATTCTTGGAGAACAGGAAAGCAGACTGCAGGCAGGCAAATGTTGTCCCCATCTTCAAAAAGGGAGAAAAAGAAGACCCAGGTAACTACCAACCGGTGAGCTTTGCATCAATACCAGGAAAGGTCCTGGAACAGATAATAAAATGGTTGGTCTGTGAGTACTTAGAAAAGGATGCTGTGATTACTAAGACCCAGCATAGGTTTCTCAAAAACAAGTCATGCTAGATGAATCTCATTTAAAAAAAATAGAATTACAAGCTTGTTGGATCAGGAAAATGCTGTGGATGTAATTTATCTTGATTTCAGTAAGGCTTTTGACAAAGTCCTCCATGTTCTTCATGTGGTGTTAGGTGGATTTCTAGCTGGTTGACTGAACTACAAGAGTGCTCACTATTGGTTCCTTATCATCCTGGGGAATAGTGACATGTGGTGTGCCACAAGGTTCTGTACTGGGCCCGTTGTTGTTCAACATCTTTATAAACAACTTGGATAAAGGAATTGAGGAGCTGCTCATCAGATTTTCAGATGACACCAAACTGGGAAGGGTAGCTAACGCCACAGAAGACAGAACTGGGATTCAAGAGGACCTTAACAGACTGAAGAACTGGGCCGAAACTAACAAAATTTATTTCAATGGGGACAAATGTAAGGTTCTACACTTAAGCAGGGGAAAGCAGTTGCACAAATGTAAGATACCACTCTATTCTGCCTTGATCAGAATACTTCAACTTGAGCATGTCTCCAGTTCTGAGAGACACATTTTAAGGATATTGACAAGCTGGAATGTGTGCAGAGGAGGGCAACCAAGATGATTAACAATCTGGAAACCTTCCTCATAGTTGAGGGAGTTGGGTATGTTTAGCCTGGATAAGAGATGGAAAGGAGATATGATGGTCATCGTCAAAAATATTAAGGGCTGTCAAAGGGAAGATGGAGCAAGCTTGTTTTCCCCTGTTCTGGAAGGTAGGATCCAAACCCATGGCTTCCAGTTACAAGAAAAGAGATTATAAACCTCAGGAATAACTTTCTGAAAGCAAGAGCTGTTTCACAGTGGAACAGATTCCCTCAGAAGCTTCCTTAGAGATTTTTAAGCAGAGGTTGGATGGCCACCTGCCATGGATGCTTTAGTTGAGATTTTTGTATTGCAGGGGATTGGACTAGATGACCCTTGGGGTCTCTTCCACCTCTATGATTCTGTGAAATCTCTGTCTAGACCCTTTCGATGGAAAGTTTATTCCAAAAGAGATAAACAGAACAGGATGTTTTCTAAACACGGAATCCCTCCAAATTATTTAGGAGGTACTTGATTTGTTAATCAATCCAAACAGAAAACAAATAAATAAAGTATAATGGTGCCCTTTTCACTCATCCCTCATAGAGCAGTTTTACAGATTTCTAGACCTATTGCCTGCTGTTTCTAATGGAATTTTAATGGCTCTTACTTCCGAGAGATTTGTTTTTGAACAGTGGGAGAGTGTAAAGATTTGGACTCTCCAATCCATTTATGAGGTCAGGTATAATAACATTGCATTTGAAGCTCGGTATGAAAGAAACCACAGGGTATTCCTAAGCAGCACTAGAAGCAGCAGGGAAACAAAGCCATTCCCCCAATTGCATTGGACTTCTCATCAATTAACTCATTACTGGAGTCAAGCTACCAACCAGATGCAGCAAAGAAACAGAAATCACGGAGCAGAAGTGAAGAAAACGTTTCGCAACCATTTTTGAAGTGAAGTGCAGAAAGGATCATCTATATGAGTAAATCCTGTTTCCTTTTTCCGCACAGACGTTATGAAACAAATCATTGGGAAATGTCACATTTAAGCACGTAAACATTAGATAGAAGTGTATCATGTTATGATAGCCTGGAGAGTCATAATGGTAGTGTACTGCATACTCGCAACAGAAATAGATATATGTATAAAATGTCATTTTACATACACCTCTTCTTGTACTAGATGATGAACGCTGCTTTTTGAATTAGCAGTAGATCATACTATGGCAGTGCAGCCCGTTACAAGATTTGCTAAACTACCCAGCTGTTTATTTCCTTTAATATTTATTCAGATGTGTTTATATAACAATTGAACAATCTGTCTTAAGATATTGTTTATATATTCAGATGCTCTATTTGCATTTGATAAAGCATTTAATGAGATTTTGCCTCTCTCCCCATCATGACACTCTGTATGGTTTTCTTTTATAAATGACACAATCACTTCACTTGTCTCTGGATGCCTCCTTTGTTATTGCCTCTGCTCTGAAAATATCCGCAGTCTTCTCCTCTGCATTGTATTGAAGATGGCACCTTTTCCTCTCAGTCATGGCTCTGCCTCTTCCCACTCATCTGAAGGACCTGCTCTGCTTGTAGGAAGAACAGTCATATGCCTTCAATCTTGCACCCCTTCTGTTTCATTCCCTGTCTCTGTTTCCTGTACTGAAACTGAGAGACAAACAGTTATTTCATTGTCAACATCCTAAATGGTCCCCAAGTGCCTCAAGTCCGTGTGTGTGTGTAGATTAGATATGTGGTGTTTGTGTTTGTGTACATGTGTGTGCATGAGGGGGGGAGAGACAGAACTGGGCCCCCTGGGTGCCCATAGGTGGCCTCCGTGGGCTCCTGGGGCAAAGCCTGTGATCATGCTCTGCCTGTCCTTGTGGCCAGTCTCTGAAGACTGGCATGGGGCAAGAGTATGGCAGTGTGCTCAGTCCATAGGCTCCCTATCCATCCTCCCTTGACTGCAGCCATCCTTGCTGTGGACAGCACTTGGTCAATGGTTGACAGGCCTGGGAATTTTACTCACAGCCTTAACTGGCTCGTAGGCTGTGAGATATTTTTGCCTTCCCCGTGGCAAGGCTGTTTATTGGCTTTCTCACCCTGTCACAACTTTTCCACTAGTGAACCTGGGTAGGATCCATTGCTTATGAGGGGATCCCCATAAGCAATGGGGGAAAGCTTCTGCCCCAGTTGAGGGGAGAGACACAAGTTGGCAACTATGCACCCACGTTGCTTCTGGGCCCACATGCCTGGCGGCCCTGGCCTGCACCATCATGGGGCCTACCAGCTTGCTGACTCCCTTGGTTATCCCAGCAGGCAAGCTGGGCAGTGATGTCAGCCAGCAGGCAAGCTGCCCAACAGACAGATCCTTTTATGCTGCAACAAACTGGGGATGTGTTGTTTCCAATAAAGTTGTATCCATATTTAACCCACATTCTTTCTCTGGCTTGTTATTGCTTTCAGGCTCTGCCCTCCACAGGCCTGGTGTACAGTAAGAGGTATTTCTGTTGTGTGTAGCCTCTGTGTTTAGCCACAACTAACAGTCAATCTAGACATTACACACACACACACACATATCACAATAAGCATATGGCAGCTGAAAACAGCAGCAGCCACATGTTTATTATGCCATCTGCAACTCTAGGATTTCAGCTAAAGAACAGACTTAGAATACTCAATACATTTCTATTTATTTCTGCTAACTGGCTTTTTGAAGTTAACTGCTCCAAGAAAACAAAACAAAATCTGTAGACGAACCATGAACAGTAAGGTAAAAGGTAAAGGACCCCTGGGTGGTGAATGTCATGGGCCAGGAGTCGGCTTCACCTGCTGAGCAGCAGCCTGAAGGAACTGGTCAGCCTTCTTGCTCCTGATGAGAACCAGCTGGCTCCAACTTTCTTAAGCAGGGGTTCGGTTCCAGCCTCAGTCAGTTGGTGGAAACAACATTCGCCGTTCCTGGCCAGACCTTGCTGCTTCTTGCTCCTTGTGACCTTGGACCCTCAGCTTTCCTAACCCCTGGATCGTCTATGTGAACTGAGATACTCCTGACCTTAGGACTAGACTGAACCTTGTATACGGCTGGTTGGCTGGCTTCTCCAGAGCCAGTGTGGTGTAGTGGTTAAGAGCAGTAGACTCGTAATCTGGTGAACCGGGTTCGCGTTTCCGCTCCTCCACATGCAGCTGCTGGGTGACCTTGGGCCAGTCACACTTCTTTGAAGTCTCTCAGCCCCACTCACCTCACAGAGTGTTTGGTGTGGGGGAGGAAGGGAAAGGAGAATGTTAGCTTCTTTGAGACTCCTTCAGGTAGTGATAAAGAGGGATATCAAATCCAAACTCCTCTTCTTCTTCTTCACTGAGCTCTGACGTGACTGGACAGCACAAGACTACGACAGTGAAGTCCAGTCAAAGGCGGCTATGGGTTCATCATCTCACTTTTCAGGCTGAGGGAGACAGTATTTGTCCACAAATAGCTTTTCTGGGTGATGTGGCCAGCATGACTAAACCGCTACTGGTGCACGAGGACCGTGATGAGTGCCAGAGCATGTGGAAATGCTGTTTACCTTCCCGCCGCAGCAGTACCTATTTATCTACTTGCACTGGCATGCTTTCGAACTGCTAGGTTGGCAGAAGCTGGGACAGAGCAACGGGAGCTCACCCCATTGCGTAGATTCGAACCAGCGAGATTCCAATCAGTAAGCCCAAGAGGCTCAGTGGTTTAGACCACAGCGCCACCCGCGTCTCTACCATGAACAGTATAAAAAGCAAAGTTAATAGCTTACCATAATACTTCACCACTTGATGAAGGGTAAGCTATATATGCATACATTAGGATAGTCCATTGCTGACAGAAAGAAGAAGGATGAGTTTGGTGGATAAATACAGTTCCTAATATGAAGAGCTCAAGTATGGAGAAATAATCTGGTCTACAGGTACATGCGTAAGCGAGCTAGCCCCCTGGCTGGCTGGGTTAAGTGTACCTACGCAGTGGTTTATTTCTGTCCCTAAAATGGAAGCTCACAGAGGATGTAAATCGTTGGAAGATAATTGAGGAGATTTTTTTTTAAAAAAAAACCCAAACTATGAACCAATAGATAAAAAGGGCACCAAGCTAACCTTTTCCCACCCTGTATATATTTTGAATCATCACAAAATGTTGGTACCTAATCTGTTTCACCACGATTTCCTCTCCATTCTTCATAGCTGCTGAAAATACCAAAGGAGAGGATGTGCTTGGTTTAGAAGTCGATTAATAGTACACCCTCATCTGCAGCCAGGGAGAGAAAATTAGAGGCAGCTGCTGTACAACTGCCAAGCGCAAGAAAAAGACAGACAATACGAAATCAAAAGTGCATTTGAGCTGACAGCTTTCCTCTTAACATTCATTTCATGACAGACCATCCCATTCTGTAACTTACCACAGAGCTCCAAAAGACAAAAATTAGGACTAAGTAAGGGATAGTGTGTGTCCACCCCAAAATACCACCCACCTGGTTTTTCATGGTGTTCAACTGGGCTGCCAAATCATTTGTTCTTGCCTTACATTTACATTATTTTCTATCAAGAAGCAAAAAGCCACAATGGCTGCTTATTGGGAGGGGGAAAAAACACCTTTTCTTCAATAGACTGTCCCTTCATTTTGTACAGGTACAGCTACATTGGACTTTTTCAATGGAATTGCTATGAAGTTTGTTTCCAGGAAGGTGTCTTTGAAAATGATTGCCATTAAGGAGGATGAAATGGTGATCAAGCTTATTGTCCGTTTAGCAATTTATTCACATGAAAGGCCATAATAAACACAGCAATTTTGTTTTTAACCTTGAAAGAGATTTGGACTAAAATGGTTACTCACGTGGATCGTCCCAATACTGCTGGCATAACACAGGTACCATAGATATGTTATCTGAAGATAATTCTAAAAATAAGGAAACCTAAAGAAGGACACAGGAGGAAACCCCCCTTGTGCCCCCCCCAGCAGAAGCCTACAGCCCCCAAAGCTTCTCTATATGAGAGGCTACCTGAGGAGTGGGAAATTGCCTCTCATCAAGTTTCAGATTCAAAGATAAGGAGCTTCATTGAAGAAGTTTTCCACCTCCTCCTTCCCCAGCAGCTCCACTCATCCCTCCATTGTTCTGAAGACTCCCAGCCCTCTTCTTCCCCCATGCAGCTGGCCTCTGCATGACCGCTATGGAAGACGCTGAAAAGCTGCATCTCTATTCAGTACATTGAAGTGCATGACTTTTAAGGTGTATAGAAATAGTACCAAATCTAATTTCTTCTTTAAAGGTAATTTTCCACCTATGTACTCTCTTTGCAATAACGCAAAAATATGTTCAATTTTCACTTCCTGAGTGCATCATTTCAGACATTTTTCTCAAATTACATTTAACTTCTCTTCCTTTTCAAACAATCTCTTCCTTGAGCTTTCTTTATTTGTATCTTGCTTTAACTTAACGTTGACTTTCTTCTCACAATGGCACAAAAATATCACACTACCTGCATTCAGCCTGCTTCTGAACTTCCTATAATAATCAGAAGGACCAAGCAGAAATTATCAACCATCATAATGAATATCACTTGGGTTGCTTTTGACCAGAAAACTCACACACAATAAAAGGCTCCGATTGTTATTGTTAGGATACATTATGACCAATGGATAAAGTCTGTTCCATTTTGGACAGATCTCTTGGTAAACAATCCTTTCAAAAGAGGGACAGAACAACATCGTCTTTTGTTAAATTATCTGCAATGAGCTTTTATTTTCAAAACAAGTTTCTCTAGAACCACTTTTTGGGATAAAAAAAAAGGTGCAATAGATCTAGGCTGGAACTATACACATAAAAGAAGTGATTCAGTTAAACGTGTTGTAAACTTCAAACAGGGAAATCCCATTGGCGAGAGATGGGACTCCACAGCGCCATCTGGTGTCACAGTGTTATAACACATGTCAAGTGCTGTTTCTTTACGAACGTAGCTGAATCCCTAGACCAGAGGCTTTCAACTTTTTTGAGTCCACGGCTCCCTTGACCAACTACATTCTTTCTGTGGCACCCCGTGGGGTTCAGGAGCCCAGTTATGTCACCCCTTCCCTGCAGAGCCGGCAGCCCTTTTCAAATACTCTCCCTTGTGGAGTGTTCCCTCAGTTTCTTCTCTCTCCTTGGAAGTCCTCCAGGCAGCCACTGCTGCCGCCCTTGGTCTCTGAGCTGCCCCCCCCACCCCAAAGAGAGGTGCCTTCTCACACTGCCTACAGGGGCCTGGAAAGCACCCCCTGGCCAGCCCCAGAGGCACCATTCACCTGGGGAGTCTGTAGCCAGCGCTGCTGCAACCAACAGCCGTGCAAGCCTTTAGGAGGCAGAGACACAAGAGGACATCAGAGGAGGGAGGGAAGGAAAGAGGGACAGAGGCCAGTGTTGCCCGTGGCACCCCTGAACAACATTCAAGGCACCCCAGGGTGTCATGGCACATGTTGAAAACCATTGCCCTAGACTGTCTGTGAACTACACAGGAAAAAGAACAGTAATCAATACCCATTGGTTCAAGAATAACATGTGGTATGAATGCAGCCTCAGACACTTGGCCCATCTTGTTCACTATTGACTGGTTCTTTCCCAGCCCTTCCTGGAGATGCCAGGAATTGAACCCGAGCCCTTCGGCATGCAGAAGTTGATGCTGCAATCCTTCCCCCCCCCCCACTATTTTTTGTCTGCATTTGTTTATTGTTACAGAAGGCAGCATACATGTGCTTCCCAGGCAGACATCCACCCAGGCACTGGAAAGACTCCGACCTTCAACAAGGTGATGACATCATATGCCTTCAGATCATTCCTTGGGTTTTGTTTTCACTGCTGCATGTTGCACTACTTCAACTGGTTGAGAGTCAGCATAGCATAGCATATGCTCGTCTAGAGTGCTGGTTTTTTTTTGTTTTTGTTTTTAATAAGAGGATATGTAAGCAGCAAATGAACCTTGCTCCTGTCCATTCAGGTATCTCCAGTGGTGTCCAAACTTTTTTCAAAGAGGGCCAGATTTGATGAAGTGAAGGGCCATGAGGGCCGACCAAAGGGCCAAAGTTGTTAACCTTTTTTTAGGACTGAAGTGTTGAGGGTTGTTTGTTTTTTTTGGATTTTACCCCAGGAAGCAAACTGCCGCAGGGGCCAGATTAAACCAACCGGCAGGCCAGATCAGGCAGAAGACAGATGTCAATTGATGCCCTGTTATCTGCACTTCAGAACTGCAAAACAGTTAAGGAAATATGCATTCATTATAATTTGCAGGGGAGGCACACACTTTTATTTGTTTGACATTCCTGCATTGCAGGGCATTGGACCCCCAGGGCCCCTTCCAATTCTATGATTCTATGAATCCTACTCATTAGCACAATCAGGGCTGTAAAATAATTTACATGCTGTATGCTTATATTACACAGGGAATGGAAGACATAAATATATTCCAAATAAATCTTGATAGTTCCATTAATTTTGTGAAGGCATTAGCCCATCTCATCCTAGAAGAACTGAATACGATTTCAGCGAAAGTATGCTGGAATCTCATCTGAATAAAATATAGCAGGATTTATTGGTATTCTCTGTGTAACTACGAGTCAATTCATGCAGCAGTCTTGATACATTGGTGTTTTATTGCTGTTTGGCATGGTAAACATATTAAGAGCATATTGTTTTACTTCCACTGTCACAGGCAGTATGGCTCTGTAGGCCATATGCTGGGAATTCCTAAGTAGAGAAAGAACTATGGCATTCAGGTCCTGCTTTCATGCTTCCCAGTAGTATCCAGTTGGCTACTGTAAGAGAAGAAGGCTGGACTACATGGGCCTTTGGCCTGATCCAGTTGGGCTCTTTTTATGTTCTTGCTGCTAAATATCCAATGGACAAGCACTAAGTCACCTTGGCCAATCACACTGCAATGGCAGACACCCACTAACTACCCCTGGCTGTCTGCAGATTTGCATCTTTCCTTAAGATTTTACATTAATATTGCACCAAGCACGGGCGTACCTGGGTCGCCACGGAACATTGTAAAGTTTATTCCAACAAAGGGGGAAATTAACAATTTGTCAGAAGTGGCACCAAAAATGAAGCATTTGCTCTATGTCAGGAATTAATGTGCTATATTTCAAAAGAAATACAGGTAGAACACTTTGGGAGCAATCAGACTCCTAAGACAGAGAGGGGGGCAAAACAAACTGAGGTGGAGGCTAGCCAGGTTTAAAAAACTGAGAAGCAGACCAGAGTGGAACCCACATACCCAAGCAGCTTGCCTGCAATTGGCCAATTGGCAGGCAGCCCTTAATCCACTTCCCAGGCCAGAGTGGAGCCCAAACTAGGAACGCAGCAGCCTGGGAAAATCCCCTGATTGAGAATCCCTCGCCGGATCATGGTGGGAAGAAACGCTGTCATGCAATGCCACCCAACCATTTAAGGTAAACGTTCTTCTCTATGAAGTTCCCTAAGAACAGGACATTCTGGCTGTCTACACACCACACATTTAAACCACTCCCCACCCCTAAAAGGAGTTCTGGGAACTGTAGTTTCGTAAGACAGCTGTGAATAGTAGCTCTGTGAGGATTAAACTGCAGTTCCCATGATTCTCAGGGATCTGGGTGCTTTAAATGTGCTCCAGATGTATGGTGTGTATGTAGGCATCATCTTTAGCTAGTTCACTGACTCCAACGTTGTCCCTATGACCAATTTTAAACTATTGTCTTTCCGTCTGTCTCCCAAATTCTGACGTACTACATTCCGAAGGCAGGAGAGATTCTAAGCTATTAGGGACCATCATACGCCTTCTCGTAAGCCCCTGATCATCCATCAGATTAGTCACTACTGTTACCATAGCAATAGGCCCCATCACAGTAATCAACACAAGTGAACTCATAACAATACCAATGTGCAGTGGCAAAACAGTAAATGATAGAAGGAAGACCTTGCAGATCACAAAAGACTTGTTTTTTGTGTTGTTGTTTTTTAAAAAACATTTACAGGAGCTTCTAGTCACATCTCAATCAATCATCCTTTTAGGATCAGTGCCGGCCCTACCACTGGGCAGTGTGAGATAATCACATCAGATGGTGAATGATGGGGGCGGGGGCATCCTTATACACAATTCTTCTTAGTCCCCTTTGTCAGCACAATGTGGGCCACTGGCCTATCATACATCACCCAGCCAACTGCCCTCAGACACACTGGGGGACACTGCCCAATTGCCAGTGTTGAACTGTTGTTCAGCTGGCAGTCCAGTCATCATCTGTACTTGGAATGGGTGTGTGTGTGTGTGTGTGTGTGTGTGTGTGTGTGTGTTTGTGTCAGTTTGCCCTTAGCCTCAGTGGGGGAAATACTTTGGGGTAGTCATCCTTAGGATTAAAGAGGGACCTGCTTTGTATAATGTATTAGGTGTATTCCATTTGGTTTAAGAAATCCAAATTCCATTTGTCTTCCTATCTCTACTCTGCACATGTCTTAGCTCACACCCCAGGGATGTCCATTTTAGATGCAAGAGCTTATTTCACAAACAAATATGAAGAACAATTCATAGGGATGGAGACGCTCCTTCATGAATACAGGGTCAAAACTGTTTAGGGCTTTAAAGCTCAGCACCAACACTTTGAATTGTGCTCAGAAATGTACTGGGAGCCAGTGTAGATCTTTTAGGACCAGTGCTATGTGGTTCCAGCGCCCAGCCTAACAGCCACATTCTGTATTAATTGTAGTTTCTGAGTCACCTTCAAAGCGCATTGCAGTAGTCCAAGCAGGAGATAACTGGAACATGTACCACCCTGGCGAGACAGTGGGCAGGCAGGCAGGGTCTCAGCTGGCATACCAGATGGAGTTGAGAGACAGCCACCCTAGACACAGAGTTGACCTGTGCCTTCATGGACAGCTGTGAGTCCAAAATCACTCCTAGGTTGCACACCTGGTCCTTTAGGGGCACAATTACCCCATTGCAGAGCAGGGAGTCCCCCACACCTGCCCTCTTCCTGTCCCCCAGAAACAGTACTTCTGCCTTCCTTGGCAGTAAAAACTCAACAATAATAAATTTTAAAATGAATGTTTGATGGTTACTCTTTCATGACATTTTGAATTGGCTGCTGAATAGAGCTCCAGGTATAAGACATTTCAAAACACACACACACACACACACACGCACACTGCCATGTTTTATATACTTTAAACATTCAACATGACCCACCGAAGACAAAACATTTGACTGCATAATAATTTGACTGCATAATAACATTTGATCTTCCATTATGGAAATTATTTTTCAGATTCTACCACTGGTCAAATACTGCAATATTATCTACTTTCGAATTCATTGTCACTCTACAGTTATTAAACATGGTTGCCATGGCGTTATTTTATACAACACTGTAAAATGCTAAACCATAGACAATAGTGCAAAAGACATTGCACTTACTGAATACTAATACAGAGGATATAGCATTTCACATTCCTAGTGCAATTACTAAAATTTCAGTAGGAGGAATGGAAGGAACACATTAAGGCTGCATCCTATGAAACCTATACTTTCTTGGAAATATGTTCCAATGAAGCAAATGGGTGTTTCTTCTGAGAAGGCATACATAAAATTGGGCTGCAAACAACGCCATGAGTTCAACAGTTTGATTACCATAATTAAATGAAAAATTAAGCCACATTCCAACCCCAAGCCCCCAAAAGAGGGCTTTCTTTTCTTTGTATAAATTAGGAAATGCTCAGCTGTTAGAAAGTATGGCCTTTGTTTTCCAAATGCAGCTGTATGATTTTTCAGAAATGCAAAATATACAGAGAAAACAAGCCACGTTTCTGTAAATAGCTCCTGGCTCCAGCTGCTTTAAATTGATTCAATCTGTCTATGTTACATTTCTCATAAATGTGTGTCAACATTTTCCAGCCCTCCATGCGACAACAGTTTAGACCGTTGGTGTCTTATGATGAAATAAAACCCTAAATGACTTGGGTCCCAAATATTGGAAAGAACGCCTCATCGCATACCAACCTGCTCATTTGTTAACAGGCTGCAAGAGAAAACCTTATTAGTGGTTCCCTTGCCAAGTGGCGTTTGCCATACAGAGACTTAGTTTAGGGTTTTCTCAGCAGTACTACCAAAAGCATTGGTTACTGTCCATAGGTATTTATGGATATATGATGGAGTGAGAAAACTGATGAACTGCAGATATAAGCAAATTAAAACATTACGAAGCTTTATGATGTCCTTAAGTAGATTATAACCCACAACCCCATGGTTCTAGACTTATTATAAACTTGGATGAAACCACTGCCATGACAAACAGAGATGGGCTAATTGTACTCAATACAATAAGGACTCGTTTGTTGTTTCATTGTTTGCTGCCCTGGGCTCCTTCAAGAGGCAGAGGGTGACAGAAATTTATTAAATAATACAAATCCATGAGTAATGAAGCTATACAACAATCATCCCAGCAGGATGTAAATCACCTTATGGCTCCCAAACCTTCTGTAGCTGAAACAGAAAGAAGTCATTAAATAAAATGAACGGAAAGGCAACGGATACTAATAATACCATTCCAGCTGAAATCCATAAAGCTGAAGGCAAATATCTTGTTCAATGGCTTGGAAAACTTTCTCAGCACACATGGCATCAAAGGAAGATGCCCCAAGTGCATTAAAAATGCCTCTGTTGTTCATCTGCGCCAAAGGAAGGAAGCATTCTGGTCTGCGATAATGACAGAAGGTTATTGGGATTAGCTGCAGCTGGAATGATCCATCTTAGCATCATGCATAACCACTTCTTGACAAATTTTGCTAAGATGCTCTTACCTGGTAGTCAACATGGTTTAGAAAGAACTGCATCTTTGCAGCAAGTCCGCAAACACAGAAAACAATACATTAATGGCCTTGTTCACACACAACACTAAATTATAGATTATAAATAGGATGCAGGTGGCGCTGTGGTCTAAACCACTGAGCCTCTTGGGCTTGCCGATCAGAAGGTTGGCGGTTCGAATCCCCACGATGGAGTGAGCTCCTGTTGCTCTGTCCCAGCTCCTGACAACCTGCCAGTTCAAAAGCACACCAGTGCAAGTAGATAAATAGGTACCGCAGGGGTGGGAAGGTAAACAGTGTTTCCGTGCACTCTGGTTTCCGTCACGGTGTTCCGTTGCGCCAGAAACAGTTTAGTCCTGCTGGCCACATGACCCGGAAAGCTGTCTGTGGACAAACGTCAGCTCCCTCGGCCTGAAAAGCGAGATGAGCGCCACAACCCCATAGTCACCTTTGACTGGACTTAACCGTCCAGGGGTCCATTACCTTTTTACCTTAAATTATAATTTATTAAAAAGTGGCTTAGTGTTATGCTGAACTCACCAAATAAATAAACATGAGGCTTGTGGGGGATAGTGATTCAAGAGAACTCCTTCTTCCATACCTAAGGGTGGGTCCAGATGGGGCAGCCACACCAATACACTGCTTCAAGCTTTGGGCGGAGGAAAGCTCACCCTTAACTAGGCTAGGGGAGGCAGTTGAGGTTGCACAGTGACTCCTACCTTATCCAGCTCCCACACAGCTCATAATTTTCACTGCTGATCTTCTGATAATAATGTTAATACAGTAATGGCCCGATTTACCTCCATATTTGTGACACCTCTTTATTCTGGGCAAGGGCACAGGAGACCATTTCAGGGAAGGCAAAAATAGTTTAAATAAAGGCACTTAAAGGAACAAATAATCACAATTCATTTCATCTTCTTTGTATATATTGCTGCAAGCTTTTTAAAATAATCCCATGATAACTCTTTTAACAGGAAGCTCAGCCTGAGGAACAAGCAATTATTCAATGCATGGATTCAAAACAACGTGTCGAATAGAAGCAGGCTCAGCTTTTCTCATTGTATCAGTTCCTAATCAGTGCTGTTCCATCACACAGAACAAAAGATTATAATAATGTAGGATTTAAGATGATGGCCTTTACTAATAGATTGCAGCGCTGAAATCAGCTTCTATACTACCCAGTGAATTTTTATGGCTCAGCAGAGATTTGAATTTGAATCTCCCAGGATCTAACATTCTGTCTGCTTGGCCTTACTGTGAATAATTTAATTGATATTACTGATTGGTTTCGTGTCTTACATGAGATTTAAATTGATTTAGTATCAACAAGTTGTACAGCTATAGTTTGCAATGTAGGGACTTTAAATAAAACATTTAAAGTGTGTTTTAAGTGCAATATATGATGTAACACTAGGTGGCGATGGTGAGCCTTATGGAAAATTCAATGTATTTAAAAAATACGCTTAAAAAAAAGCTTTTCCAGAGCATTTTAATATGTGTGTAGATTCCACCAAAATTGGAAGGATAGCTTTAGTTGAAGGGAACATCAGACAATGGATACAATTGAACCTAGAATCCCACAAATCATCAGATGTCAAAGAGATAAACAACTACCTGATGTTTAGTAGACATCTGAAGGCAGCCCTGTTTAGGTAGGGAAGGTTTTAATGACTGGTGTTTTAATGTATTTTTAATCTCTGTTGCAAGCCACCCAGAGTGGCTGGGGAAACCCAGCCAGATGGGCAGGGTACAAATAAATTATTATTTATTATTATTATTATTATTATTATTATTATTATTATTAGGTACTAGTTCACTGTTCACTGCTGGCTGAAAGGAACTGCAGGCAGTGTGGCGTGATTTTTCTCTCCCATTAACAATTTCTTCTTACTAATGAAGTCCAGTAAACAGACAGATTATTTTTCTAATCTTAAATATTCAACTGTCTGCATTTCTGCAGCAATCTGCAAAGCTGTTGTTTTTTAAATCCTCATTAAAATTCATCGGTATTTCAGCGCAACTTTCTCCTAATATGTGCATTTTTGTATGCCGATTTGACCAATATCCATATTTTTGCATGCAATTTCCGCAATATAATACCATTTGGTACGTTATTTTCACTAATGAATGCATTTTGTGCACACTTTCCTCGCACGTTGTGCACACGGGTCGGTTGGAGAACTGCATCGCAAAATTTGCAGAGGTGTGGCTTTGGAAGGGTAATTGTGTTTCAGTTTATGAATTGGTTTGAAACCTGCAAATTAGGTGGCTTCTCATCAAAATGCAAACAAAGTGAAATTTCTTCCTCATACCTGCTTGTTAATCAAACTCAACTTGTGAAGTCAGAGGAATGTTGAGCAAGCTGCATCTTAAATATAAACACCATTAATCTTTCTTCATGATTACCGTAAGTTAAGGCCAGCTGTAGCTACTTCTTTTCCTCTGCTGTTCCACATTAGTCCCGCAGGAATGTTGAAATGGTCGATTCTGTAGAGCTGGCACATGTCAGTATTTGCTGCTATATCTTTAATGAAACTCCAAAGCTAAAATAATGCCTTGAGATGGCAAGGTCATCAGTAGCCCTGTCAGTTTATTTTAGAAGAGTTTTACTTCATTGGCTGGCACTTTAAGGCAAATGTCAAGTCTAATAAGGTAGAATATTTTAAACTCAGAAATATGTGGTGTTTATTTGAACCTTGCATCAGTTCACTATATGGCACAGCTGTTTCAAATGGCAGTCACTGTATTCAGTGTTTTCTTTATTGAATGTAAAAAATGTAAACCCCTTTCCTGAGTTTTCAGCAAAATAAACAATATACAATTATTGTGATGCAGATGCTAGGAAAAAGAAGTGGGATAGACAGTCAACGCTGCTGATTTCATCATTGTGAAAACATTAGTTTTTCATAGTACAGTGGCACCTCTGGTTACGAACTTAATTCATTTCGGAGGTCTGTTCTTAACCTGAAATCGTTCTTAACCTGAGGTACCACTTTAGCTAATGGGACCTCTCACTGCTGCCACCGCCTGATTTCTGTTCTCATCCTGAGGTAAAGTTCTTAACCGGAGGTGCTACTTCCAGGTTAGTGGAATCTGTAACCTGAAGCATTTGTAACCCAAGGTACCAGTGTATTTGTACATTATCATGGAACATGAGACAAAGGAGGCAATATATATTTCCTCAGCTAGCTGAACCTTCACTGGCATTTTACATATCGGAGAGGATTTGTATCCATATCCATAGTTCTTTTAGAGCAATCATAATTTTAATTTCATCACTATGAACCCTAGATGTTCATTACTATTCTGAATTTGCTATGCTTTCTTTGGGCCTCTTTTAATCCTTTCTGTATTACCGATCAAATGAGGTGTTTTATTTCAGTTTCTAGTAAAACCCCTTCAGGAGAAAATTAACACGGACCATATATTGCATTAAGATGAACCATATTTCAAGAGACTCAACACACTGATAAGTACCACATTAACGGTGTAATCCAATGCATGTCTACTCGGAAGCAAATCCCACTGAGTTCCTTCCAGGGTGTGTACAGCCTGCACTTCTAGGCATACTTTCTGAAAGTAATGCTTATTGAACACAAGAAAACTGAGCATTTGTATACAAGATTGGACTGTGTGGCTATGTCACATCATACTAGCTGTTTCTCCCAGAAATGTTCCAGGACATATTGGAACCAGTTGATGCAACATGCTGTATGCTTTCCCGAACTGGAATTTCAGTTCTGGATGTTGGTTTCTGCTTCCCTCACTGAGCAGCAGAAGTGCTTGTCACAAGACAGGTGTTTACATTCCACACAGTCTGTACTGTTGGAGGTTTTCTCACGGGAACGGGAGACTGGATATGACGTACACTGGTTTCCTGTTTTTCCCTGCTCTTTGCAGTTTCAGTTTGTGATTCTCTCTGTGCTTTAGAGGAGAGATGACGCTTTCTCTGCTCTGGCAGAGGGAAGATGTTTTTCTGTAACTTACCAGCTTTGAACTGTAAATAAAGTAGTATAGAGCATGTTGGCTCATACTTCTCATCATTCCGCTGTGCACTGGACACTGCTTATCAGCAACATTTGGTTATGGGCCCAGAAAAATGCAGTGTTTTGAGAATGGTCTTCAGAAGTCGGGCTCCTGGCAAAGCAACAAAGGAGCAAGGAGACAAAGTGCCGGCAAAGCATCGGAAAGCAGCAGAGAGACGGAACGCACGGTATCTGCTCTGCGCGTCAAGATGATTGATGAAGGTATGTGCTACTGCTCCGGGCAGCCTGCCAGCTTCTAATTAATGGCTTTATGGCTGGACTTTGAACTTTTAATAGCCGGTTTTTGCCGTGCCACAGGCAAAAGGCTAGAAGGCTAAAAAGGGACGCTATGCTGGGGGAAATCGAAAGTAAACAGCTGCAGCTCTATGACGCAGCAAGAATTTAGCACAGCATACAGAAAGGCACAGGCTCAAAGGCAGAGGCTGTTTTGAAATTGCCTTTGGATTAAAGCAGCTTGATTTAAAGCAGCAGCAGAAAAGCAGAAATGGCTAGTGCCAGAGTCACGATGGCCCTTCAGGATGCTTGTGGGATTCCTAAGCTCAATAAGAAAAATTATGCGGACTGGGTTCTCTATGCAGAGGCTATTCTGCGGAAAGAGGGTCTGTTTGAAGTTATTACAGGCACCCCCCCAGCTCCAGTTACAGATGATGGAAAGCTAAGGATTCCAAGGCAAGGGGAACTCTTACATTGATAGTATCCCCAGAAGAGCTCTGTCTATTGCGTGATAAGACCTCAGCCAAAGAAATTTGGGATGCTTTGAAAGAGGCTCACTTAAGGACAGAAGCTGGGTCCACTATGTTTTACTTCAACAAGCTGCATAATATGGCTCTTGCTGAAGGTGGAGATGTGCGTATACATCTGATGGAGATGCAGAATCTGAGACATGAGCTGCAACAGAGAGGACTCAACTTTCCAGAGGCTGTGTATTCCTTCATGATACTACAATCTTTGGGTTCAGGTTGGGAGTCTGTTGCGACTCAGATTGCTATACAGCCAACTGCTCAGCTGACAGTGAACTATGTTACTGCCGTGATATTGAATGAAGCGGATCGCCGCGGTGCTAGCTGCATCAACAATGGGGAGACTTCACAGTCATCATCCCATAGTGCAGTGGAACCACCAGATGGCGCCAAAGCTTTGAAGGCAGTGAAATGCTACTCGTGTGGACGTCTAGGCCATATGAAGAGGGAATGCAGAAATCCCAGGGCCAAGACAGAGCAGCGCAGCGGAAGCTCATCGCGTGGAAAAGGCCAGAGCAAAGGCAAAGGTCCGGTGTCCAGGACAACGCAGCACAAGGCAATGGTCTCACGCTTCGCTCCAAAGGTTGCAAAGGTTGCAGAGGTTGCAGAGGTCCAGAAGACGTCTAGATCTTTCTTCGTTGTTGATTCAGCTGCAACGCACCACATGTGCAACGATAAGCGACTGTTCGTGTCTTTTACACCGCAGGAAGGTGCGATTCACCAGGCGGATGACCACACAATCCCCAGTAAAGGCTACGGAACTGTTGTTCTTCACAGTTTGGACTTATCGATACAGGACGTGCTTTATGTGCCGGACGCGAAACATAATCTGCTTAGCGTTGGACAGCTGATGGAGCGGAAAATAGACGTTTCCTTTACGAACAATAAGTGCATCATCACAAAGAAAAATGATTATCAATTGTATGCTGAATTTGTTGATCGTTTGTTTGTTTTGTATTATGATGATGTTGTGCAAGATGACACTTGTTGCATTGCAGGTTCTAACAAAAGTTTGCATGCAGAATGTATTCACGATTTTCACAGGAAATTTGGACATTTGCATTTTGAGGCAGTATCAAAAATGCCTGCCTTGGTTGAAGGTATGACTATTAAACCCTGCAGGTACCACATGAAGTGCAAGGCATGCGCAGCAAACAAGGTGAAAATGGCTGCGAAAGGTAAGGTGCCTACTAGGCAAGCTACAGAACCATACCAAATTATTCATGCTGATTTGGTTGGACCACTAGCGCCCTCTTTGGGTGGAAATAGGTACTTCATGGTTCTCATTGATGCATTTTCCAGGTATATTTATGTGTACAATCTCAAGCAGAAATCAGAGGCTTTTCCTAGGTTCAAGGAATTCTGTGCTTGGTTGGGAAATGTGCATGGTAAGAAGATTAAGATTCTTTTCACCGACCGGGGGGGAGAGTTCACTTCTCAGCAGTTTGAAGCTTTTCTGGCTGAGAAAGGAATTCAACATGATTTGTCTAGTCCTCGCTCGCCATGGCAGAATGGGCTTGCGGAACGAGCAAATCAAACATTGCTTCAAGGGTTAAAAACCTTGCTGCATGATGCAAATCTTCCAGAGAGTTATTGGGCCGAAGCTCTCTCATGTTTCACTTACAGTTATAATCGCAGGTTATCTTCAGCGATTGGTTGTACCCCCTATGAGAAGATGTTTGGCAAGAAGCCATACATCAAACACATGAAAATTTTTGGTTCGGACATGTGGGTTCACTCACCACAAAACTCCAAGTTAGACAAGCGTGGATTGCATGGTATCTTTCTAGGTTATCAGAAAGGGTCTTACAGAATAATGATGACTGACTCTAAGGAAATTAAGCTCACAAGAAGTGTTGAGTACAATGCCAAGTGGGGGGAGAATGTGGGAATTTTCCAATGTTATCCTGATGACAGTGATGAGACTGAGGATAGTCAAAAGCAACCGCAACAACCCACACCCACTGATGAAGGTTCTGATTCTGAGTCTGAAACTGAATCAGATGATTCAGAGGATTTCAAGAGTGCGAAAGCCTCTATGCGACCCTCTGAAAGCTCTGATCAAGAATTGGAGGAACCATTGTTCACAATAGGTCACTTTTCTCCTAAGAAGGAAGAGGAGAGTGTTGAAGACTTAAGGCTAATTCGCAGGTCACAGAGAGCCACAAAAGGCAGACCTCCAAAGAGATTTGCTGATGAGTTTGCTAAGATAGCAGTAACAGCTGTTAAAAGCTCCAAGAAGGTTTTTGAACCTTCAAGTTTCCAAGAAATCCAGGATTTGGATTCAAAGGAAGCTGAGCCATGGTTAAATGCCATGAAGGCTGAGCTTGATTCCTTGGAAAGGAACAAAACATGGGAGCTTGTTCCAGTAGTTCCAGGAATGAAACTGCTTGGAAGCAAATGGGTCTTCAAAGCCAAGACTGATCAAAATGGCAAGATAGTCAGACACAAAGCCAGATTGGTAGCCAGAGGATTTGCTCAGGTACCAGGTGAAGACTATCACGAGACCTACTCACCCACAGTGAGGTATGAGAGCATTAGGCTTATGCTCAAGCTAGCTGCAGAGGAGAATCTACACATTAGTCACCATGATGTCAATACAGCTTTTCTGTACGGATCTCTAAATGAATCACTTTATATGCTTCCACCTGATGGCGTACAGGTAAAACAGGGATTTGTTTGTGCTCTGAAAAAATCCCTTTATGGTCTCAAACAAAGTGCACGGTGTTGGCACACAAAACTCACTGAAGTATTGTTTTCTCTAGGTTTTAAGCAAGGGAAAGCTGATCCATGTGTATTTGTCAAAGAGGAGGGGCAAGAGAAACTGTATTGTTTGTTTTATGTTGATGATCTTTTATTCTTTTGGAAAGATGTCACAATGTACAATAACGCCCTAGCTCAACTGAAAGAGCACTTTGACATGAAAGATCTTGGTGAGGTAAACAACTACCTATCTCTGGAAATAGAGAGAGATCAAGATGGTAACATTCTAGTACACCAGTCACGGAAAATTGCTGATGTGTTAAGCAAACTAAACCTGATGGACGCTAACCCTGTGGACACACCGATGATAACAGGTTATCAGGTAGATGACACTGAAGAAGCATTTTCTGACACTACACTGTACAGAAGTGTGCTAGGCAAGCTAAACTTCATTGCCAGATGTTCAAGACCAGACATTGCTGTTAGCTGTAATTTGCTAAGCAGACAAGTCAACAATCCTACTGTTAAGGATTGGAAAGCTCTGAAACGCATAGCGCGGTATTTGAAAGGCACTATGCATTACAGACTGAGATTTAACATTCAGAAGTCTGGTGGTCTTGAGATATTTGCAGATGCAAGTTTTGGAAGTGACACTACAGACAGAAAAAGTACGTCTGGAGTTTGCTATAAGTACAATCAGGGTCTATTTGATTGGTCATGCAAGAAGCAAACAACAGTTAGCTTAAGTACTTGTGAAGCTGAACTGAATGCACTGTCTTATTCACTTAAAGATTGTGAATGGTTGTTACAATTGTGCAAAGACATGAAAATTCCTGTCAAATGTCCAATCCAGGTTTACCAGGACAACAAAGCATGTTTGGCTTTGCTGAATTCTGAAGGTTGTAAGCAAAGCACGAAGCACTTGCAATTGAAGGTGCAACATGCTAGGGAACGTATTCAGAAGGGACTCGTAACGGTGTCCTATATGCCAGGTAATGAAATTCCTGCTGATGTATTGTCCAAGATTGTATCAAAGGATCAACACTGTACCTATGTGCAGAAGTTGGGTTTGTACTGATATTGTACGAACACGCTGCCCAGTGATGTTCACAGAAAGGGGGAGGATGTTGGTTTCTGCTTCCCTCACTGAGCAGCAGAAGTGCTTGTCACAAGACAGGTGTTTACATTCCACACAGTCTGTACTGTTGGAGGTTTTCTCACGGGAACGGGAGACTGGATATGACGTACACTGGTTTCCTGTTTTTCCCTGCTCTTTGCAGTTTCAGTTTGTGATTCTCTCTGTGCTTTAGAGGAGAGATGACGCTTTCTCTGCTCTGGCAGAGGGAAGATGTTTTTCTGTAACTTACCAGCTTTGAACTGTAAATAAAGTAGTATAGAGCATGTTGGCTCATACTTCTCATCATTCCGCTGTGCACTGGACACTGCTTATCAGCAACAGTTATCCTGGAATAGCAGCCTTTCTGAAAAGGGGGGGGGGAGAGCATTAATTCCCCATAATGTCCTTTGCAAATTTAGACACACTCTTAGAGAAATATTAATACCCTTTAAGTTTGTCATTTGATAAAATGAACTACTTCCCCAGGAGTACATTCCAGCCTGACATTCAAACAAGGCTAGAATGATTACTTGTGAGCAAATTTGCTTGGGGTAGATGCTGCAGCCTGCTGCTGCAAATGGATATTTACTTGTGAGCCAGTTTGCTGACTGAAATGACAGCCTGGAATAGATATTCACAAGCACATTGTCCCTCGTTGCTGCCATTTGCACATATGCACTGCAAACGAGTGAAGAACAATGTAGAACAAAATGAGAAGCAAGAGACACACAAATACCCATCACAACATTAAAAAAATTAACTGCCACAGAAGGGCTTTTGTGCAGGCGTGCCTTTGAAATGCAAGATCTATTTTGAAATGGGAAACCTAACTATTATTATTCCCATCCATCGGTATAAAAAAGAACCTTTATGCTGGCACTGGGCCTAGTTAGCGCTGACATTATACCGCAATCCAGCGAGCAGCACAGATGTTGCACAGTTGACAACCACTGATATTAATCCTACCTGAAAGTTGATATCTCCCAAATAGCTCTGTATTTTTATACCTGCAAGTCTTCCACTCCCAGAACTCAAGACACACTGCAAATGAAAAATGAGTCACCTGACATCATGCTGACATCAGGAGATTGACATATTGGTGACCGCATGTGAAAATGAAATGCTGAGGGAGCTCGTTGTCTGGCCCACTGGCCGGATCATAAGTTCCACCATGCCTGTTCTAAAAAAACACTTGGGATTGGCCATGTTCGTGCAGTGCTGCAGAACATGACATCCAAGTGTTCTCAAGGAACAGTGACACTAGGGTGGGCTTAAACCTTGACACAATCTCATGATGGAAATCAAACACCGAGTGTAATGGGAGTGGCTAGGTCTAAGCCTATGTGAAAATAACAGGTCTCCTTCTCCCTGTACAAATGCAGCCATATACTTCCAGATGTTCAAAGGCTGATTGTAGTTGTTCATTTGAAAGAGACAAACACTTTTGCATACTGGTAGGCATTTACCTCTTCACTTATTGCAGCCCATATTCTACCAGAATTCCGGTACTTAAATCAGGTATTAAGGCCCTGCCCTCATGGGCTGCTATCTCATTTGCTGGTGGTATTGCACTGACAGTGATACAAGGATGCAATGGACAGATATGCTAGTTCATGTTTGGAAACTGTGTACGTGCAGCTACTCACACAGAGTCAATTAAGGTTTGGCAGACAGCCAGAAGGCATTCTGAAGGAGTAAGTCTGCCTGGAGATAACAGAGACATGGAGACCGCTCCCTGATTGGTCAAGCTCTCTCAAGGGAGTGATAATTAATGGCCTACTAACTGTTGGTTCAGTAGTTTGTGAGTTCAGAGTTCTGTGTCAGTGTAGGAGTTGTGAGTTGTGTCAGAGAGAGCTAGCATAAGATCTGTGTTCTGATCCTGTAAATAGTCCACTGTATATAATAAACACCTAACTACAAGTTCCTGGTTCCTGCTTCGTCTATCCTGTCTGCAGCCAAGTCGCCAATTGCTTCCGTGGATTCTGCATGTACTCTGCTAGGTCTGGCTAAGGTCCTGCAACTAGTCAGAAAGGTGCGAAACACCAAAAGGTTTTCCCAACATTGCGCATCAGAGTAAAAGATTCCATCAGCTCCAGCTCCCCAAATGATGTCTGGAAAAGCAATCAATTCTTCAGAATTTCCCATGTTATCTTCAAAACAGGTTTCTAAAAGTATGCATGGAGTCCATTTATAGCCTGCCTTTTTCCATTATTGAACTCAAGGTGGCATTCAAAGGGTCTCCATTCAAAACACTGACTAGACCTTGCCACACACACACAGTGCATTTAAAGGACATGCCTTCCCCAAGTAATCTCTAGAGTCCTAATATGCAGAGCTGTAATTTCCAGCACTCTTAACAAACTAATTCCTGGGGTTGGGGGGGGGGGGAATTGTGGGCTTTAAATGAAAGGTGTGTAGACAGCTAGTCAGTGACAGCGAATGTTTGTCATTTTCAGCAGAAGTGGGTTTAAATCACTAATGTATACAGACCACATTCATTTTCTTTAAGAACATACACCTTTAATACATCTTAGTAAATATTTCTCAACAAAGCTGTAATTACACATTCACCAGAATGCAACTATAAGCTGAAATGAGAAAAGACTGAAAGCATGCTTTTGTTTTGCTTGGTTTTTTTTAACCGACAAAATATGTAAAATATCCTTAAAAATTAGCATCTGTGTCACTGTGACACTTGGTAGTTAAGAAATTTTTGGAGCTTGGATTACTTCTGCAGCATCAGGGAAACATAAGGAGCCTCTGCTGTGGTTGCTATACCAGTATTGCCCTGCCTGGAAATTTGTACAATGCCACAATGTGAGCTCTTTCCACACGGGTAAGCAAAACTAACAAAGAGTCAGCCTAGCACATGGCTTCTCACATTGCCTTGCCAGAACAGGAAAGAGCAGGGGTAGGCAACCTAAGGCCCTTGGGCCGGATGTGGCCCAACAGCCTTCTCAATCCGGCCCGCGGACGATCCGGGAATCATCATGTTTTTACATGAGTAGAATGTGTGCTTTTATTTAAAATGTTTCTCTGGGCTATTTGTGGGGCATAGGAATTTGTTCATCCCACTCCCCCCCAAAAAATATAGTCTGGCCCACCACAAGGTCTGAGGGATGGTGGACTGGCCCACGGCTGAAAAAGGTTGCTGACCCCTGGGAAAGAACAATGATACTAGTATAACACAAGGAGGACCGATATATTTTTTCAGACAGAGACATACCTAGGCTCCCTTGTGCCCTTGGCAAAGAGCTGCATTGGCGCGCCCAGCCCCCCATCCCTTGAAGAGCAGTGGGGGAGCCACCTAGAGAGTGCACAGATGGGCTCCTAGCCACTCCTAGCTAATAATAATAATAATAATAATAACTTTTATTTATACCCTGCCCTCCCCAGCCAAGACTGGGCTCAGGGCGGATAACAACCAATAATAAAAACAAGTTGATTGAAATACAACTTAAAGAACAAGATTAAAATACAACATTAAAACAATTAAAACATTAAAATGCAGCCTTATCACAGGAGGAGAAAGGAAAAAAGAAAGATGGGGAGGGAATCAAATTGGCTCCAAGCCAAAGGCCGGGCGGAACAACTCTGTCTTACAGGCCCTGCGGAAAGAAATCAGATCCCGCAGGGCCCTGGTCTCATGAGACAGAGCGTTCCACCAGGCCGGAGCCAGTGTTGAAAGCCCTGGCTCTTGTTGAGGCAAATCTAACTTCCTTAGGGCCCGGACATCTAGGGTGTTGCTATTTATGGACCTTAAGGTACTCCGTGGGGCATACTGGGAGAGGCGGTCCCGTAGGTACGAGGGTCCTAGGCCGTGAAGGACTTTAAAGGTCAAAACCAGCTAGACTGAAGAGGCACCATTTTTGTGCCCCCCCAACCCGGGTTTATGCCCTTGGCAGGGGCCAACCTGGCCAACAACTGCTTCCAAGGAGGTAGAAATGGAACATAAAAGAAAGTGTTTGAAATTTCTCAAGAAAGGGAGGCACAATTGGTTCTATGTGCCTTATGTTGTACAAGCTCAGCTGATGTGACACCGAGAAAAGGGAGGGTGGGAATCTTGGTTTTAATCACATTGTTCTAGCTTGTAGTAAAGCTGGCTCCAAACAGCCTGCTTTTTCACTCGTTCCATTATAAATGCATGGCTGGGGCTTCATTTCTGATAATAATACAAAGGTCCCCAACTTGTATTTGAATGGGACTGTTCTAACCATAGACAGCTTTGATTCAAGCAATGCAGGCTTGGGAAAAGTTTTCTATTCAGCAATCTATTGTAGCATGAGTGAAAAAGCCAGCCGGCAGAGGAGGGAGCATCTACATTTAGCAAGTGGTTTACACACATGCTCCTGGCTGGTGGGGAAAGAGGTGGTGAAGTCTTGCTGAAAGAGTTTTAATTTATGGTAGTTCAAAAAGCCACGGATATAACAAAACTTTTGACAGGCACTATTTTATGAGAAACTGCACCTGCCAAAGTGTCTTTTTGTGATTATTTTTCCAGAAGAAGTAAACATCAGCTCCCAAAATGTTATAATAGCTGTCTCCTCCTTTAAATCTCTGCATCCATGCCTTTTTAATCTTAATTGCATGAGGTTTGACAATTTGTTTATTTCTAATCAGGCAGTTTACAAGCCTTGTGGTCAGGTCTACATTTGTAAAGAACAACTTACTGTGCTCTAAGAGTTCAACTGAAAAATCCAGAGCTTTAAATTATGTACGTTTGACATTCTTGCTTCTTAGGTATTCATTATCTTGTCCGTTTCTCTCCAGCCCTTTTTAATTTTGAAAGTAGACACCATTGAGACATTTTTTGTCATTGCAGTTTCCTAGCAACACTAAGCTACCTGTTGTCATCTCGAAAGCAGGGAGGGGGTGTCTGCTGTACTGAAACGCTTTCATGTATCATTTCCCTTCAAATGGATACATTTGTGGCTAATTATGCACTTTTGTTTGATTCCTGTAGTTTATGTAACAGGAAACTGGAGAAATAGTTTCATTTAATTGAGTACTGTATAAGGAACGCAGCTTCTTTATTTGTCAGTATTATTTAACACAATACTTTTAAATTAAATGAAGACCTGTTAATGAGTGACTGGAGATATTTTATCCATGTTGGCATCTTCATCTGACATGACAGTGACTATTTCCTCTCCTGTCCAGTCCATTACTGACACAAGACCTCGAGTTAGCACATCCATTGCCTCACTTGCAAACATAAAAGGGGAAGACAGGGGCCTTTGAAAGTGACCATTCATTGCCCAATATGGCTGAGACAAGTTTACTCATAAATAAGTTTGATTGCATGATTGGAAACAATATATCGGGCACAGAGTCAACTGTTGTATTCCGATCCTGCCTTGCAGATTCAAGTTTCCCCTCTTGGGGTAGCACCTTGGACTATGACCCTAAACCAGGTAAGTCAGGAGTTAATTCCAGGAAGTTCAACAGGCTTGGCTTCTCTGTTTAGGTTGCTTGAGCAGCTCACCTGTGGAGACTAGGATGCTAGGCGCGCTTCCGTGGGAGGAAGGATGCCCCTGCGGACACACCTTCAATAAACCCCTTTGGGCTGCCAAAAAAACACACCTGGGTGCAGAGACTGCAGGGAGGAGGCAAGGCCCTTCTTCAGGGTTGTATGCACAACATCCACTTAAAGTGCCCCCCGCCCCAGTCCTGGCACTCAGAGCTCTCGCAGGGATCACCTGCCACTTTATCGGTGTCCCCTGGAAAATGGAGGCGTCCCCTTCCTATCTGCTGTGGGAGGGAGCTTCTCTCAGGACACACCAGGATCCAATTTGGGTTAATCCGGTTCAACTGGACCTAATTGGGGCCAATCCGGTTCAGCTCTTTGTATAGGATAGCTACAGACTCAACTGGTCCTCAGTTTGCGAAGAGGCTGCTGCTGGGGTGTCCAGGTTGCTGAGTCCACCGCGAGGATCCGCAGTAAGTGTTGGTTTTTCCTCCCCGTGCTCTGCAATGGAAATATTATAGCTCCGTTTGCTGAACAGTTTCGCTTTTTATTCTTGAAAATTGTGAGTTCCTCTAATCTCCATCCGTGTCAAACTATGGGGGGTGCTAGTGAATGTGGCTTGGATCTGAAATTGGAGTCCATCTGAGTTAGCTGTTTATCTAACCTCTTCTGCAGGTAGAGAGGTTTGTTGGATGTGGAGTGAGTTTTCTTGCTCTAGCTTACAGCCCGTCACTCTTTAAATTCTGACTTACTTTCCCCCATGGGTTCTGTAGGGGGTGAGAGGATTGGGGAGGGGAGAAATGGGGAGCTGCCTCTGAGACTGGGGTATACTGGTTCATGAAGGCGGTTGTGTGTGAGAAGGGAGTGGGGGTGTCTTAGGGAATGTGGGACAGGATGTCTAGGTGGCGTGGTCCATTGTGGTCTAGTTGACCCCATCACTCCCCCTGGTGAGTGTGACAAGGAGGGCAGTGTGTGAATGTGGGTACAGGAGGAGAGGCTGAGGCACTGGAGCTGTGAGGGCGGTCCAGGTTTTACCCCCATGAGAAAAGGGGTGTGGCTTGTTGGCAAGATAGGGGTCCTATATTGGCATGAGGACCCCCGGATTGAGGATCTGTTTGTGGAGAGGGTTCCCGGTGTTGGTTTCTGCTTTCTTCTCTGTGCAGCGAAGTGCTTGTCACGAGACAGGTGTTTACATTCCACAGAGTCTGTACTCTTGGAGGTTTTCCCACGGGAACGGGAGACTGGATATGACGTACACTGGTTTCCTGTTTTTCACTGTTCTTTGCAGTTTCAGTTCGTGATTCTCTCCGTGCTTCAGAGGAGAGATGACGCTTTCTCTGCTCTGGCAGAGGGAAGATGTTTTTCTGTAACTTACCAGCTTTGAACTGTAAATAAAGTAGTATAGAGCATGTTGGCTCATACTTCTCATCATTCCGCTGTGCACTGGACACTGCTTATCAACAACATTTGGTTTCGGGCCCAGAAAAATGCAGTGTTTTGAGATTGGTCTTCAGAAGTCGGGCTCCTGGCAGAGGAACAAAGGAGCAAGAGACGAAGTGCCGGCAAAGCATCGGAAAGCGGCAGAGAGACGGAACGCACGGTATCTGCTCTGCGCGTCAAAATGATTGATGAAGGTATGTGCTACTGCTCCGGGCAGCCTGCCAGCTTCTAATTAATGGCTTTATGGCTGGACTTTGAACTTTTAATAGCCGGTTTTGCCGCGGCACAGGCAATTGGCTCAAAGGGACGCTATGCTGGGAAAGTGAAAGTAACTTTTAGAAGTGCTGTTGTTTCAAAGCAGCTGCAGAATTCAGTGACGCAGCAGGAATTAGGACATAGAGAAAGCACTTGGGGACTTTCACTTTTGAACTTGCTTTTGGAATGCAGTTTGAAGCAGCTGCAGATAAACAAAGCATATAAACAGAAGAGCGGCACAGGCTCACATGCAGAGGCTGTTTTGATTTTGCCTTTGGATTGAAGCAGCTGTACACAGAAGCAGCATGTATACAGCAGCTTGATTTAAAGCAGCAGTGATGGCTAGCTGCAGAAGGCTGGATGAAGCAAGTGGGGAATTTGATACCACTGATCAGCCAAATGCTCAACTCACAGTAGCCTGTGAAACTGCCATGATTCAGAATGAAGCGGTTCGGCGGGGTGATGGCTGCATGGGAAATGGGGAGGCTTCACAGATGTCATCCCATAGTGCAGTGGAACCACCAGATGGCGCCAAAGCTTTGAAGGCAGTGAAATGCTACTCGTGTGGACGTCTAGGCCATATGAAGAGGGAATGCAAATATCCCAGGGCCAAGACAGAGCAGCGCAGCGGAAGCTCATCGCGTGGAAAAGGCCAAAGCAAAGGCAAAGGTCCAGTGTCCAGGACAACGCAGCACAAGGCAATGGTCTCACGCTACGCTCCAAAGGTTACAGAGGTTGCGGAGGTTGCAAAGGTCCAGAAGACGTCTAGATCTTTCTTCGTTGTTGATTCAGCTGCAACGCATCACATGTGCAACGATAAGCGACTGTTCGTGTCTTTTACACCGCAGGAAGGTGCGATTCACCAGGCGGATGACCACACTATCCCCAGTAAAGGCTACGGAACTGTTGTTCTTCACAGTTTGGACTTATCGATACAGGACGTGCTTTATGTGCCAGACGCGAAACATAATCTGCTTAGCGTTGGACAGCTGATGGAGCGGAAAATAGACGTTTCCTTTAAGAACAATAGATGCATCATCACCAAGAAAAATGATTATCAATTGTATGCTGAATTTGTTGATCGTTTGTTTCTTTTGTATTATGATGATGTTGTGCAGGATGACACTTGTTGCATTGCAGGTTCTAACAAAAGTTTGCATGCAGAATGTATTCACGATTTTCATCGAAAATTTGGTCATTTGCATTTTGAGGCAGTATCTAAAATGCCTGCCTTGGTTGAAGGTATGACTATTAAACCCTGCAGGTACCACATGAAGTGCAAGGCATGCGCAGCAAACAAGGTGAAAATGGCTGCGAAAGGTAAGGTGTCTAGTAGGCAAGCTACAGAACCATACCAGGTTGTTCATGCTGATTTGGTTGGACCACTAGCGCCCTCTTTGGGTGGGAATAGGTACTTCATGGTTCTTGTTGATGCATTTTCCAGGTATATTTTTGTGTACAATCTCAAGCAGAAATCAGAGGCTTTTCCTAGGTTCAAGGAATTCTGTGCTTGGTTGGAAAATGTGCATGGTAAGAAGATAAGGATTCTTTTTACTGACCGGGGGGGAGAATTCACTTCTCAGCAGTTTGAAGCTTTTCTGGCTGAGAAAGGAATTCAACACGATTTGTCTAGTCCTCGCTCGCCATGGCAGAATGGACTTGCGGAACGAGCAAATCAGACATTGCTTCAAGGGTTAAAAACCTTGCTGCATGATGCAAATCTTCCAGAGAGTTATTGGGCCGAATCTCTCTCGTGTTTTGTTTACAGTTATAATCGCAGGTTGTCTTCAGCGATTGGTTGTACCCCCTATGAGAAGATGTTTGGCAAGAAGCCATACATCAAACACATGAAAATTTTTGGTTCTGACATGTGGGTTCGCTCACCACAAAACTCCAAGTTAGACAAGCGTGGATTGCATGGTATCTTTCTAGGTTATCAGAAAGGGTCTTACAGAATAATGATGACTGACTCTAAGGAAATTAAGCTCACAAGAAGTGTTGAGTACAATGCCAAGTGGGGGGAGAATGTGGGAATTTTCCAATGTTATCCTGATGACAGTGATGAGACTGAGGATAGTCAAAAGCAACCGCAACAACCCACACCCACTGATGAAGGTTCTGATTCTGAGTCTGAAACTGAATCAGATGATTCAGAGGATTTCAAGAGTGCGAAAGCCTCTATGCGACCCTCTGAAAGCTCTGATCAAGAATTGGAGGAACCATTGTTCACAATAGGTCGCCTTTCTCCCAAGAAGGAAGAGGAGAGTGTTGAAGACTTAAGGCTAATTCGAAGGTCACAGAGAGCCACAAAAGGCAGACCTCCAAAGAGATTTGCTGATGAGTTTGCTAAGATAGCAGTAACAACTGTTAAAAGCCCCAAGAAGGTTTTTGAACCTTCAAGTTTCCAAGAAATCCAGGATTTGGATTCAAAGGAAGCTGAGCCATGGTTAAATGCCATGAAGGCTGAGCTTGATTCCTTGGAAAGGAACAAAACATGGGAACTTGTTCCAGTAGTTCCAGGAATGAAATTGCTTGGAAGCAAATGGGTCTTCAAAGCCAAGACTGATCAAAATGGCAAGATAGTCAGACACAAAGCCAGATTGGTAGCCAGAGGTTTTGCACAGGTACCAGGTGAAGACTATCACGAGACCTACTCACCCACAGTGAGGTATGAGAGCATTAGGCTTATGCTCAAGCTAGCTGCAGAGGAGAATCTACACATTAGTCACCATGATGTGAATACAGCTTTTCTGTACGGATCTCTAAATGAATCACTTTATATGCTTCCACCTGATGGCGTACAGGTAAAACAGGGATTTGTTTGTGCTCTGAAAAAGTCAATTTATGGTCTCAAACAAAGTGCACGGTGTTGGCACACAAAACTCACTGAAGTATTGTTTTCTCTAGGTTTTCAGCAAGGGAAAGCTGATCCATGTGTGTTTGTCAAAGAGGAGGGGCAAAAGAAACTGTATTGTTTGTTTTATGTTGATGATCTTTTATTCTTTTGGAAAGATGTCACAATGTACAATAACGCCCTAGCTCAACTCAAAGAGCACTTTGACATGAAAGATCTTGGTGAGGTAAACAACTACCTATCTCTGGAAATAGAGAGAGATCAAGATGGTAACATTCTAGTACACCAGTCACGGAAAATTGCTGATGTGTTAAGCAAACTAAACCTGATGGATGCTAACCCTGTGGACACACCGATGATAACAGGTTATCAGGTAGATGACACTGAAGAAGCATTTTCTGACACTACACTGTACAGAAGTGTGCTAGGCAAGCTAAACTTCATTGCCAGATGTTCAAGACCTGACATTGCTGTAAGCTGTAATTTGCTAAGCAGACAAGTCAACAATCCTACTGTTAAGGATTGGAAAGCTCTGAAACGCATAGCGCGGTATTTGAAAGGCACTATGCATTACAGACTGAGATTTAACAATCAGAAGTCTGGTGGTCTTGAGATATTTGCAGATGCAAGTTTTGGAAGTGACACTACAGACAGGAAAAGTACGTCTGGAGTTTGCTATAAGTACAATCAGGGTCTATTTGATTGGTCATGCAAGAAGCAAACAACAGTTAGCTTAAGTACTTGTGAAGCTGAACTGAATGCACTGTCTTATTCACTTAAAGATTGTGAATGGTTGTTACAATTGTGCAAAGACATGAAAATTCCTGTCAAATGTCCAATCCAGGTTTACCAGGACAACAAAGCATGTTTGGCTTTGCTAAATTCTGAAGGTTGTAAGCAAAGCACGAAGCACTTGCAATTGAAGTTGCAACATGCTAGGGAACGTATTCAGAAGGGACTCGTAACGGTGTCCTATATGCCAGGTAATGAAATTCCTGCTGATGTATTGTCCAAGATTGTATCAAGGGATCAACACTGTACCTATGTGCAGAAGTTGGGTTTGTACTGATATTGTACGAACACGCTGCCCAGAGATGTTCACAGAAAGGGGGAGGATGTTGGTTTCTGCTTTCTTCTCTGTGCAGCGAAGTGCTTGTCACGAGACAGGTGTTTACATTCCACAGAGTCTGTACTCTTGGAGGTTTTCCCACGGGAACGGGAGACTGGATATGACGTACACTGGTTTCCTGTTTTTCACTGTTCTTTGCAGTTTCAGTTCGTGATTCTCTCCGTGCTTCAGAGGAGAGATGACGCTTTCTCTGCTCTGGCAGAGGGAAGATGTTTTTCTGTAACTTACCAGCTTTGAACTGTAAATAAAGTAGTATAGAGCATGTTGGCTCATACTTCTCATCATTCCGCTGTGCACTGGACACTGCTTATCAACAACACCCGGAAGGGGTCCCAAGAATGAAAGAGGGCAGAGGTAATGGACAAAAGTGCCAAACAGCTTGAGGTGATACAGAAAGGTGTGGTTTGATCTCCCCATCAACAGCCACTTAGACTAGCTCAAACTCACACAAAAAATGTGCTAGTTAAAGAAAGGGAAGATCCACAGAGAAACAGATACATTGGGAACCTCACATCTGGTACAATTTAGTTCAGGTGCCTTGGACATGACTATTTAAGTAGTATGCAAAATGTCTAATTAAATACCATGTATTAATTATAGATCCCAAAGAATATGGGAAGTAAGGGTTTTTCCATCTGTTTTCATAGAAGCTAGAAATAGCTGTGAGGCTCCCAGTATGCCTGTTTGTCCGTGGATCTTCCCATTTTTTATTAAACTAGCTCAAACTTAGTGCACAAACTTACAAAAACTTTAAATGTTGAGGTGACCTGGATACACCTTTGGTCACTCTTTCCTGTTCTCTTTGTCGTCCTTTGCAGCACTGCCATTCTGTGACCACAAGGAAGCAGCAGAGGGTCTTGCAGCACTTTCCACCTGCACACTTTCACTTAAGGGATCAAACATGGTGTAGTGGCCGAATCGTAGCCCTCAGCTGACTCTCTGTTATCACGAACGCAAAACCCCCTCTGAAACTTGAACAAGAGGCAGCCTGCACGCTTCACGCCTCTGGATGCGACCCTCTTGGAGCTTCAGGTGTTTTGCTAGGGTCGACCACTTCTCATAGGTGGGATGCAACAAAAGTTGGCAAAAACCAAATGGCCAGTGCCAGTTTGCCAGATGGAAAAATTCCTACCAGGCCTCCCAACGGTGATCAACCGAGGTCCATAGCAAGGCCAATGCTGAAACCTGAAAAGATGAAGGGAGGGTGGAAGATCCCGAAAGGCGAGCCAGAGGAAGCTCCTTGGCTTGCGCTGGAGTTTAAATAGCTCTGGCCACCCCCCGCAACCAGCCAGATTGGCCAGCCAGGCCAATGATGTGGCTGGGACCTCCTGATGACACAGGACGTTCCCCACATCCCAACGCCAGCAGGAGGCCATGCGGTCTGACCGCAACCCTGCCCCACCTGGAAGCAGAGTGCATTTGGGGTGAAAGCTCCATTGAACTCAGTAGGACTTCCTTCTAATTATGCAAAGGATTGGGTTCCATGACTAAAAATTCAGATTACTTTACTAGTTAGCGAGCCTATTGAATAAACCGATCAGAAATACGCTATTACTGTCAGAGCCACTCTGTTATATATTGCTTTGGGTTCTATGCTGAGTACGTGACAGCAGAAACTGAGAATCTGGCCAGAGAAATCTTATTACGGATAATCCTTTGAAGAGAAGACTGTGCTGTGCTATTTTTATGGTATTAATATGTTAATGACTTCAAGGCTTTGCTTGTATATTAAGAGGGAAAATCTGAATACATATTTGTAATGCAGTGCTGTAAGCTAGTGGCAGAATAATAATGTACAGATATAGCATTACAGTTAAATACTGATATCTTAATGTTCAACTGTTGCCATTTCATTATTTTTCATTTTAAAAGTAGCCAATTTATCTTTTGTTTTGCATATACAAATGGTTTTTCATAATAGAATTGTGGTTTCACATACCTTTGCATGTTGGTGAGGCATTTTTTACACCCTCTCCCAATGAAAATGATTTACCAGTATTCTAGGCCTTCAGTTTAAGACCTTGTTGAATACATACCCAGCTAATGAGATACATGAGTGTAAGCAAGGCTTTGGGCATATACCATTGGCAGAATAAGGAACCACAGATGTAAATCAGTAGCTCATTCCAATGCACATCTAAATATATGGATTCTGTTTGGTCACAATGCACCATATTTCAATATTATGTGTATTCAAATGTGCATCCTGATTCACATTCTGTCTTTTTAAAAGTCCAACAGTATCTAGATCAAGGCATGCCATTTAATCATGTCTGTAGTCTTAATGGTGAACTTTTAACCTTGCATGTAGCAATTCTGTTTGAGCTATAAATTAGTAAGACTATCCTATTTGGACTGATTTTCAGTGGCCATGGGCCAATTTTATCTCAAAAGATGTGAAAAGGAATTCACATTTTGTACTATTAAAATTTGTTACTTCAGCCCATTTGAAAACTAGCAGCGCAACTCCAGCTTTTTATTCCCTTTTTAGTCATAATAATTGGACCCCTGATAATTTAGGACTTTAACCTTGTATTGGGCCATTCTGAGTTAAACTGTTTATATCTTCAGTGGAATACTATATTCATCCATGGGAGTACCTGACTCACAGCTTTGTACATTAAATATGACCTTTCTCTTGCTACTGGTGGCTAAAGAAGCTACCTTTGTGAATAAAATGTCTTAAAGCTTCCATTTGTGAGGAAAATGCTCGCATTAATTCAGCTGAAGTTACTGTTCTCCAGTCCTCAAGAGGATTAACTAAATTGGTAACTATAGACTAACTCCTTCCTCTTCTTTCTGGTTTGATGAAGTTATCACATATCACCTGGGTTTGAATGTACAGCACATGATTTCTCTGTGGGATTTTAGCTGATTGAGTGTGATGATATGTATCTGTACATTTCAGTTTCTTGTCTTTCTGCTGATAACCTGATAACCTGCTTAGCAGATACTGTTCTAGATTATTATTAAAAGTTAGAATGCCACGCTGCCATTCTGAATTAGTTTCTTTTTATAAAGCATAATAATGTGCCCTTCTGTTATACTTTCCATGTATTCCACAAGTACATTCTATTGAAAAGATGTTTACAACATGATCCAGCAGACACTAAGAACATTTAAGTCTTATTGAGTTCATTTAGAAGGGATGTGCATATAACTTTCACATTAAAATACATGCAAATAAAAAGTACTTAGCTTTGACTAGGTCATGCCCATAATCTTTTTAAAAAGCAGCTAACAGATACAATCTGTAGAAAGGTTTATGCTTTTTAAATTACGCTAACTTAAAGCAGTCCTTTGTATGAAAGTTATTTGTAACAAACTTTTGCCTCAACTCCTTGAGATGATCGCAGATTAAAAACTGAATAGGCAGACTGATAATTGCAGTTTTTGCTGCAAAAGATTAACATGACTACTCCACTGGAATTAACTCTGTCTGTATTTTAAGGGTTATATTAAAAAGCGTTCACTCTCTTGACCGTATAAAGATGGCTCCTGTTTGCTTTAATGGCAGTTTTGTAAATAAATCTGCAACAGTGAGAAGCAGATGAGCCCATCAGTATGTAGTTAAAGTTTTTGTCATGGTATATTAAGTATGTGAGCATAGTTCCTTAGTGTGACATTTGTTCCTGATTCATCCAGTCAGGCTTGATTAAAATAAATGCCTCTGCAAATTTCATATTTGGACTTAAGCATTTCAGATTAACAAATCAAAGATTTGTCACTATTTAAATCTTTGGGATGCCCACATGAGGATAAACCAAGCATGGATTAACCAGATCTGAGCTGACTTTTTACATACTGTTTCAGATTTCCAACAGTCTGGGAGTTTAGATAAGATGACCTTAAAAATATACAATATTAGGTTACTTTAATTATGGACACATTTACAGTTTATAAGTCACTAATATGTAAGTACTATCTATATATTAAGGAGTTAAGAGAAAATTCACACATGGTTTCATTTGTGAGCCTGGCTAGTCATTTAAGGCACACAATCCTTCCCTGCTCATGTCTGTAGCATCCCTTTATGGAGGTCTGGATTGTTTCCCATCTTCCCATCTACCACCTTCTTTGTATACTGCAAGTTGCAAAGATCTAGAGAGAGATCTGGAGAGAGAAAGGAGAAGTGTGAACATTTCCTGGAACTGTCCTTTGTCTGCTTCCATTCACACCAATAAAGTTGTGGCCTTTCAACCCATAAATGAGTCAACTGAACTTATTTTCATTGCTGTGAGGGGATGTGGAGAGCACATTCTGCAATTGCTACAAAATTAATATTGTGTTTATTATATTGGCATGGGTGAAATAGGATGTTTGGTTTTCCCCCCACCTCTTCAGTCAGTCATGGGATAAATAATAATATTCTATTCTATTCCTGATCTTTAGGAGAGAGTTCCTATGCTGACATAGTCAAAACAGCAGCACCCATATGCAAGAAGGTCTTGGAAGATTTGGGGAATCTCAAGGAATCTCAAGGAAGTGAGAGCTGGACCATAAAGAAGGCTGGTGGCCAAAGAAGTGATGCTTTTGAATTATTGTCCTGGAGGAGACTCTTGAGAGTCCCCTGAACTGCAAGAAGATCAAACCTATTCATTCTTATGGAAATCAGCCCTGAGTGCTCACTGGAAGGACAAATCCTGAAGCTGAGGCTCCAATACTTTGGCCACATCATGAGAAGACTCCCTGGAAAAGACCCTGATGCTGGGAAAGATTGAGGGTACTAGGAGAAGGGGACGACAAAGGATGAGACAGTTGCACAGTGTTCTCGAAGCTACCAGCAGGAGTCTAACCAAACTGCGGGAGGCAGTGGAAGACAGGAGTGTCCAGCATGCTCTGGTCCATGGAGTCACAAAGAGTCGGACACGACTAAATGACTAAACAACAGCAAGGTTTGCAGCAGTACAGAATATATTTAGAAAGGGGGAGGGAAACTGTAAAGAAAGGAGAAACCTGACAAACAGCATGAATATTGAGAGTGCACAGGGGAAGCAGAATGCTGACTGACTTTTGGGTGGTATTGGATACCAGTGATTCCAGATACATGTGCCCAGGTGAACTCAAAAGTTTCCAGCAGAGTTCCTGCTTTTTCTCAGTTATTTTAAAAATGTTTTAAATTCCGTAAGAACTCTTACATTCCAAAATAAGTGCATTTCATTGTCCATATTGCAAGGTAAAAATCGCTGTACTCGGGGTAGACAGCTCTGCAGTGTAGTTCACACGAAGTACTGCAGGTCAGGTGCTAAGTGGTTTATAACCCTGCAATGTTGTTCAGAAGTGTTAGACTCCAACTGAACATTGGGCTGAAGCTGATTCAGTACTGTACAACAACCCTGCAATGTTGTCCGTTGCTTTAACACCCACATTGCAGTCTGGGCTGAGTGCAGCACACTACACTTCAGTGTGGCACACTTGTTAATATTGCAGGTCAGAGATAAGGCTGAAGCTGGTTTGGATTTCCAGTCAAAAATACCCCATACCTCTCAGATACCAACAAAGGTTAATTTACTTAAATCTCATTCAGACCTCCTCAGCAGGCCAAAAAAAACCCCCAGCTGCACGGAGAAGTCTCATGTTCCATAGCCATGCATGAAGACTTTTAAATGCCCAAAAAGTGAATTCAAACCATTTACCGTAATCAGAAAGCCCTTATACAAAGTATGGGCAAATTATCGATGGCTACTGGAACCAAAGATACCATGGTGGGTGTCTCTACTAGAGGTATTAGTGGTAAAAAGAATAAATATGGAAAAGAAATGGCCAACATACCAACCATTACTAACAAAAGAGCAGGGGGTTGTAAAATTAAAACCATACGAAGAGATTAAGGACTATTGCAATTGTTGGTTACAATATTATCAAATAGTGCACCAAGATAAAAAAACAGGTTTTGAACAGAAAACTTCTAAACTGCAAAGTGAACTACTGCAGTCAAATAAAAAAATTATATTGAAAATGTACCACCTACTCCTTGAATGGGAACTGAAAGATGAAGTAATAAAAGAAACAACGATAAAGTGGTCACAAGATCTGGGCAAGAGAATACATTTAGATAGGTGGGAAAAATTATGGAGTGTTGAATAATGTATTTGGTTTGATCATTTGTTACGTGGAAATTGAGCAATAAAAATATATTTTAAAAAATTAGTGGGACGGTCCAAAAAAGAAAAGAAAAGAATGTGATATAAATGTAAATTGGCTGACGATTGTGCTTGTAACTTGAAATATTTTGAATGATTGTGGTTGTAAGTTTCTTTAAGTAATTTTTTTTTAAAAAGTGATTTCAGAACTGTAATATTTTGATATTTTAATGTAAAAATGTGAAGTAGCAATGCAGTTAGATTCAAAGACCTAAGTCCCTGTTCCAACACTTGTTTTCAGTCTGGTCTGCCAGTCACAGGTTACCAGGGCTGGTCCACCCATGAGACAAGGTGAGGCAGCTGCCTCAGGTGGCGAGATGCATAGGGGCAGCAGATCCCAATGTCGATCTTTATTCCCCCTTTGTTCCTGGTGTTGATCTTCACTCGCCCCTCTTTCCCTGGCTCTTGGAACTGATGTCTAGGAGCCACAGTGGATTCCACTCACGCCCTTTGTAGGGCGGCCAATCACATACGGAGAAGGGGGCGGGGCCTATTTCTACCGTTGGAATAACGGTCACTTCCTTCATCCTCGGTGGGGCGGGTTTTGCCAGCTGGTCCCTCCCAGAGCAGGGGTGAGCCTTTCTGCCCACTGGCCTGGTCACTAGAAAGAGACTCAATATTAACGCAGCCATTCCTAAAGAAGGAGCAGCCGCGAAGAGCATCTATTGTTTCCGTACCGGAGAAACACACGACCCCTTCCTTCTCTCCCCACCATCCTTCGTAGGTCGGTGAGAGGAGAGGGTCTGGGAGACTTTCCTCAGGTTATGTGGGGTGAGAGAAGGGCGAAGCATTAAGGAAAATATTTACAGGCTTCTCCCCCTCCCTTCTCCTTTAAGGGAGGCATGTGATCCTTGATAAAGTTATTTTTTTGAAGAATTTATCAGGGGACAGGATAGCCCCCTAACTCCACATATACTTCTTGCCTTCGCCGCAGGAGCAAGGCTATTGCCCTGCTTCTCTGGGCACAGCAAAAAACCCAACACCATCTTGGAAGGGATTTTTTTCCTTAGTTTTTCCTTTTTCCCTGTTTGTTCCTGGTTCCTTCTTCCCGCTCCCTTCCATTATCCCCGCCAGGTTTTCACTCTCTCCTGGCTCCATAGACCTCTATATCCCTTCCTTCCTGCTGCTTCATTTCTATGCCTATTTTTCCAGGCCTACGACCTTTTTGGAGGCCTTTGGTCTTCTGTAGCCTCGGAAAGTGCTGAAACATAGTACCAACATTTGCTTCTGCAGTTCAAAAGCCAAGGTTAAAAGCTGTAAGAGAGAGCTTTTTAAAACAGCAGGGAGATGGAGGTATTTTAAAACAGATTCTCCTTTTTTGAATTTGTGGCTATTTTGCAGGTCTTTTAAATTCAAAAACAAATGGAAAGGGGTTGCCTGCTTAATGTGACTCAATGAGAAAACCCAATGTTGTAAAGCTTAGGATGTTTTATGTATTTTTAAATAGATTTGCTTGCACCAGGGTTGAAGCCCCCCCCCCAAATTTTGTACAGGTATTGTATAGAGATAGGTCAAACAGGTTAGAGGTGTATGGCGCACTAGCCTTTTAAAGGCAGGCTGAGATGTAAATAGCCTGAGTCAAAACAATAGCGTTTATCATATGTCACAGATACTCTGCAAGCTCAGTGTAAGTTTTCAGTTATGGCCATTTGAAAAATATTTTTGTTTTAAGGTATCTCACAGTTTAACAGCTGTGTAAAATACCAGCATAAATGACTTGTAAGAACATAAGTGCCAACTCCTAGGGGCCAAGGTCTCTTCGGACCCCCCCCCCCAAGTTGGTAGTCATTGCTGTGGATGTAGCCAGGGGTTGGGGTGGGGAGCTGCCCCCAACTCAAGTAAATAAATAAAAGTACTTAACTAACTGACGACTGCCCCCCAATAAATTGTGGGTATGTATGCACAGCATTTTATGATTGGTTATGCAGACCCCCTCCCGTATTTTATTCAAGCTGACACCCTTGGTCATCATCATTCTTATATAAGATACATATTTTAATAAAAACTATGACAAGCAAAACCTCAGGGGTTTTTTTAAAGTTGCCACTATAAATGGGGAGTATAATTTCTTCTGGCAATAAAGAAAAATATCATTGAAAACAGGTTGCCACATTTCAAAAATAATATGATAATTCTGTTGGCAATAGGACCAAAGATACCAATCCAAGATGGATAAAAAGAAAAGAGGACGTCAAAAATCACTGGTATCTCGTCTCCAGCTTACACCAGAGAATACTAAAGTACCACATATGGTTGAAGGAAAGTTTATTAAGCCCAAACATGCTTCTATGGAAGATGTGAGACCGCTGGCAGTGAGATTCTATCATTTTTTAATTTGTACACTGAGTAGCAGTTGCTTGTTAATTTTTAGTGTTTTATAGTATGTTCTTTTAGTGGCTTATCTGGAAACAAGCAGTAGCAATGCATTTAAAATTAAAGTGTTTTAATTGTAAGTAAAGCAAAGCTAGCTCCCTTGCCAAATGTAAGATGTTAAGTTACTGATGAGACATAAACTGGAGTTTACCCTGCACAAGCTGAAATGGATTCATGTGATTGGACTAGCTAGTGGAATGGTATCTAATGACTTGTGATGAATTGTATTATTCATATCCCAGCTATAGTCTTTCCTGGAGAAGATGAGCTGCAATGTCTTCTATATGGACTGCACTCAGAGATGTTCTGGAAGATTTAGTTGGTCTAAAATATGGCAGACTGACTTTTTTCTGGTGCTCACAGGTTGGAGCATATAACTCCAACACAATTCATAGTGCCGGTTCTAGCTTTTCCCATATAGCCATAAGTAGTTAAGGAGCAGGTAACCTTCAGGACCTAAGATCAAACTCAGAGGCCTTTGTCTCATTGCCTTTTCATGATATGATACTCATATTGTGAGCATGAGAGTCAGATGTTTCTGTGGAGGTTTTATGGTTCTGGAATATTCTTCCAGCTGAAAACTATCAGAATCTCTCTGTTTCATCAAAACTCTTGTTTCAATGTACGTTTAATATGAAAACATTTTGTTCAGCTCTGCTTCACTTGCTGTTATACCATATTTACGCGAATCTAATGCACCATCGAATCTACTGCTCACCTCAGATTTCAAAACCTTGAAAGAAAAAAGGTATTTGCTAGCGAATGTAACTATGCCATCAAATCTAATGCGCACCCTAATTTTCATGATGTAATTTGGCCAAAATAGGTGTGCATTACATTCAAGTAAATACAGTAAGACTTGGGGTGAGCATAGTACTCCTATGTTCTTCCCTGTCCTCCTCAAAAAATTATCTGTGCAGTACGTCTGAGAGACTTGATTTCAGCACTGATATAAAGATGCATGCTTTCCCTTTGTACTATCTTGAGGAGGGATGTAGTTTGTTTTTTTTTTAAAAATGTACTCTTGAATGAGAATGAGTATCCTAGTGCAGGTGGCATAACTGTAGTGACTGGTTGATTATAATGCTAAAGTGCATAATCAGTGGTGCAATCTATTGGGGCTACAGCACCCACAATATTTTGTGCTGTGGAAAAAACTGGGCCTTGAGGAAGTGCCGGCCCAGGCCCAGCTTTTTTTACGGCGCACACGCATGCGTGCTGCATTGCGAAGTTATGACATGCAGTGCAACACATTGCGCACCCACAGTCAAGGATCCAAGTTGGCGCCCTTGTGCTTAATGTTGGCTACATTGCCTTTCATTCCAGTTCTGACACAGTAATGTTGTCATTGGTTTTTCTTATCTAGTTGTTTCCAGCTGGGATTCCTTCTTCTTTTAAAAAATATTTTTTATTAAATGTTTAACAACAAGCATCACTTTTTCAAAATAAGAGCTATAAAACACCAACTTAAATTCCTATAATAGTAACCACACAATAACTGATTTATATGCCAATAAAATATACAAGATCATAAAAGATTGCGACAAACTAAGCAAAAGACAAACAGTATATATTAAATCATGATACATATAAAAAATGAAACACACCCAAGATAATAGGGCAAAATCTTAAAATATATACTGCTTTAAGATGGATTGAAGTGATATAAATAATTAAACTTTTATTCAAAATATTCATATGGATACAGCACCACCTAGTGATATAAGAGATGTTATGAAAAATAGATTATATAAAATAGAATTCCCCTTTTCCCACAGACGAGCCTAGTTCACCAAAGAAGTGGGGGGGGGGGTTAGGAAAGTTATGTCAACCATACAATACAAAGAGCTGTTGCCAGAAGATTGACATATTCAGTTGTACTCATAAAATCTATACAGTCTACCCAAGTTGCAAGTCTTTTGTCCTTGTGCAAGTCTATGGTTGCCATACATCCAGGAAGTCCCGAACATGTCCTCTGAGGCGGGCAACATGCCCATCTGGGGGGATTTTTACATTTCAATGAAAATGTCTGGGTTTTAGGGGGACAGTGTTAAATTTATTGCCTCGGGTGGCTCTGCTTGCCGTGGCCGCTGCCAGCCTGAGCTGGGGAAAGAGGTGCACGGGCATGGCAGTTCTGTGCACCTGCACACCTCTTTTCCTGGCTCAGGCTGGCAGCAGCTCAGGCTGTCCTCTTTTTTGCTCTTCAAGAGATGGCAACACTATGCAAGTCTCAATCTATTCATCAGTTTTTCCAGTAATGCAATCTGCCATACCTCTTTATACCAATTTGTAACATTTACTCCTTCCAGGTTTCATCTGTGATTCCATCTGAGCTTCGCACAGCTGTTTACAGAGCAGAGGGCTCAAAAAAACACAAAGTCAAAGCAGAAGAAGGCAAAATGGGTTTTGCATATGTGTACGTAAACTTTCTGTTGCCTATGTTCTGCTTAGGATTTAGCTTGTTGTTCTTTTCCTCTTTTTAACTGTTCCTCCTGGCCATCCATCACATTGTAGTGCCTCTTAGTCTCTTAGATTTATATCAAATACCATTACCTGGATTCAGGAGTCTTTCAGACTCTCAGCTCGGGTCAGCACTGTTTCTTAAAACATAGATGTAGCAGACTATTTATTTATTTCAGTGATCAATGAAAGTATTACTTAAGGGAAACAGATCTGTTTATCTAAATAATATATGCGTTTATACAAGCTTCAAAAGACACAAACACTGGATGGAGCTATCTTGGGAAATGCATGTTTCCAAACCTGTATTTATCGTGATAACAGGAATGTGAGGATGATGGCATTACTTGCAGGAAAAAAATGTTGGGACAATTGGAGGCTGAACTACTTCCTGGGCTTGCTATTCCCTCAAAATGCTTCTCCATCCAGCTATCTCCCTCCCCCACCCCAGCTGAGATAGTTTTGGAGTGTGGCTGGGAGAAATATAATTAAAAATGGATGGGGAAGAGACATTGGCAAGGGAGATTAGAAGGGAGGGGGGAGATTAAGCACACTTTCTGCCAATCAGTTTCCCCTGTAAGTGTCTCCTTGTTCCCCACATAATCGTTATGAGAAAACATGAGATTGGCAGCATTCAATTTCTTCATAGTTTTATCCTAATAAATTGCTTCACCCCTCCACTGCTGCTGCACTGCTGGAACATAAGCCATGGTTTGCCTAAGTGGTTATCCAGACTTGTGGTTTGTCTCTCTCCAGACGAACCCAAGAGCTATAACCAAGATTTATTCTTAGCTTCCCACTTGTGATTTGTTTGTGGGAACCAAACCACAAGTTTAGGTTTGACTGTAATGCTAAGTCAGCTCTAGGTAGTACAGCAGGAGGAGGAGGTGAGGAATGAAGTAGCTGCAATTCTCACTTAGTGTACCAGGCTGTCGTTCATTTGCAAAGTGACATGAAAAACAGGCCAATGTTTCTGCCCTCTTTTAGCTGAAAATTAATTTTATTTAAAAACAGCTCCTTAATGTGATGTTTTAATACACTGTTTCCACTGCATATTCTGGGGCATGTAAAAGTTGTTTCCATGTGCTAAAAGTATCATGTAGAATAGTCTTCAGATTTTTCTTCTTGTGTTTTTAGTTTCTCAAAAATACATAAGGAAAAGATAAAACCAATTGTTGGTCAATGTACTGAATTGACTGAATGGGATCAGCACCAGAGCATGGAATACTCTGAACTGGGAGATATGAATGATGAGAGACTTTCTTTAGTTCCTCTTCAGGAAGAATCCAGCTATATTAGTGATGTATCAACTGATGTTGAATGTAAAGGTATAATAGAGAGACTGAGACTGTTATTAAATAGCTAAGCTAGTAAAAGAATTCTGAAATGGTTAAGAATTGCAATTTTCCCCTTCTCTCCCCAATTTCTTATGCACATCATGCAAGTGTGCAGAGATTATATAAGGAAAATCAGATTTTCACTTGAAAATGTATATTATTGTGTGACATGTTATGTATACACACACATGCATGCATACACAAACTGCAACTGAGATGTAATTTGAGACACATTTGGGGAAGGAAGGACTAAATTCAGCCATGGGCTCCTTTTACTGCAGTTACCAAGTTATTTTCTCTTGACAGAGATGGATGCCATTCACTCATGAGCAATAGAGAATATTATAGAAAACAAAGAATATTAAGTGAAAACTGGCAATGAGTTTCAGTAATCATATATCCTGGGCTTCTAATTAATATAGTGCTTATGTAATTAATTATATTGGTTATCTGTTCCAGGTGAAAATGAAAAGTCTGAAATTCTTCCTGTTTCTACCCGTTTAAGTTGCCATAAAAGAACATGCATGAAATTTCAAGCTGGTTACGATCACAAAACTATCAGAGAGAAAAAACCTCCCTGTTACGATAAAACTGGTGTGTATATTGAAAGCCAAATGCTGTTGCCACATGCACTCTTGAAGTCAGTACTTCTGCATTTGTTTTATCCATGGATGATTTTTGTCTGCGATGTAGCCAATGAAAAAAAAATTACACCAGACAGAGTAACACATTTAAGCAAAGTAATTTATGTATAATATAATCCATTGAAAAGGCATCTAAATGTGACACATGCACTTTTCATCTCTCATAGTGACCCACGTTAGAATGTATAAAACACATCTAAATCATCATAATTGAAAGTGTAATAAAACAGTTAATGCTGCAGTGCAGAATAATCCTAAACTCAGAACAATTTTGTAAGGCATCTAAACAAAAGCTTCAAAAGCTTGGAAGAGAGGGATAATTCACTAAAGAAGGCGTCTCTTCGGCATTTTGTCCATCTGTGACTCCAGGGGGAGGGAATTCCTTCTTCAACCACTGTTTTGCAGGGAAGAAATGCAGGGGATTTTGAGAGGTTTGGCGAGAAGGTTTGGGTCTGAGGAAGGATGTCAAGGAAGGAAGGGTTACTTTTCTGAGCCCTGGAGTGGTTCAGAAAAATTTGGGTTTTTCTGTTTCCTCCCCAGAAGAACTCAGATAATTTTCAAGCTAATTGAATGCAAATTAGGGTGAGTTGACCTGTCTTTAAATATAATGATTTCTGCTTTGATTTAAGCCAGCATCCACATTAAAAAGGACTAGAATGTTTCAAACTGTTTTGCAGATGCAACTTGCATCAAACCAGAAATTACTGTTTATGTAATCGAAGCACCCCATGCCAAACAAGACACACCTCTTAATGGACTTAAATTAGTCATACACATTGATTTCAGTAGGTCTACAGTGTGATTTAGTTAGATCAGGGGTTGTCAACCTGGTCCCTACCGCCCACTAGTGGGCTTTCAGGATTCTAGGTGGGTGGTAGGGGGTTCTATGGCACAAGCTGAATCCTCCTTCCATTGAGCACTGGTGGGAGGTAAGGAAATTTTACCATCAAGAAAGATCCATTGGTGGGTGGTAGGTAAAAAAGGTTGACTATCCCTGAGTTAGATGAATCCTTTGTGTGCATACTGTAAATAACTTACACAGACTGACCAAGCTTTATATGTAGTCATAGTTCTATCACTTTATAATGTCACAATTTTAGAATGGCATGTGGATTTAGAGTTAATCTAGTATTTTTAATCTTTTGTTGGAAGCTGCCCAGAGTGGCTGGGGAAACCTAGCTAGATGGGCGGGGTATAAATAAATAAATTATTGTTGTTGTTGTTGTTGTTGTTGTTATGTTATTACTGCTTTAACCAAAATTACAGGGTTGTTTGGAACATTTATAATGTTTATACACAAAATAATTCTCACTACATTCTTTTCTCTTCCAGAACCCATTATTGACGATGTAGTATCTCATATTTTGAGACTGAGAGATAGACTAGGGTGGGAGACATCATTACCACGACGTGGATTTGTAGCTAAACCAGCAACTTTAGCTAATTTTCAGAAGATCACGTTGCCGGTATTTACCTTTTCAGTTCAAGTCGGTTTGTTTAATTTATGTATTTAGGATTCAGTTTGGAACCTGTTGAAGTTAATGAAAATTTGTCTTTGATTTTGATGGTTCTGTATTGTGGTTGTTCCACAAAATCCTAGCAAAAAAAACCAGAGAAGGGATGCCTTGGGTTTTGGTTTTCATTAGGTAGGCTGGCATGGAAGAAAGGTAACTCTAGCTAGTATTTGATAGATGGAGAACTTTTACATATTATGTCTTTAGCTTTCTATTGCACCGTAACTTAAGGACTTCGGTTTTATAATTAAATGCTTTCAATCTTCCTTCTGCATTTGCTTCTTAAATATTCTGTAGTATTGACTACAGTATTGACTAATGATTATAGATAGACAGTAAGATAGATGGATAGATAAATCCATATCCTATCTTATTAAATAAAAGATTTCCTGTTTAGAGCTGCCACTTTTGTTCTTGTACAACACTAGGTCTACTTCCTAGGCTATTGTTTCTTACAGTCTGTTTTGGACTAACAGCACTCAAAATGAGAACTAGCCACCTTAATGTTTGTATTGTGAATTGGTGCTTCATTATTAATAATTATTAAGATCCTTAAGAGCGTTTCTGTTTATTTCCAAGGCCCAAAGATTGTGAATTCACACATTGTCCAGCTACATTGATTTTAATAAGACTTATGTGTTTTTACAATCTCAGTGTTTCACAAACTTGGGTCCTAACTGCTGTTAGATTCCCATCAGCTCTACCTAGCTGGGCCAGTGGACAGGGATGATAGGAGTTGCAGTCGAACAACAGCTGGGGAGCCAAGTTTCAGAAACACTTGTTAAGTTCTTCATTAATTCATTTTGATTTTCTGTTATCAGAAAGGTGCATTACAGAAAGATGATGGAGAGTTTGTATATTGTCTCATAAGAAGTAGAAATGACCCTAAAGCAGACTATGATCCATATGACCTCCAAGTAGTCTCTCCAAGTATGGCCAAACAAAGTAAAGAATATTGGACTGTTACAGCTTCATATGTATCCAAGGTAAGCAACAGGGAAAAGCCTGCATAAAAATGGCTTTTCAGCTCTCTGCCTTGCTTGCTGGGCTCTGAGAAATGCTGTCACAGACTTCACAGGCCTTGTGAGATCTCACAACTATCTGACAGTTCCGCAAGATCTTGTGCCAGCTCCGAAAGGTAAGGTTGCTCATGCAGAGGCAGTTCCAGAAGGTTGTTTTGACTTTATGTGATTTACGGGCTCTTCCCCCCCCCAAACATAACCCCGCGCAAGAAGCGATCCTAATGTACAGTGGTACCTCGGGTTAAGTACTTAATTCGTTCCGGAGGTCCGTACTTAACCTGAAACTGTTCTTAACCTGAAGCACCACTTTAGCTAATAGGGCCTCCTGCTGCCACCACGCCGCCGGAGCACGATTTCTGTTCTCATCCTGAAGCAAAGTTCTTAACCTGAAGCAATATTTCTGGGTTAACGGAGTCTGTAACCTGAAGTGTATGTAACCTGAAGCGTATGTAACCCGAGGTACCGCTGTACATCAATGAGAATTCCTGAGTCCCTGGTTTCTAACAAAGCAACGACTAAAAGGCATCCTCTCACTAAACTAAATTATGTTTCTGACACAAAGAAAGCTTGGGAGGAAACCTGGAGTAGACTTTTGTCCTGAGTTGAATATGTTTTCAGAGGCACTTTGTCCTTAATTCTTGGTGTATGTTGGCTCACCTGAATAAGTAAATTCCATAAATTTAAAATCTGACAATCCCCTGTTCTACACAAAGTATGCCTTCCAAAGCAAAGGATCTAGTTGGAATTGGTTGTGTACTGATGGCTGGATCTCCAAACTGAGTTGAGTGACATAATTGTGAGATTATCTAAAAACAAATGTTTCTGAATTGTAGAATCAATGGTCAGATTTTCAGGCAAATGGTAGAATTCCTGTGTGTGACATTCATATTTTTTCATTAAGTAGATGTAAGAAAACATAAATAGTGGTATGTTGCACTGCTCTGGTTCGCCAGAAGCGGCTTAGTCATGCTGGCCACATGACCCGGAGGTTGTACGCCAGCTCCCTCGGCCAATAAAGCGAGATGAGCGCCACAACCCCAGAGTCGGCCACGACTGGACCTAATGGTCAGAGATACCTTTACCTCTACTGATGTGTTTATAGGGTGCTGGTTGATTATAAAAATTACACATCTATAGAGGTAAGAAGGGAGAAACTTCACAGTTTAAAATAAGCAGAAGCAGTTAAATCTTTGAACTCCTGAAAGTACCGGTAGTTTTGCTTCATTTTTCTAGTTTACTTCAGTGTGTGGAAAAGAAGAAATGGAAATAATACCAGTAATCGAGTGGTTGTGTGAAAGACAAATTTATTATGCATTACGAAGTATCGATACATGTTTTAATTTCAGGTAAGAGGTTGTATTATATTTTGACTACATTATAGGCTGAATCCTGGAGTGCTATTCCTCTTACAGAAGGGCTTTTTCTGTTACAACACAATATCTTTGCATGAGAAGGGAGAATAGAAATTGAATGTTGTGCTTCAGTTTGCACAAATCTCTTGCACAAGGTTGCAGTCTTTTCCACAAGGTCTCAAGATGTGTGCCTGCAAAAAGCATTGCACCATTTCTCCTAATTAATCCATCCTAGGCACTTTGTAATTTGCACAGTGTTACGTAATATCTTCCACCAACTCTTGCACAACTGTTCATGTGTCACCAGGGGTGCCAAGTTGAATAAAATATTGTGGGAGCCTAGGTATGCCCCACCCTGCATAATCGATCACATGATGCAATGCACACACACCATTTGAATGGAAATGCCCATTGTGGGTGCCCAGCCCCTTCAAATATTTTATTGTGGGGACCAAAGCCCCCACGGCCCCTAGGAGTTGGCTCCTATGTATGTCACTGCCAGATCTTCTTCTGTTAGTGCATCTCTTGATCCACCCCAATATAACCAGAATTATTATTATTCAAATTATTATTTCTTCCTATATGTTACTGAGGATGTTGCGAGGGGAGACCCCCTAAAACCCAATAAATGAATGAATGTCAGAATCAATATTTGGAGTATTGAAGGGAAGATTCCAGGCCAATGGAAAAATACAGGTTAAGCTTCCTTTCCAAGTCGGGGCCTCACCTGGGATGGAGGTGTTAACATGATAAAAGGTGTTGACGTGTTGACGATGCATATTGCACATTAGAGAGGAATCTTTGGGCCTCGGCAGACATGGATTGCCAAGGTGACAAGGAGGGGGCAGGCTGTACACAGAGGGAATATACACAATCTTCCATGCGGACATTTCCCTATGCCAATATACAAGGCCCATTCACAGTAAGTAACCAATGTTAGTACTGTATTTGCTCATATTCATTCTTCCCATTGTTTCTACTATTCCTCTCTAGTATCTACTGTCTCCCTCACTGCGGAATTTGCAAGTTTCTTGGGAGAGATACCGAGGCGGGGGGGGGGCAGGTTTGGGTTCTTTTGCTTACACTATTAAGTTCACAATGCTGCTGCTACTGGAGTTGAGACCTTTGAGTATGGTCTGATTTTAAATATTTAAATATTTCCTTTTTGTGACAAAATTGAAGTAAACATGTTGCTCTACTGTATTATCTTTTTTAAAAAATATTTTTTATTGCTTTTTAACATATATATCATACATATCACAAACATACTTACACAGCCAAGAAAAAAGGAAAAAAGAAAAAAAAGAAAAACGAAACATGTAATACATAAAAACATAGGCAACTCAACTTACATTGACAAACTGTATTATCTTTTTGTTGTGCAATCTTCCAGATCTCTTTCTCTACTTTTTTCTTTCTAGAAAGAGGAAATACTTTATCACCTGGAAAAGCAATGTTAAGAGATCAAAAATAGAGAACAGCAAGTAAGTGTGAACAAAATATATTATTGTAAACAGTTTGTGAAACTAAGGCAACCCTTTTTAGGGAAGTTTTTAATGTTTGATGTTTTATCACTTATTATTATTATTATTATTATTATTTATTGATATTCTGTTGGGAGCTGCCTGGAGTGGCTGGGGAAACCCAGCCAAATGGGCAGAGTAGAAATAAATTATTATTATTATTATTATTATTACCTATCATTTCTGAAATATAGTTAGCAAATTAGCTGTGCAGTGGTTTTCATTTTCTACTGCTATATTCGGTAAGTCAGAAGTTCAGATTTTTACAAAGTGTGTAGTGGCCCATTATAGTTTACAGTGGTGGGAGAGGAACAGAGAAGTGTACATTACACCCCTGATGGATGTAGTTAGATGGATTTTCTTAGTGTGCCCTTGGAATAATGGGTGAGACTTGTCTCGTCCATGAATCAGAAACAGATGCATCTGATTGTGGCTGTGGCCACTAAAGCAGAGTCAGATGAAACTGTATGGCTCTGAATCCTATCCTAAATAGGGCTGTGGCTGCCAGTGACTGCAGCCATTTTTCTGAGTTCCTCAGAACCTTCTTGAAATATACTCGGAGTCAAGAGTGGATTTCATGCTCTTTATTCAGCTCATAGTGGTGAGGAGGGAATGGAAGTCCCCTCAAAGTATCTGCTTTATATACATTATTTACACAATGGGCTGCACATGATTGGCTAATTCCGGAATTCTCCTGTAGGCCAATCAGTTTGTGGATTCACTTCTATCTGGAGCTGGATTGGGTGGCTCCTGCCAACCAATCATATTGCTGCATTGTTCTAGGACCAATCAGACTGCTGCATTCTGAATCCTATTGTTCTAGGACCAATCAGACTGCTGCATTTTGGATCCTATTGTTCTAGGACCAATCAGACTGCTGCAGTTTGCATCCTATTCAACTCAGTACATAACACCTCTTTGTGATTTCAAATACAGAAACTTTTTATTAACTGGTGGCATATATAGTCAGAGATATAAATTCCAAATTCCAAAAAGGGGGGGTACTATAAAGGTTATATGAGAGAGAGAGAGAGAGAGAGAGAGAGAGAGAGAGAGAGAGAGAGAGAGAGAGTGTTTGTATGCACACCTTCATTCATTCATCAACTGCACAGACACAATTTTGGAGAAATTCCATGGCATCCCTATTATGTCACTTAACATTTATTACTGTGAACTGAGAATCTGTATGGGTTTTATACTTAGAACTGGTTTTCTTTTTGGCAGAATGCTGTTGTATAAACGTTTGTTTCTGGCTGATGAGATATTACAAAAATGCTTGCTTTATATTCAAGCATTGTGTGAGGACGTGAGTAACACCGAGAAGCACAAATTGTCAGAAGATAAAACTATCAATTTCATAAAGGTGAGAGGAAAATATTTTCAATGGATAGAAAAGTGTAGGAAAAAATATTTCCACAACTTTAAATATAATTACTTATACAGAAATATTTACTGTGGAAGCCAATGAAAATCTGGAAGCCAATTAAAATGTAATATAATAAAATGAATGCATTAATGTACGGTTTCCATTTCTCAAGATTTCATCTGATAAATGATGAAGGCATTATGAACTATCAGCGTGAGAAACAAGAGAATCAGATCAAATGTATTAGTTTGGTTCTGGTTTATGTTCAGTTTTAACTAAAGTTCTGGTTCAGGTTCAAGGTCATTAAGTCTAGGATTTGGCTTGTAACAACTGAATCAATTGCATCAGTTCAGTTTCACAGTATGTTGCATATATGATAAAGTGATTAATATCATGGTGATCTATGTAATTCCTAATACATTATTTTTAAATATAAAATATTTATTTATTGAAAGATTTAAATGTGTTTTTTCTTTTTACAATAATCGACTCCATACCTGCTTTCCTGCTTCCCAGTGATATTTTGGTGATTCACAGACATGTAATATTAAGCCAATTTTGCAGACAGCAGCTTTCGTTAATCAACACTTAATTACATCTGTTGACAGTGCCTTGACAGATGCAAATAACCAGCCACGACACTCCCCTGGAAGTCTGATCATTAATTCAGTTCTCATGCTCTGTATATTTATTGCTATGTTTTGTGGTGCATTATTGTGGGAAGTTAAGCAGAGAACTGCTGGTTTAAAAGAAGGAGTGCTGTCAAAGTTGATTGCTGTGTTTACATTAAGATGAACAGAATTTTACAGATTTTAAACTATTCTTTTTTGCATTTTAGTGCTGATGCTATGACATTTCTTGCTTTTGCCCTTAAGGATTAATGAGGTGGTTCAACGGACACAGGATCTTGCACTAGTTTTAGGGTATTTTTGGTTATTCTATATATATCCCCCCCTTTTCCCCCCTTAGATAGACATATCCCACACATACACTTTGGATGAATTTTGTGAGGAACAATACAAACAAAGTCAATGGGCACTCACTCAGCTACAAGATTTTAAAGATAAAGTAATCAAAGTAATCCGGACCTCTTTCTTAAAGGCAAGTTCTCTTTTTTGTACTTTAATTCTAAATATTTTAATTATTGTATATCACTTCATATATATTTAATTTTTTTCTCTAACAGCAAGAAAAAGGGTGTGCTTTTGGAGTTTCATTGTATTTTTCAAGTTTTAATGTGTATTTTATTCATTTTTTAAGTGAATGACTGCTCCCCACATCAAATGGGGGGGCCTTTTGCGTGGTTGCACACAGCCCCCTGGCTCCCAGTGCAGCTTCTGGTAGTTTGGCCTGGCTTCATCCTCCCCAGGCTGAATACCTGGAGGTCTCTACCTACCTCAGCCAATCGTCCAATCCTGCCTGGAGAGGCATTGCCAGGGGATCGGCCAGGGAAGGGGAGGGACCGCCCTGCCCACACAACAGAAGGTGAATCTTACCTGCGAAGCTTCAGTTGGCTCCAGAGCTTCTCCCACCCTGCCCTCCCTCAGTTAAGTCTTCTTTTGCAGGTTAACCTCTTCTCCACAGGTATGCAGGCACTGCTACGTCAGGGTCGCTGTTGAAGGGCCGGAAAGGAATTTTCCTGCATTGGGAGGTTTTGCCTTTCCTGTAGCAAAATGTCACAACTTTGGCAGGTTCAGGCCTTGGGCGGAATCCTTTAGTCTATCTTCCTAAAGGGGGGGGAGCGAAGCGGTGACCCCCCTTGTAGCGGTGATCCCAGGGTTCCCCGTTAAAGGGGTTTTGAGGGGGGAGGCATTGGCCATATGCCGAGAGGTTGTCATTGCTCCAACGGCATATTGGCCATATGCTGAGAGGTTGTCATTGCTACAACGGCAACGAAACGGCGGGCAGGCTCTCTGCTTGAACATATATTCTCCAAAGCCAGCCCAATCCCCACACTCTCTGGATAATTGTGATGTCTCCCAGATCCCCGGCTGGGACTGGGAAGGATAAATGGCTGATGCCTGAGCCAAGGTCTCCCTACATCAGAAACTTAATAAAGTTGTGGCCAATTTTAATCCCATAGCACATTGTCTTGAGTCATTATTCCGCTCGGGGGTCGCCTGGGGTTGGGGGGACTCTGACTGTCCACGCAAATGGAATTGTTAGGTGGAGAAAGGCTTTAGATTAGTGGCAAAGTACATGCTGTGCTTTTAAAAGGGCCCCAGAGTCAATACCAGGCATCGCTAGAAAGAGAGCTGCTGCCAGCCAGTGTAGATAATACTGAGTAAATGTATCAATGGTAAGGTATTAAACTCCTCTTTATGGGAGGGAGTCGCCTCAGCCTCCTTAAACGAAATGAAAAAAATCATTCTTAATCCAGAAAACTTGAACAATTAAAGGCTAGTGGGAAATGGGCAAGGTGCTCAAGTTATCATCGGCATTCTTGGAGAATGCTGATTTTCTTATTTCAATTGGTGCTGGGCTCTGATCTTTTAATCTTTTTAAACATGTTAATATTATTTGACTGTTCATTTTAGTTCCCGTTTCATTCTGTTGATGAATACTTTAGCTTGCATGGTGAGTTTTTGAAATTCGTGATTGAGCTAAATGGTTCTTAAAGCAGCATCTTATTTTATTATGAACCCTTATTTTATGATTATGCATCTTATTTTATTATTATTTGATTGTAAACTGATGTTTTAATTGGTTTTGTTTTAATTTATGCCACGCAGAAGCTTTTGTATGAAGCGACCAATCTAACAATTATACATAATGAGAAGACCAGAAGTTCACCAGATAAAAACTTTTTTATTACCAGAGAAAATTATTTCATTGGAAGCAGTCCTAAATTACTAGTAGCTTAGAACAAGTATTGCAAATATTTTATCTTATAAAAAGGTTATTCAGTATATAGTAATTATTTTTTCCAAATTATTTTTTCCAAAATGTTATAGATAGCTGAAATGAAGGGAGCAGAAAAGCTTTTTCTGCATTTGCCAGATGATGCCAGAAAAAAACCAAAACACTTTGAGATAGCTGGATGGCGGCACATAATGGAAGACTTTTCTAGGTTTCTTCAGCTTGTTGACCGAATGTTTCAAGAAGTGCTTCGAAAATTGGTTCACAATGCTTTAAACCTTCTTTTGGAGATATTTGAAGGCTCTAATAATATGACAGTTTCAAAACTGAAGACAAATGAGGACCTTATATGGTATTTTCGCCTGTTTATGATGAAAACACTTGTCCAAAATGTTTTGCTTTATTGTATTGTTCATAAGATTCCTTTGTCATTTTCTTTTATGATTAAGCATAGGTACCTGTTTTGAAAGATTATGAAAAAGAATTTCTCGGAGCAAATGCTTGTTGTCGAATAACTGTTATAATAAACACCAATTATATAGTTAACAAATAGTTAAATAATCTTTCTGATATATTTAATATGTAGTTTAATGTTTTAAGTCAGTTACCAGTATCATTCTGTATCTACTACCCTGAGCTCTTTGGGAAAAGGCAGGATAAAAGTGTGTGCAATTACTTAGTAGAAATAGTTTGTCCTATATCTGTTCAAAAATAATTGAGGGTTTTTTTCCCCATATATGCAGGGCATATAAAAAAACAATTGAGAGAGCAAATAGCTTATCGAATACTGAGAATAGACATAAACAGATGTTTCAAGCCAATTATTTTGAGATATCGCAGGCATCATCACGCCATTCAGAAAAGCCTGAGCCACAAGTAGAAATCATTACTGTTGGTGATATAGGCAAGGTAAATTGTTTTCAATGAAAATATATTAATCTAACCCTTATGAAGGACTGAATGTAGCTACAAGATAATGCATGATTGCATTCTGCTAGATTTTTTATTCATTTATGTCTCACTTTGTTTGATTGTTAATTCATTCATGCTCCACTTTTCAAAATAAAATCATCCTAATATAGCTTATTTCAATAGAAATTAAAGCAAACTTAATAAATGAGTTTTAGGTTCACGTTTCTCATAGTCTCTCCATGCCTCATGACACGCTATTTGGAAGCTATAGGCAGTTTCTTCCTAGGTTTTTTTTAATGCTTAAGGTATAATAAAATTAAGATTTTTTTTTCCATGTTATATCTCATTAAGTTCTAAGCACAATCGTTTCTTTTGAAATAGAATCACAGTGGTAAGAAATTAAGAAGCTTAATTTCAGAATGTTAATAACAACAAGAACAACAATAATAATATAGAATGGATTTTTGTTGTTGTTATTAAGTTATGAATCACCTTTTACATGTCTCAAAGTGATTTACAAACATATCATGAAAACTTTATAAAACAGTATGAAAACAACTGGTTAGGTTAAAGAACAATATCAAATGAGCAAATGAGCAGAAATTCTTTCATCCAGCTGAAAAAAACGTCAAAATAAAAAATGTTTTCCATTGTTTCTGGGAAATACATATAATGGGTACCTGTCATAATGAAACATAGATGCCACACTGAAAACTATGTTACAAGTTGTTAATGTGGAGCAGGCTGCTGATATTTTTGGGACTTTAGGAAGAAACTCCTGCAGAATGCAGTGACCTATTGGATATATAAGAGATGATAATAATAATAATTATTATTATTATTATTTTTATTTATACCCCGCCCTCCCCAGCCAAGGCTGGGCTCAGAGCGGCTTACAAGCAATAATAAAAACAAGTTAAATGATTACAACTTAAAAACAAAATTAAAAAATACAACATTAAAATACTGAAACATTAAAATATTAAAATGTAGCCTCATCGCAGAAGGAGAAGGAAAAGAAAAAAGAGAGGGAGGGAATCAAATTGGCTCCAAGCCAAAGGCCAGGCGGAACAACTCTGTCTTACAGGCCCTGCGGAAAGAAATCAGATCCTGCAGGGCCCTGGTCTCGTGAGGCAGAGCGTTCCACCAGGCCGGAGCCAGAGTTGAAAAGGCCCTGGCTCTGGTTGAAGCCAATCTAACTTTCTTAGGGCCCGGGACCACAGGGGTGTTGCTATTTATGGACCTTGAGGCTCTCCATGGGGCATACTGGGAGAGGGGTTCCCGTAGGTACGAGGGTCCTAGGTCGTGAAGGGCTTTAAAGGTCAAAAGCAGCACCTTAAATCTGATCCTGTACTCCACCGGGAGCCAGTGCAGCTTGAAAAGCACTGGGTGAATATGCTCCCATGGCAGGGACCCCGTGAGGAATCCTACAAAGTGTTGTGTGCTAGTAGCAGTTTGACCCCACAAGCAACCTAGCTCCAAGTTCTGCACTAACTAGTCTCTGGACCTATCTCAACAGTAACCCCTCATATTCAAGCAAGAATAAACAGATTTATAATATATTAATGCTGTGGATTATACAATTTTGTTCCTTATTAATATATTATTTTTCTGAATATTATTTCAATTTTATAATTAAATACTTTTTAAATAATATTTTTCACATAATTTTTCATACTTTGCAGATTTTCCGTTTGCATTTAAATGATTGAAAACTTAATAAAAATGTACGCCATTTTTGTTTTTCTTATACAAATTTAGATACTGGAAGATGTGAAAAGGCAACTGAGAGGAGAGGAAGAATATGTGCCAATATTTAAAATAAATATAGAGCTTAGAATTCCTTATGAAAAGGAACTTTGTCGAAAATACATCCAGGAGGAGGATGATGATTATCTCTCAGAAACCTCATTAGTACCTTTCAATGAAACATTGGAAGATGAAGATTTGAAACAATTATCTCCAAGTGACAGACAAAGCAAACATGAAGGATCGGAAAATTCTGTGCTACTACAGTCAAATGCATCCAGCGATGAAAAAACCATTTTGAGTAAGAGTAACCTGAGTTCTTTGAGATTACAATTTTGAGTCTTTGAGTCTGCATGAGCACAGATGCGCAACTCAGAGTCATATTAGATATACCATCTCTCCAAGATCTAACTGTTGAGTCAGTGGACTTAGCCATGCTTCCTCTTGTCCCACTGCTTTCCCCATGGGGAAAACCACTCTTTAGTGTTCAATTGGAACAAACTGCTCTTTGAGTTTTATCCAGGTTGATGTTTGCTCCAATTTAGCACCGAAGAGCATGGGAAATGATCAGGGCAAGGAAAACAACTTCTTGGACCTGTGCTTTCTAGATATGGGACAAGCAGAAATGTGGATAGGCCCAGTGACAAGTGACATTAGCTCTGCAGCTATCACACCATGTTTATGTAGGAGATGGATAGAGGATTAAATCTGTAGATTACAATTTATTTATTTATTTTTAAACATTATTGCTTTGTTTTAACAAAATTTCACAATATCCTTGAACTTCCTCACGTCTCCCGCTCCCATTTACATCTTTAATAAATTTTTGTCAAGCAAATTATCATTTCCAAATCTATAACCACTTGCTTAAATACCATAAAATAATTCTCCTACTAATTGTTTCTCTTAATCTCTCTTATCATCAATTCTTAATCTATTTTAATGATGGCCAATTATTTATAACCAAGCATCCTTCTTAACATTCCACTAAGTCACAATATTTCTGCAGGTAGGTCTTGAATTTCTTCCAATCTTCTTCAATCCTTTCTTCTCCCAGGTCTCGGATTCTGCCAGTCATCTCCGCCAGTTGCATATAGTCCATCAGTTGCATCTGCCATTCTTCCAATGTGGGTAGATCTTGAGTTTTCCAGTTCTTAGCGAGTAGTATCCTTGCTGCTGTTGTTGCGTACATGAAAAATGTTCTATCTTTCTTTAACACCTTCTGGTCGACAATGCCCAGAAGAAAGGCCTCTGGTTTCTTGGTAAAGGTATACTTAAACACCTTTTTCAACTCATTATATATCATTTCCCAGAAGGCCTTCACTTTGGGGCAAGTCCACCAGAGGTGGAAGAATGTTCCTTCATTTTCTTTACATTTCCAACATTTATTATCAGACGAATGGTATATTTTGGCAAGTTTAACTGGGGTCATGTACCATCTGTATATCATTTTCAGTACATTTTCTTTCAAAGCATTACATGCAGTGAAATTCAACCCAGTGGTCCACAACCTTTCCCAGTCCTCAAACATAATGTTATGCCCAATGTCTTGTGCCCATTTTATCATAGCCGACTTAACCATTTCGTCTTGCGTATTCCATTTCAGCAGCAAATTATACATTCTTGAAAGTACCTTAGTCTTAGGTTCTAACAGTTCTGTTTCCAACTTCGATTTCTCCACCTGGAATCCTAGCTTTTTGTCACTTTTAAAAATTTCCTTAATCTGAGCGTAATGTAACCAGTCTCGCACTTTATCCTTCATTTTCTCCATACTCTGCAATTTCCAATTATCCCCATCTTTTTCTAACAGTTCCCAATATTTTGGCCAGTAGGCTTCCATATTGGGTCTTTTCCAAGCCTTAGCTTCCAAGGGTGAAAGCCACCTCGGAGTTTTATTTTCCAATAAGTCTTTGTATTTTGTCCAGACATTAAACACTGCTTTTCTGACAATATGGTTCTTAAAGGCCTTGTTTATCTTAGCTTTGTCATACCACAAATATGCGTGCCAACCAAAAGCATTGTTATAACCTTCCAGATCTAACACGTCAGTGTCTTCGAGAAGTAGCCAATCTTTTAGCCAACAGAAAGCTGCGGCTTCATAGTACAGCCTTAAGTCTGGCAGGGCAAAGCCCCCTCTTTCCTTTGCATCTGTTAGTATCTTAAACTTGATTCGGGGCTTTTTGCCCTGCCAGACAAATTTAGGAATATCTCTCTGCCACCTCCGAAAACACTCCGTTTTGTCCACAATTTGCAATGTTTGAAACAAGAACAACATCTTTGGCAGCACATTCATCTTAATGGCAGCAATTCGGCCTAACAAAGAAAGTTTCAATTTTGCCCAACTTTCCAAGTCTCTCTTAATTTCAGACCAACATTTTTCATAATTGTCCTTAAATAGACTCAGATTCTTGGCTGTTATATTAACCCCTAGGTACTTTACCTTTTTCACCAGTGATAATTCTGTTTCTCTCTGAAACCGTTCTGACTCTGTATCTGTCATGTTTTTCCCTAACACCTTCGTTTTTTGTTTACAGTGGTGCCCCGCAAGACGAACGCCTCGCAAGACGAAAAACCCGCTAGACGAAAGGGTTTTCCGTTTTGGAGGCGCTTCGTAAAACGAATTCCCCTATGGGGTTGCTTCGCAAGACGAAAAAAATCTTGCATCCCCCGCGGGTTTTTTTCGCTATTTTCACCCTTTTCTTAAGCCGCTAAGCCGCTTATCAGCTGTTCCGCTGATAAGCCGCTTAACAGCTGATCGCTGGAAGCCGCTTGACAGCTGTAGCGCTAATCCGCTAAGCTGTCAATGGGATTGCTTCGCAAGACGAAAAAACCGCTATACGAAGAGCCTCATGGAACGGATTAATTTCGTCTTGCGAGGCACCACTGTATTTAGCTTAAATCCTGCGACCTGTCCAAAATCATGTATCAGTTGCAAGACTCTTTTCGTACTAGATTCTGGCTCCTGCAATGTCAAGACTAGGTCATCTGCAAAAGCTTTAAGTTTATATTGTTTCGCTCCGACCTCAATCCCCTGCACCAGCCGGTCACCTCTAATCAAGTTCAGGAGCACCTCCAGGACTGAAATAAATAACAGAGGGGAAATCGGGCAGCCTTGTCGTGTTCCTTTTTCAATTTTAAATTCTTCCGTTACCACATTGTTAACTATCAATTTGGCTTTTTGTTCTGAATATATTGCGTCAATCCCATTTTGAAAACCCCGCCCCGCTCCCATTTCTTTTAAATTTCCCTTCATAAATTTCCAAGAGATGTTGTCAAAGGCCTTCTCCGCGTCTATAAAGATCAGAACTGCTTTAGTGTTTATATTTGTTTGCAAAAGTTCCAAAATGTCTATAATGTTCCTTGTGTTTGCAAACATGTGTCTTCCTGGGAGAAAGCCAGCCTGATCCTTGTGAATTACTTCATTCAAAGCTCTTTTAAGTCTGCTTGCTAAAACATCAGCAAATATTTTGTAATCCACATTTAAAAGGGAGATGGGGCGGTAGTTCTTCAGTTGTGTCTTTTCAGTTTCTGATTTTGGTATCAACGTGATAAAAGCTTCCTTCCACGATTCCGGCGCCTTCTTTCCCTCCAAAATTTCATTGCTGACCTCCATCAAAGGTTGAATCAGATAGTCACTCATTGTCTTGTAATACTTGGAGGTCAGACCATCTGGTCCTGGAGATTTGCCCAGCTTCATGTTCTGAATGGCATGTTCAATTTCTTGTCGTGTTATTTGACTATTCAGGAGTAGTCTATTTTCTTGTGTAAATTTTTTAAGACTATGTTTTTTCAAAAATTGTTCAATCTCAACTTCATTTTGCGGCCCTTGGGTATATAGTTTCTTGAAATATTTCTGGAAGGATTTCCTAATTTCCACAGGGTTCTGAATACTTCTTCCTTCAATTTCTAGATTTGTTACTATGTTCAACTTTTGTCTCTTCTTCAACTGCCAAGCCAGCAGTTTCCCACATTTATTTGCCGATTCAAATGTTTTTTGTTTCATTAACTTAATCTTCCATTCTATTTCCTGATTTATCAATTTAGAATATTGTGCCTGGTGAAGTTTAATTTCTCTCAGAATCGGCTGTGACTTCGGATTTGCTCTTAACTTCTTCTTTAATTCTTTTATTTTCTCCAAGATCTTGCCTTTCTTTTCATTTTGTTTCCTTTTCTTAATAGCATTCTGTTGTATTAAGAACCCTCTCATCACAGCTTTACTTGCGTCCCAAATTGTTCTTTTTTCCACCGTTGTGTTCAAATTTATTTCGAAATAGTCCTTCAAAACTTTTTGGGCCTTTTTAATAGTCTCCTGATCTCTGAATAAGTTGTCATTCATCTTCCATCGAAAGGAACCGGTTGGGAACAATGTCAAATCCATTTTCAAAGCGTTATGGTCGGAGCAGGTCTTTGGGCAGATTTCCACTTTCCTGACCTTAGGTGCCAGACCTCTAGTAATCCATATTTGGTCGATTCTTGTCCAAGTCAGATGGGCTTCAGAGAAGAATGTTCCTTCCTTTCCCAAGGGGTTTCTCGTTCTCCAAATGTCAATCCAGTCCATATTGTCTGTCATTTCAAAAAAGGTCTTTGGTAGTCTGCCATCTTTGGTAACCTTTTGACCTTGCGACTTATCCATGTTAGTTGATACAATCCCATTCGTATCTCCCATCATGATGATGTTATCAAAGTCCAGATACTCCAGCATGCTCTCATGCAACTTCTTATAAAATTCCGATTTCCCTTCATTTGGTGCATAAATTCCTAATAACATAATTTTTTCTCCTTGATATTGTATTTCAACTGCCAAAATTCTGCCATGTTCATCTTTGAATAATAATTTAGGTGAAAGGCTCTCCTTTGCATATATCACCACCCCTCTCTTCTTTGTCTAAAGATATAAATTCCTGGCCGAGTCTTTTGTTTACCAAAACTTTTCTATGGAGCCTAGTCACGTGTGTTTCTTGCAAGCAAATAATGTCCAATTGTTCCTTTTTTAATATATGAAAGATTTTCTTCCTTTTCTCGGGAATGTTGCAGCCATTTATGTTCCAGCTCAGAAGTTGGAGAGACATCCTGTAGAAATCTGGTTATTTTTCAGGGGGTGGTACTTTGTCCTCCGAGGGTGCCGGTTCCCTTGGTGCTCCAGGCTCCGGCAATGATCCAAGTCCTTTATGAAGGTCTTCTCCGTACTGGTTCAAAAATTTGTCTCTATCTTCCAATGTTCTGATTTTGATCTTCCTCCCTCTAAAAGTAAACGATAATCCTTGGGGAAATTCCCACCTAAAGATAATTGAGTTGCTCCTCAATAGTTTTGCTAGTTCCAAATATTCTGATCTCAAATCCAGAAGCTGTCTAGGGATATCCTTATAAAATTCGATTCTTTTGTCCAAAATGTCCAGTGGGTTTTTGTAGTGTAGGCCCAAGATTCTATCCCTTTCCTCCTTTGATCTCACTGTAATCAGGCAATCTCTGGGCTTGTCTTTTCTTGTCAATCTTCCCAGCCTGAAGGCTGATGTAATTTTGAAATCTTTTTCTTCAGGTTTCCACTGCACGGAAAATATTTTAGTCAGGAACTCAGCCAGTTTATCTTCTTCTACCTCGGGTACAGATCTTATCCTTAAATTGGTCTCCCTATTTTTCAGTTCAATCATCGAAAGATAGGTCTGGTGTTCACCTACTTGTTTGTTGAGTGGTCTTACCTCTTTTTCCAACTGTCCAAGTCTTTGGTTAGTGTCTTCAACCAATTTCCTGTTTTCCCCTGAAGCCTCCTCCAGTTTTGCAATCGATTGGGTGTTCTGTGCCACTTGCCCAGTTATTCTATTTAGGCATTCTGTGTTCTGGTCTATTTTCGCAGTTTGCTCATCAGCCTTTTTGTCCAAAGATTCCACTCTCTTGTCCAGAGATTCCAATTTTTCATAGATTTTTTCTAAAATAGAAGAAGCTGATCCTGAGGCCATATCCTCCAGTTGTAAATCCTCTGTCTCTCCACCCCCTGCCTGTGGCAAGGAGGCAGCTTCTTCCTCAGAGTGCGAAAGAGGCACAGACGATCTACGTTGCTGTAGAGTTGAGGCTAGAGTTGTTTGTTTCGTTCTTGGTCTTGGTTCTTTTTGCTCTTTTTCCTTGGTCTCTTTTTTCTTTGCGCCACTCATTCCAAACTTATCTAATAGTCAAGGTCAAGCTGAGTTGAAAGAGACGGCCCAGGTGCAGCACTTCGCCAGCAGGCCGAGAAATAGAAAGTAAAACAATATCCCTGTTGTTAAGTCCAAAAACCTCTAGGGGGAGCCTAAAATGTCTTTCAGGAAGGATTACCACAAAATAAAAGTTAAAGTCCCAAAAACCTTCAAATGTTAGATCTTTAGCAGAGTTGGTGTTATAAAAACACAATGTCTCAGAACAGTGCTTACTGGTACTTCAGTTGATGTTATAAAGTAACCAAGTCCAAACCTCTCAAATTTTCCCAGTTTATGTATCAAAATGCTTGGGTCTGCAAGCTGATTGCTACTGTTGCCAGGCAGTTCCAGCCCTGGTTTCCTTCTTTAAATTGTAACTTCAGCAGAAGAAAGTTTCAAAGTCCATGCTAACACATAAATCCAATGCTTAAACTCCTTTTCTGTCTTTAAATACAGTTCAGTAGATGCTCAGATCCAAACAGTAAAAAAGTTACTTACAGCCTCCACTCCTCCAGCTCTTTGTAGATTACAATTTAAACCTGTCCCACGTGTGAGAAATACAGGTTGTAAGGCTGTGAAGCAGAGTAAAACAAATAGGGATGTTCTTATGTTGCAGTCTTCTGCAGCTTTCTAGGAAGAGGCACATGGAGAAATTCCCAGGTACGTTTCTGCAGGAAGAGGCAGGTATTGCAGCCCTGAGCTGCATAAAACTTTATAGGTCAAAAGCAGCACTTCAAATTGAGCCCAGAAATTAATTGGAAGCCACTGTAGTTGTGCCAGAATTGACGTTATCTACTCAGATTGTCTTGCCCCTGTCAGAAAGCTGGTTATTGGATTCTGCACTAGCTGCAGTTTCTCAACCATCTTCAAAAGTAGTACCTGCCACATTCCATAATGTATGGTTGTGTCAACATTTTCCTTTATGTTGGTATCAGCAACCTTTGGATTCTCCTCACTTTAGTGGCTATACGAACTTCACTATTATTATTTAGATCTGAACAATGCCTTCAGGTTGGGTAAAAGGCATGGGAGGATGGGATATTTAGCTTGTATCCCCCCCTCTTTTTTTAAGATGTAACACAAAGTACTTTTTTCATATAAAACTCAATAACATAAATAAATGAATGAATGCATAGCACATTGCACCATTCTAACCTAGATGTTACAAGAACGTTGACAACAGAAGTTAGGCTACCCCTGTCCAGATAGGGTTGCAGTTGGGTCACCAGCCAAAGTGGATGCAAGGCGTACTGCCCCGCTGAGGTCACTTGTGCCTCAAGAAAAAGTAACAAACCCAGAAGTGCCTCCAAGCTGTGCACTTTCTCCTTCAGGACAGGGTGAATCCTGCCTGTCCAATGTAGGATGCTACCCACTAACAGCTGCTCATTATCTGGATTATGTTTCAGTTTATTGGCTTTCCCCTGATCTATTACAGGAGCCAGGCACTGGCGCAGCATATCCACTGCCACTCTTGCCATTGTAAAGGAGAAAGAGAGCTGTGGATCACCCCAGTCAGCAGTTTCATGCAGATGTTAAATAGCATGGGGGATATAAATAACCTCAGTGGCACCCCACATTGGAGGCTCCATGGGGCCAAACATCCCCCTAGCACCTTCTGCTGGAAATAGCCACCCAAGTATTATTATAAATTATTATGAAGTAGTACTGGAACCACCACAAAGTGGAACTGCTCACTCCCAACCTGGACAGCTATCCCAGAAACAAGGATGCCAAGTTGAATAAACTATTGGGGGGGAGGTAAGTCCCACACTGCATAATCAATCACATGATGTGGTACGCACACACCATTGGAATGGCAATGCCTATCAACTTTGGGGAGGTCTGGTCCCCTCAAATATATTATTAGGATGGGGCCGAAGGGACCTCGGCTCCTAGGAGTTGACTCCTATGCCCAGAAATATACAAAAGAGTTCAAAAGAACCAAGATGGCTATTGCTATTTGGGTGGGATTCTGTTTCATACTGGCAAATTATGATTGACCAGACTTTTTGCGATAAGAAAGGTGATAGGGAAATGTACTGGAAATTGTCGGACAGTGCTTGTTTTGACACTTCCCTGAAAACCAAATCAATGTTCATTAGATAGTAACAGGGGGCACACTCCCCCATCTCTCCTAACAAAGGATGGACAAAGCCGGTTTTTATTGCAAAGCTGTTATTAAACTCCAATTTAAATGGATCCAAATAACATGTTTTGAAATGATTGTTTTAAGAATTCAGTAGAAAACGTTTCCTTTTAGGAAAGTGATGACATTCAAAGATTGATATTTTCAATGGCTTAATTTTTTTTCAAGTGTTTGCTTTTCTTTCTGGATTAGGTAGAACACACTCTTCTAAATCCAATGTGGAACCACTGAAATATAAAAGGTATGTCTAATCATAGGAGTCTTGTTTTACAGATCATATATTGTGCTGACTCTGCAGAAGGGATACATATTTATTTTAGTGGTTTTACAATTTGAGATGGTTGCTGATGACCTGAATGGGTTGGGGTAATGTCTCTTATCACATGATGGATGCGGGAGAGCAAAGAACTCTGGGAGGCAGGCATAGTCCCCTCAGTTTTTTCTCTCATATTGTTTTTGTCCTGGCTCTCCCTGATCTCTTATTTCAGTTAAGTTTTCCTATTTTCAGGTATTCTTTGCTTACTTATTTTTCTGATGCTTGAATGCTATTAACCCACCTGATCAGAACTCCATAAAACCCTTTCGGAATATCGGAGAAGGGCTCTTCTTGAACAATATGGGATGGGGTACGGGGGATGTTGTGAGGAAAGGAGAAAACAGAGAGCTTTTTTCCCTGTGAACTTTCTTAATATTATTTGTATTAGAATCCAATACTAATATTAGGTGATTCTTTCTCTTGCACACACACACCCTGATAGGCCTACACTTTAGATTTTAAGCTCTTTGCTGTTTTATATTTAACATTTTCTGAAGACCTTTTGCCAATAAAGAGGAAATTCATTGTTTTCTTATCTAGCTCTCCAGCATTCGCTACAGATTTTTATCTAGCTCCTAATAGAAGAGAGTTTTCAATGCAGTTCCAAGGAATTGTGGATGCACTAGAAAACATTATTGGTAAGTAATCTCACTCAAACAATGCAGTGCTATGTATAATTTTTACTATTTAATTAACATATAGTTTGCACTGATGAAGCAGAGAAAAGGAATAAATTGCCTGTTCTCACAGTGAAGGAATGTAGGAAGTGGGGTCCCCCACATATCTCTATTGGGACCAGTGCTTTTCTTAGCTTGTTCATAAGTTACTGGAGATAAGAGTGAGTAGTGAGGTCCAGTTTCCTGATGACACCACATTGTTGAGGATGGTAAAGACAAAAAGCAATTGCAAGAAGCCGCAAAAGGATGTCTTCAAACTTGGTGAAATTAAAATTTTATTTTTTATTTAAAATAGTTATATCTCTCTCTCCCTGTTTCATAAGAGTTTATTAAAATAATCTGAATTGATATTTCTGTTACTGTTGCAAAGTGTTTCTGTTGTTAGCCCAAGTTTCAAATATAGATTAATCTGTGGGGGGTGGGGTTGCTGATTTATATTTATTAAGAATTCATACTCCATGTCCAGGGCTAGTTTCTGAGTTTATAAATACTAATTGTATTATCTCTTATTAGATCAAGTTCTGCCATTTTCTCAAGATGCCCAGCTGTCGATCTTCACAACTCAATCTTTACATAAAATAATGCAACCTTCTATGGATCCTGAACCAGGACAGCATTTATCAACATGGCCAAACTGTGATCTCATTCTAGGAACAGATCCAGATTATCGAAGCAAAGTATGTTTTTATGTTCCAGGGCAGGGGTCTGCAACCCGCGGCTCCGGAGCCGCATGTGGCTCTTTTACACCTTTGCTGCGGCTCCGGGGCGGATACTAGCGAGGGGAGGAGGTGCATTGTGCGCCCTGACACTTCCCACTGTGGCGGGTGCTGTACTGGCTGTGACGTCGCATGGGGGGTGCGTGCATTAGTCACGCACCGTCCCAACGTCACCTTCCCCCCTGCCCGCTACATTGTAAGGGGCATGTACGCTGGTCACTGCATTGAAAGGGGGCATGTACGCTGGTCACTGTTTTGAAGGGGAGTGAAGAACACACACACACAAAAAGGTAACTTGTTAATTTAACGTTTATTTCTATGACGAGTAATTCTGAGGGGTCAAACAAAGAAATAATAAAAAAATGCCAAAAAAGTTATTTTTATAATGACGAGTTTTGCGGCTCCCAGTTTTTTTTCCCTTCGGAAACGGGTCCAAGTGGCTCTTTTTGTCTTAAAGGTTGCAGACCCCTGTTCCAGGGGATAGTGTGTAAAGACAAAATCACATATAATCAGAACAAACCTGGAATTACCCCTGTGTGACCATCCCTGCTTTCCTGAAGCTGGTGTGCCAAGCAGGGCTTGCTGCCCATGGAAGGCAGAGAGCATTTAAGCTCTCAGCTTTGCTTACTGGGCTCTGGGAAGGTTGCATAGGATCCTCCCAGAGCCTGTGTGAAGCCTTCCTAGAGCCTGGTAAAGAAAGTGGCGCGCTTAAAAGCCCTTTGTGTGGTCAGGTGGAGACACCCCCCCACCCACCCCAGGAGCCGCCTGGGTGAAATGAATGATGCATGGCAACGTGTTGTGGGGTTAAAATTGGCCACAACTTTATTTAAGCTTTCAGATGTAGGAAGACCTTGCCTTAGGCATTGGGCGTTTATCCTTCCCAGTCCCCAGCTGGGGATCTTAGGCACATCAGGGTTAACAGACCTGTCTGGAGAGTGGGCTGGCTCTGGAAGACGTATGTTTAAGCAGAGAGCCTGCCCCCATTTTGCTGCAACATGGGAGTGCACTGACAACCTTTCAGCGTATGGCCAGTGACTCCCTTCAACACACACCCTTTATCGGAGAACCCTGGGATCGTTGCCACGGGGGGGGGAAATGTAATGAAAATGTAATGAAAATGATATATAGATGGTACATGACCCCAGTGAAATTGGCTAAAATACACCATTCGTCTGATAACAAATGTTGGAAATGTAAGGAAAATGAAGGAACATTCTTTCACCTCTGGTGGACCTGCCCTAAAGTGAAGGCCTTCTGGGAAATGATATATAATGAGTTAAAAAAGGTATTTAAGTATACCTTCACCAAGAAACCAGAGGCCTTCCTTCTGGGCATGGTCGGCCAGAACGTGTTAAAGAAGGACAGAACATTTTTTATGTATGCTACAACGGCGGCAAGGATACTTATTGCTAAGAGCTGGAAAACTCAAGATCTACCCACACTGGAAGAATGGCAGATGCAGCTGATGGACTATATGCAACTAGCTGAGATGACTGGCAGAATCCGCGACCTGGGAGAGGAGAGGGTTGAAGAAGACTGGAAGAAATTTAAGATTTATTTACAAAAGTACTGTAATTTGGTTGAATCCTAACAAGGAAGCCAGAGCAGAAATAACTGTCTACCATTAAATTATAATTTTTTATTTGAGTTTAATCTAAATACTGCACTTAAGATCATAAACAAGATGATAATTTGCTTGGAAAAATTCGTTTTTAATGATGAAGTGGAAGCGGGAGACGTGAGGGAGTCCACAATAGAATGAAAGGATGTTATGAAACCTATTCTGTTTGTTAAATATGTATCTGTAAAAAATCTTAATAAAAATTTTTATAAAAAAAAACAACAGAAAGTGGTGGTGGGGGGTGAGTGTTCAGACCCCTGGGCTCTCACTTGTGGGGTGCCTCAGGGTTCTGTCCTCTCCCCCATGCTTTTTAATATCTATATGAAGCCGCTGGGAGAGATCATCAGGGGGTTTGGACTGGGTGTTCATCAGTATGCAGATGACACCCAGCTCTACCTCTCCTTTAAATCAGAACCAGTGAAGGCGGTGAAGGTCCTGTGTGAGTGCCTGGAGGCGGTTGGAGGTTGGATGGCGGCTAACAGATTGAGGTTGAATCCTGACAAGACAGAAGTACTGTTTTTGGGGGACAGGAGGCGGGCAGGTGTGGAGGATTCCCTGGTCCTGAATGGGGTAACTGTGCCCCTGAAGGACCAGGTGCGCAGCCTGGGAGTCATTTTGGACTCACAGCTGTCCATGGAGGCGCAGGTTAACTCTGTGTCCAGGGCAGCTGTCTACCAGCTCCACCTGGTACGCAGGCTAACACCCTACCTCCCCGCGGACTGTCTCGCCAGAGTGGTGCATGCTCTAGTTATCTCACGCTTGGACTACTGCAACGCGCTCTACGTGGGGCTACCTTTGAAGGTGACCCGGAAACTGCAATTAATCCAGAATGCGGCAGCTAGACTGGTGACTGGGAGTGGCCGCCGGGACCACATAACACCGGTTCTGAGAGATCTGCACTGGCTCCCAGTACGTTTCCGAGCACGATTCAAAGTGTTGGTGCTGACCTTTAAAGCCCTAAACGGCCTCGGTCCTGTATACCTGAAGGAGCGTCTCCACCCCCATCGTTCAGCCCGGACACTGAGATCCAGTGCCGAGGGCCTTCTGGCGGTTCCGTCATTGCGAGAAGTGAGGCTACAGGGAACCAGACAGAGGGCCTTCTCGGTAGTGGCGCCCGCCCTGTGGAACGCCCTCCCATCAGATGTCAAAGAGATAAAGAATTACCTGACATTCAGAAAACATCTTAAGGCAGCCCTGTTCAGGGAAGTTTTTAATATGTAATGCTGTACTGTTTTTAACACTGATTGGGAGCCGCCCAGAGTGGCTGGGGAAACTCAGCCAGATGGGCGGGGTATAAATAATAAATTATTATTATTATTATTATTATTTTAAATAAAAGGACACATTCTACTCATGTAAAAACATGCTGATTCCTGTACCATCCGCAGGCCGGATTTAGAAAGTGATTGGGTCGGATCTGGCCCCTGGCCTTAGTTTGCCTACCCATGGGCTGAAGGATTCTGCCCAAGGCCTAAAATTGTAGGCTCCACCCCCTTACATATGCAAAGAGCAGACCGGAGTAAAGACTACCCCTTCTTGGTCTGTTCTCCTGGCTCCTCCGCCTGTCACAATTGGTGTTCATTCTGAACTGAAGTTTGGCGGGAACCTCAAGGGCTGTGACGTGGGGAACCAGGAGCGTTCTGCCCGGAGGATCGGGGGTGCTGTGTGCGGCCACGCAGAGGGCACCCTCTGGTTGACCAGTCATTTTGTACCAGGCAAACTGGTTGCGGGCGCAGTAAGCCAGAGGCCAATCTTGCTGTGTAAACAGCAAGAATGACATGAGAACATCTTGGGATTGAAATGTCCACAACTTTATTGATCACAGATGTTTTTAGAGTAACAAGTTTTTGTTATAAGAAAAATGAAAAGAGTAGGTTTTGACGTGGAGAAATTTTCTCCAGCTTTGCTAAAGGACTAATGTCCAAACACCAGAGTGCTTTCTTAAATAGTGAGGTGAGGTTGCTGGAGACAATGACAAAAGGGAAAATGTGTAATTTCTTTAGTTGTTTTTCTTGAAACTGATTTATGTAGCTTGCAGAGGGCGCTGTTTTAATCTCATAGTGCATATTCCTGCAACCTTAATCCTGACTCCTGGATACAGCAAGCAGTTAGGAGCTCAAGTAGGGCAAATGTGTCCTATTCTTACCCTTCTCCTACAATCTCATACTCAGTTGCTTTCAACGTTATGTACCGTATTTTTCCGCTACAGACCATAAGACGCACCAGACCATAAGACGCACCTAGTTTTTGGAGGAAGAAAACAAGGAAAAAAATATTCTGAATCTCAGAAGCCAGAAGAGCAAGAGGGAATCCGCTGCACAGTGAAAGCAGCAATCCCTCTTGCTGTTCTGGCTTCTGGGATAGCTGTGCAGCCTGCATTCGCTCCATAAGACGCACACACATTTCTCCTTACTTTTTAGGAGGGAAAAAGTGAGTCTTATAGAGCAAAAAATACGGTAACTCATGGAGGTCAGATCTGTTTAACCTGCTTGGGGCATTACTTTCTTTTTATCTTAATCTAAAAACGAATATTTTCCTGTACACCTGGCAGAATTCCCCCAGTACCCAGAAATTACATCGTATTGCAAGCTCCATTTTCCTGCTTCAATTCTAGACATGATATGGCATTAGAAGAATTAATATGATATTGCCACAAATCCAGCCCACATATGTCTTATTCTGACAGCTGACAAATATATTGGTATTTGGTGAATATAAAGCCAATTTGCAACTAGTAATGCAAATAAATATGCACAAAAATTCAAATGGTGGTTGATTTTCTACTCGTCACTCAGAGGACCTGGTTTCCAAAATGTTCCAGTAGCAATAGATGATCCATTTTATTGGATTATGTGTGCACGAGCTAAAATACAGTTAAATACAGATTTGCAATCATGCTGTTTCAGTAATGTATTGCTAACTGGCTGTGTTTAAATGATTTAGCACTGAGTATGAGCTTCAGTGAGCCCAAGGAAGGCATTGGGCTCACATACTCTCTCTTTTCCTCAAACAGCAAGGAGGAGGACTTTACCAGAGTTTAGCTTGTTTTAAGGAATCTCAGAATAGCATTACATTTGAATTAGCTGCCTGGGCTTTCTTGATCATTACAGTATCGTTTCTGCATCACTAAAACCTTTTGGCTTAGAATAATGTTCCTTTGACTTCTAAGTTTGTCATTTATTTCCTGTTTTACTCTGCAGATTTTGAACCTTCTGTCTCTTCAGAGTTGTTCACTGGGCCGAGTAGAATCTTACAGCAGAAACTTTTTAAATTATTGCAATATGGTTGATAAAGCAAAAAATACAACTGACACTATATTTTCACTAAATAGAGAAATCTCTACAGCAGAGTTCAGAAACATTCTGGAAAACTATACTGTTGATATAAAGGAGATTGTATGTATGGTTACTGAAAAGAACATCCGTATGTTTAAGGTCCAGAGTTTCAACTTTCAAAAGGATTGCCTCCCATTTTTTGAAGCTCTCATTAGTATAATTCTTAGCTGCTTTTATGAAGTAATGGATGCAAAGAATGTACATCTTGTAGAAGTAAGTATTTCAGTTTTTCATTCAATAAACTTTTAGGATAAATGCCTTATATGAAAAAAAAATCCACTGCCACCAGTGCAAAACAAAATTTTGCAAAATAGCTATGCCAGTCATAGAAAAGACTGAGAAATATTTGGAAAGGTAGGATATAAGTGTGTATAGAAGAGATGCCCAGCCAGAATGTCTTCTGTACAGCCTCCTTCTGCCCCAGTAACATCACAGATGTAAGCAAATCTCACGGGGAACCACTACCTTCTCACCTTGGGGGAGCTACCTGGCTTCAGTCTCTTTGCTAGTGCAGGTGTTGGGGGAGATTGGATTGGAGATGAAGCTACTCTAATATTACCTAGTTAGAAGATACTATTCATTATTTGTTATTGCCCCTTATACGCTAACCCAAGGAATCACTTTCTAAAACCCTTGTATGTTCAAGGAAGCAATCTTTCCCCGATAGAGCGGGTTTAGTGGTTACTGAATGACTCCAATGCATTAGTGACTCAGAAAGTACCTCTTTCTGCACTGGCAGCAGGGAATCTTAGGAAGATGGAATTGGACAAAATAGCCATAAACTGTAAGGGGAATTCAGAGGTCTAAATCTGAAGTACATTGTGTAGTAGTTGAGGCTCCCTGGTGGTAGTCTCACCAGAAATTGAGGATTCTGTTTGTTTTAGTAGATGCCTTGATTTATATTTAGTATTTGAAATTGCTTGTGTTTCTGTGGTTTTGTCATGGCCTTCAGCTAGCCCAATAAACTTACTGAACTCAGTATTACCTAGCAGGTTGGTGAGATTCAGCAACTTGTTGCAGCAGGCTAAAGTGAGCATAAAAAGGAAAGGTGAGCATAAAAAGGAAAGCAGGAAAGATGAGCATAAAAAGGAAAGTACTGAACAGCTAGTCAGAAGTCTAGTAACAATATAGAGTTAGTGCACAAAGTACTACTGCTCAGTATGCTAAGAAGACAACTATGTCATACTGTACTCAGATCCATTACTTTTGAGAGCTCAATTCCCTCTCCTTTATGCCCCAATTGAGATTGTCGACTTCTTAGATAGATCTATACTTAAACACTCATATGAATGAATGACTGACTGAATGAATATTCTGCAGCCTATTGGCTTCCAGAACCATTTGAGACAGAACATCTTAATGATTAGTTGTATTTTAACATTTTAATTTAAATTATTTAATGTTGTTTATGTTCTAGCAGTGTACATTGCCTTGATTTTTCATGATATAATGGTTATATAAATGCTTCAATAGATAAATATACTATCTGCTACCAGGAAAGTGTCTTTGGATTTGCTTGTGGCAAATCCCTTTCCTTTCTTGAAACACTCACCCCCTACTCACAAACCTCTGGGTCCTGCTCCATAGTGAGAACCACTGTTCTGGAGATTTTTTTTATATATTGTGGGGGGGGGGTATATATATTGTTACATGCCACGCCAATCTCTGTCAAGTGGTAGCAATATTCAAGGGGGTACAGACACTCACCCAGGGTCATTTTCCTGTTGTGAATTCAGGGCATGGAGAAGGCTGTAGCGTTTTAAGATATAGGCCTTATTTTACACCTATATACACCTGGATCTACATGGAGAGAAAGAGACTCCACACCATTACATCTCCAGAGTGTCTCTCCTTGTTTCTCTCATACCTTCAGCCTTCTTGAGTCCAGAGTAGCCAGCCATGCTCCCCAGTCTCTGGCTTGCAGCTTCTCCAGTCAGCAGCCAAGATGGTTTTGCCCACTTCCTCCTTTTTCTTCCCAGCAGTCTAACAATATATTCAAATGTTTTATTAATATGTCGTTGCATTTAGGTCATCAGGACAGCAGTTGCAAAGCTGAGCAAAGAACTACTGACAGTGGATGGATTCATTGAACATTTGCTATATCTACAACAAATTTCTGAAGAACTACCAAAAATAAAGATTCAGTATAACAGTCTTTCTGAGCTCTACTTCATTGCAAAAGACTATGACATCTTTCTTCCACTTCAGCAACTTGCTCTCTATCAGACTGTTGTGCGAACACTCCAGAATCTTCAGTCAACTATCCTTATTTGTGAAAAAATGAAGGATGATTATGTTATAAAGTTCAATGAAGGATTGGCAGAATATATTGACAATCTTCAGGCTGAACTGAGGGAATATAAAAACAAAGTAAGTAAGTTACTGGTGAAATATCATTTTTACCTTGTTTATAGTTGCAGAGGAATGAGACCAAAGCGTAGGAGCACTTAATTTCCATGTTAGCTTTGACTGCATTTTTGTTTTTGGAGGTAGGTGTTGGTAAAATGAGAAACTAATTAAATTAGACTGTGCCTGATGTAAAATATATTAAGTTAAACAGAGATGTGATGGAAAAGAATCTTTGGAAGTGGACCTGCCTCTAGCAAATGGTAATATGGAAGCTGTGTGATGGACAGCTGCTTTAATTATACCTCAAAATTTTCAAAGTTCTCCCAAACCAGACTTAGAAACAAGCTTCAGCAGCTCATTAGAACCCAACTCAAAATCAAGGTGGACCCCCAATTTGGCTAAGATTTTTATCCAAGATGTATGAAAATTCCTGGCTGCCCTCTCTCCACAGCATTCTTGGGATTGCTTTATCATTTATTTTGTGTTTTAGGTACGAAACCCTGTCCTTCTCCTCAGTGAAACCTTGCCTAAGATGGCTAATGAGATTATTGAAAGCCTAATAGAAGAAGCAGCTGATATTAGTGAGAAAATACTGAACTATGCAAATTACCAGACTGTTTTTGACAGTTCAGTTACTGAGATGAAATCTGCTTCCTTGGAAAAGATGTCACATGGAGCTCAGTCTGGAGACTGTCAGAGAGCAACTGTTGAGCTCTCTGAAATTGAAAGTGATCTAGTATTGCGTAAATTGTTGTGGGATTCAAGGCAGGAATGGGCTAGGCTTTTCTTTAAGTGGAAACATATGATTTTTTGGAACCTTGATGTGGATTTAATTCAAAGAGATGTTAACAGATTCATGCAGATTGTACAGATTCTGGAAAAAGGTAAGGAAAAAAATATAATTGCAGTAGTTATGAATTAATTGAAATAAAAATGATTTCTTTAGATATTAAAAACTTGGTTTTGAAATGGAATAATGACAACTTTGGCTTTAGTTCGGCTATGGAGCTTTATCAACAAAAGGCTAAATTGCCCAGTGTTTTCACTGTGTTAGATTATTTTAACGAGAGATAGATAATGATGACATAGCAGTGTTCTGAACAAAGAGAACAAATCATATTGTGCTTGCTCAAATGTCTCCCTTGGTCAGTTCATTGTGCCAAACTGCTTTTTAAAGGAATGATTATTTGTGAGAGAGATAAACCTAACTGTATGTACTTCTTGATTGTCGTGACTATATCAAATATTAGTAATAATAATAATAATAATAATACCTTTATTGTCATTGTACAACCTGTGTACAATGAAATTAAACAAGCCTCCCCCCCAAACACTCAGTCTCGTTGCACTCTGTGTGCTTATCAAACAACACACCACCTCGCAAGTCAATTGCGCTATGTTATTTTCCATTCAACAGCCTAACAGCCCACAGAGAGAACATATTTTTTAGCCTGTTGGTACGGCTGATTATACTTCTATATCTCCTGCCCGAGGGTAGAAGATTAAAGAGGTGATGGCCGGGGTGTGAGTCATCCCTGAGAATTTTTCTTACTCTCCTAAGGCAATTCAGAATATGGATGCCACCAGGGGCGCCCACTTGCCCCCCACATTGATAGTGCATGGTCACATGATGTGTCACATGATGTGCCATGTGACACCACCCAGTGTGTGCCATTTCTGTGCTTGCTTGTCTGAGACCCCACCTGGCTCCTGGGCTGCAGCTGGAACAAGCGGAGCAAAGATTGCCTGCACTCATCCCAGCTGCCACTTGGTTCCTGCATGGAAGTTGGGGCTGAGGCTAGGGTGCGTGGAGGGTGGCTTGGGCGGGGGGGGGGATAGCAGCCCCTTCAATATTGGGGAGTGCTGTCCTCTACTGAAAAATATTGGGGGAGCTGAAACCCCCCTCTGCCCCCTAAACTGAGCACTGCTGGATGCCACATTCCTTGTAAATAGAAAATAATTCAGAATTTTATTTGGGAAATTAGACTAGCTTTAATATGAAGGCAACCATGAAAAAATACCAGAAAAAGCTCGCAAAAGAAAGGAATATTTTTGAAATAAACTTCTTTATGAAAAGTGTTTTGATGTGTCCATAATATTTTCATATTTTGAAGGCTTGCCAGAAAATACTATTTTACCAGCTATGAAGAAATCATTGTATGAGTTCAAGGAATTTTTGCCTATCATTATAGCTTTACGGAATCCCTGTCTTCAGCCGCGGCATTGGGAAACAATACAGAATATTGTTAAGCAGACAATTAATGGGGATAAAAGACTCACCCTGGATAAGATTCTGGAATTCAATGTAATTGCATGATTTATAAGTACCATTTATTATGCTGTAGAATACCCCCCCCCTTCCCATCCTCTAGGTTTTGTAGTCTCTTGGGCATTTTTTTCAAGTTTTACAGTTAATAGATTTATCTATTTCATTTTAAAGTGGCTAGAGAACTAGCATATTTGTCTTGCTCATATGTGTTAGAATCAGTTCTGTTGGTCTCTTCTTAGATATATGGTTCAGGTCACTGGATATATGAAATGGAGGCAAAAAGCTTTGAGAAACTGCATGTTTCCGAGGCTTCTAATTAAGCCTCTTTACGTGGTCATTGCATGTCCAGCCGCAGAGTCCCTGCCCCCCAGGGATGCTGGCTAACAAGGGGATATGCATAAATGGACACCACAACTGTATGGAATTAAAAAAGCCACAACTTGGTTGATTTCAGAAGTAGCCATTGTCATAATTAGATACAAGATGAGGCCATGCTGGATTTTCAGCCTATGGCCAGGTGCCAGACTTTTCTGTGCAAAAGTCAGAATTTTGTGTTGGTTGTACATTTTGAATAATTTCTCTTTTTACTTTGCGCACGTAGCAAGTGTGATTCCATCATTTGAATGATAGTAGCATGGCAGGGGACATAACTGTGAAGCCACAGGAATTAAACTACCATTACATTCTATCCAGAGCACAGGAATTCCTGTTCTCCTGCTTTTGGTGAACTGTGTATAATGTACCATAGGGGTATACGAATAAATTTTATCAGGAGAAATCATGGAGGTGGCAATAATATGGATACTGCATTAGCCTCAAGTCAAACAGGGAATCTTGAAAATTACTTTCTTTGTGAATACATTTTCTGAATATATATAACAGTTATTCATTTAACAATACCAGCAGACAAAAATGTTTCTAATTTTTAAACTTTTAGATGTTTCAGTATAGAAAAGAAATAAATGAGGTATCTGTAACAGCGTCCAATGAAGCAACTCTTGAAGCGATGCTGAAAAGGATAATTGACATTTGGTCCAAAACTGAATTTCATTTATTTCAATATCACACTGAAACGTCAAATACTTTGATTATTTCATCTGCTGAAGATATAATTGCTTTGTTAGAAGATTCTCAAGTGACAATTTCAACAATTAAAGGTTCTTGTTTCATTGGACCAATTAAGGTAAATCTTACTAGACCCATTTCACATTTCTTAAATTATGTATGGTTTTTAATCTATATAAAATTTGTTCATCTATATTTTCCTCCTCCTCTATCATTTACATTTCTTTTGCATTCTGTCTCCAAAAAATCGTCATGACACTCCATGTGTGGCCCGCTTTACATATAATTGTTACTCACTTGTGAGTTGCGGTCCACCAGTTGAAGACCAATGCTTTAAATAATTACGATTCTTAATTAATTAATTAAAAAAATTATACTGCTTGTCATGCAAGTATCTTCTAGAGGTGTACAAGAGTAAAAAATACAAAACAAATACAAAATATACAATAATATTAAAATCAGAAGGCAATCTGTAGTCAGATCAATTTAAAACAGTGTTTCCCAACCTTTTTTGGGCAAAGGCACACTTGTTTCATGAAAAAAATCTCGAGGCACACCACCATTGGAAAATGTTAAAAAATTTAACTCTGTGCCTATATTGACTACCATATTTTTCGCCCCATAGGACGCACCGCCCCATAAGACGCACCTAATTTTTTGGGGGGAGAATAAAGAAAAAAAAAATTTTCCCCTCCCCAGGCACGGGGCAGGCGCGGGGGAAGCCCAAGCTTCCCCCGACCCCAGCCCCCAGAACAGCCTGATATCCGCAAGCCTAGGGAGCCACACTGGTCTCGCCAGGCTTGCGGAGAGGTGCGTGAAGCCCGGGGGCGCTCTTCAGCGCGCACCAGGCTTCGGGATGCAGGCAGCTCTGCGCTACCCTCCAGAGCCCCGTGCGGCTTCGCGCTGGGATCCGGGGGGTGGTGCGGAGCTGCAAGAAGCCCTGGAGCGCAGGCAGCTTCGCACCACCCTCCGGAGCCCCGCGCGGCTTCGCGCCAGGATCCAGAGGGTGGTGCAGAGCTGCAGGAAGCCCTGGAGCCCAGGTAGCTCCGCGCCACCCTCCGGAGCCCCGCGCGGCTTCGCGCCGGGATCCGGGGGGTGGCGTGGAGCTGCAAGAAGCCCTGGAGCGCAGGCAGCTCCGCACCACCCTCCGCAGCCCCGCGCGGCTTCGCGCCGGGATCCGGGGGGTGGCGCGGAGCTGCAAGAAGCCCTGGAGCGCAGGCAGCTTCGCACCACCCTCCGGAGCCCCGCGCGGCTTCGCGCCAGGATCCAGAGGGTGGTGCAGAGCTGCAGGAAGCCCTGGAGCCCAGGTAGCTCCGCGCCACCCTCCGGAGCCCCGCGCGGCTTCGCGCCGGGATCCGGGGGGTGGCGCGGAGCTGCAAGAAGCCCTGGAGCGCAGGCAGCTCCGCACCACCCTCCGCAGCCCCGCGCGGCTTCGCGCCGGGATCCGGGGGGTGGCGCGGAGCTGCAAGAAGCCCTGGAGCCCAGGTAGCTCCGCGCCACCCTCCGGAGCCTCCTCCAAAGGGCGCCCCGCGCTCCGCGCTGCAGGCTGCCGCCCGCAAGCCTTGCGCGCGGGGGGGGGGAGTTCCCCCAGGCGCCCAAGGCTTGCGGACAGCTGCGCGAAGCACGGGGCGTCTTCCAAAGGGCGCCCCGCGCTGCAGGCTGCCGCCCGCAAGCCTTGCGCGCGGGGGGGGGAGTTCCCTCTCCCGCCTCCCTCCCGCGGCACACCAGGCAAGGTCTCACGGCACACTGGTGTGCCGCGGAACACCGGTTGGGAAACACTGATTTAAAACCACAAAGGTAGGCATCATGAACCAGCAAAATCCAAGAGAAATAAAAGAAACTTTCAGCATGTGTTGGAACTGTAACAGTGTTGACTCATGCCTTATTTCTGGGTGGAAGGCTTTTCTGGATTTTACGTACCACTGCATAAAAGGCTGTCTTCCTCATTGTTGACAGACCTGCAGCTTGTGGCACAACTAGGAGGGTCTCTGAAGACGATAGCAATGTGAACTCAGGTCTATATGGAAGAAGGCATGGTTTCAGGTAACCTGGTCCTGAGCTGTTTAGGCAGAGCTTTTTTCAGGGGGAACTCCCCAGAACTCAGTTCTGGCACCTTTCTAGTGTATTCCAGAACCTCTCAGGTGGGTGCTATTGCCATTCTAAGAGAAAGAGGGAGGCACCTCTTTTTCTAGAAAAACAGCACTGTGTTTAGGGACTTGTACATTAATATCTCACTTGCTGGATCATCACCTTGTCGTGGTGAGTGGGCTTGCACATTCCTATGACCCTTGTGAGTGAAGCCGTCGGGAATCTTGTACTCCCAGCAGGGTCACCCAAGGCGATAAGGTCAAAGGGAAGGAGCTAGACAAAGACAAAGACTTCTCCTACCTAGGCAGTTAACTTTCCACAAGGGTCAACATTGATGCCAAAATCCAGCATCGCCTGAGCTCTGTGAGTGTGGCTTTCTCCCGATTGATGTGCAGAATGTTTGAGGACTGGGACATTCGCAGGGAAACCAAAATGCTTGTTTACAAAGCTATTTTTACCAACCTTACTGTATGCTTGTGAAACATGGACCACTTACAAACGCCATCTCCAACTCCTCGAAAGATTCCTTCCACAGTGTCTCCGGAAAATCTTACACATCACTTGGGAAGACAGATGAACTAATATCAGTGTACTGGATGAAGCAAAGATCACCAGTGTTGAACCAATGATTCTTCAACATCAACTTCGTGGACTGGTCATGTTGTGTGGATGCCTGATTATCATCTTCCAAACCAACTACTCTATTCTGAACTTAAAAATGGAAAGCGTAGTGCTGGTGGTCAACAAAAGAGGTTTAAAGACTTGTCTAAAGGCAAATCTTTAAAAATGCAGTATAAACACCAACAACTGGGAAACACTGGCCTGTGAGCGCTCCCCTTGGAGAACAGCCTTTACCAAAGGTGTCATGGACTTTGAAGACACTCAAACTCAGAACTCAAGGGAGAAACGTGCTAAGAGGAAGGCACACTTGGCAAATCCACACCGTGATCAACTCCCGCATGGGAACCAATGTCTCCAATGTGGAAGGGTGTGAGGGTCCAGAATTGGCCTCCACAGTCACGGACTCATTGTTAAAACCGTGTTTATAGAAGACAATCGTACTCAGCTACCAGTGATCACCTGAGAAGAAGAAGACATTAATATGAAAACATTAAACCTGACCCATTAACTAATTGGAAGCTAGTGAAGTTCTTTTTGCAAGATGTTACATGTCCATGGCTAGCCACACCACTTGGCAACCTTGCTGCTGCATTCGGCAGTACATGGAACTCCCAGTTTGCATGCATTTGGTACGTGTGTGGTCGCTGACACACACTTTGGTTTTGGTCCCGGAAGGGGGTGAGATAGGGCACAGCAGGCATATGAGCTTTCCGCCAATGCGTTCAGCGCATCACAATTCAACCCCTGCATAAACGAGGATTTGCCTGTATTGCAGCTTCCACACCATGCATAAGGATAGTCTTATAGAGGGCATTGCAGTAATCAAGATATAAGGTTACCAACTTGTGATGTTGTGAGTCTGATTGTGAGTTTGATTTGCTAAGCCATGTTTATAAAAGAGGATTATATGATATTGCTCCAGTTTATGATTATTCTGTTTTTATGGTAGAGTCTTGTGGATGCTTGGGATCGTAAACTAAACCTATTTTCTTGTACTCTGGAGGAATGGTTGAATTGTCAAAGGAATTGGATTTATCTTGAGCCAATCTTTTGTGCTCCAGAAATAAAAAGGTAAGGTTTGGTCCAGCAGTACTGTCTCATCTATACTGAATAATTAAGATTGCATATCTAAGCTAAAATAAAACATGAATTTGTTCATCATAAAAAAAATAATTCTAAATCATGTTCTGAAATGTATTTGGTACTCTTTTGGTTTGGTGGGAACTACAGTGGGGCCTAATACACCTGTAATATTAAACGAAACCATGGCTGAAGATGAATGAGCAAGCATGTAGCAATGAACAATTGGGAGCATACTATAAGCATTTGATTGTTTCTTTACTCCACACCTGACATCATATATAACTTCAAGTATGTGACAGGTGGACCTGGTTAGGGCCAAAATTGGATCAATTAGTCCCACATGTCAGATTTACCCCACCACTGGTGTAGGTACTGAGAGAAAAAATGGTTGTTACTTGGCTTACTGTATTAATAGCTTGGAACTCAGGCTCACTCCCAAACAAACCATGATTTACTATGGGCGGAAGGCTATCACATGGGTTATATCACCACCTAGTGTCCAAGTTAGAAAATGTTGAGAGTTGAGTGTTGAGAGTTGAGTGTGTTCCCATCCTCACTCAGTTCATTTCCTGCCTTCGTATGAGTTGCATCTAGACAACTTATCTTATAATTGGTTTCTACTTCTTGTCTGTCTGTGGACTTTGGTTTCCTTTTCTTTGTGAGTTTTGTCTGTCTCTGTATGTTTAATGTGAGAGTACCTTTCCTAATGTTCATTAATTCCTAAAAAGCCTCCAAACAGCATACCTTTTATTCTGCAGATCTCCCCCAATGGTCCCATCTTGCTTCATTCATCTACCTTGTTGCATCATTCTGGCTTCCCTTTTTTCTGAGTTCCCTGGCCTCTTGCCTCTCTGCCCAGGTGCTTGTCATTGTCCCATCCAGTCCTTTCTCCAAGAGTCCTCCTTTGTCCTGTGGGACACACTGTTAATTCAGTGTTACTGTAAGTGTGTGCTTTAAATACAGACTATAGGGGTAGTGTAACTGTTCTATGAAGACAAATTCATTGTTCTACATTTTATGCTTTAAGAATATTTGTTTTTTTTTAAAGCAGACAGCTTCCAGAAGAATCAAATCTTTTCTCTCAAGTTGATAGCAAATGGAAAGATCTCATGAAACGTACAGAAGATAATCCAAATGCTCTTAGGGCAACTACAACAGCAGGAGTTTTTGAAACTCTGCAAGCCAACAATGCACACTTAGAGAAAATACAGAAGGCTCTTGAGGTAAACAATACTAAGTTTTTTAATTGCAGTGGAAGCAACCCCCAAAAGACCTATTTGAAGTGAGGTATGGGCTGTTGTTATTTGGGCCACCAGAATGTTTGCACTAAGATCAGGAGTCTGAAGGACAGTCCTTCAAATGTTGTCAGTGAAGAGATTAACTGCATCTGATTCCTCTTTACTTCAAATGTCTGTTGAAGTAAAGAGTTCCAGGACTTCTGCTGTGGGGAAGGTAGATTTATTTCCCTTCAGGAACAGATAGGGGAGATGAGCTATGTAGTTAAAGACAAAGGGAAGCGGTTACGAAGTAGCACATTGTAGCCAGCAGAATTGAACAAGAATGCCATCCTGCTAAGGAAAGCATCACCCTAGGGCTGTTAGGATTGAACCCTCCACTCACCAGCCAGTGACACGTTTATGCTGAATTGTGAAATCAAGATTGGGAGATAATGTAGGTAATGTTTTGCAGGCAGCTGCCATAGTCTCAGTTGTGTGAGTAGGCCCTCAATGAACCTCACAAAATTGCCAGAGCATGCATACAGTTGCATGAATAAACCTCTGATTTCTTAATGGGGTAGACTAAGGCTAGTTCTTCATTCAGTCCCACAGCCTCAGACTGGCACCATGTACTGTATGATATTGACATTCTTTTCACATCTGTTTCAACAAAATCCAAAAGAACATATGGCAAAGAACAGATTAGAGGGTGGGAATGAGGAAACTGACATAAATGAGGAACACTCTCCTAGACCTAGACGATGAAAAGTGTAGGATGCTGTTTTATAGTTTCATTTTCACTTTGTAATTTTTAGTCAAATTTTGTCTCATTTTTAATTTTGGGGACAGGACTATCTTGAAGTTAAACGTATGGTTTTTCCAAGATTTTATTTTCTCAGCAATGCTGAACTTATCGAAATATTAGCTGACAGCAAAAATCATGATGTTGTGCAGGTAATATTTAATATCACATACATCATACTTTTTAATGTTTTTACACATAGTTATAGGCTTAGTATTTATTATTTTATTTTGCTTAACATATTTGCTGCAGCCTCATCTTGTGAAATGTTTTGCAAATATAAGGAAGTTATATATACGCCCACAAGAACAGAGACCTCCAGTAGTTTTAATGATCGGATCTGCTGAAGGGGAAATTCTTCTAGTACCAAAGTACGGTATACAGTTATTTTTAATTTTAAGGTAGCAGCCATAATTCTATAATCCATATAACTTGTTCCATCCCTGCAAAGATTTCCACTTACACACCAGAGCTCCCTGCCATGGGCCTCCTAAATCTGTTCTGAGTGTTCCCCCAACCTGCTGGCACAGATGTTGGGAGGGCACAGGGCACACGTGGGGCAAGAAGAGGAGGAAACGACCCACTGCATAATTGGAAATCCTTGCACTTACAAGACAAGTTAGTTGGATACCACTCATACAATTTCAGGCAATTTGTTGTAGTAGGCTTTTTTGAGCTTGTTTATTCATAAGTATATGACTAAATTAGATGATCTGAGTGATCTGTTATAAATGTCTAGCTGTTGCAGAGTGCAGCAAACAAAAGATGGACAGAAATGAGTCTCCCTTGGTTCAAATAGAAGAATGTAAGGGGGCAGAGGTGCGGGGGAGGGGAGTGTGACTGAGATTTTGGGGTTTTATATTTTTGCTTGCATGTCTCCTTTGCAGGGCTGTGTCCTAATAAATCTAATGCACCAGCCTGCACTGTAAGCACCAATGATGCAGGTGTTTGGAAGGAGGCTCTATCCTGACTGCTACTGGCTCCCTTTTAAACAAAAGGTTGAGTTTTTAAAAAATCAGAACCCTTAAGGACAGAGTGGGAAAAGAGTTGGGGAAAAAAGATGTGTTTTTATTAAGTGCTGAAATTTCAAATACTGTCTCATAGGAATGTTCGTATTAGAGGTCCTGCTGAATTGTGGCTAGGAAATGTTGAAAATACCATGTATGATATGGTAAGAAGGTAAGTATCTGTGTTAGAAAAGTTATATAAATTTGTAAAATTATTTATTACAATAAAAGGAAAGTAACTTCATCCGTTTTCTTACTGTACATTTAGGTTTTTAATTAGGTTTGAAAGTTGCTGCGGTCATGGCCTGCTTAGTTCTAACACAATTCTTTTCAATATACTGGCAGTAGGGTGTTGGCAGAGCAGCAGTATTTCCTAGCCCTTCTAAACACATTCCCTTTGTAGTAAATGATGGAGGCTATTACATGTGTAATTCTATCCATGAGTGAAAGCAAAATTGTTAGTTCTTATGGTGGCAGATTGATGTTTGTCTATTTTGGAGTGAAGCGTCATACAGATTCCAGTTCCTAACCATATTGATTACTTCTTACTGATCAAGTGTTTCATCTCAGGCTTGGGGAACAGAAAGACTGATTCTTAGCTTTTGCTTCCTTTGAATCTCCGTGGTGTCTGGTAAGGTCTGGGAATCTCCTGCAGGGGTTTCCCAAACTTGGGTCTCAGCAGTTTTTGGACTACAGCTCCCATCATCTGTAACCACTGGTCCTGCTAGCTAGGGATGATGGGAGTTGTAGTCCCAAAAAACTGCAGGAGACCCAAGTTTGGGAAGCCCTGATTTATACCCTGATCATTAGACTGCCGTGCAGTGGTAAATTAATCAAGCAGAGTCTTCTTTATAAACAGAAAAAACATTTACTTGAGAAAATAAAATTGTTCATAAACAGCATAGTCAAAGAGCATACTAAGAGTGCTTTTCACAGAGGCATAGTCCTAGTTACTAATAAACTGGAGTCCTGGAGCTACTCTCTTTCCCTTAGCTTTACATTCACAGCACCACATTACAGCAACAGCACAGACACTACACTGGGCCTGCCTACAAACAGGATACAAATTTATAGAGAGAATGAGTCATCCTGTAGATGAGTCACAATGATTCAGCAGTTTGCGGTTAACAGCAGGCTTAGGCTTGAATGGTTATGTAGGCCTTGTAGGCCTTGCCTTACTTCTGCTCTCAAGAACCTTTGTCTCATGACATGGACACCATCTGAACCAACAAGAGTTGTGCCCCAGCATTTGGGGGCGAGTTTTTGACAGGACTGTAATCACTTTGGATGCCAGCCCGACAGGCTGGGCAAGGGCCAAATGGTCCAAGGTGTTGCTTCCACCACTGAGACACATAAGCTAATCAATCTTCTATGAGCTAATCTGTTGGTGATTCAACACTTTGCAGAGATTATGCCTCTTTGGTTTATGGTGTTAAAACAAGACAGTGGAATAGCCAAGGTGCATACATTCATCATGGCAGAACAAGGTCCATGACTCCCCAGCAGAAAGCCACTGTACTTATGGAGAAACATCAGAAGTCAGTGAAAGGAACAACAATGGCCAGGCAGACTGGGTTAAGCAGAAAGTCATTACAGCACAGAGAATGGAAGCTGAATCCAAGTCTTCAAGTAGTCCATAAACAAACAAATCAAAATGTTGTAGTTAGTGAAATACTGCCAGTATATGAGATAAATGTTACCATAACTTAAAGTGATTGCTGCTGCAGATTCAAGTTATTATAGAAAATTCTGAAGGCAAAGCCCTGACACCCCCATCCCCAGCTTTGTGGCAAACTAGAAGTGTTCAGTTGTAACATGAAGAAACCTAGAACATTCCGTCAGCATACCTAAACTGAAGACAGCTATGGCAGTTTTAGGACCATCTTGAGAGAATACCCTTTTTAGATATTTACTGTTTTATTGCCATAGGGTCCAAATAAATTACCCTTTATTCACAATTCTGGAACGACTGGTTTCTCTTTTGATTTTGAACCATGTTTTATATAGGCACAAGTGTAATGATATAAAACAAAGCTTGAACTCATGATTACTATTCTTTGCGATTTTGTAAAGTTACAATGTTTTTAAATGAAGATGTAACTGGACACTACAAGAGACAACAAATGGTCATGGCTTCATGGCTCTTTTCCTCACCACCTTGTAATTTGTAGTTTAACACAATGATGCCATTGCATTGTACATTGCTGCACACCCTTCTCACACTATTTTCTGTTGCTTGGCAGGCTTAGGGCATCTCACAGTACTACATGTTGTATCAATCTATATTTATTTATTTATGAGTATTTATATCCCACCTACTAACTGAAGTTATTGAGGTGGCTTACGATATATCCCCCCCACCCCCCCATTGGTCCTGATCAAGGCGGGGAGGGTTCCTTGCCTGTTACAACTCCCTTCCCTAACCCAGAAAGACAGGAAACAATGTCACGCTTCCTCCACATCCTAAAGAGAGGTTACATAATAAGGCAGAGTGGAGAAATGGCAGCTTTATGTCTCTTGCAAAGTCTAGTTCCGTTCTCACTTACATTCCTGTATAATATGCTAGAAAACAGCCTAGTGAATTTGCTACAGATGTATTAATTTATTGTAACTATATAATGTACTTTAAGATTTATAACAGTTGGAATCGCAGAATGGAATCAAATGGAATTTAAAGAATGGTTTTTCACTCATCCAGGACAGGTGATACTACTTGTGGTAAGCACACTACAAGACACATTCAAAACTTTGCCATGTCACTTAACATATTTGGAAGATTCTGTATTTAAAATGCTCTGTAGTAGCACACACAAGTTTATTTATGTGTATACACGATAAACCTATCTTGCTTTTGAGTTTCTGTAGGTGATAGAGCGAATCACAATGTTTACTGTTATTTCTGATGGGATGGATTTTGGTGCTAAGGGATGTGACTTTGCATATTTTAGTGCTTACATTCATTATTCTGTACCAGTAGGACTGGAATCAAAGGAAAGCATCCTTTCCCTATAAACAGTGGCGTAGCGTGGGTTGTCAGCACCCGGGGCAAGGCATGTAATTTGCACCCCCTAACCCGTGGATTTGCGCCCCCTAACCCGTGGATTTGCGCACCCTAACCCTAACCCCCAGATGTTGCGCCCGGTGCGCCCGGGCCCCCCTGCACCCCCCCATGCTACGCCACTGCCTATAAATGAGAATTGTATAAATTTGGCAATAATTAGTAGAATATAGCAATCTAAATGGGATTACACGGTGTCTTTCCTTATAGTGACAACTGGGGGGGGGAATTCTAATAACATTTCATGAACCATTGAAAAATGTATGTTTCTAATTTGGGATAGATGATTTATACAGAATGTTCAGGGTGTCCCTGGAAAACAACACAATATTTTGTGTTTAGCTGATAATAAATATCTCTCTCATTATTGAAATGGTTGCAAGGTTTTGTTCTAATTTTGGATTATTTGGTTTAGTTTTTGGATCATGATTTTGGATTGTGGTTTAGTTTTGGGTTCTCTTAAAGCCTGCTCATTCAGAATTCCCAAATCTCCCTGATGCTGTGAGAAATAGGAGAGAATGGGGAGAGAGCAAAGTTTTTCAATGATAAAAAATAAAAATAACATCAAAAAAGAAATGTAAGATAAAGTGCAATATTTAATTTTAATGCAAGTATTTAATTTTAATGCAAGTAAGCAAATCATAATGTTTGCTGCTAATAAATATTTTCATTTCTAGAGTCAAATAATGTTTTCTCGTGCGTGTGAAATGAGCTTGTCGAGTTCACATGCAAAAATGGAGTTGAAAGAAGGCCGCGATGATCTTATCAGCCTTATAGAGGAGCTAGCAGCGATAGCATCAGATATTCTTCCCTACCACAAGCAAAGCACATTGGAGGCATTGGTTACTTTGATCATTCACTGTAGGGATGTAATGACTGTACTGATAGATAATGATATTTGTAGCGCTGAAGATTTTGCATGGACAAGGTATATCAATATATCCATTCTGGGCTCTATTTTTGGATTTTGGGATAAGATGAAAGGATATTGCAATACTCAAAATAGATAACACGTTAGTTATATATTATCTGGTTTTTAAAAACACTATACTATAAATAAAAAAGTGCAATCTCAAATTTGTAGTGATAGGTCCTGCACAGGTATTTCTCCCTGTCTTGAGGTGCTGAGACAGGCCTCACTTCAGAGTGTTCTCATGCCTGAGCAGATTCACTTTTATGTTCCTAAATCAAATCCTTGCTTGTAGATGTCCCATTTTCTTAACCTTATGACAGAACTGTGGTCTTAATGGAATTTTGAACTTTGAATGTTATTTACATTGAAAAATCTATACATACTAGCTATGTTACCAATTTATATGCATATATAATTTTGATAAAAAGAACTATGTTGTTGACAAAACTGTTACACAAATTGTTTTATTTCAGGCAGTTGCGTTATGAATGGCATGATGTCAACCCCTGTAAGGTTATCCAAGGTTATGCCTCTTTTGAATATGGTTTTGAATATCTGGGCTGCTCTCCGAGATTGGTTATTACTCCTCTCACAGATCGATGTTGGCTAACCGTTACTGGAGCTCTTCAGTTGAATTTAGGGGGCTGTCTTTCTGGTCCAGCTGGTACAGGAAAAACAGAGACTGTCAAAGATCTTTCAAAAGTAAGCGCTATCCATTTGATATCAATATGTACTGTCTTTTATACATAGATATTTCCAGATATGTCATAATAGATTTATGTTTCTGCAGTTGCATCTGGGAAGACAGAGTTGTGGGTCTTAGTTTCAGGTACAATGTGATCTTACCCATTCCCATCTACCTCTGCTCACACACTTTTTCTAATAAAAGTAGCCAGTCTGATAATTAGCAAAACATTTTATAGCTGTATAGTCACAAACTCTTCTCCTCAAGGAGTTTTGGTAATGTTGGCTGGGTTAGATAGCTTTATAATTTTCAGTGTCCTTTTGGATTTCCAAATGTTAGAACCTTTTTATTCCTATTTGCTAATGGGTTTTCATGCTAAACTGCTATTTTGATTATTATTTTTTTAAAAAAATACATCTTACTCAGTATGTATTGTGTGCTTATTTGGGTAACACCTTGGTTCTAAAAACCAGCATCTGGGATCTATTTGGCTTCAATAATTTTACCTCTTGTTCCTTGGAATCTTAGGGACATGTGGTGTATAACCTGATAATCTCTTGTTCAGAAACAGCCTTGATGGCATCCTTTGATGGGTGATATGATCCTAGGATTCACAGTAACTTCTAAATTCAACAAGAACTGCATTTTGGGTTGTGCTGGGCTTCTTGACAGTGGCAAAGGTCCAATTTATTATGGTGGATGATGAAGTCTTCAGATTGGGTAGTTCCTCTTGCACGAAACTCAGGCAGGAGCAAAGAATTGTGGGGGGTAGGCTGATTCTCTTCCTGCCTTGATGGAGCAGTTTGATTTACCCCAGCTCTCACTGTTTTCTTGACTCAGCTAAGTTCCTGTTTCTTTTTCTACTCTTCCTTTACTGTTTTTCTTTGGTTCCTTTTCATACCTTTTCAGTCTCTTCGTCTCTTTTCCTCTGTTGGGGTATATAAAAAAGAAAAAGTTCACCCACTCCCTTGTGTCTTTTACTGCTTCTGATTTCTGTGATTTTCCTCTTATGACAGAGTTTAGCTTCTCCAAAATTGCACTTGACTTTTAAATTCAGAAACACACCTCTTTCCACAGTATTTGTAAAGTGTAAAATATCAAAATATAAATGGCAAAACTAAACTGAAGGTATTTGGGATTTTTGTATATTTAACAGTTGTTAAATTACTCATTTATCTGAGTAAACAAATATAATTGCTTCTACTCTGAAAACTGCTTTTTTTCATTAGGCCTTGGGAAAATTGTGTCTTGTCTTTAACTGTTCTGAAGGTTTGGATGATAAGGTACAGTAGACAATTTTATTTAATATAGAATTTAGAACACTAAATTTCTTTTTAAAAAAGGTTTGCTAACAATAGCAATAGCACCTTTTGATCATGTTGGGAAACCCTATCTTATGGGTGTTCTTTTCCTTGTAGTATTGCAATAACTGACTTATGCTGGTGCAACTAAAGCAACCATTTTTCATTGTTTTGCTGGGGACCCTGCATCAATGAGATTTTGGTAGTGTTCAGCAACTTTCCTCTGACCTTAGAAAACTTTTACCTAATAAATTATTATGCCGCACTGCAGTTTGAAATCATAGCTCCCCTGCTAAAAAGTAAAATGAAACATCTGTGTAAATTGTTTTCGGAATTTTAAATGAATATTTGTAATGTAGATGCTTAAAACTGAATGTCAATTCAATCTGAGATTAATTTTGTGTTTTGAAATTTAGTTACATAAACAATTATATATATATATATATATATATATGCTTTCGTAGATTTTCACGGGTACAGGAATGCAGGTTTTGGTGTCCTCGGGTGTCTTCCCGTGTAAAAGTTGGGGTGTCTAGAGAAACACCCTCACAACATGAACAAGCGTGACGACACATCCCGCTTGCCAGACATCTGGAAATTAGCCCTCCCCACAAAAACTGACACCAGATCCAGAGGCACACAGAACGCCATCACCAATCAACCACACCAGACCCAAACCCAGACCCTCTCCACAGATAAATTACAGACACCATCCAGTAGCCAAACCATGGAGGCACCTCCGGATGCTGCACCCCCCTGCAATCCCTACACAGATCTGGCTGACACAAGCCACAAAACCACAGCTCGCCCCTATACACGAAGCCAAGCCAGAGCACAACTAAGTGCAGTACAGCCATCTTCTCAGAAAAACTCTTCACAAAGTTCAAGAGGTCAAGACACAAAGACTTTAGCAACTAATCCACACCTAATGACCCACCTAAGTGGTACTCAGGATATCACTCAAGAAATCACTCAGGATATCCCTCAAGTAATTAAGGAACAAAAGAAGAAAAGGCACACTAGCCTGGGAACTTCCTCTCTGCCCAGAACATTGGAGGCTATACACCACACCCCCTCAACAGTATTTATAGGAACTCAAACACTGAGATCCTGCTCTGTTCCAGTAACAAGAAGCCGAAAGCACCAGCCTGAAGATGACGAGTGAGACCTCGTCGAAACGTCGCCTGACACCCCAACTTTTACACGGGAAGACACCCGAGGACACCAAAACCTGCATATATATATATATATATATATATATATATATATATATATATATATATATATGTATGTATGTATCCAGTGAGATTTTCCTGTTGATAAATGAACTGCATCACCTGAGAAAACATTTAGTTCATTTGCTTGACTTTCATAAGTAGCATTCCTCTTCATGTGGAACAGCATTCCTTGTTAAGATACAACAGGTGCTCACTTTCTGCTCTTTCCAGAAACTCTTGAAGTCATTTTTGTTCCATATAGCAACTGTTTTTTGTGTTTTCTAGCTGTTTTTATTGTAAATCGCTTTGAGACATTTGTGCAGAAGGCATTCAATAACTGAAGGGTAAACAAGTCATCATCTTGGTAATTTAGCACCTAATGAAAATCTCTCCATTTTTTTTAAGGTTATGGGGAAATTATTATGTGGATTAGTTCAGTCTGGAGCATGGTGTTGTTTTGATGAATTCAACAGGATTGATGTAGAAGTCCTTTCAGCAATTGCATCACAGATTCAGGCAATCAAGGCAGCTAAAGATAGTTGCGCTGTCAGGTATATCTTTTGCAAGTAGTAATACCTTACGTCCAAACTACTAACTACATGCAAATGCATGTAACTTTGCCCCAATTTTAATTTTTTTCGTAATGAAAACAAGCCATGGAAGTGGAAGAAGCCTTTAGAAATCCTTTCTCCAAATGTGGATTAGTTTCCTAGTACAGAATGTCCTCCAGTTGCCCCATTCAGGACCAGGGAGCCCTCCAAACCTGCCCATCCCCTATCCCCGCAAAACAGTACTTCTATCTTGTCAGGACTCAACCTCAATCTGTTAGCCGCTATCCATCCTCCAACTGCCTCCAGACACTCACACAGGACCTTCACTACCATCACTGGTTCCAATTTGAAGGAGAAGTAGAGCTGTGTACCATCTGCATACTGGTGAACACCCAACCCAACCCCTCCCCCCCCCCGATGATCTCTCCCAGTGGCTTCATATAGATGTTGAAAAGCATTGGGGAGAGGATAGAGCCCTGAGGCACCCTAAAAAAGAGAGTCTCGGGGTCTGAACATTCATCCCCCAATACCACTTTCTGAACATGGCCCAGGAGAAAGCAGAACCACTGCACAACAGTGCCCCCAGCTCCCAACTCCTCTAGATAGCCCAGAAGGATGTCATAGCTAATGGTGTCATAGTCAATCCAGCAACACCAGGAAACAGCTCTCGCCTCTCTCTCCCTAGCCTGCCAGAGATCCTCAACCAGCGCAACCAAAGCAGTTTCAGTCCCATGATGAGGCCTGCATCCCGATTGGAAGGGATCCAAATGCTCCACATTCTCCAGGTGTGCCTGGAGTTGTTCAGTGACTACCCACTCAATCACTTTGCCCAAGAATGGAAGATTTGAGACTGGGCCATAGTGGACCATATTGGCTGGGTCCAAAGATGGCTTTCTAAGAAGCAGTTTAATAGCCGCTTCTTTAAGCAGGTCTGGGAAGACTCCCTCACAGAGGGAGGCATTCACCATTCCACGGAGCCCATCGCCCAGCCTTTCCCGGCTCGCTTTTATGACCAGGCCCCAATGGCAAAGGTGGTTCCATTATATTGCAAACATGAAAGAGACTCCTGCTGCTGTTTTCTGCAGATACAGACCGCAGAGGCGGTCAAGAAGGTCCTCTTTGCCATTGCTATCGCCACTTGGTAGGCTCAACCCTGAGCTCTTAACACATGCTCAGTCCAATTCAGAATGAGTTTTCCTCTGCCGGCACTCTAGCCGTCTCAGCTGTGATAGTAACTTTATCAATCATACTATCAATTTTCTGACTTCAGAAATACATTTTTTTTAAAAAAAACCAATCTAATGTTTGTCATAGATTTCTATTGGAAGGAAAAGAAGTTCGACTGAAACCATTCTGTGCAATTTTTATTACCATGAATCCTGGGTAAGTTATTTTAAAACTTGTTCTTCAAAAAATACTAAAAGAGGTAGCAACCCCATTTTGAAATGAGCACATAAAACTACCTTATTCAGAGCATATAAAACCAATTCAGACTTAAGATTCATCATCTCAGCACTGTCAGTGCTGACTGTCATCAGCTTTACATGATTTCAAATCAGAGTATTTTGCAGGCTTACCTAGAGATACCAAAGAATGAATCCAAGATCTTCTACATCAGCTGTGGAGAGTCTCTGACCTATATGCCTAATTAAGACTGGCGGGTCCTCATTTGGCCTGCAAGGCTGTTTCACCTCAACCCAAGCCCTTCCCCACACCTGTCATACACGTGTTCTATATAGAAAGCATGTGCTCCACTAGTCATTGGGGGATTTGATTCTGTTCACAGTTAAAGGCAAACCTGCATAATTTGCAGGTCTGAAATAATGTTCAAACTGAAACACAGCCACCATTTGAAATTGAAGTATCTCTGGTTTTTGCAATGCTGTTCTCCAGCCAAGTATGGTAATTGATAATAAACTTCATATACAGTGGACCCTTGGCTGTCAAACGTAATCCGTTCTGGAAGACTGTTTGACTTCCAAAACGTTCGACAAATGAGGCGCAATGGGCGGTTGGCAAAATCCATTGAAAAAATGGAGAAACGCGCCTCAGAAGCTCGACTTCCAAGGTGTGTTCAAAAACAGAAGCATTCACTTCCGGGTTGTCAGCATTTGGAAGCCAAAATGTTCAACTTCCAAAGCGTTCCACAACCAAGTTTCCACTGTACTAGGATAAAGTGTCCATAGAAATGCATATATTGGGGGAAATAATAAGATATGAAATTATACTGCAGGAAATTGCTTTGCAAAAACATGTATACTGTATTAGGAGAATTTCACCCTAAAATGCTGATGAATTTTCATGATTACATTTTTCCAAAATAAATCACAAGCTTTTTCTGTATCTAAATAGTTGCTTTTAAAAAGTCAGACTGTTAACATTTTTTAAGGAAAAATATTCTTTACAATAGGTTTCCTATAATAGTAGTGGTCCACATCATTATCTCTCAGAGCTTTATTGTAGAGCTACTATACTTTCTTTATATGCAGTATTTTCAATGTGTTGTAAGTTGTTTATTTGTTGGAAGTATTAAAACTAATACTTTGGAGTGTTCTCGGTTTATAATTGCTAAAAATAGACCTGGTGACTTTTGTTTTTCTTTTAAGATACAAAGGTCGTGTAGAACTCCCAGACAACTTAAAATCATTATTTCGCCCCGTCTCAATGATGGTACCAGATTATCAACTCATTGCTGAAATAATGTTGTGTTCAGAAGGTTTCAGGTCGGCAAAATCACTCTCAGAGAAGATAGTAAATCTTTATCATCTTTCTAGCAAGCAGCTTTCACGCCAGGTATAATATAATGACAGAGAGAGAGAGAGAGAGAGAGCGCGACAGAGAGCGCCTTTGAACCCTTGAACCTTTTCCTGGGACCTATTAGTGGGAGTCTCATTGACAGTATTACATGTGACGTTACCACCGTTGCACTACAAAGAGAATAACTATAATAAGCCTATGCAAGAACTTTCTGTATAGTTTTGTATCTTAAGTTTACATTTTGGGATTATGATTTTTTATTTTTTAATTATTTTCTGTGTTCCTTTCAATAGTCTTGGCCTGTCTCCATTTCATCCAATTCCCCCCACTTTAAAACTGGTGGCAGTTTCCTCCTCTGAATTTCCTCATTTTTTTCAGCATGGCTCCTTCAGCCTGGTGCACTTTTTAAACCTGTAATTCATTCATTCTCTCTCTCTCTCTCTCTCTCTCTCTCTCTCTCACACACACACACACACACACACAGCTGCTTGCCAACCCTCTTCATTCCCCTCTTTAACCCTTTAGAGCTTCCCTTTCATCCCCCATACAAAAGCTCATTTTTCATCTTTCCAACCCCATTTCTGAAGTGCTGCTTTGCACCCGTTTCCACCTTCACCCCATGTCTGTGCCTCTCTCTCTCCTTTTGTACAACTCCCTTGCACACAAACCACCTCCATGGTAACTTCCTGCATCTTCCTTCTCCCACACATTCTAATTATTAAGAGTTTTTTTCACCTTCCACCAGGTGATAAAGCCACCATCCCCTATTATTCAGACCCTTTCATGCCCCTGCTTTCATCTTAAACCCTACTGCGTGGACAGGCGGAGTCCCCAGATCCCACGCGGTCCTCCTGTCATGTGGAATAACGACTCAAGACAACGTGCTATGGGATTAAATTGGCCACAACTTTATTAAATTTCAAATGTGGGTAGACCTTGGCTCGGGCATTGGCCGTTCTCCCTCCCCAGGCCCCAGCCGGGGACCTAGGGAGCATCAGGGTTATCCAGTTTGTGTGTGGTGGATGGGCCGGCTCTGGAGAACATATGTTCAAGCAGAGATAGCCGCCCCCGTTACGCCGCCGCCGGGGAGAGCAATGACGACCTTTTGGCGTACGGTCAAAGCCTCCCTTCAGAAACCCCTTTAACGGGGAACCCTGATATCGCAGCCGCAAAGAGGACCCTTTCATGTCCCTGCTTTCATCTTAAACCCTATTCCCATTCTTACTACTCCCTCCTTTGCAACATCGTTTACACCCCTATTTTCCTCTTCACTCTCCCTTTTCCCTCCATCTTTGCTTCCTTTTTTCAAAAATAAACCAGATCTGGAGATAAAAGGGGAAAAAAGTTCATTTCTAAGCTTTACAAAATTTTGACAATCTGTTACCTCCTGGTTTGCAGAATGCTCCATTTTATATTTTCTAGGATCATTATGATTTTGGTATGAGAGCCATAAAAACTGTGTTAATAAGGGCTGGTCAGAAGAGGCAAGAGTTAAAAACACAGTAAGTAAGATTTTTTAATTGCCTAATGCATAGCAATAACATTATTGTGCTATAGGCTGTGATGTCCTGTGCATAGAATTTTGGAAGAGGAGATATCGACACTCAGTAGAGCTGTGCAGCAGAATCCCATATTTATTCGGGAGTAAATTAAACTGAGATCAATGAGATTTATGCTCTAATAAATGTGATTTAGGCTGTAATCCTATTCATGGTAACACCCTCATTCCCTCCCTATTTTTCTCCCACTCTGCTGGCAGAATTTGACATGCATACAGCAAGTGTCATGCTAGTGGCACAATGTCATTAGGGATTAGGAATTGTGCCAGTTCCTATAGCCCAGGGTTGTCAACTTTTTTGGACACGTGAAGGCAATTTCATGTTTTGCCCCAAAACTTCTTTCTAAGAGGGCTGGGTACCTACTTAAAAGAATAAAAAAAATAGAAGCTTAGAGTCTGGGGCACCTTACCAGAAGCACCAGTGAAAGGCATAGTGGGCACCATGGAACCACTGGGTGCAGAGTTGGCAACCCCTGCATAGCCCCTTGACTGGTGGACCTAAAGTACAGGATTGCACGCTAAATCAAGTCCACATGCCCTTGTTTTCCCTCTGGCAAAGGGCATATACATATATTGCTCTGAACTTCAAAAATACCCAGGAAATCAAGCCATGGAGCTTCAGCATTTTGTCTAGTGTAATCCTTAGTGTGAGTGCATTTAATAATAATAATAATAATAATAATAATAATAATAATAATAATTTTTTTTTTTTAATATCCCGCCCTCCCCAGCCAAAGCCGGGCTCAGAGCGGCTAACAACAGTAAAATAATACAGCATTCTAAAATCAATTCATTATAAAATCAGTTCAAATCAAATTAATGGCAATCATTAACTTCACAGTTCTGTGAAGAATTACCAAAGGAGGGGGTCAGGCTATGCCTTGGCCAAAGGCCTGGTGGAACAGCTGCCTTGCAGGCCCTGCGGAAGGATGTCAAGCCCCGCAGGGCCCTAGTCTCTTGTGACAGAGCATTCTACCAGATCGGAGCCACAGCCGAAAAAGCCCTGGCTCTGGTTGAGGCCAGCCTAACCTCTCTGTGGCCCGGGACCTCCAAGATGTTTCTGTTTGAAGACCGTGAGGTCCTCTGTGGGACCGAAGCAATGTTGAGCATTTGATATTTGATGGCCAGAGCCAACCACATATGAACTATTTTAAGTAGCGTGTTTTTGATTGTACTGAACTTTAGGGTAGAGAGCAATAAGCTCAAATAAATATATTTAAGAATATTTGCCTAAGATATGCAGCAGCATGTGTGGCTAAAATTTCAATAGTGATAGCCTGCTTTTTTTAATGAAATAAACATCAGGAAGGGCTTTCTGACAGTAAGATCTGTTTGACAGTGGAATGATCTCCCTTGGGAGATAGTGGACTCTCCTTCCTTGGAGGTTTTTAAGCAGAGGTTGAATGGCCATCTGTCATTGGGATAGCTCAGTTGGTAGAGCATGAGACTCTTATTCTCATGGCCATGGGTTCAAGACCTGCCTCGGGGAAAAGATTCCTGCATTGCAGGGAGTTGGACTAGAAGACCCTTGGGCTACAATTCTATGATTCTGTGAAAGAGCATGTAAATCTGTACAATAACTTACCTAATGATTACTATTATTGGATTTATTTTATAGAAATAGTAAAAAGAAAAAGTTTTCTACATCAGAAGAAACTCTCATCATAACTACTGTCCTGAAAGAAGTTAATTTACCCAAGTTTCTTGCTGAGGATGTCCCACTGTTTGAGGACATCCTGACAGATCTTTTCCCAGGGATGAAAGTTCAAAAAGTAAAGCATAGACGACTGCAGGTAATGAAACATGCAAACATATGTTTTATTTACAAGGGGAAATTATTAAGCATTGGGCCTCAGATGAAGGCCTCTATTTATAGAAATCCTTCTATAAATGGGCGAAAGATTCCTGCTCTGCAGGAGGTTGGACTAGATGTCCCTCATGGTTCCTTCTAACTCTGCAATTCTATGATTTATAGAAATATTTCTGTAAATAAAAATAATATGACCAACATTGGAATGTTGACCACTTTTTCACTGGAATGGTTTCAGTTACCATCAGGTTGATGGGTCATGATTATCTTTAGCTATAGCTGCCGGGGTGGAGTAGAAGTAGAGACAGACCAAGTCCCTATTTAGGGGTCCAGTATCTATTCTGTTTACGGGACACAGGTGGCGCTGTGGGTTAAACCACAGAGCCTAGGACTTGCCGATCAGAAGGTCAGCAGTTCGAATCCCCACGATGGGGTGAGCTCCTGTTGCTTGGTCCCAGCTCCTGCCAACCTAGCAGTTTGAAAGCACGTCAAAGTGCAAGTAGATAAATAGGTACCGCTCTGGCAGGAAGGTAAACGGCGTTTCCGTGCGCTGCTCTGGTTCTCCAGAAGTGGCTTCGTTGTGCTGGCCACATGACCTGGAAGCTGTACGCTGGCTCCCTTGGCCAATAAAGCGAGATGAGCACCGCAACCCGAGAGTCGGTCACGACTAGACCTAATCATCAGGGGTCCCTTTACCTTTATTTATTCTGTATACTTATGAATGTGCCAGGCACAGTATTTTTCCAGGGCATTGTGTGTGCTGAGGTAAGGGAGGTGGTTGGTGATAGCAACAAAAAATGGTGACTTTTTCTACAGTGTTAGAATATCAGCTATTATGCTAATATTTACAATCTTGAAGTATTGTAATTCTAACTAATTATATACTTATTTGATTTTAGAGTGCAATATCTGTTGCAATACAGCATTTATGTTTGCAGACATGGGAAAATCAGATAAAGAAAGTTATACAATTTTACAACCAAATTATGGTAAGTTCTGCAAATCACCACTTTACATGTTTTAATATGATACAGTAGTACATAGTATGTTACACTGCACAAAGTTTTTCAAAGTAAACTTAGATTGCACCAGGAGTGGAGAAGCTGTGGTGCTACAGATGTTTCAGGACTCCAGCTCCCATCACCCTCAGCCCACGTGGCCAAGTATCAAAGATTATGGAAGATGGAGGCTATTGTTGTTGGCATCAGTCTGTCTCAAGAAACAATGCCTCTGTCTCAAGAAAGTATGCCTCTGAGAGTGAATCCAACCCACTGGAGAATCACAGCACCTGCTGTGGCAGCAGAGACCAGTAACTCACAACTGCTGCCTCCCACCTTGTTTTTGCTGTGCTTGCAGCACTGAAGTGGCATCTCTGGGACACAAAGCTGGGCAGTGTATATGGAAATCCTGGACTGCCCAGACAACAAGACCCGCCTCACTGATGTGGTCTAAAGGAATGCAGAGCAATACATTTGGCACCAGCTTGACTGCAGGAGTTTCTGGAAGGAGGTGTACAAGACACTATCCAACTGTCTTAGGGATTCCACTCCAGATTTGTTTACTCGTTAGCATTTTGTTGTTCTCAAGATGTCCTGCAAGGATGGATTTTTCCTCAGAGTTTACCCCCCAAGTCTTTCTCATGAATGTGTATAGCCACAAGGCAGCAGAGGTTTATGATCAGAGTTTTCCTTCTTCTTTATGGGCTATCTTCCCAGGTAGATGAGTCCCATCTGCCTCTCATTTCTCTCTACATCATGTGCAGTGACTGCCTTCTTGACCATTGGACCCGCTACTGGCCTAATCCGCACAATGCACTGGAGATTGTCTTCACATGCAGAGGAAGTCCCTAACTCACCATGAGCTTAGGACCCATCGGCTACCTTCATCTCTCTGGTGAATTAGGCAGAGTCACTGTCAGTCTTCTACCTCCTCACCAGGAAGAGGGACCATCTCTCCATCCCAGCTGTGCCTAAGAATTTTCTTAGAATTCTGTCAGAATAGTTTGTCTTTCTGTGTTGTTTGTGTGAGTGCTTTGTGGTTCATTCCTCTCCTATCTTGACAGAGAGGAAATGGTTATGATAGAGATATAAATTTATTTATGTTATTAGTGTAGTTGTTTTTATGAATTTTCTGTTTTTATATTCTTTTCTGTATAGTTCTATTGTTATTTTATTTTGTTGTTTCCTGCTTTGGGTTTAAAATATAAAATGAAGAGTGGGTTATAAATACTACTACTACTACTACTAAAAATACATATCTGGAGGGCCACAGATAATGCAGATATTTCAGCAAAAGTACTGAGGAGGAAAGCAAATTGATACTCCTAGTATGAAAAATATACACATTGTAAGAGCTTTTAATATTTCTCTGTCTGGTAATCTAAACATTTTAGGGAACCTTAATGTTACAGAGCTGATATTTAAAACTGTATTTTCAGGCTTCTGTTGGTATAATGCTAGTAGGCCCTACAGGCGGCGGGAAAACTACCATCAGAACAATTTTAGAAAAAGCCCTGGTAATCTTGCCATTGGTAGATACAGAAAGCAATTCAAAACTTGAGGCTGTGTTTCAGGTAAGGTATTTTATTTTAGTCTCTTCTTTATTTTCTGAACCTGTTTCTTTAGTATGTTATTCACGTGCTATTATGCCTAATTTCTAATATGCTTTAATGTTGGATCTGAAATATTGGCAAACTAAGAGAACAATCCCAAAACTAGAGTTGGGCATGCATGGCACTTGGCCTGATTTAAGAGGGCACCAAAATCATGTGTAAAGTCAGGTTGGCAGCCACCATGCAAAACTGGGCAGGAAACTGGGCAGGAAGTGTGAAGTGCACTCACATCTATCCCTGCTCTCCTTTTAGCATATTGAATTAAAAGGTGGTGGCTAAATATGATCTGAGGCTAATAAAGTAAGCACATTTTAGTTTATAAAAGATTTAAGTATAATGATATGGAAGAGAGCAACAGCACATTATACCTAAATTAATCTTGGAGATGGAAGAAATATAAGGATCAGTATATGCAAGTATTTGTTATATGGAAAGCAACATAAAGTGTAAAATAATATCAGTAAAGCAGTGATTGTATGCAATGATTAAAATATACCATCTTATAGAATCATACAATTGTAGAGTTGGAAGGGGTCCCAAGGGTCATCTAGTCCAACCTCCTGCAATGCAGGAAACTCCACTAAAGCATCCATGACAGATGGCCATCCAACCTCTGCTTAAAAACCTCCAAGGAAGAAGAGTCCACCGCTTCCCGAGGGAGACCATTCCATGGTCAAACAGCTCTTACTATGAGAAAGTTCTTCCCAATGTCTAGTCAGAATCTCCTTTCTTGTAACTTGAATCCATTGATTCTAGTCCTACCCTCTAGGGCAGAAGAAAGCAAGGTTCTGTTCCCAGCCGATGCTTGTGTCAGTGGAGCACATATAAGGGTGCCCCATTCCGTCCTGTTACATGCCGCCCTGCCCCCATTCTGCCCTCTTTCAGGTCCAAAAGGACCTGTATGTCGGAGATTGCACATCAGTTGGACGTGCCTAAAATAGTCACCACCTGTATTGCAAAATGAAATAAAAACATTTTACAAACGTCCTGTTGCAAACATCCTGTCTTTGCATAATTCACCATAAGAGCGTTCAAGGTATCAGGAATGAAAGGAAAATACATTGTCACACTTCCCTATGAGAGAAATGTAATACATAATAATCAAGAAAACAAATTTATTGAGTGGTGCCCACCTCTAACTTTGCTTTGACAACTGATTGTCAGAAAAACTGTCCATTTATGCTGGTTGGCTGTTCAATAGTTATCTATATTCTGGAGGAAGTTTCTGGGCTCTCACTTGTGGGGTGCCTCAGGGTTCTGTCCTCTCCCCCATGCTTTTCAACATTTACATGCAGCCGCTGGGAGAGATCATCAGGAGGGTGTTCATTAGTATGCGGATGATACCCAGCTCTACCTCTCTTTTAAATCAGAACCAGTGAGGGCAGTGAAGGTCCTGTGTCAGTGTCTGGAGGCGGTTGGAGGATGGATGGCGGCTAACAGATTGAGGTTGAATCCTGACAAGACAGAAGTACTGTTTCTGGGGGACAGGAAGCAGGCAGGTGTGGAGGATTCCCTGGTCCTGAATGGGGTAACTGTGCCCCTGAAGGACCAGGTGCGCAGCCTGGGAGTCATTTTGGACTCACAGCTGTCCATGGAGGCACAGGTCAAATCTGTGTCCAGGGCAGCTGTTTACCAGCTCCATCTGGTACGTAGGCTGAGACCCTATCTGCCTGCGGACTGTCTCGCCAGAGTGGTGCATGCTCTGGTTATCTCCCGCTTGGACTACTGCAATGCACTCTACGTGGGGCTACCTTTGAAGGTCACTCGGAAACTACAACTAATGCAGAATGCGGCAGCTAGACTGGTGACTGGGAGCGGCTGCCGAGACCATATAACACCGGTCTTGAAAGACCTACATTGGCTCCCAGTATGTTTCCGAGCACAATTCAAAGTGTTTGTGCTGACCTTTAAAGCCCTAAACGGCCTCGGTCCAGTATACCTGAAGGAGCGTCTCCACCCCCATCATTCTGCCCGGACGCTGAGGTCCAACGCCGAGGGCCTTCTGGCGGTTCCCTGTAGCAAAGCTACAGGGAACCAGGCAGAGGGCCTTCTCGGTAGTGGCGCCCACCCTGTGGAACGCCCTGCCAGCAGATGTCAAAGCGATAAACAACTACCTGACATTCAGAAGACATCTTAAGGCAGCCCCGTTCAGGGAAGTTTTTAACATGTGATATTTTACTGTATTTTTGGTTTTTATGGAAGCCGCCCAGAGTGGCTGGGGAGGCCCAGCCAGATGGGCGGGGTATAAATAATAAATTATTATTATTATTATTATTATTATTATTATTATTATTATTATCAAATAGCAAGCCAGCCCTGTCTCCTCCTGGTGGAGAGGAGTAACTCTAAAGAGTTTTTGAATGTCATCCCCAAAACAGGATATTTATGGTAAGGAAATGTCTGTTTTTCTTTCCTTAGAATTCTCCAAAGAAAGGCAAGGTAGACACCTTTGTTATAAACCCAAAGTGTGTTAGTCTTGGTGAACTTTTTGGGCAGACAAATCCTAATACAATGGAGTGGTCAGATGGTCTGTTATCATCAGCAGTTCGAGCGTTTGCTAAACTTTCAACAAAAAAACCTAAAAAGAAAGACATAAGCACTACAAGATCAGAAATGCAGGACTTGTACACTGTGAGTTTAGCATTTTAGTAACTCTAATTATGTCACTGTTTTATTGCTTTACTTGAACTTTTGTTTCAGGTAGGTAGCCGTGTTGGTCTGACGCAGTCAAAATATATAAAAAATAAAAAAATTGTCCAGTAGCTCCTTAGAGACCAACTAAGTTTGTTCTTGGTATAAGCTTTTGCGTGCGTGCACACTTCTTCACACTTTTGCACTTTCCCCCTGTAACCCCTATCATAATCTCCACCATCATCCAAGAGAACATTTGAAAACTCATGGAAACTCTGGAGTCAACTTTCTATGTTTAATTGTGATTTGGCTGAGGTTTAAGAGACTGAATGTATATCTCAGGTTGAAACTGCCTTTGGTAGTCATGGACCCTCCCAGAAACATGGCACCGAAGGCTTTTTGTTTTTGTAATTAAAAAAGTTTCTTGCTACCCCAATTCTTTAGGAAGAAAGCTTTCTAATCCTGTATTTAACTTGCCTAACTTCCTTTATCAACTGATCTGCAGTGTAATTAATTTTATTTCTATTTTTCTAGCTGAATACAGTGAATCTTGCTGATGCATCCCTAAAAAATGAAGCACTGCAGTCAAGAGAAAATATTCACTGTCAGTATAAGTACTGTAATGATAAGTATGACAGACAGTTCTTCTCTCTTTCCACAGTGATGGGTCCAAATTATGCAGCATCTTGATATTTGAGTAATTATTACTTCCACAGTCCTACTGAAAACTGCCCTGAGCCATGTTTGAATCTTTTGTTCATAATATTATTCATAAGTCTATTGATTTCAAAATATTTATTTCTCGCTGCTTCGTTACTGTATTGTATACAAGCATCTAGCATGCAGTATGAAATCCCTCGCATGTAAAGCTAGACGGCCAACCGCACCAGGCCTCCTCTCCCTTAGCTGTCATCTGAGGGCAGCTATTCCATCAGTCTGCCTCACGGGGGGGGGGGGATAGGAAGCAGGGCAGGCACCTCCTGCACCTGAATTGTTTCAGCTGGCTATTATAGAAACAGCTGTTTTGTATTTTTTGCTGTAAACTGCCCTGAGATCTTTGGATGAAGGGTGGTATACAAATTCAATAAATAAAAATAATAGTAAAGGTAAAGGGACCCCTGCCCATTAGGTCCAGTCGTGACTGACTCTGGGGTTGCGGCGCTCATCTCACTTTACTGGCCGAGGGAGCTGGCGTACAGCTTCTGGGTCATATGGCCAGCATGACTAAGCCGCTTCTGGCGATCCAGAGCAGTGCACGGAAATGCCGTTTACCTTCCCACCGGAGCAGTACCTATTTATCTACTTGCACCGGCGTGCTTTCAAACTGCTAGGTTGGCAGGAGCAGGGACTGTGCAACAGGAGCTCACCTCGTCACGGGGATTCACACCGCCGACCTTCTGATTGGCAAGTCCTAGGCTCTGTGGTTTAACCCACAGCGCCACCTGCGTCCCTTTAAAAGAAAAAAGAAAAAGTAGAAGATAATAATTATAGTGTGTGTGCAATTAAGAAAGGGAACATAGAGTCACCGCTAATAAAGAGGGGAGGAGAAAACTATCAAACAAGCTCCCCATGGACTGCCTGCCCCAATGAATTACTGAGAAAGAAAAATAGTGTTCCTGCCAAACAGCAACCTCTCCTCGGTCCCTGGACAAGAACCACCGAAAGAAGAGACTCCTGTAGGCACAACTGAGGCCTAGCTTCCCTCACAGCTTGTTTTAATTGGGGGGGGGGATTCATTGTGTTGCTCTAAGGGGTACTATGCTCTAAAAGGGTACCATGACACCTGCCATCAGCGGCAAATGACATTCACACACACACCTCACAGGGTATAACATACCCTCCAACATTTCTGTGATGAAAATAGGGACGCCTTAGGAGAAGCAAGACATTCTGGGATCAAAGCAGAAACTGGGACAGCTTCTGTAAATCTGAGACTGTCCCTGGAAAGTAGGGACACTTTGAGAGTCTGGTATAATAGAAGCAACAGTCTCACTTGATCTGGTTTGTGTGACGTTGCTGCCTCCAGATAATGTGGAGGACCTAAGAAAAAATGGCTGACCGCTGTACAATGTCCACCCATCCTTCTCTTACCTCTACCCCCTCCAGGGACCAAAATAAAAAGGGGGAAGCACGGGAACAATTGCTTTCCTTGAATTCCCTCATACGTCCTCATCCTGAAGAAAATTTAAGCAGAGGAAACGACAGGGCACACAGAAAACATTGACACCTGGGGGCACACCCCATTTTAAGAGAAAGAGGTATACTAGGAAACTAACAAATAAAAACCAGCAACACTCACAGTCTCATTAACATAGCTGTCAACATTTCCTTTTTTAAGGGAAATTCCCTTATTCCGAATAGGATTCTGTGATGGGACGATGAGCTGCTTGTGCGTAAAATGCAAGTCCCTCAGAGTTTGATCAGGTTTTCAAACCTCTGCCTGTGACGGAGCCCCTCCAGCATGGCTGCGTCAATCACTAGTAGAATCCGAAAGTGGCTGCTTTCGGAAACGTTTCCAACATAAAAGCTCCTTAACGGAAACACGTCGTCTGGCCTCTCGGCGTGACAGTTTCCGTCGAGGTGTGGGTGTCCCTATAGGAGGTCCTGAGACCTCCCCACTGGTTTCACTTGAAGCGTCTCTGAGCCATCCCTCCGACTCACTTTCCCTTGGAGTTCTTGCTCGCCCTCTACTGGTTCCCTCTTCCGCTGCTACTGCTCTCTCAACCTCAGGGAGCCTTTGCACCTGCGGCGCTTTAGATGTCAGTTCCCTGACATCCACCTCCCCTCCAGGGCCCCCTTCACCCCCTCCCGTCTCCTCTCCTACTGGCGGTGAGGAGGTAAAACCCCTGAAAGAACCTCCCTCATCTTCCGACGTCGCGAACACTTCCTTCCACTTGTTGCTGTTCCTACTCTCTAGGTACTCTTCGTCATCAGAGTCCACTCCATCTTCCAACTCCGACTCCGCGAACCCTTCCATTTCCTCTTCCTCATCGGTGGTGCCGAAATACTCCCTCCTAAACCTTGCTATAGGCTGAGGTTTCCTCGGGAACCTTTGGTGGAACGTTTCTGTTAAAACCTCGTCATTGACTTCCTCTGCACTTACCCAGGTGTTTTCTGACTCCGGTTCCCCTTCCCACGCCACCAAATACTCCACCTGATTACCCTTCCACCTGGAATCGAGGATTTCCGCTACATGGTTGCGGCGTTCCCTCTCTTCCAAGGCTGGTCCCCTGACGTGCTCCCCTTCACGTCCCCCCCTGTATGGTGACAGTAACGACCTGTGGAACACTGGGTGCAATTTCATGTGGTTGGGTAATCGGAGTTTGAAAGCTACCGGGTTGACCTGCTGAATCACCTCAAAGGGTCCCAATCTTCTGGGCCTCAGTTTCTTACAACCCCCTTTGAACGGCAACCCTTGGGTTGACAACCACACTTGATCCCCCACCCTTATGGTTTCACCTTCCCTTCTGTTCTTGTCTGCCTGCTTCTTATATTGTGCCTTGGCCCTTTCTAAGTTGAGCTGTAGCTGCTGATGGATGGCTTCCATCTCTTCTACAAAATGTTCAGCCGCTGGAACGCTCCATCTCTCCCCTCCTTCCCCTGGAAATGCCCTGGGGTGACACCCGTAATTAGCCAAAAAGGGACTCATCCCTGTGGACACATTCTCCGCATTATTGTAGGCAAATTCTGCCAACGCCAACTTTTCGACCCAATCGTTCTCTCTGTCATTGACATAACACCTAAGATATTGTTGAAGAATGCCATTTGCCCTTTCCGCCTGCCCGTTGGTTTCAGGGTGCCGGGCAGTTGAAAAATTAACTTCCACGTGTAGCAAGCTCATGAGCTTCCTCCAGAACCTGGAAGTAAATTGTTTGCCTCGATCTGAGATCACCCTCGAGGGAGCCCCGTGCAACCTAAAGATATGTTCCACAAACAACTTCGCCGTTTCTTCCGCTGTGACTGCATGTGAGCATGCTACAAAATGGCACATCTTAGTTAACAGGTCTACTACTACCATGATGGCTGTTTTCCCCTTGGACCTTGGCAGATCCGTCATAAAATCTATTGATATCGCTTCCCAAGGCCGTTCTGGTGTGGGTAAAGGTTCTAATAACCCTGCCGGCGCCCTTCTTTCCCCTTTGGCTCGCTGACATTGGTCACACCCTCTTACATACTCCCTTACATCTTCCCTCACCTTAGGCCACCAAAATTCCCTGGTAACCAACCACATGGTTTTGTGTTGCCCAAAATGTCCCGCCGTGGGGCTATCATGCAACTGCTTGAGTACTCTCCCCCTCAATTCACCTTCGGGTATATACAGTGCCCCTTTGTAATACAATGCCCCATTTCTTTCCTCAAAACCTCCGGGGCTCTCGCCCTCCCCCCTGAGACCTCTGAGCTTATCCTGGGCATATTCATCATTTTCCGTTTCCTCCACCAGTTCCCGTTGCCCCACCAGCGCCGCCCCACACACCCAGCGGTCCTCCGGGATGACATGTCTCTCTTCGATCACCTCCTCCCCTTCCCAATATTCTGGTTTGCGTGAGAGCGCATCCGCCCTGACGTTTTCTGGGCCTGGCACATAACAAATCTCAAAGTTAAATTTGGAGAATTCCTGTGCCCATCTCACTTGTCGTTGGTTGAGCACTCGAGCTGTTCTCCAATACTCTAAATTTTTGTGGTCGGTGCACACTTGCACCTTGTGTTGTGCCCCAATTAATAAATGTCTCCACCTCCGGAATGCTTCGTGAATGGCAAGTAGTTCCCTGTCATACACCGTGTAATTCCTCTCGGACTTATTCAGTTTCCGCGAGAAGAATGCACACGGTCTCCACTCCGACGCACTCCTCCCCGGTTGAAGAAGGACCGCCCCTATAGCCCGGTCGGATGCATCTGTTTCCACTCTCATGGGTTTTTGTAAATCCACATGCAGAAGTTGTTCTTCCGAGGCGAAAGCCCTTTTCAGTTCTTCAAAGGCTCGATCCGCCTCCACCGTCCAAACAAATTTCTTCTTGCTGCTGAGGCAGTCGGTGATGGGCGCCGTCAAGTGGGCAAAGTTCTTGATGAACTTCCGATAAAAGTTCCCAAACCCCAAGAATCTTTGCACGTCCTTCTTGGTCTTCGGTGTCTTCCATTCCAGTACCGCTTGAACCTTGCCTGGATCCATGGCCAATCCCTTGTCTGACAAGCGGTACCCCAGGAATTCCACCTCCTTGGTATGAAACTGGCACTTCTCCAGTTTCACCCACAGCTGGTTGGCTTGCAGCCTGCCCAACACTTCTCGAACGTCCCTCACATGCTGTTCCTCATCTTCCGAATACACCAACACGTCGTCTAAAAAGGCCACACAGTTCTTGTAGAGCAAAGGTCCCAGAACGTGGTTTATAAAAGCTTGAAAACAGGCGGAGCCCCCTTGTAGACCGAAGGGCATAACGAGGTATTCAAAGGCTCCCAAAGGGGTAAACATGGTGGTCTTCCATTCATCTCCCTTCCTTATGCGTATCAGATTGTACGCCCCCCGCAGGTCCAGTTTTGTAAAAATCTTTCCCTTCCTTACTCTGGTCAAAATGTCGTCAATTCGGGGCATAGGGAAAGCCAGGGGCTCCGACACTGCATTGAGGGCCCTAAAGTCACACACCAGTCTCGGTTTGTCTGTGTTCTTTTTGTCCACAAAAAACACTGGGCTGCCCCCCACCGCTCGGGACTCTCTGATGAAACCTCGCTTCAAGTTTTTGTCAATGAACTCCCTCAGCTCCTGCATCTCCCTGTCTGACATGGCGTACAGCTTGCCTACTGGGAGTTGAGCCCCTGGGAGTAGGTTGATTTGACAGTCAAAGGGTCTATGCGGTGGCAGTTTGTCTGCTTCCCTTTCGCTGAATACGTTGCTCAGATCTGCGTATTGTGGGGGCACCTTCCCTTTGCCCATCACTTCCATCCCCGCTAGGGTGACTCTGTCTCCTCCCGAGACCTTCCCCTCCTTGCAGTGCTCTAGGCAATGCGCTGACCCAAAGGAGACCACCCTCTGATGCCAGCCCACTAGCGGATCGTGTAGCGCCAGCCAGCTCATCCCCAAAATGATGGGCGCTCCTCCCAGGATGGCCACATTAAACGCTATCTGTTCGGTGTGCCTTGCCACTCTCATTATCATCGGGACAGTCTGTTGGCTAACTTCTCCCCCCAACAGCTCTCTGCCGTCAATCGTAGTCACCTGCAAGGGGTTACTTAAAGGGATGGTCTGTATCTGGTGCTCAGCTGCAAACTCCTTACTCATGAAATTACAGGAGCTGCCTGAATCCAAAAGCGCCTTGACCTTTAGTGGGTGTCCGTTTGGCAGTTCTAGTAACACCTCTATCACTAAAGCAGGTCTGGGAGGTTCTGGCATGGGCACTTTCATTGCTCTTTGGCCTGGCTGCTGTGCCCCGACGGTGGCAGCCAGGCGTTGGCTTTTACTTGCTCCTTGCTTTCCTCTTCCTTTCCCCCAACAGCTCCTGCCATCCCTTGCCATTCCTTTCTTTGTGGGCAGACTCTGGCAAAGTGCCCTGGCTGTTGGCAGAGATAACATCTCTTGGCGCTCTTTCCCTCCTTCTTCCGCCCTTCACTGGGATTTGAACCTGCGCGCGCCCGCGCTGTTCCAACTTCCATCGGCTCTGCCGGCGGGAAAGATGGCTCTGGAATGTCTGGAATGCGGAACTCCCTCCAACGGTCTCCTTTCCCTTCCCGCCTTTCCAAAGCCCTCGCCTCCTGGCGCGCTCCTATGGCCAGCGCAGATTTGGTTAATTGGTCCATAGACTCCGCCCTGGGCCCCCGGGAAAGCTCATCTTTGACGGTTGAAGAAAGCCCCTCTTCGAAAAGCATTTGGATGGGCTCCGCCGATAGGTCCCACCCCAATTTATGAATCAGCATAGTAAATTCAGTCCAGTACTCACGGACAGATCTGCTTCCTTGCTGGCAAGCCATTAACTGCCTTCGCACCACCCCCTGCGCAATATCGCTGGAAAACATCAGGTCCATGGCACGAAAAAACTTCCTCGTGTCCTTTAAGATCTCATTATTCGCTGCCATCAGGGGTCTAACCCAATCTTTCGCCCCGGATTCGAGATGGCCAATCACATACGCCACTCGCGATTCCTCGTCGGGGAAGTCATCAAACTGCAAGTTTAGAGCGTATTGCATCTCTGTTCTAAAGGCATGATAGTTCCTGGGATCCCCCCCGAATTTCTGCACCAATCCTGGTACCTTTCTGGCGAGCGGGGTGGTTTTCTCCTTTCCCTTTTCTGCATCCTGAGCCCTCCTCTCCTCAAGCCTCGCCGTTTGCAGCGCCAACTGGATCTCCAACGCTCTGTACCTTTCTTCCAGGCTTGGACCCCCTCCAGCTGCTCCTGCACCCCCGGTTCCGGCTGGGTTGCTCATGATGCTTCTCTCTGCACAAGCTGGCTTTCGGTGACTTTCGGATTGCTGTGATGGGACGATGAGCTGCTTGTGCGTAAAATGCAAGTCCCTCAGAGTTTGATCAGGTTTTCAAACCTCTGCCTGTGGCGGAGCCCCTCCAGCATGGCTGCGTCAATCACTAGTAGAATCCGAAAGTGGCTGCTTTCGGAAACGTTTCCAACATAAAAGCTCCTTAACGGAAACACGTCGTCTGGCCTCTCGGCGTGACAGTTTCCGTCGAGGTGTGGGTGTCCCTATAGGAGGTCCTGAGACCTCCCCACTGGTTTCACTTGAAGCGTCTCTGAGCCATCCCTCCGACTCACTTTCCCTTGGAGTTCTTGCTCGCCCTCTACTGGTTCCCTCTTCCGCTGCTACTGCTCTCTCAACCTCAGGGAGCCTTTGCACCTGCGGCGCTTTAGATGTCAGTTCCCTGACAGATTCCTCTCAAGAAAAGGGAAAAGTTGACAGCTATGCTCATTAACCATTATCAAACTCACAGTCTCATTAACCATGTAGCTAAGATTTTTTTTCACCGGAGATGGGGAAAGACCCGACCTATCCTGACTGAGGCAGGGAAGATCTGGAGGGTAGGATGACCCCTTCCTCTGGAGAAGGAGGCAAAGCTTCAAGACCCTGCCTGTCACATCCAGAGGAAGGACATCATCCTATATGCAAAATGTCCTCCAAGGCAATCAGGTTAATAAGCATTTGGGTGAAAAAAAGAGAAAGTAATACAGTATATGATAAAATAATAAAAACTGGTATATAAGATTTTTTTCTCTCCTCCAGTTTGATATTCAGCACAAAGAAAAATTATTAGGAGGTTTAAGATATATCTTCCTAAAATAACACGATCATTTTCAAAGATTTTAGCTTTATTTTTTAATTCTTGTTGCTTATAAATGTTACTAGCAAATTCTGACGTTCTTATTTGTTTATTCTTTTGTAGGTGAAAGTATTAATGACTGGCAATGGATTATCTTGGATGGGCCAGTAGACCCAGTTTGGATAGAAAATTTAAATTCTGTGCTAGATGACTCCAGAGTGCTATGCCTTCCTAATAGTGAAAGAATCTACTTATCACCAGCAATCAGAATGATATTTGAAGTGGACAGCCTCTCTCAGGCCAGCCCTGCTACTGTTAGTAGATGTGCTATGGTTTACGTGGTAGGTTTCTTAAATAACGTTTTTACTCATATGATATTTCATGCTTTCTTTTAACGTTCTCAGCAAAGATGGAAAGTGAAATAAGTGAAGTTGTCCTGAAGGCAATTAGCAGAGACAGGAGGGGTAGTCACTGCTCATGGCACCATTTGCAGACTGGAAGTGCACGAATTATTCTAGGCTACCATCATTTAGTATCGAAAAATTTTACCTCTTTGTCATGACTGTAACACATATGTAGCCAATCTATGGGTGGGTAGTTGAATTCCCCTATTATTATAACATGTATTTTGGATACTTCCTTAATTTCATTCTTCATCTCAATATTTCCCTGAGCATTTTGATCAGGGGGACGATAACACAATAGACCTGCTATTTCTTTTAATGCCCTGGTTAAATAATTGCCTTGATTTCTCTCAAGATCATAGATTCCCCACTTGGGATCCCCATTGGGTATAATATGCTTCTTTTAAATCTATGGGGGGCACCCAGGGAGAGGAAGTTTAATTGTGCAGACAAAAATTATTCAGCTAATGGAACTACTTTGTCTGATGCAGCCCTGAGTAGCAAATTGCTGGAACAATGTATGTTCTGTATTAAACATTTTATGTTTTGTTCATTTAGTATTTTCTTGTATTTTTCTCTTTTTTGCCTGTTTTTCAATATTTTATTGAAAACTTTTGAATTATAAAGAAATAAAGTGATATAAAGAAAAAGAAGAAAAAGAAAAGGTACAAAAATGTTAGCATTTTCTCCTTGTACAAGTTGAAAAACTTAAAGAGTAAGCATTTTAAAAACTAGCATCCTTTGCCAATGCCAACCAAAGATATCATCCTTAATGGAAGCCGTTTCAAACATTGCAACTTTCTACATGGGCATCTCTTCCCATGTAGAAAATCTGTATAGCACATTTTCCCCAAGACATAGAACAGATAGCTGATCTGTATCATAGTAGGAAACGTATGTGCATGTTTCATATTTCACAAGCAGAATCTAGACATAAAGAACATAAATATGCAGAAGCAATGTAGAAGCAATTCTGAAAATCTGTTCATTTGTTTTATTGTAGGATCCAGTTGATCTGGGATGGGAACCATATGTCAGTACATGGTTAGAAGGCTTTTCTGAAGTATTGGCACAAAATGATATTGAGTACTTATCAAGTTTGTTTCACTCAAGTGTAAAAAAGGGGATGAACTTTCTGAATGAACGTAAGAAAATGCAACCATTCCCTATACATCAGATGGGGATTGTAATGAATATCTGCAGAATTCTTGATTCATTTCTTCGAATAATGATGCAAAAGGATACATTACAACCACGTAAGTGAATGCATTACAAGTCAAATTTTTAGTGATATGATAAATGTGTAAGAAGTGTAATAGAAAGTGTTCTGGGTGTCTTTCTGTAATTCTTGCTTTTCAGCATGTGGTCTGTGGGACCACTGATATCTCTTTGCCCTTAATATAAAAGACATTTGGAGAAACCTCGTTCCTGCAACCCAGAATATTGAGGCATTGATGGGTCAAATAATTTTAGAGACACGTCCAACTTGCACACCACAGAAAACAATTAGTACTTGGTGTGAATATTTGTAGCTCAGCAATGGTTTAGGATGAGCTGGTTTAGGCTCCAAGTGGAAAATATTCTTGTAATTAAAGTGTAAAATCAATTGTATAGGAAATTATGATTTTTTTGGAAGGCAGCTATGCTAACCACTATACCACCAACGCAAGGAAATTATGATTTTTTTGAAGCTATAGTTTTATATTGGACTTCTTTCTGAATGGGCCAAATGCGTAATGTAATTTGTTATATTAAAGCCGAAAGAAAAATACGAAGCTCAATTACTTTGCCACCAACAATGATGAAAGCATCTCGTAGGATATCAGATGTAGACAGCGAAATAGTCCCATCTGTGTTGAAGAAAAGGTGAGTGAGCCTTGTGTGCACTTGCTAGATTATCAAAATGCGATGAAATCCTTGTTTTTTTAAACTATATCCTCAAAAGACAGATAGGAAACACTGGATCTAACTACTGAATTTATTTTTATGCATGATGCATCATACCGTATTTTTTGCTCTATAAGTCTCACCTTTTTCCTCCTAAAAAGTAAGGGGAAATGTGTGTGCGTCTTATGGAGCTGTCAGGGAACTGCCATCGGAGAGTCAGGTGGTGGAAGGGCTCAAGGAGGCTAGGAGACCTTCGGATGCTGAGGAAGGAACCAGTAGGGGGAGAGGGAGAGTTCCTGCAGAAACTCAATCGGAGGAATGGCTCCAAGATGTTTCCAGTGAGAACAGCGGGGAGGGCTCAGGACCTCCGCTGGGGACGCCTACTCCGCGGAGGAAGCTGTCACGCAGAGAATCCAGAAGGAGAGTTTCCGTCAAAGAACTCTTATGTTGGCGTAAATTCCGGAAGCGCCCACTGACGGATTCTGCCAGCGATTGAGGTAGCCATGCACCCATGGCTCCGCAGACTGGGAAAGTTTAGGAACTGATGGTAAAGCTTGGAGGGCTTAAACGCTTACGCACGAGCAGCCCCCTTTTCCCATTACAGGAGCAAATGCAGGCTGCGCAGCTATCACAGAAGCCAGAACAGCAAGAGGGATTGCTGCTTTCACTGCGCAGTGATCCCTCTTGCTGTTCTGGCTTCTGAGATTCATTTTCCCCCCCTTGTTTTCCTCCTCCAAAAATTAGGTGCGTCTTGCGGTCTGGTGCGTCTTATAGAGCGAAAAATACAGCAACTGTTTAATGTGGCAGGACCTACACTTTGGAATGCCTTGCCTATTGCTATCAAGCAGGCACCTTCACTGTATTCTTTTTGGTGACTGCTAAAAGCATTCTTGTTTAGACAAGCTTACCCAGATGTTTATAAAGTTGATGTTGTTTATAAAGTTAATTTGTTTTCTTCTATTGTTGTTTTAACTATACTACTTTTGTATCCTGACCTTCCACAAAGCAGCACAGAGCATTGCTAGTTACTAAATCAAATATTGTGCTTATTATTATTATTATTATTATTATTATTATTATTATTATTAGGGTTTTTTCCCCTCATTACTTTCAGGCCAGAGCAGATATGGTTTTGGGAGAAGCAACCTAATAATATGATGCTAATGTTGGGGAAACTTTATATATTTGCATTTACCTGGGCTGTTGGAGGAATTTTAAAACGAGAGGAAGAACATGAGGGTGAGACTCTAATTGGTATATACACCAGCCACGATGATCTTGTGACTGTAACCCAAGACTTCAATTACCTCGTTCGTGAGATATTTGAAAGACAACCACCAGCTAGTAAGCTTTTCCGTTTTTACAATATACTAATCAGATAGAATACATTCTAAATTTATTCAATTCAGCTTTAAAGACTAATGGAATAGTGGAATTGGAAATGGCGCAAGACCACTGTGGTGAAGCTGCAGTTATAACCCCGCTTACATTTAAGTACATGGTTGAGATTACAGTGGTACCTCGGGTTACATACGCTTCAGGTTACAGACTCCGCTAACCCAGAAATAGTGCTTCAGGTTAAGAACTTTGCTTCAGGATGAGAACAGAAATTTTGCTCCGGCGGTGCGGCAGCAGCAGGAGGCCCCATTAGCTAATGTGGTGCTACAGGTTAAGAACAGTTTCAGGTTAAGTACGGACCTCCGGAACGAATTAAGTACTTAACCTGAGGTACCATTGTGCAGCCTAAGATTCACATTTGAACAATTATCATCATCTCCTGCTAATGCATCTTTACAGTTACTGTGCATTACTGCTCTTTGATTCAGTATAAATGGATCATCTATACACTGTGCTAAAGGTGTCTTTGCCACCATAGCAGAGAACACTGTCTGATATGTGGAGGTCGACTATTAGTAATGCAATTAACATCTAGTCTACCTGGACAATGCTGGAATACTTCTAGCATTAATGCCATGTGGTCGAACACATGAAACAGCTGTATCCCAAGTCAGCCTATTGTTCCATTTAGCCCAATATTGTCAACACTAAGTGGCAACAGCTTCTTCCCTTGCCCTTCTACTGGAGAACCTTTGGCAGGCACCCAGGGTTTCTCTGGGAGGAAGGGTGAGGTAGAAATTTATTTTTTTTAGTAAAAAAATGAACAATAATCCATAAATTTAATAAAGAACTAAATTAGCTGGAGATGTTGGTAACTGCTCCTGGGAACATCTACATGCAAAACTCTGCAGATTAACTAGTTTAAACATGACTGAATAACTGTGTTTGAAACCTGAATGCATCTTACCTGTTAATGCTCATAGAACTGTTTATCCAACTAACATTTCATTTTGTGGCAATTCTATGACACAACTATATCAGCTATATGTTTCACAGCAGATACAACACTTTAATTTGTTTGTAACATTTTGCTCCCCTCACTGACTTTCAGATATTCAGTTTCCATCTGACAACAAAACTGTTTTTGATTATTTTGTGGATTTACGAACGGGAGAATTTGAACCATGGGCAAATTTAGTTCCTAGCACACAGTTTCTTATTCAGAAGGGTAAGAATGTTGTTGTTGTATTTTAGTATAATGTTCCTGAAAGAATCATTTTGTTTAGTAAAATTTAAGGCTCAGATATGCACTAAAATTGTGAAGTATTTTTTCATTGTAAGACACATTGTACATACAGGGAAGCAGTATATATATGTTTAAATCAAATAAACACCTGAGTATATTACCCATAGAATATTTATTGAAAAATTGGTTATCTCAATACATTTCTCTAATGGTAAAATTATCTCCATGAATCAAGAGTTTACTATAAACTCTTTCTATAAAGTTCTTAATGGTCCTATTCATAGGTGCCAACTTGAACAAAATATTGGGGGGACCCACCTGCCCCCTTACTTCTCTCTCTCACCACACGTCTGTAGAGCACACCTTCTTCTGACATGCACAACTGGGTGCAGGCCTCCCTGCTCACCTCTCGCCACCCTCCACCTGCACACAATGCCCGCTAGGGGGGAGGTAGTTGCCCGAGGGAGGGAGATGCCAACTTGCAGGAAATATTGTGGAGGGGGCCTAAATATTTTGGGGGGTGGAAAGGACCAGGGCTCCATAGAGTTGGCACCTATGGTCCTGTTACAAAATGTTCCATATACTTTTGCCCAATTCATATGTAACACTACATATATGAACAGAGGGCTCCAAGTGGATTGTGCTGTGTGCTCTGCAGCCTGGATCCCAATCTACCTTTCAATCACTGCTGATTTAGACGATCATATTCATATTTCTTAAATTTAAGATAACAAGACAATATTTCAGATAATTGAAATGAATGTTTTTGTTTTATTTTAAAATTAGAAGCTGCAGGTAGGTCAAATCCTGATAAAGCAGAAAAAGACGAAGAAAAGAAATGTGAGCTTTCTACATTTATTCCCAACATTGATACAATTCGGCACCATTTCCTAATGAGCCTTCTTTTACTGAATAAACATCCAGTATTAATAATAGGTAAGATTCTCAAGTACTGTAAAACAGAATAGGTATTGTTGAATGCCACCCCAATCTCTAAGCAGTGCAAGATTCCATTGGTCCCAGGGTTCTTGTTTCCTTTTGGAGATGAGGCATAGCCTGATGTGTTAGACCAATGACAATTTGAGACAGCCCTACGCTTGTCATGGAGGCCATGAAGTCCTGATCTGATTTGAATTGTTATATATTTTCAGATTATCATGAAATGCTAAGATACTTATAGAATATTCATATTTAACATACTTTCTAAAAAAAAATTTTTTTAAAAAAAATTCACTGGTCCTCACATGTTCATAAAGGGTGTTAGATTACTGTTGTTTCAGCCTGTCTGCAGTAGACCAATTACCAATTACCGGTGGCAGATTTGGGGCTCTCAAATTAAAATTTGTGTGTGTGTCCCCTCTCACATTTTGTTCTCCAGCATTGTTGTGGCGCCCCCTGTGGCGCAGTACCCAGTGCTGCTGAACCAGTTGTGCTACTCCAAAACCTCCTCTGCAGTTAATTTCTGGGCTAATCAAGTCTTTTAATTTTAAACCTTAAACTGGCATGGATTTCCATATCTCTTGGAGTGAATCTGCCTCTCTATACCCTTCACTTACTGAGGCCCTTGGTGTATTCTACCCTGCCTTCCTCCAAAAGTTCAGAGCAGTGTAGGGTTCTCTCTCCCCACAGTCAATTTGAAATGAATTTTATGGCTGAGTAGAGTTTTCAACCTGGGTCTCCCTGCTTGTAGTCATTCCTCAGGTGGCAATAAGATCACCTTTTTGTTTTTTCAGGCAGTTCCTGAATGCTGTTTATTGTGAGTGATCGGTATCCTCTGCTGTTTCCGTGATTTTGTTGCTGTTTATGTAAATGTTTAATAGTGATTTTTATCTTTTTGTTGCCTTGAGCACGTCCATGGAAAAAGCTATGGACAAATAAATAAAACAACCTATTTGTTATATTTAGGAGACCCTGGTAGTGGAAAAACTACCATGATTGAGAGCATGCTTCAAAAACTTCAGAGACAAGGTGGATTAAGTATAAAAATGGGAACTCTTTTAGGAGATGTCTTTTATTACAGAGAAACAACAAGAACCAGGTAACATCTGAAGTTTAAAATGGCTATCAGGTGTCCTCGTTTGGACAGGACAAGCCTCTTTTGAACTGTCAATATCCTTACTTGCCCTCTAAAATACTGATATTCTGAATGCAATGTGCTGCATACATTTTGTGTATATTTTAAAGTTCTATTAAGCTGCTGGAGCCCCAAGAACAGGCTGGCTGGCTTTGTTCCTGGTAGTGGTAGCAGCAACCCAGCATTTTGTCTGGGCCGGGGGAGGAGGAAGAATGCAAGAGGTGGAGTGGGCCACCAGCTTTCAGCACATGTGGGCACAGCTATTTTCTTTTTCTTTAGATTGTATTCTGGAGGGATAGATAGGTGGTAGGCACATAAACACCTGCTCCACACATGACCTTTCATGTGAGAAACTTGCTAAAACTTTTATTTTCCCCAGAACCACTTATTTCTCAAATACACAGGGCAAGAAATCAGGATTTTAAAGGTGCCACAGAGAGCCTCAGTAAAGGAGGGAGGGAGTTTAATGCTGGGGCTGTCTCTCTCCTGCACTCTGATAGCATACATTTTTAATCTGGCGAGAAGGAAAGGGCGCAAACAAGAGAAAATGTTTGTTCAGTCATGCTAACTTGGTAATACCTCTAGGATCAGATTGGATAGCGCAAGATGAAAAAAGTGGGGTGGGATTTTTTGTGTAGTAGGGGAATGAGCTGTGTTCTGGTTATGCCATTTGCTCTGGAAACTTCCCCTCCCTTTCTAATTGTAAGGTTGTGGGGCCAGCCAGACTGATACAGTTGTGCCATCTGTGGTGAGAGAATTATATTCCCCACAACATGAAGACACTTTCTTTTACAGTGGTACCTCAGGTTACATACGCTTCAGGTTACATACGCTTCAGGTTACAGACTCCTCTAACCCAGAAATAGTACCTCGGGTTAAGAACTTTGCTTCAGGATGAGAACAGAAACTGTGCTTCGGTGGTACGGTGGCAGCAGGAGGCCCCATTAGCTAAAGTGGTGCTTCATGTTAAGAACAGTTTCAGGTTAAGAACGGACCTCCGGAACAAATTAAGTACTTAACCCAAGGTACCACTGTATTAGCACCTTACTTTAGGACTTCACTTACCTTTTCTTCCCTCTGCAGCTCCTGTGCCTCTCCCCACCACCATAGAAGTCTGCTCTGGAGCAGATTTGAGAGCAAAGGAGCTATATGGAGGAAAAGAGGAAGGCAAAGTTCCATCTTCTCAATTTGTGTGGCATATCTTTCCCATTAGAAATAACCGGTTAAGATTTGTTTTGTAGTACTGTGCCAGTACTGATTAGAATTTACACCTTGCATTTTTCATTTGTGTGGGTGTGTGTTCTTTTACGTAGCTTGATGAGATCTGGACTTCGTTCTTCTGGGAGAACACCACACGCTTCACCTAAAGAGATATGTATGATGACATTGATTGTTACATAAATTAAGAAAAATATTCAGGTTCAGATTTTTTTGTTTTTAAAGATATGCTGCACCTTAAATAATGTTTGGAGCAAATGGCACAATTTAATAAGGCAATGAAATTGCTTGTGGTGCAGAAGTAAAATAGGCTGTATTGATGACATTCCCTTAGTGATTGGTTGCCATACTGCTCCTAAAATAGGGACAGATTTAAGGCTCGTTCACACTTCTACCTGTTCTATCCTTTCTAGGCACGGGTCTGAGCAGTTTTGCCTTTTCCCTGCCACTTTCCCCCAGAAAAATCACACTTTAGCAATAATTGGAACAAATGACAATGCTGAAACCCCAATTGCCATTTGTTTCGATTCAGCCTTAAAGACTGGGCTCCCAGGGGAAAGTGGTGGAGCAAACAGAGATCTGGATAAGCTCTAGAAAGACCAAGGGACCTCCAAGCAGATAACGCTTGCAAGAGTGTTTCAATCCTCTGCTAGCTTAGTTTATGTAACACAGCAAGGAAAGCTGCTTGGTTTCTGCTCAGACCAGGTAATGGAATTGATGGAGAGTTGGGGAGAACTGAAGGCATTTGTTGTTTATCTGCAAGATACTTTTATTGAGTACATTTTAGTTCCTGGGGCGTCGTGTCCAATGTAATGAGTGTTCACCTTGTTGGGAGACACTAAACAGCAGCAAAGACTTGTGGGAAGTAGGCTGGACTCCCTCAGTTTTTCCTCCTGTCTAGACGCAGACAGTACGTTCCTCCCAACTCTCCTGACTCAGCTAGGTTTTTTACTAGTTTCTGAACCTCTGATTTCCCTTATTGCCATTTTAGTTTTACAGTTGTTTGTTTGTCTGTACATTGTGGATTTTCCACAAAAAAACTTTCTGTTGCTCTTTATGTTTGGTCCTTCCACTTATTTGCTCCCCCAGCCCTTCCAAAAAAGCATCTTACTTCCATAATTTTATCTCAGTCCCAGACTCACAATACAGAGCAGGCCTCAGCTCCTAAAAGTGCTTCCTTCCACTCAGTCGAATGGTAAGATTATATCGTTACCTGCTGGTGAGGCCCAGGTTGACGCTTTATCAGATTCTGAGCTGTAATTTATAGGTTTTACTGAGGAACAGGGACAAGAGCATCATGATCCTTCTCCAGCTGCTCAAGGTGCTCTACCCCCCATTTCTCAAACCTTTCCAGCCTCATTGATTGAGAAGTTGAAGTAAGCTAAGGAGAAGAGGCTAAGGTTTCCTCTTCCTTCCTCTCCATCCTCTTTGCTAGAAGCAGAAGTTGATGATAATTGGAGTGATGGTTCTGTTCAAGACGAATCATTTGCACCAGCTTGTATCACACAGAGAAGCTTTCAGAACCTTCTTGAATCAATTAGCATAGAAAATATTTCTACACTTTAAACCAATACTTTCTGTACCAAAAAATGCAAAACTGACACTCCCATCCCATTGAGAGCCCAGCATTATTTGGGTCAGAGCCCTAAGAATAATCTTAGCTCTAATTTCTTTTAATTTCTCATCCAATAATTGCTGTAAGATGCCAACAGTCAATGGAATGTTTTTTGCCATATTTAATGTTCTTGGTCTTATTAGCAATTCAATCTGTACCTTAAAATATTCAATCCCCCATTTCCACTTTAAGATCTTCACAGCATAATCTCTTATCAAAGCACATTCCTTTCCCACGAAGTCAGTATGAAATAGTAAAATTACTTTCAGTTCCAGTGCAACATTTCCAGTAGGAAAACAGAGAATTAAAAATAAAGCATTCAGAGAATGGCCCTTGACCATTTTAAACTTTCTTGTTTCAAAGAATTAGAGTGTATTTTTAGTTCAGCCTTTTATGATTGGCTCTCCAGGAGTCAGAAAGTAGCTCACTCACCAGAAGTAAATTTTTACAGGCAGACAGAGAAACCTTCAAATTTGTGATTTACAGTGGTACCTCGGGTTACAGACACTTCAGGTTACAGACTCTGCTAACCCAGAAATAGTACCTCAGGTTAATAACTTTGCTTCAGGATGAGAGCAGAAATTGTGCTGCGGCAGCACGGCGGCAGCAGGAGGCCCCATTAGCTAAAGTGGTGTCTCAGGTTAAGAACAGTTTCAGGTTAAGAACGGACCTCCAGAACGAATTAAGTTATTAACCCAAGGTACCACTGTATATCTGTCTCAGGTATAGTTGAAGATAGTTAGAGAAAGGGAGGTTTTGCCCATTAGAACTCTTACGTGGCTTTTGGACACAATATTGGTTTCTCTGCTCTTAGTCACTCACCTTTGCCAGTGTTCTGAGGTGCTGATAGCTTCTTAGTCTCCCAATGTAGGCAACAGCTTTTGCAGAGCATCAGAGGTTAAATATCCTGTTCACTCTTATCATATCCAAGTTCACTCAATTCAATAGCCAAGATTTATGGCCTGGCTATCATCAATCACCACATAATCATCTGTGTTGGCAAGCTGCTGACGGAAGACGATCAGTCCACCATTTTCCTCCATCAGAAGTACAGAGAATTAAAACTTTCAGATGATAACTGTTTCAGCATACATGCTGATTTGGAAAGTGCAGATTCGGCAGGTTCAAATTAAAATACGAGCTGAACAAATCCTTCCCACATCCCTAGCTGTAAAGGTCTTTAAAGAACAAAAGTAGCATTTATATTTTGACTAAAAATTAATTGGAGGAAAGTTTGCAGGGGCAGATATTATGGTAGGAGGGCTTACCATTCAACAAGGTAGTTTGAGATTTTCTCTTATTCTTAAAATAAAGCTAAGATGTTGTGCAGAAATATGTATTAAAACATTCTGTATATATTGTGCTCATTTTCAGCTCCACACTGAGAGCCAGTGTGGTGTAGTGGTTAAGAGCGGTAGTCTTGTAATCTGGGGAACCGGGTTCGCGTCTCCGCTCCTCCACATGCAGCTGCTGGGTGACCTTGGGCTAGTCACACTTCTCTGAAGGCTCTCAGCCCCACTCACCTCACAGAGTGTTTGTTGTGGGGGAGGAAGGGAAAGGAGAATGTTAGCCGCTTTAAGACTCCTTCTGGTAGTGATAAAGCCAAACTCCTCCGCTTCTTCAAATCCAAACTCCTCCGCTTCTTCAATGTAAAACATTCGGATTAATGATTGCTAGTACCTCTTCAGTCAGATGAATTGATGTTTAGTAGTAGGAAAATTATTTTATTGTTGAAGTCATCCAATCTTGTTGCTTTATAGATAAAAATGTTAAAACCCTCAGTTAAGAATTAAGTTGAAAATATCCTTATAGTCAGAAAATTAACAAGTAATGTATTTGACCTGTTAATGCTTTTCATTGGCAAATAGAATAAAAATAGCATACTGTGATAGGTTAGAAAGGTGTTGTTTATTAATCCTGTAGGGTTCTAACTGTTAATTTTGTATTAGTGTCAACCCTGAGCTCGCCAAGAGAAGAGCCTGATCTGGAAGAAACATGTACAAGTGGTACTATTATTTCTATGCTGCAGTTGAATGCTCATACCAGTGCTGCCCAAACAAAGGCTTTGATTCTTCAGAAATTAATACTAAAAAGTAAAGATATCCTGGGTGCTCCACAATTTAAACAGGTAAGAAGTAGGTGAAGATCTTTTGGGGAAGTTTATTAAAAATATACTATGAATAATTCATTATATTATATGTTATATGACAAGTTGGTCTGGATGATATATTGATATTGTCCAAAAGCAGTTTGAAGTCCGTATTGTGATATCGGTTTCATAATTTTTAACCTGGCAATATATTGTGAATCGTGTGTGTGTGTGTGTGTGTGTGTGTGTATGCTATGCAAAAATAATGATGCGAGAAAAACCATACAGCCAAGCCAGTGCCTCTACGAATATCACAATGTTTAGCTGGTGATATATCGTGACGTTGAAGACCAAGTATCACTCGGGCCTAATGACAAGTAGAAATTGACAACAAAAAAATCTGTACATCCGCTCTCCCTAACAGGCATAGAACAGGCATATTGTACCACTCTTGGAAGTGTGTGAGCCTTTATTTTGAGGTTACGTGTATTTTCCTCTGTTTTTCTTTCTCACGTTGTTTCCTCCTCCTCTTGTTCTAGCATGCACATATTTGGGATTGTCTGGGTGGTTGTTTGAAAAGGAAAAGGAAACCTTTTTAATTTCTCAAATTCCCCAAACTATCCTCTTACTATATAATGCTAAAGACTTGGTTTTCAGGCTAGCTCCCAGCACCAAAGCTGAGTACTTACATTGCACAAGGGCAGAGAACTGGCACAGTAAAGGAGAAAGGGGTTCTTTGTCCTCCCTCTTTCTTGACTTTGAATCGGTTTATGGTTTACTGCAGTGGTTCCCAATTAGCTAATTACTGAGGACCCTTGATATTTTTCAAAAGCTAAGCCACAGACCCCCTACTTTTTTGGGGGGGGGAGATAACTCTATAGTAGTTACTTCTGCAAAGCAATTTTTTTGAACAAAATGGAGGGGTCACCCCTAATAAGCAGATAATTTCAGGTATACTAAAAAAACCAGACCATAAAATGCAAAAATAATTTAAAAAAAAATCGTTGGTGGGGAGGCAAGGGAAGGGGCCCGAATTGGGAATCCCTGGTTTACTGCAAATTCAGGATGGAGTCAAGGAGGCTCTGCCGATCGATGAACAACTACCTTGTGTCTAACACCGCATTCTAAGAGCCATCCTTTTTTGATATTACAAAGAATATGGCATACTGGAGAAGGAGTGCTCTGGAGAAATTGGCTCAATTCCTGCTATCTGTAGTAAATGCCGAATCTCCTCCCACACTACTGCTTGTTTCACTGGAGAGTTGGATACCGTCAAAAGGATAAGCTAATTCCCATAAGACTTCGTTTCCATCTGTAATTCTTGTTGAATCAAATTCAGTAAACTTGATTCTGAGGGTGAAATTCTTTTGAAATAAATTTCTTTGTAGTCACACCTCAACTTCTCTTCTGATGCACATAACAAAAAGAAAGATAGCTTTACTTCTGTTTGTCACTCTGATACAGCAATATGCTTCTGTACCCATAGGCTGGATGAGAATTCTGTGTGTAAAAATGTCCATATACACAATTCCCAAGGATGACTCTCTCCATTTACTCACAGTAACATCCGCAACTTATATTGACGTCTATTAGGTGAACTGCACAGTTAAAATACCACGCTAACAGTGCTCACCCCATTATGGATGTGCCACTAGTAAGATTACATAAACATGCAATCCACTCTGTCTCATGGACAAAGGTTACAAATACTATTGGAAGTAGCAAAGGAGCAAGCACACACTCCAGGCAACATATTAAGCAGGCAAGGCTTTGTCAGTCACTTATTTGGCAAGCTGTGGGGGGCACATTCAATAGCTTTTGTTAATCTCTTGTGATAATGTGTCTCATCCACAATAATAATTTTATTTTAAGGTTTTACTGTTTATTGATGATCTGAATGCACCTATAGCAGAGGAGTATGGGTCCCAGCCACCACTTGAGCTAATTAGACAGTTTCTTGATCTAGGAGGTTTTTATGACACGGAGCAGCTTACATGGAAGGTACTGTGTAAATATGAAATTCTTTATGGAATTTTCCTTATTTCTATTTCTTGTTAAAAGTTATTAAATTTATTAGATATACAGAATAATTTATATAATACACAGTAAAAATAATCTAATATAGTATAGTATCCCATAATAATTTTATGTGTGTAATTTAATTATAGTTAACTTATAATTAAATATTACAACCATTTTAAAATAATGTAACATCATTTCAGCAGTAAGAAAGCATCAAATACTTCAATTTTTAAACCTTTGTTTCATAAATGTTGTAAAAAGGGATGATGATTTTTACTCCTCAAACAGTGCATACAGATAATTCCAATTCTATGTTTTTGGAATAAATTAAGAACAAAAGAACACTAATGGATCAGGCCAAAAGCTCATCTAGTATATTATCCTGTTCTCACAGTGGCTAACCAGATACCTATGGGAAGCCTACAAACAAATTTGAGTATCACTGCATTCTTCATACTCCTGTTCCCCAGAAACAGATTTGCAAAGGCATAGTGACTGAAATACAGTGGTGCCCCGCAAGACGAATGCCTCGCAAGACGAAAAACCCGCAAGACGAAAGGGTTTTTCGGTTTTTGCGTCGCTTCGCTAGATGATTTTCCCTAGGGGCTTGTTTCGCAAGACGAAAGCCCATAGGGAAATCTCCGGGGACCTCTTTTAAATGCTGGCGGTGGGGAGCAAAGCCTTCCCCCCCCCGGCCTTCAGAAGAGGTCCAGGAAGGCCGGCGGGGGCGAAAGGCTTTGCTCCCCACCGCCAGCATTTTAAAAGCGGTCCGGGATAGCAGGGAAGCGCTTCCCGCTATCCTGGACGGCTTTTGAAGGCAGGCGGGGGGGGGGAGCAAAGACTTTCAGCCCCCGCCGGCCTTCCTGGACCTCTTCTGAAGGCCGGCGGAGGCGAAAGTCTTTGCTCCCCCCTGCCTGCCTTCCCGGGAGAGCGGAAAAACGCGCTGCTATTCTCCGCTCTCCCCGAGGCTTTTGAAGGCAGGCGGGGGGAAGCAAAGACTTTTGCCCCGCGAGCCTTCAGAAGAGGTCCAGGACCTCTTCCGAAGGAGGGCGGGGGGCAAAAGTGTTTGTCCCCCCCTGCCTGCCTTCCCGGGGGCTTTTAAATCGCCCCAGGACTGTCCGGGGTGATTTAAAAGCCCCCGGACGGCTTTTGAAGGCAGGCGCGGGGGGGAGCAAAGACTTTTGCCCCCCGCCAGCCTTCAGAAGACCTCTTCTGAAGGCTGGCGGGGGGCAAAAGTCTTTGCTCCCCCCCGCCTGCCTTCCCGGGAGAGCGGAAAACGCAGCGCTGCCTTCCCGCTCTCCCGGCAAGTCAGGCAGGGGGGACAAAGACTTTTGCCCCCCGCCCGCCTTCGGAAGAGGTCCAGGACCTCTTCCAAAGGCGGGCGGGGGGCAAAAGTCTTTGTGCCCCCTGCCTGCCTAACCGGGGGCTTTTAAATCGCCCCGGGACTGTCCGGGGCGATTTAAAAGCCCCCGGACGGCTTTTGAAGGCAGGCGGGGGGGAGCAAAGACTTTTGCCCCCCGCCAGCCTTCAGAAGAGCTCCCGGGAAGGCAGGCAGGGGGGAGCAAAGACTTTTGCCCCCCGCCCGCCTTCAGAAGAGGTTCCCTGGAGCTCCCCCCCGCGATTTAAAAGCCCCCGGGAAGGCAGGCAGGGGGGACAAAGACTTTTCCCCCCCGCCCGCCTTCGGAAGAGGTCCTGGACCTCTTCTGAAGGCTGGCGGGGGGCAAAAGTCTTTGGAAGGCAGGCAGGGGGGACAAAGACTTTTCCCCCCGCCCGCCTTCAGAAGAGGTCTTTGCTTCCCCCCCCCGCCTGCCTTCAAAAGCCGTCCGGGGGCTTTTAAATCGCCCCGGGCAGTCCTGGGGCGATTTAAAAGCCCCCGGGAAGGCAGGCAGGGGGGACAAAGACTTTTGCCCCCTGCCCACCTTCGGAAGAGGTCCTGGACCTCTTCTGAAGGCTGGCGGGGGGCAAAAGTCTTTGTCCCCCCTGCCTGCCTTGCTGGGAGAGCGGGAAGGCAGCACTGCGTTTTCCGCTCTCCCGGGAAGGCAGGCAGGGGGGAGCAAAGACTTTTGCCCCCCGCCAGCCTTCAGAAGAGGTCGGGGGACAGACTGTCCCCAGACCTGGTCTGAAGGCGGTTTCCATAGGAACGCATTAATTGATTTTTAATGCATTCCTATGGGAAACCATGCTTCGCAAGACGAAAAACTCGCAAGACGAAAAGACTTGCGGAACGAATTAATTTCGTCTTGCGAGGCACCACTGTACTGACTAGGTGTCATCAATAGCTTTATTCTCCATAATAATATTTAACCCCCTTTTAAAGTCATGCATGTTGCTGACCTCACTACATTTTGTTGTAGTGGAGAATTTCACAGTTTAACTATGTATTCTGTGAAGAAGTATCATCTGAAATACACCTTAACACGTTCAGGGAATATGCCCTTCCAGAGCAGCAAAAGGAGATTTTGCTCTTGTGGTAGGAAAACTTTTTTCCACAGGAAACAGGATGTTGTTGATCTGGTACAGCTTGCCTAAAAATTTTTTTTTAAAAAAAACCAGAATAGACATGGGCACAGTGAGAGTAGCTTAAATGTTAGCTAGGTGGTGGAGTACCCCAAATGCAACTTGACTTATTGAAGACTGTTCCACAAAAAGGAGTAATTGCAGGGGGAATGAGGAGTGAGATGCCGGCAAGCCACAAGGGATTGTGTTGGCCTTGTTTAAAATATTTTGATTCAGGCTTTTACTTTCTTGCCTTCCCCTCACAGAATGTCCAGGATGTTGCTATGGTTGCCACTTGTACACCGCCAAGTGAAGGAAGTAATGAGATTAGTGCTCGTCTTCTGTCATGTTTCTGCACATTATTTTTGCCTGTAACTTCATTACAATCCTTACAACGTATTTTCCAGGTAATATGGTAATGCAGGAATCATTTAACGACTCTTTAAAAAATCAACCCAAACTGTCAAAAATATATATGAAATATAAATGTTTTCCTCTACAATCTACCTCATAAATAGGGATGTTGGAAAGTGCCATAATCCATTCAAATATTCATCCTTTCATCTGGTATTTTCTGTTCCACTACAATTAGTTTATTTTGCAGCAGTCCTCCATTTTGTCATCTGCTGATGACAAAACCTTCTGACAGTAACAACAGTGGAACAGTCTCCCTCGGGAGGTTATAGATTCTCCTTCCTTGGAGGTGTTTAAGCAGAGGTTGGATGGTCGTCTATCATGTATGACCTAGTTGATATTTCTGCATTGCATGGGGTTGGACTAGAAGACCCTTGGGGTCCCTTCCAACTCTACAATTCTGTGATTCCATGATGCAGAAATTGTTAGGATATTTCCGTTCCACCTTAAAAGGGAGCAGGCTATGTGAGTCACAGAGTCTGTGTATTTCCTGTTCACAGGATGTTTATGTTCGCTATTGCTTTCGTTTTCTCTCTCTGTGCCTGAACACGCTAGCAGGCGGTCATGCTTTTCTTTGTTCTGTCCAACGTCGAATAAACTTTCTAAAATATGCTCTCCTGCTGTGCAACTTTTGCTGTGTGAATTCTGCTAATAGAGTGTGCACCAGCCTAAGAAAGTGGCAATCTATTTCTGAGGCTTTGTGTCGCTAATTGCTGATACTGCACGTCTACGGGGGATCGATGGATGTCTGGAGTCCGGCTGGAGGCAGTGACGGTCGATGTCTCCCTGGCAGTATCCCAACAGAAATATAGATATTTTATCTGAATATCATAGCACACAATAGTCACGCATATTGTATCTCAGTCATAAACAAATAGATACTTCATAATTTAACATATTTATTATTTATTTCAAGTGAGCATTTTGTGGAAAATGTTTACAAGTTACATATTTTGTTTCTTGTAGGTGCGACTAGGAGCATACTTACATATCAAGAGATTCATGGCTGAAGTTCAGAAATGCAAGGATAATTTAACATGCGCCTCTATTGCTGTGTACTATAGAATGCTTCATAAAGTGCGTCCAACTCCAGTTAAATGCCATTACACGTTTAATCTACGGGATCTATTTAAGGTGTGTTAAGATGACAGATTGTTTAGATTCATCATAAACATGTTTTACAATTTGTTGGCCTGGACTTTTGCAGATGTAGCTCAGGGATCATCTATAAGGTATCTTACACATCCAGGAATGTGTGAGGCAAAGTTGTAACGAAAAGAGGGATGTGATATTGGTTAGGATTAGGCAAAATGTGGCAACAGAATTGGAAATGTTGAAAAAGTGTGATACATATTTTTGTAACTCAATCAGTAAGTAGGTCTGGTGGGATCAGGGGACCATGTATATATGTACGTATATTGTTTTGCTGTTTATCTCTGCCTCCACAACGCCCCCCCCCCCTTTCCAATGTTATTTGTCCTGTTTAATCTTATATTGAAAAATGCACAAGTACACACACAATTTCTGTGGGTTAAGGAAGGGTTGACTGAGTTGGGTTACGATCACACGGTATGATATAGGCAGGAGATTGGTAAATAAGCTGTGATTGGTAAATAGTCCCTGACAGTTGCTCCTTCATACATTAATGGTATTGATTAGGTTATTAATGAACAAACAACAAATTCATATGCCATGTAAAATGGAAGTTGTCCTCAGTATGTTGGTCTGGCTGAGGTCCTTATGCTACCAGTCTGACAATGAAAATATGACTTATTTATTTTACTCATTCCTGAAATGTATACCCTGCCCTTCAATGCCCAATCAGCATTCCTAGGGCAGCTACAAAAATAAAAAGTATAAATAAAACAATGAAGTAGCATAGAATAGTATAAAACTGAAATCAGTACAAATGGACAGGAACTTACAAGAAATTAAAAAATTATTGTGAATCAAGCCCCCAAAATAAGTTTCTTTTGAAATTGTTAACAGGTACTTGAAGGATTGCTCCAAGCTCACAAGTCTGTTATTGTCTCCAAAGAATCAATAGTGTTGCTATTTGTACATGAATGCACCCGGGTTTTCCATGATCGTCTGATTGATTCTCCAGAACGGGAAGCTTTCTTTCAAATTCTATCAAATGAGGTCAATAACTATTTCAAGGTAAGTGTGTATCTCTGTTTGTGTCACATTGCTTATTGGGTGCCTTATAACAAATACTTTGGTAGATTTTAAAATTTTTGTTAGCTTATTTATTATGTATTAAAATGTATATCTAACCTTTATCTGATAGAGTAGATGATTTTCCTGTTAGAAATGGCATCCTAGTTGGAGACAAGCAGGGTCTTCATAGCGTTTTACAACCTCTCCAGGGGAAAGAGTTATCTCATTTCCCCAGATCTACCTTGCCCACAGTTGGAATGGTGGGGTCTCTCTTTTTTCCTTAAATTTTGTGACACAATTGGCCTTTATTGCAGGTGATTTTTCTTTTTCATTGTTCCTCTCCATCTCTGAGTGTCTGTATTTGTTTAGTGCTGTTCTCCTGTTTGTTTGTTTGTTTGTTTGTTTGCCTGCCTGCCTGCCTGCCTGCCTGCCTGCCTGCCTGCCTGCCTGTCTTCCCTGGTTCCCCTCTGCTGTGCCCACCATTTTTGTGTGTCCCTTCCCTGTTGTCCTGATTACAGCTGGGAAGAAGTAGGGGGTGTTGCTGTGAGCCTAGCTGGGCTGTGGGGTTCTGGAGATGATTACTTAAGTGTGATTGGGCCAGGAGCTTGGCGCTTCCCACTTCTCTTTTTTAAAAAAATAATATTTATT